>NC_058081.1:563726117-564928685 GCF_014858855.1 Bufo gargarizans | reverse complement strand
TTAAAGTAAACCGCCCGCCCGGCGCCCGCCCGCATAGCAACGAATCGGCGATTATTCGATAACTGGATTCGTCGACAACGAATCCAGTTATCGATTATTATCAATTACATCGATTAATCGTGGCAGCCCTAGTATCTGCAGCACCGCATGCACGGCTCATCCTCTCATCTGAGGGGGTAGGATACCATCTTGCTTCCTCCAGGAGATTGTTGGAGTGGGGCTGCCTAGCGCTCTACAGTACAGCCGGGCGGTGTCCCCTTCTCTGACCTCTGTCCGCTCTGGGCTCACCTGGACGTCTGGCAAATTTCCACCTGCTAGCAAAGGAGTCAGGAGACATCATTTAAATTCCCAATTCCCATAAAATATTAGGTAATAGCCCCCTCCCTCCCCTTTTCTTAGAGGCCTGGCAATCATAAAAGTTTTAAAACTAATATTATACATACATCTGCTGACCTGTGCTGTGTGTGGACTGTGGGAGTCTCACTCTGTGTTGTGGCTGCTGCTGCTGGCTGGCGCTCGCTCCGCCTCCTTCTTCTCTCTCTGCCTGTGCGGCAGCTGCGGCCTGTCACACTCCAGCAGCCAGTCTGGTCTGCTCTGCTCTGTCCAGGCAGCAGAGCGGAGCGCAGAGCAGCCGCGCGCCCCGCCCCCTCCTCACTCAGTCTCTAGTCCGGACCGTGACTGACTCATACATGTTCTTGTGCTGTAGATGGCCGGCGGGCGGCGGCGACAAAATATATTAATAGTAGTACAGTACTAGTAAGTAGTAGTACTGTACTGTAGTAGACAGACTTCACTTAGAGTTCGGCGGGCTGTGTCGGCCGTCCGGCGCCCCTGTTGCTATGGCACCCTGTGCGGCCGCACAGCCCGCACACCCCAAAGGCCGGCCCTGCCTCAAAAGCGACCGCCCAGGCTATCTCTGATCTACTCATGCCAACTATTGATACTAGGCTGGAGGCCTTCCAGTCCTCATTTAACCTTATGGTCTCTCAAGTAACTACCCATAATACCCGCCTAACAGAGGTCGAACAGTAAGTTTCTTATCTGGAAGACACAGTCCACTCCTGCCGCGAACAATTGGAAGAAAAAGAGCAACTGCTCATCATGCAAAACAAGGTGGATGACTTGGAAAATCGATCCCGGCATAACAATTTGCGCCTTATTGGAGTACCTGAAACCATCCGTCCCAATGAACTCTTATGGTTCACCTCTGAATGGCTACCCCAAGAATTAAAGTTGGGGGGCTCCACATACAAAATTCTGGTAGAGCGCGCTCAGAGTGGGCCCCTCGTGAGCTGACAACTCCTCTAAACCGAGACCTGTTATTTTTCGGATCCTCAACTATCAGGATAAACTCAGAATAATGGCTGCCTTCTGCCAAGCCTCTACAGTTAGCTACGAGAACTCCAAGCTTCTATTATTCCCGGACTTTTCCTCAGCAGTGGTAGAAAAGTGAAGAGCCTTTAACCCAGTTTGCAAGCTCCTGCTGGACAATTTTTGTAGGAAAATTAGGGGTGTGGCTATTCTATTTAGCTCACTGATCCAACATAAATTATTGAAAATTATTGAGGACCCAGCGGGCAGGTATCTCCTGGTGAAGGTCATTATTGATGGTACAACCTACTGTTTGGTAAATGTATATGCTCCTAATGCATCCAACAGGACCTTCTTTGCTGACAGTTATAGCCACCTGGGATGTAAATAATGTCATAGTGGGGGGGGGGGGGGATTTTATTGATCTTCGTGATACGCTTTCAGGTAGATCTCAACAGCGTTCATCTTCCCCCGCTAATACATCTAACACTATTCAAACACTTATTAATCATCTAGACCTTATAGATCCCTGGCGATTATTGCACCCCACATATTTTGAATATACTCACTATTCACATGTACATAACTCTAATGCGAGAATTGCCTTTCCCCTCATGCATGCATCCACCTCTTGAAATCGTCCCAAATTATGGATATTTAGATTTTAGATCATGCACCTGTCATTTTTGAGTCTGCCTAACCACGTCAATTCCTCTCTATAAGAGATGGCATTTTCCTTCATATTTATTCCACTCCGAGGATTTTAAGGATATGCTTTCTGGTTTCTGGATGACGTATTTCTCTGAGAATGAGAGCCATAGGGAAGATATTAACCTTTTTTTAGGCAGCATCCAAGGCAGTTATCCGAGGTCAGATTATTTCTTATGTCTCTCATAAACGGAAAAAATTAATGGCCTCGTTATCCTCAACCCAAAAAACCCTTAGGCCTCTTTCACACGAGCGTTGCGTGTCAGGGCCGGATAGGATGCGGGTGCGTTGTGGGAAAATTGCGTGATTTTGCCTGCGAGTGGGGTGAGTTTTGTATGTGATTGCGTTGCGTTCTAAGTTTTTTTCTGCGCGAGTGCAATGCATTTTGCACGCCCGTGAGAAAAACTGAATGTGGTACCCAGACCCAAACCCGGACTTCTTCACTGAAGTTCGGGTTTTGGGTTAGGTATTCTGTCTAACATGGTTATAAGAGAAAATAATAGCATTCTTAGTACAGAATGCTAAGTAAATTAGGGATGGAGGGGGTTAAAAAATAAAAAAAATTAAATTAAACTCACCTCATCCACTTGTCATCTTTGATGACCTGGGAGGAAAAGGACCTTTGGTGACGTCACTGCGCTCATCACATGGTCCATCACCATGGTGGACCATGTGGTGAGCGCAGTGATGTCACCAAAGGTCCTTTTCCTCCCAGATCATCAAAGAAGAAGAAAGAAGACAAGCCGGGCTGCGCGAACAAGTGGATGAGGTGATTTTAATTATTTATTTATTTTTTTACCCCCTCCATCCCTAATTTACCTAGCATTCTGTATTAAGAATGCTATTATTTTCCCTTATAACCATGTTGTAAGGGAAAATAATAAAGATCGGGTCCCCATCCCGATTGTCACCTAGAAACCATGGGTGAAAATCGCATTGTATCTGCACTTGCTTGCGGATGCTTGCGATTTTCACGCAGCCCCATTTACTTCTATGGGGCCTGCGTTGCGTGAAAAACGCACAATATAGAGCATGGTGCGATTTTCACGCAACACACAAATGATGCGTGAAAATCACAGCTCATGTGCACAGCCCCATAGAAATGAATGGGTCCGGATTCAGTGCAGGTGCAATGCATTCACCTCAAGTATTGCACCCGTGCGGAGAACTCGTCTTAGGCCTCTTTCACACGGGCATCCCGGATTTGCTCAGGACGCGTCGCGTGTGCATTGCAGGAAAACCGTGCGAGTAGGCATGCAATTGCAGTCAGTTTTGACTGCGAGTGCGTTCCAATGTTCAGTTTTTTTCCGCGTGTGTGCAATGCGTTTTGAACGTGCGTGAGAAAAAACGGAATGTGGTACACAGAGCCAAACCCAGACTTCTTCACTGAAGTTCGGGTTTGGGTTAGGTGTACTATTCATTTTATTATTTTCCCTTATATCATGGTTATAAGGGAAAATAATAGCATTTTTTTTTTATTAACTTTATTATTATTTTAATATTAACAAACAATTTACAACATTAGCATCATTTTCCAAAGTAAAACCCCACCCCGCGCCAATTCCCATCCCTCCCATCCCATGATGTGTTCTACTTCTCCACCAGCCCTCATAACATGACCGAAGAATGGTGGATGAAGAGATGGAGACCGGAGAGAGCTCTATGGGTTCCATTCTCCCCAAATTCTGCTCCATTTTTTCTCTCTCTATCTCTTTGCTTATGCAAAATATGTTTGTATCTCTTATTGGTCTTTACCAAGTTTAACCATGTGTTAATACTAGGGGCATCTCGCACAAACCAATAGCGTGCTATTAGGAGTCTTGCCAAAAACATTAATTTAAACAAAAGAATTTGCTTATATTGGTGACAACCCACCTTGGCAAGATCCCCCAATACCCAACATTCAGCAATAAAAGGAATCCAAACGTCCAGTTTTTTCTCTATATAGTTGTGAATAGTCTCCCAATATTGTTTCAGCTCTGGACAAGACCAGAACATATGCAAATAATCTGCATTAGAAACATCACACCTAGGACAATTAGAATGATCCCTAATACCACATTTATTAAGCCAGGAAGGAGTGACATAAAGTCTATGTAAAACATTAAACAGCACCAAAACGTGATTGAAATTATGTGATACAAGTTTTAGATCCTGAGCTAACTTCTCCTGATCCTCCAAGTGTCATTAAACATTCTTTTTGCCAGGCCCTCTGACCCGGGGACCAGATACCACCAAATCGTGCTGTAATTAAACTTTTATAAAGTTGAAAAATCTTCATCTTTTGCCCCAAATACAATATCAATTTGGTAAATTATGTACAAGTGTGAATTTGCAACCAATTTTTTTCTTTAATACTTAACAGTCCCGATCTTAACTGTAAATACCGAAACCATGATAATTTCTGTGATTTTTGTCTTTGTGATAATACCGTGAACGAAACAATATCCCCACTTCCTACTACCTGTGTCAAATAAAAAATATTACCTTTTTGCCAATATAAATCTTTACTTAATTCAGCTAAAGTTTGTAAGTGCTTATTGTACCACAGCGGAGTACATCCAATTAACCCTTTCACCCCATACCAAAGTCTAATCAAATACCATGATTTCATAAGCAAATTCCTGGCGGATTAAAATTCTCTATTGAGGTCGGTCAATTGATCCAACTCCAGCAGTGTAAAAAAATTATCAAAAGGAGATCTATTCACTAAGTGCTTGCAGAGCGGACTATCCATCCACTCACGAAGAAAACAAAACTGAGCGGCCAAAAAATAGCCCTTGAAGGAAGGGAGATTAACTCCTCCTCTCTCCAAGGGCTTATACCAATAATCTAATTTAAGTCTTACACGTTTTCACCCCCATAATAAGTCCCTAATAATTATTTCTATCAATTTAAAAAATCTATCCCCAATCCAAACTGGAGAATTCTTAAAGACATATAATATCTGGGGAAGGATCACCATCTTAACCAGAGATACCCTATCAGCCTTCGACAGAGATAAACGGAGCCATGTTGTTATTTTGGACCTCAGCTTATTTATCAGTGGAGTCAGATTAAGCGAAATAAAGTCTTCCACCCTAGGAGAGATTATAATACCTAAATACTCAAAGGAATCTGAAATTTTCAGAGTATTCATAGGGGCCTCATTAGGGAGTGAAAGGTTATCTAACGACATAAACCTATTATCCAGAGGCATAAAGGTAGTTTTTTCCCGGTTTACATCCAGACCAGAGAACTCTCCAAATTGGTGTATCGTTTGAGTAATGTTCAGCAAAGTATATTGTGTCTGTCGAACATAAAATAAGATATCGTCTGCATAAAGGGAGAATCGATCTTCGATTCCTAGTATCCCAAACCCCAAAATCTTAGGGTCCTGTCTCACTCTAAGGCTGGGTTCACACCTGAGCGTTTTACAGCGCGTTCCTACACGCTGTAAAACGCACAACAGGCAAGAACCAATGATTCCCTATGGGAATGGTTCTCACCTGGGCGTTTTACAGCGCGTACGATCACGCTGTAAAACGCCCGACGCTCAAACAAGTGCTTGAGCTTTTTTTTGGGCGTTTGTCGCGCGTTCCCGCACATAGAAATTCGGGAACGCGTGACAATGTGTGAACGCCAGTCTCTGTATGCGCGATTGTAAACGCCCGTACAATCGCGCATACAGAGCGCTCGTTTCAGAACGCTCAGGTCTGAACCCAGCGTAACAGCCAGGGGCTCAATATAGATGTCGAATAAGAGGGGAGACAGTGGACATCCCTGGCGAGTCATAGGGAAACTTCTTGTAAGATACCCATTTATATTCAATCTTGCTGTAGGGGAACTATACAGAAGTTTTATCATACCGATAAACCTGGGGCCAAATCCCATCCTATGAAGCACTCTCCACAGGAAACTCCATTCGTGAATCCCCTCCAGACGTCTGTAAATTAGTAAAAAGACAATGTAAATTATAATGGGTCCCTTTACTAGGCATAAAACCAGTCTGGTCTGGCTGTATAATTGATATTATAACACTAGTTAACCTGATCGCCAGGATCTTAGAGAAAAGTTTAATATCTGTATTAAGAAGAGAAATTGGTCTATATGACCCTAAGTCATTGGGGTCTTTACCCTTCTTTAATACCAATTTAATAACAGCCTCTGTCATTGTTTCTGGAAGAGATCCCTCCTTTATTGAATCAGAGAGAGTTTGCCATAGATGAGGAAGAATAAACTCCCTATATCTACGATAAAACTCATATGAAAATCCATCAATTCCAGGAGAGGAATTACCTGAGCAAATTTTAATTGCGTCATCTACCTCTTGAATAAATAGGTCCCTCTCCAAACGTTCTTTTTGAATAGCTGTGAGAACTGGAAGGGAAATAGCATCCAAATATGAGTCAATCGCCTCCTCTGAGATAACACTCTCTGATTCATATAGATGACAGAAATAATTTATAAATATTTCCATTATTTCAAATACTGCATATCTCTTTTTTTGGATCCTGGCTAGCTATTACCCTAGCCAGCATCTTCCCAGGACGCCTGGCCTCTGAGAAATATTTTCTGTTGCGCTTTATCCAGAAGAAAATCAGAGAAAGCCTGGCCTGTCCTCTGCATAATTTCTCTAGCTTCCTCTGATTTTAACTTAGTATATCCATTCATCCCAGCCACAGCTGCTTCCTCTAGTTCTTTCTGCTTGATGGCATAGCATTTACTCAGGTTAGCAATTATGCTGATAAAAATCCCTCTCATAACTGCTTTGAATGCATCCCAAACAAGTTGAGATTTAGCTGAAAAGGCATTTTTATCCCAAAAGGAAGAAATCTAATTTTCTATCTGTTTATGATTATCAATTATTAATAGCCAATGGGGATTCAGTCTGAATGGGGGTTTCTGCCTAAAACTATTCCTGCCCATGTACAGCTCTATTAGGAGGGGTACATGATTTGAAACAGATCTGGTCTCATATTTGATACGTTTGATCCAATTTATAAATCCTGTATTTATCAGGGCCAGATCGATTCTAGACATACGATTCAAGAATACGCTCTTTTTCCTTTGAATAAATAGTCCCAGACATCCACAAGGCCAACCTCCTGGCAAAACCGAGCCAAGGGGGACCCCTGAGTCGGGGAGTAGATATTCCTTCCCATAGTAATCCTATCAACCTCTGGATTCATCACACAATTGAAATCCCCATTGAATATAACCAGACAGTCAGGCCATTGTCCACAAACGTCATCAAACAGATCAGCACTTGTATACAGAGAGGAGGAGGGATATAAATATAGGCCAAAATACATAAGTTCTGATCCAACCTCCCATAGAGAAACACATATCTGCCCTGTCTATCAAGCGAAGATGCCAGACATACAAAATTGGTCCAATTATGAATAAGGACTGTTACTCCTCTGGAATAGCTAGTATATGTAGAGTTAAAAACCTGTGTGGCCCATCTTCCCCCGAGTCGAACAATTGCATCCTGTGTGAAATGGGTTTCTATCAGACAAACTATAGCTGGTAAATGCCTCCTTATTAGATCTAAGACCACCTGCCTTTTTATCTTCTCCCCCAGACCCCGAACATTCCACGTACATATTCTTGTTACCATCTCTTATTCCTAAGGTATCCAATTAATAGATTCCCCTAGCTTCAGTCCGCTCCCCACCTCAAGTATAGACACACCATAGCCCAACCTCCCCTCTAATTCCCCCCACCCCAAAACCCCATGACCCTCTTGCTCCATCACTAAAAGTGACAGACCTCTTAACTAGGACCATCCCTCCCCCACTCCCTCCACCGAACCTCCAAAAAAGAACAGAAGTAGAGAACACAGATTTCAAACATTGTTCCGATCTAGCCAATTGGTGGCCGCATCTGGAGACTCAAAAAAGAGCACAGTGTCATTAAACACAATCCTTAATTTAGCCGAATATAAAAAAAGAGTACTTAATATCCTTGGTCTGTAGATGTTTTTTAACACCCAGAAAGGTGCGGCTCTTATCTTTAACTTCTTTTGAAAAATCAGGAAAAAGGGAAAGTTTACATCAATTATACAGAATCGGGGGAGAGTCATGTGCTTGCCTCAAAATCATATCTCTATCCGACGCGGCCACCATCTTAATTATTATCGTCCTTGGTGGCCGCCCCGGAAGGTGTTTACCCCCAGGAATTCGATGGGCCCTTTCAATAAAAAATAAAGATGAAAAATGTTCCTTCCCAAAATTATCAAAAATAATAGATTGTATTGTTCCTACTAGATTTTTTATCATCAGCGTCTTCTATTAGACCAATAATTCGTACATTAGATCTTCTTGACCGATCTTCCAAATCAACTTTTTTCTTTTTCCAGATAGTTATAGTCTATTTTTGCTGTGATATTCTCCTCTTTTAATGCTTTCACTTCTTGTTCCAGGTTAATCACTGTGTTCTCTAATTCTTTAATTCTGTCCCGGATCTTTGTCAAATCATCTTTTATAATAAGGACGTCTGTATTGACCCCAATTGAACGGCCATTTTTTCTATCGCTTTTCCATTATTTTTAACAATTAATAGAATTTCCTCTAATGGAGAGGGGTTGTCCATGGGCATCTCCCCATCTGCAATATGGGGATCCCCCTCAAGTGCCTCCTCCGATCTATATTCACACGTATTCTTTCTCATATTAGTATCCACCTTTACTTTTAGTCCCGACCTAAACGTCTATTCTGTTTGGGGGCGTTTTTTTTTTCTTTTTTCCCTTTTTGCATTCCCCTTTCTCGTCTCCCTTTTATATATTAGTTTTTAGTTTTTTTTCCTCTTCCTGTTTTTCTTCTTTCTTTTCTTCTCCTTTATTTCTTTATCTTCTTTCCTTATCTTCTTCTCCCCCTCTGACCCCCTGAGGTTTCCTTGTTATTCTCTCTTCAGGCTCTCTCTCCTCAGCGTCCCCCTCCCTTGCCTTTTTTTTATTTCCCTCTCCCTATCCCAGTATAGCTTTTATATATCGTATATATCGTTGTTGTTTTTTTGTTTTTTACCACAAAGCTTCAATAATGAAAGTTAGTAATTGCTCAATAATACCAGGAAATCAGGGGAGTAGGGGTTAGAGGATAGAATTGACCCTAGGGGTTAGTTGAGATCGAATAGGGTTAGATAAAAAAACAAAAAACAAACACACAGCACAAAGGAGAGAGGGAGAGCAAAGAGTCCAGACCAGGGGGAACAGCCAGGATAAATGTCACCGATCTGAAGTTTTCTCAGGGTCTTCAGGGTCTTCCATTCTGATTCAACCCCCGGCTCTAGTCCAGGAAATCCTGAAACTAACAACAGAGAGAAGGCAAAGGGAAGTGAAGCCAGGAGCCAATGAGGCAGGTAAAACCTGCACAGCTACGTCGATACGGAGGAATAGCACAGGGAGTCCGCAGAGCTGCAAAATCTTCACTAGGAGACTATGAGACGGCAGGGCAGAGAGGCAAACAGACCTGGCATCTGCTTGTAACACAAGGAGGAGGTGGAAACGCCACAGCCAGCAGATCGCACTCCAACTTCAGATCACAGGCACAACGGGGAGATTCTTCTGTCCGGAGACGATCACACAATAGGGAAAGCAGCCAGTGGAGATACAGCAAGGGAGATCCAGAGCCAGATAATCAGCAGCAGGAATCAGCAGAAGTCAGAGCCGCCGTCCATCACGGAGTCCGCCACACACCACGGAGGTAAACCTTCATTGAGGGAGGACGAAACGCTTCCATCACGTCATCACGTCCTCTCACTGTAAATACAGAATGCTTACTAAAATGTGCCTTGAGGGGTTAAAAAATAAAATTTTAATTAACTCACCTCATCCACTTGTTTGCACAGCCGGCATCGTCTTCTTTCTTCTTCTTTCAGGACCTGCAAAAGGACCTTTAATGACGTAATCCCGCTCATCATGTGGTGAGCGCGGTGACGTCAGCACAGGTCCTGCTGAATGAAGATAGAAGATTATTTCATTCAGCAGGACCTGCGCTGATGTCACCGTCATCAAAGGTCCTTTTGCAGGTCCTGAAAGTAGAAGAAGACGATTCCGGCTGCGCAAACAAGTGGATGACGTGAGTAAATTATTTTATTTTTTTAACCCCTCAAGGCACATTTTAGTAAGCATTCTGTATTAAGACTGCTATTATTTTCCCTTATAACAATGTTATAAGGGAAAATAATACAGTGATTAGACTTTAATGGGTTTGCAAATTCCCTATCATCTCCTAGCAACCATGCGTAAAAAACGCACCGCATCCGCACTTGCTTACGGATGCTTGCAATTTTTGCGCAGACCCATTCATTTCTATGGGGCCTGCGTTGCGCGAAAAATGCAGAATATAGAACATGCTGTAATTTTCATGCAAAGCACAAGTGATGCGTGAAAGTCACCGCTCATCTGAACACCCCCATTGAAGTGAATGGGTCCGGATTCAGTGCGGGTACAATGCATTCACCTCACGCATTGCACCCGCGCGGAATTCTCGCCCGTGTGAAAGGGGCCTTACTCAAGCATATAAGAAATGTAAGCTTTGTAACACTCCTGAAGCAAAACAACAATACCTAAATGCCAAAATGGACGCGGAGGCAGTTGCACATGAGCGGGCACTATTAGATGTGAATGTATTGGGTTGTGACGGCTCACCTCTTTGTTCTATATGGAGCGGGTGCTCCACCCAGTATAGACACATCCTGTCTATAAGGTAAAAAATAAATATAAAATGTAAGTTGGTTGTGCACACCTCATATGGAATATGTATATATTGTGGCAATGTGAACATTGAGGTGGTGTTTCCCCAGGTTCCAGTCCGGGACTTAGGGCATGCTCATGTCCAGGGATCCTATTTAATCCTGCTACTGGATCTTGGGTGGGTCTCACTCTGGAGAGTCTGTGTGCAGGAGAGGCCTGGTGAGGCTCTGTCAGTGTGGTCTCAGCTAGGCAAGGCTGGGGGGGCCACAAGGCTATGTAATAGCCTGGACTTTGGGGGACGCCCGGGAACAAGCATTGAAAGGTCAGAGTCGGGAGGACTGCTAGACCACAACCACCTCCAAAGGTATTGCATTTGTTACAGCCTGAGGGCTAGTGGACTGTATGTCTGGGGTAAGCCGCTCCTGGTTCCATGTGGGAACGCTATCGTATAGCCGAGTTAGGAATACAATGTTTATTATGTCTAGGTAGAGCCCAGACGGGCAGGCTTTTGTTTTATGCCATGTTGTGTATGAAGAGTGTAAAATAAATTGCACTGTTTGGACCTGAAACCCAGTGGTTATGAAGATAATTCTGTGAGACTGACCCCCGAATTAGAGACGATCCCTTACAATTGGTGTCGGATGCGGGCAGGTTGTCCATGAGAGAAGGGCAACGGTCGGTTGCTAGGGGCAACGGCGAGACAGCAGGTGCTGCTGAAAACTGTTTTGATGTGTGTGGAGTTAAAGGGCCAGAAGCCTATTGCGGTTGCTCCCTCGCAGGACTTTGCAGGGGAGAAGGTTGTTGTGTTGCCCAAAATGCCTGTGACCAAGGCTAGGCATGGGGTGGAGAAAATTAGAGACCCTATGATGGCCCGGATAAGAGGTAGCACAATATGGAAACCTGTGATAAATATGCTGGACAGACATGCGGTTAATGAGGACTGTCTGATTTAGGGTGAGGCTATAGTGACAGCTGGGACTGATGGACTTGCTGCCGTAAATTCGCCTGTACATGAGAGAAGGTTGTTCCGTGATTTGTGGGGTAGAAACACTTCTGCGGTCGGTCACGTAACTCCCGCAGAACTGATACCTAGCCCATTAAATGAAGTGACCATTAGAAACAGTGGAGCTGATAAGGTGCAAAGTGATGGTACCATGTTTGCCGAAATGCATAATGGGAATGTGATGTCATGTGAAATATGTGATAATAATGACATGCCTTTTCCTTTGCAGGCTGTTATTGGGGAAGAAGCTCCCCCTGTTGGTAAACATGTGTCTGATGTAAAAGTGTTGATAAATGTTGAAGGAACACCGCTAGTAGACCCCTTTCTAGACAATGTGGCATGGCTAGAGTATGTACCACACGTACCAGAAGGGGGTATGCAGTCTCCACTGGGTTCTATGGTTACTGAGGAAATGTCCAATGTGGGGATTAGCTTGTGTGTGGTCAGGGATGATGATGACAAAAGTGGGACACGTGATATATGTAATGTGGCTGATAGCAGCTCAGAGAGTAAGGCTGCCATGTCAGTTTCTGGTGAAACTAAGGTGGTTACAAGTAGCGACCAGATGACAGTTATACCGGACAGGACGAGAGCTGACTGGGGAGATGGAAGCTTATTGTCTGAGACCCATACCCAGGCAGGGGTAGATGACCTGACAGGTCAATACAGCTACAAACTTGAAGATGTTTTCCCTCGATTTGCACAGTCCCTAGATACACTAGAGAAGGGACTAGCGGTAATCGCAGAGCAACTGCAGAAAGCTCCAGAGGAGTCACAGGAAGAGACTCAGAAAGAGATGAATGAACTGAAGGATCTAGAGTCACAAATAGGAGCAGAAATTCTCCAAGAGGAACTTGTAGCTTCTGAGCGATCCAGACGTCATGCAGAGCAGGAAAGGGATGAGCTGGCTGATTAGGTCTTAAACAGCGCCTCAGAAAAATCTGCTCTCTTGGAGAAAAGACATTTGGAAGCCAGGATGGCTCAACTCGATCAACTCGACCAGAGACAAACTGTGTCTAGATTGGAGAAAAAACTGAAGAAGTTTGACCATGGTTGAAGAGAAATACATATCGGCTCGATATACCGAAGAACGTGACCGAGCGGAGGCTGATGCTCGGGAGAAGGAGACCAAAGTCCTCTCCTTGGCCAGAGCCCTTGGAAAAGTGCTTGAGGAGTGAGATAAATTTGAGAGGCTGAACAGGCAACTCAGAGCAGAGATGGAATATCTCATCATGAGCTCAAAAGATGACGTCAGGAAGAACGTCTTTGAGTTGGAGAAATCTAAGCATGCTCTCGAGCAACAGGTGGTAAATGAGAAACCTGAAGAGGAGAGTCCTCTCAAAGACGTCAAGAAGTCTAAGCCAGAGCCTGTTAGGAATGGGACTGGAGATGGTGGCGCTGTGGTGTCGGCCGAGGCAGAGAAGAAGAGAGCAGATGTATCTGCTGAACCAGTTGATGGGGCTGATGTGGATGCAGAAGACAAGAAATTCATGGCAGTGTGTGGCCAGGACCTGGTCATGAAAGACATTTCCTCTGCTGTCAATGCCCTCCAGAAAGCCAGCAGTCTTCTGGGGAAGGAATACGGGGAGACGGATGACCAGTATGAGGATCCTGTCTACTACAATGGACTGGCTCTCCTGAATCCTGCCCGAAAGGAGAACAATATCCTGGGTGATGAGCCTATGGAGAAAATACCAGAAGACGACGAGTCTAGTGAAGACCCTGGTGTCCCCAGTACCTCCAACCGTGATGAGAAAGAGGAGGAGGGATTTAGATTGGAAGTATATGATGCCGTGTCTGAGAAGGATGAGAAAGCTAACAAAGTGAATGAAGACTCCAAAAGGAGACTCAAAGGCTGAAGAAGCTAAGCCCGATGAGTTGGAGTGGGAGAAATCCTCAGATGTTCCAAAGACCAAGGATAAGGCTAAAGAGGGGTCTGCCAAAGTGGGGAGAGTCACTGAAGAAGAGAAGACTCTGATACTGAAGCCAAACCTGAGGTAACCCCTGTGGGGACTAAAGAAAAAAGAGAAGTGCTATCTGGTGATAGACTAAAGAAACAAAGTGAGTGGGAACACCAGGTGACATTAGAGCGGCTGAAGGGTGGTTTAAAACTGACCAGCCGGATCTCCAACAAAAGGAGGAGGCGGGAACTCCCCGTGGAAAACTCGGCTGTAAAGGTTGCGGAAGTTATAGGTTGGGGGCCTAAGAAGAAATCTGGAAAAGAAGCAAGCCAGAAAGCGAAGTTCTCCAGCGCAGAGAAGTCGGAGGAGCCCCTTAGACACTGTAGTCTAGGTAGGAAGGCAGTGTTTATGACAAACCAAGCTCTGATGGCCTGGCTCTGGCAAAATAAAGGGAAGCATGTGACGCTGGCCATCTCTTCCAGGGGGAATGTTGAGCCGGAAGATGGCAGTATAATGCGGATGCCCTGTCACGAGCATCCAGTTGGTACATGTGTTCACCCCCACAGGTTTGAACAGAGGGGGGGGGGAATATGTGGCATCGTGAACATTGAGGTGGTGTTTCCCCAGGTTCCAGTCTGGGACTTAGGGCATGCTCATGTCCAGGGATCCTATTTAATCCTGCTACTGGATCTTGGGTGGGTCTCACTCTGGAGAGTGTGCAGACAGAGGTCTGGTGAGGCTCTGTCAGTGTGGTCTCAGCTAGGCAAGGCTGAGGGGCCACGAGGCTATGTAATAGCCTGGACTTTGGGGGACGCCCGGGAACAAGCATTGAAAGGTCAGAGTCGGGAGGACTGCTAGACCACAACCACCTCCAAAGGTATTGCATTTGTTACAGCCTGAGGGCTGGTGGACTGTATGTCTGGGGTAAGCCGCACCTGGTTCCATGATGTTTATTATGTCTAGGTAGAGCCCAGACGGGCAGGCTTTTGTTTTATGCCATGTAGTGTATGAAGAGTGTAAAATAAATTGCACTGTTTGGACCTGAAACCCAGTGGTTATGAAGATAATTCTGTGAGACTGACCCCCGAATTAGAGACGATCCCTTACAATATATATACAGAGGCTTCCTTAAAGGGAATCTGTCACCTGCTTTTACCATTTTAAGCTGTCACCATCTCCATGTTCACTAAAGTACCTTATTTCCAGCAGTCTTCTTTTTACTTTATTTCGTTTTGTCCTTTTGATATAAAAGCGCTTTTTATGATATGCTAATGAGGCTCCAAGGTGCCCAGAGGGGCGTTTTTTTTCCTTCTCCGGTGCCCAGTGACGCCCCCCTGCAGTGCCCAAGAACGCCTCCTGATCCTCAAATAACCTCCCACAGCCCGGCAAACTGTTCCGCCCCCTCCCCACGTCATAGTCTACCTTCTAGAAATGCCCCGTCCTTCTTCCTGTCGGCAGCCAGAAAACTCGCGCAGGCGCAGTACCGCCTGTGGCCTGCGCCTACGCAATCATCAAGCTTCTGAGGGCAACAGCGCTCAGGTTACATCACTGGGCTCAGCGCATGCCCAGTGAGACATTTGAGGCTGTTGCCCTCAGGAGCTTGATGATCGTGCAGGCCGCAGGCGGTACTGCGCCTCCGCAAGTTTTCTGACTGCCGACAGGAAGAAGGACGGGGCATTTCTAGAAGGTAGACTATGACGTGGAGAGGGGGCGGAACCGTTTGCCAGGGCTGTGGGAGGTTATTTGAGGATCAGGAGGCATTCTTGGGCACTGCAGGGGGGCGTCACTGGGCACCGGAGAAGGAAAAAAACGCCCCTCTGGGCACCTTGGAGCCTCATTAGCATATCATAAAAAGCGCTTTTATATCAAAAGAACAAAACAAAATAAAAGAAAAAGAAGACTGCTGGAAATAAGGTACTTTAGTGAACATGGAGATGGTGACAACTTAAAATGGTAAAAGCAGGTGACAGATTCCCTTTAAGGCTAGTTTCACACTTGCGGTAGGACGGATCCGACATGCTGTTCACAATGTCGGATCCGTCCTGCGGCTATTTCGCCGTGCCCGCGGACCGCCGCTCCGTCCCCATTGACTATAATAGGGACGGGGGCGGAGCTCCGGCGCAGCACGGCGGTGCACGGAGAAAGCCGCCGGACTAAAAAGCCTGACATGCAGTAATTTTAGTCCGGCGGCTTTCTCCGTGCACCGCCGTGCTGCGCCGGAGCTCCGCCCCCGTCCCTATTATAGTCAATGGGGACGGAGCGGCGGTCCGCGGGCACGGCGAAATAGCCGCAGGACGGATCCGACATGGTGAACAGCATGTCGGATCCGTCCTGCCGCAAGTGTGAAAGTACCCTAAGTAAGTATTAAATATTTATTGTACATATAAAACAATGTATTAAAATATTGTATGAAATCACTGACATTTGAGATATTTGTCAATGATGGCCTTGATATATGGTAACCGTAGTGGGATAAAAACTTTAATATGGTTCAGTCCCTGGGATGATTATCTCTTAATAAAACCAGATATTGTGCCAGCAAACTAATAATAAATTAATTATAAATAAATAAGTGAATTAATCTATCACAATTGATCCAAAATAACACCACAATATGATATGTGCAAAGATATGTGAACCTGCAAAGGAATATAGTTGAAAGACCGTCCACAGTGGGACCTCCTGGATTTGGTGTGTAGGATAAAAGATAAGAATTATTAAAGGTGCAAAACTTTCATTGGTGAACAAAATTATAGGCAATATATAGCCACAATGGAGTGAAAACCACAATAGTAACAATAAAATGCACGTTGCAATATATTTCATCCAGCAGGTCAGCGATGTTCCCACTGCACTATAGAGGACAATTGTATTTTGTCCAACAGTAATGGAAATTATATATCATCCGCAATAGTTAAAAACCACAAAAGTATAAAAATAAAAAATATGTTCCATCCAGCAGGTCAGCGATAGTAACACTGCACTATAATGAACAATTGTATTTTGTCCAGCAATAGTAAAGATTGTATTTCATCCAGCAATATTATAACTGCAAAAGTATAAGAGTTGTAGTTCCTCCAGCAGAACAGCGATATTAAAACCGCACTGTGATATACAGGGATTATATTTTACCCAGCAGATTTGTTCAACTTTGGTAGGATTTCAATGTCTATTGAAGTTGGATACTCCCAAGTATATTGCTATATATCTTTTCTCCAAATAGATTACCATATACAATGTGTAAAGGCCGATTTATTGGCCTGCATTTGTGGGAGGGGTGTAGCTGCCTTTATATCCGGCATACACCCCTCCCTCAATGAACGTCTCGTCTTGTTTCTACCTACCACACATGCAGGCAGGTGTCGGCAGCGTTCCTGGGCTCACGAGTCTGCGGTCAAAGGTGAGTATGCTGCCTCATCCAGCATCCATGTCCACGTAGTCCGGCCGGCGGTGTTTCGGCTCCCCAAGGTGAGGGGGAGCACCACCGCACCGGAACGATCGGCAAGGGAGCTACGTGCGGCTCCCCACGCGGCCATTCATCGTAGGGTTTCAGGGGACAGCGTGTTCCCAACTTCGGCGCAGCCGTAAAGTCTTGCACGGGCCGCCGTGCAGTTAGATAGGAAGGTAGGGAGCCTGAGCTGCAGCAGGCTCGGTGGTCTATTAGTCAGGTCTGCCTGCTCCAGCTCAGTGCACAGGTCAGAACCCTGCTTGCTGGTGAAGATTAACCTCTTAGTGACCAAGTGTTTTTTCATCAATTTACTTGTATGGGGTCTTGTTTTTTGCAGGACAAGTTATAGTTTTTAATGCACCATTTTAAGTACATGTACTGATTGATTAAGCAAGCTGTTTTAGCTAAACCCTCCGTTGTTTAAGTCAGTAAAAGGCGTATTAATGGTCACTAAGGAGTTAAAATAAAATATTTCGTATATATAAGGGGGGGGGGGTCAAGTGTGGTTTAGGCAATATTGTTAAGCACCCCTTTTGTAGTTTCTCAGCAGGCTTCTCTTTAAGTTGCAGCACTTTGTGTCATATTAGAAAAAAAAAAAAAAAAAGAGGCTGAGGCTGTTTGTGTAGGTTAATCAGGATTTATTCTCAGTTTGGTACTATATTATAGTACTGCTACACAGCAATGGTCTTACGCCGTATGATTCTTTGCACTAGACTCAGTCGTACATGCAGCGCGTTTGTTCCACTCAGTTTACCGTAGTTACTTTTGGTTTCCGCATTACTATTGTTTCGTTTTAATTCCTGTTTACGCTTGTACACTGGTGTTTCATGATTTGATGTTTCTTTTCTAGGTCCGTGCTTCCCTTTTCTCGAGTATCGCCAGAGTTTTTCTTAAAAAAAGGAAAAAAAATATATAAGAAAAAAATAAAATAAATAAATCATTGATTTGTCAGCCCCGCATGGGTCCCATGTAGCTAGTCTCGACTCCCTCATCCCATCGGAGGAGGTTAGCATGAAGTATTCCTCCATTGACCAAGCCATAGCTATTATCATGCACTTAGGTCCTGGAGCAGCGTTGTCTAAGGCGGATATATCTGACGCCTTTAAGCTTCTCCCGATCATGCCGGCCCTCTGGCAGTGGCATGGATTAAGTGGAGAGACCAGTATTACTTCTCTTCGAAGCTCACGTTTGGCTCTAAAAGCAGCCCGTGGTTATTCGATCAGTTGGCACAGGCCCTCCACTGGGTGTTAGAGAACAAGGTACAGTGTGAGCGTGTCATCCATTATTTAGACGACTTCTTGCTGATAGAGAGGCCAGGAGTTGCCCCAGTAGGTCTCAAGAAGCTTCTGAATTGTTTCTCTCGGTTAGACGTCCCAGTGTCCCCTAAGAGGGTTGAGGGTCCGTCCACTGTCATCACTTTCCTGGGCATTGTTTTAGACTCGCAAAACATGCTAGCGAAGTTACCCACAGATAAACTGGTCAGGATCAGGGAAGTGATACACAGGTCCACGGTTACTACTGTGACCACTAAGGCGAGTTCCAATCACCGTTGGGCATGCTGACCTTCGCCATGCGTATAATCCCACAAGGCCGGTCCTTCATTTCTCGTTTGTTGACACTCCTCCCCTCAGCACCTTGTCAGCACAGCCCGGTGCACTTAGACAGTCTGGCTCTAGCGGATCTTCACATGTGGGATCACTTTCTCCACCAGTGGAAAGGAATTTCCCTTTTTCATTCCCGCAATATGTAGTAGTTCTCCTGTAATTTTTTCTGACGCAGCTGCAAGTTCAGGGTTTGCAGCCATTTTTGGCACCCATTGGTTGGCAGGCGAGTGGCCAGTTGGAGTCAGACGAATCCCGGGTTTCTTGCAGACCTCAGCACTATTTGAGTTGTATCCCATGGTCGCGGCCGCCCGTGTTTGGGGTAGCAATTGGTCTAATTGCTCAGTTTTGTTTGTAACAGATAAAGTAGCTGTTATCGATATTTTAACCAGCGGTTTGTCTAAGTCCTTACATATTATGAGTCTCCTGAGGCGTCTAGTACAACTTTCATTAATGCATCATTTCCATTTCAGTTGTGCACACTTGCCTGGTACACAAAACATGGCAGCGGATGCCTTGTCACGAGCTAATACCTCCCTTTTCTTTCAGATCATGCCAGAAGCGGACATCACAGGTGCCATGATTCCTCCGCACGAGTCACTAGTCCTGGTCTAACTGAACACCTAGCTACTGCGCACATGTCGCTTGCTAAATCTCTCTCACCTAATACGGCCAGAGCTTACCACACAGGGTGGAACACATATTGTAGGTTCCAGGAGCGGTTCCCTCAGGGGCAGTCCAGCTTTATAGAATATGTTCTTGCTTTCATAGGGTTTTGTCACTCCGAGTCGAAGTTATCCCATAATACGGTTAGGTCCTACCTAGCAGGTGTTCAGCACTTTCTGGCTGTGAGCTACCCGGATCGGGGTTCCTTATTCTCTGTCCACGCTGTTAAGGCCGCTTTGAGGGGTCTGGGTAAATGTAGCGTGAAAGGACGGGTCCGTAGACAGGCTATTTCAGGTCAGGTTTTCCGTGATCTCTCTGACGCCTTAGACAAGGGTCCTTATGGTTTCCTCCTTAGCCTAGTGCTCAAAGCTGCTATTTATTTAGCCTTTTATGTGTTTTGAGACCTGGTGAGTTCACGAGCTCCTCCAACAGCAGTAAGTTCGTAGCGATTAGCCAACTGGTTCCGAGTGTTGAGAGTTTCTCTTTTCTGTAGCCAGCGTCGAAACAGAAGGTGGGTCCTCCGGCTCAGGTGTCATTCTTCCCCACAGAACACCATTGGTGCCCCGTCCGTGTACTCAATCAGTTACTGGCAGCATTAGATGGCCTTGGGCCGAGTAGTCCATTATTGCCTTTTGGCCAATCGCCTCTCACAACCCACCAATTTGTGTCCCATATACGCCCTCTGTTGGCCAGCTTATGTGTGGATCCAGCTTCGGTGTCGGGTCATTCATTCCGCATCGGGGCTGCATCCGCAGCTTCAAAAAATCAGGTGCCAACGCACGTCATCCAAAAGTTAGGTCGCTGGCGGTCATCGTGTTTTAGCAGGTATATTCCTCATCCTAAGGTCGAAATGTCGCTTGCTTTTCAGAATCTGGTTCTGTAATTTTGTGTTGTAATAAAGGAAAATCCTGCCTTTTAAGTTTGCTGTTTTTGCCCTCTATTCAGGCGTCCCTACATCGCCGCGGTTACGGCATAATTCTAGCCACTTTAGAGTTGAGGGGGCCGCAGATGGGGTCAGTTCCTTCTCGCCATTATTAACCCCGACCACAAGTATAAATATGTCAGATCTCTCCAGCTGGAATGTCATATAAGTACAGGTTCCGTCATGCAGTCTTGCGATTTCAGTCTATAAACCGGCTTATTAATATTGGTTCACTTAAAGTAGCTGAGTATTGCATCTGTTACTCACAGTTGGTTGTCTCCGGTTTTGGATCCTGGTAGTATCGCACTGTTTGTAATAACCTGCTGATGTTATTAGTATCTGTGGCCGTGGCGTCCACGTGCCTACAGAGCTCGCAGTGCTTGTACGTTCCAGACTATCCTCACGAATGCGGGATGATTACAGGGCCCAAGGTGCAGGATAGTTTTTACGTAGCTGCAGTTGCAGCATCAGGAAAATACTTGATTAGAGCGCTCTTGAGGACATGGGGGTCCGGTGCTGATAAATGATATTTAGCTGTGGATCCTCTCTCACCAAAACGCGTTTTGGAGATCTCAGTCTCCTTCCTCAGTGGTTAGGAGACCCCCAGATATGGTAGACCTTTTATAGTCTTATTGGGTCAGTATCTTAAGTCGGTTGGAAAACCTGCTTTGGATTCACTCTTCTACTGCAGATATCATGGTTGTATCAGGAATGGGTGCAGTTGGGCAAAACACATTGCGGTTTTAGTGCAGCTTTTCATATACATTTAGGCCTCTTTCACACTACCGTATTTTTTTTTTTCATTTTGCGGGCCGTTTTTTGCGTTCTGTATACGGTTCGTATACGGAACTATTCATTTCAATGGTTCAGCAAAAAAAAAACGGAATGTACTCCGTATGCATTCCGTTTCCGCATTTCCGTTTTTCCGTTGAAAGATAGAACATGTCCTATTATTGCCCTCAAATCACGTTCCGTGGCTCCATTCAAGTCAATGGGTCCGCAAAAAAAAAACGGAACCCATATGGAAATGCATCCGTATGTCTTCCGTATCTGTTCCGTTTTTGCGGAACCATCTATTGAAAAATGTTATCCCCAGTCCAATGTTTTCTATGTAATTACTGTATACTGTATATGCCATACGGAAAAAGGAACCGAACAACGGAACGGAAACAGAAACACAACGGAAACAAAAAAACTGAACAACGGATCTGTGAAAAACGGACCGCAAAACACTGAAATAGCCATACGGTAGTGTGAAAGAGGCCTTAATTTACAATGCACAATACTATGGTTTAAACGTATAGCTATAGATATAGATAAAAAATAATAGTAAAATAGAAATATCATATTGTATATACTATTATCTCTTATCTCATATATATATAAAAATTAATTTCTGTCTGTTTAGACGTTCTTTATGCACGACCAAACGACTGGACTGATCTTCACCAAATTTGGCACATAGGTACATCAGGTGTTCGGGAAGGTTTTCAGCTCTCTAGGACATACCGTTCCTGATATATTCCCAAAAAATGAGCCCCCCCAAATACAAGCCTGCAAGTTTTTCTCTTCAAATCCCAACTACCATAAACACAGTTTTACTCAAGGTTTCCATAACAACCGAGCCATATTTCTTTACTGCTTAAAGGGGCGGTCACTGTGAAAGTCACAGTTAAAGGGGAGGTCACGGTGAAAGTTACAGATAAAGGCCTCATGCACACGACCGTATTTTTTAACGTCCCGCAAAACGTGGTTCCGCTGTACCGTGATCCGTGCCCGTTTTTTCTTCCGTGGGTCTGCCGTGATTTTTGGAGGATCCACGGACATGAAAAATGAAATAAAATTCTAAGTCAAGTTTGCCATTGAAATGATAGGAAAAAACGGACACGGATCACGGACACGGATCACGGACACGGATCACGGACACAGATGACAATCTTGGGTGCATCCGTGATTTTCACGGACCCATTGACTTGAATGGGCCCGTGAACCGTTGGCCGTGAAAAAAATAGGACAGGTCTTATTTTTTTCACGGCCTAGAAACACGGGTCACGGGCGCGGTGTAAAAACGGTGCACAAGCCGAGTTTTCAACGGCCCCATTGAAAGTCAATGGAGCCGCAGAAAAAAACGTCTAACGGCACAACGGCCACGGGTGCACACAACGGTCGTGTACATGAGGCCAAAGGGTCGGTCACAGTAAGTCACATTTAAAGGGCGGTCAAAGTTAAAGGGGCGGTCAAAGTTAAAGGGGCGTTGACAGTTAAAGGGGCGGTCACTGTGAAAGTCACAGTTAAAGGGGCGGTCACTGTGAAAGTCACAGTTAAAGGGGCGGTCACTGTGAAAGTCACTGTTAAAGGGGTGGCGACTGTGAAAGTCACTGTTAAACGGCGACCACTGTGAAAGTCACTGTTAAAGCGGCGGTCACTGTGAAAGTCACTGTTAAAGCGGCGGTCACTGTGAAAGTCAATTTTAAAGGGGCGGGCATTGTGGAGGTTATTGTTAAAGGGCCGGGCACTGTGGAGGTCATTGTTAAAGGGGCGGGTACTGTAGAGGTCACTGTTATGGGGAAAACTGTTGATATCTTTTTATGACACACGGCAACATAAAATTAAATAGATGAAATGTACCCGTGCAAAGCCGGGCCCTTCTGCTAGTATAATATATGTTGCAATCGCTATTATTTCTTGCAAGCAATGATGTTAGTAGATAATGTTTAATGGGAGACCAAAAGACATACTTGATCAAAATATGAATATGAACGCTGGGTGCAGGGGAAAGATAGCGGAAATGGGTGCAGTTGGACAAAGCGCATTGCAATTTTGGTGCAGTTTTTTCAATATACAGTTAATTTACAATACACAAACTTATGATTTGGATATATAGCTGGTTTAATGAGATTATATGATAGCTATAGACATGAATAAAAAATAATAGTGATAAAATAAGAGTAGATATAGAAATGTCATATTATATAGTGTTGTATATACTATATATTACAATCACTAATAATTCTTGTAAGCAGTGATGTTAGTGGAAGGCAATTAATAGGAGACCAAAAACATCATAAATGTCAAAAAACATCACTTGTTGATGGAAGTATGGATGTGGACGCTGAATGCGGAGGGGAGATAGTAGTGCTGGTAAAATAGCCTGACTGCTATCTCACGTCAGCAAGGAGCGTCTCACATCAGTAATAGCATTCATAAAAAGCCAAAGATTTCGAGGTCAGCATTGAATCCATTGGGGAGGAGGGTGCCTAGTTCGTAAATTCTTTTAGATTCCAGTCTAGACATTCTAAAGATGTGATTGCCTCCTCTCCAATGTGTAGGGACCTTTTCAAGCGCAGTAAATATTGAACCTGTAGGATCCTGATTATGATGTGTTTAATAATGTTTAGATAGGGAGTGGTTGTCATACCCTTTTTTTTATATTGTTGATATGTTCGGCTATGCTAACCTGCAACTTGGGCCCTGTAATCATCCCGCATTCGTGAGGATAGTCCGGAAGGTACAAGCACTGCGAGCTGTGTAGGCACGTGGGACGCCGCGGCCACAGATACTAATAACATCAGTGGGTTATTACAAACAGTGCGATACTACCAGGTCGCCTAGACCAGGATCCGAAACCAGAGACAATCAACTGTGAATAACAGATGCAATACTCAGCTACTTTAAGTGAACCAATATTAATAAGCCGGTTTATAGACTGAAATCGCAAGACTGCATGACGGAACCCGTACTTATATGACATTCCAGCTGGAGAGATCCGACATATTGATACATTGTATATGGTAATCTATTTGGAGAAACGATATATAGCAATATACTTGGGAGTATCCAACTTCAATAGACATTGAAATCCTACCAAAGTTGAACAAATCTGCTGGGTAAAATATAATCCCTGTATATCACAGTGCGGTTTTAATATCGCTGTTCTGCTGGAGGAACTACAACTCTTATACTTTTGCAGTTATAATATTGCTGGATGAAATACAATCTTTACTATTGCTGGACAAAATACAATTCTTCATTATAGTGCAGTGTTACTATCGCTGACCTGCTGGATGGAACATATTTTTTATTTTTATACTTTTGTGGTTTTTAACTATTGCGGTCATAATATTGCTGGATGATATATAATTTCCATTACTGTTGGACAAAAAACAATTGTCCTCTATAGTGCAGTGGGAACATCGCTGACCTGCTGGATGAAATATATCGCAACGTGCTTTTAGTATTACTATTGTGGTTTTCACTCCATTGTGGCTATATATTGCCTATAATTTTGTTCACCAATGAAAGTTTTGCACCTTTAATAATTCTTATCTTTTATCCTACACACCAAATCCAGGAGGTCCCACTGTGGACGGTCTTTCAACTATTTTCCTTTGCAGGTTCACATATCTTTGCACATATCATATTGTGGTGTTATTTTGGATCAATTGTGATAGATTAATTCACTTATTTATTCATTTATTTATTTATTTATAATACATTTATTATTAGTTTGCTGGCACAATATCTGGTTTTATTAAGAGATAATCATCCCAGGGACTGAACCATATTAAAGTTTTTATCCCACTACGGTTACCATATATCAAGGCCCTCATTGACAAATATCTCGAATATCAGTGATTTCATACAATATTTTAATAAATTGTTTTATATGTATAATAAATATTTGATACTTACTTAAGGAAGGCTCTGTGTATATATATACATATTCCATATGAGGTGTGCACAACCAACTTACATTTTACTATTAGATGTGAACTATCAAAAACATAGATTCTTTCATTGGGGCAATAAACCAGGCAGATTGCTAGCTTCCATCATCAAACCTTTCCTTTGCTATGAAAATCTCCAAATTGAAGCTACACACGGGATCTTCCATTTCTCATCCTCTGGCTATCGAGGAGCAATTTAAATCCTTTTTTGAATCTCTATACACTGCACCCTCAGAGGAAGTAACATCTAGCTCACCTTATCTTAATGCTAACCTTCTCCCCACATTATCAGATGACCATCGCCTAATTCTGAACGCCCCTATTAGTCAAGAGGAAATCACTGCCACTATTATATTTTTACACTAATTTATTTTATGGAGAAAATCATTTCTCCAATTGGTTCTCTATCTGTTTTTTGTTTTGGTTCTACAGCCTGCTGTGCTTCTTATGCACAGCAGGCTGCTCTCAGTGGATTTACAAAGAATCCGTCATCTGACGGATTCTCTGTAACTCCTCCTCGCTCCACACGGGAGCGTGCATTCTCTTTCTCCGAGACCCAGTCTGCAATGTGTTTTACAGCTACCAATACACATCCCAGGCGTTGGCACTTTGCCATGTCTATTAGGGGCTGTAAAATACATCCCAGGCCAGTGTTGTCATTAGCATACCCTTTGTATGATAAAGACAGCGCTCTGGCCTGTCATGTGTCAGTGCCCCCGACCATCCCTTCACATACATTGGGGGACCGCTCCCTGCCCCTTGTTAATCCTCCCATTCCCACACAATCAATAAAAGAAGGCCGCCCATTCTACTTCCTGATTCAGCAGACAGTGCCTGCCACATGCCGCCAATTAGCGAACAGTACTAGCGGGCAGTGCGCTATACTCACCAAGTTCCTGAAGACCAGACGGAGCGGCAGGCAGGAGAAGCAGCGCAGCAGTGAACAGGAGCGGCACATGCACACATCGCTCGCTTTTTCAGGTATGTGTCTGCTACCTGCGCCCTCTGGCCCATTCCTACAAAAAATTTCTGGGCATGAGGAGAAGGGAAGGCGGGGTGGGTGTATATACACAGAGCTGGGTGTATAAACAAAGCTGGGGTAGATACAGAGCTGGGGGTATAAATATATATATATATAATTGTAGATTCACACTGAAGGCATCAAAACTATGAATTAACACATGTGGAATTATATACATAACAAAAAAGTGTGAAACAACTGAAAATATGTCATATTCTAGGTTCTTCAAAGTAGCCACCTTTTGCTTTGATTACTGCTTTGCACACTCTTGACATTCTCTTGATGAGCTTCAAGAGGTAGTCACCTGAAATGGTCTTCCAACAGTCTTGAATGGAGTTCCCAGAGATGCTTAGCACTTGTTGGCCCCTTTGCCTTCACTCAGCGGTCCAGCTCACCCCAAACCGATTTGGTTCAGGTCCGGTGACTGTGTAGGCCAGGTCATCTGGCGCAGCACCCCATCCCTCTCCTTCATGGTCAAATAGCCCTTACACAGCCTGGAGGTGTGTTTGGGGTCATTGTCCTCTTGAAAAAAAAATGATGGTCCAACTAAACGCAAACCGGATGGAATAGCATGCCGCTGCAAGATGCTGTGGTAGCCATGCTGGTTCAGTATGCCTTCAATTTTGAATAAATCCCCAACAGTGTCACCAGCAAAGCACCCCCACACCATCACACCTCCTCCTCCATGCTTCACGGTGGGAACCAGGCATGTAGAGTCCATCCGTTCACCTTTTCTGCGTCGCACAAAAACGCGGTGGTTGGAACCAAAGATCTCAAATTTGGACTCATCAGACCAAAGCACAGATTTCCACTGGTCTAATGTCCATTCCTTGTGTTCTTTAGCCCAAACAAGTCTCTTCTGCTTGTTGCCTGTCCTTAGCAGTGGTTTCCTAGCAGATATTCTACCATGAAGACCTGATTCACACAGTCTCCTCTTAACAGTTGTTCTAGAGATGTGTCTGCTGCTAGAACTCTGTGTGGCATTGACCTGGTCTCTAATCTGAGCTGCTGTTAACCTGCGATTTCTGACGCTGGTGACTCGGATGAACGTCTCCGAACTCCTCCGCAGCAGAGGTGACTCTTGGTCTTCCTTTGCTGGCGCGGTCCGCATGTGAGCCAGTTTCTTTGTAGCACTTGATGGTTTTTCTGACTTCACTTGGGGACACTTTCAAAGTTTTCCCAATTTTTCGGACTGACTGATCTTCATTTCTTAAAGTAATGATGGCCACTCGTTTTTCTTAGCTGCTTTTTTCTTGCCAAATACAAATTCTAACAGTCTATTCAGTAGGACTATCAGCTGTGTATCCACCTGACTTCTCCACAACGCAACTGATGGTCCCAACCCCATTTATAAGGCAAGAAATCCCACTTATTAAACCTGACAGGGCACACCTGTGAGGTGAAAACCATTTCAGGTGACAACCTCTTGAAGCTCATCAAGAGAATGCCAAGAGTGTGCAAAGCAGTAATCAAAGCAATAGGTGGCTACTTTGAAGAACCTAGAATATGACATATTTTCAGTTGTTTCACACTTTTTTGTGATGCATATAATTCCACATGTTAATTCATAGTTTTGATGCCTTCAGTGTGAATCTACAATTTTCATAGTCATGAAAATAAAGAAAACTCTTTGAATGAGAAGGTGTGTCCAAACTTTTGGTCTGTACTGTACAGAGATGGGGGTATATATATATATATATATATATATATATACAGTTGCAAGAAAAAGTATGTGAACCCTTTGGAATGATATGGATTTCTGCACAAATTGGTCATAAAATGTGATCTGATCTTCATCTAAGTCACAACAATAGACAATCACAGTCTGCTTAAACTAATAACACACAAATAATTAAATGTTACTATGTTTTTAATGAACACACCATGTAAACTAAACATTCACAGTGCAGGTGGAAAAAGTATGTGAACCCCTAGACTAATTACATCTCCAAGAGCTAATTGGAGTGAAGTGTCAGCCAACTGGAGTCCAATCAATTAGATGAGATTGGAGGTGTTGGTTACAGCTGCCCTGCCCTATAAAAAACACACACCAGTTCAGGGTTTGCTTTTTACAAGAAGCATTGCCTGATGTAAATGATGCCTCGCACAAAAGAGCTCTCAGAAGACCTACGATTAAGAATTGTTGACTTGTATAAAGCTGGAAAGGGTTCTTCAAAAGCCTTGCTGTTCATCAGTCCAAGACAAATTGTCTATTAATGGAGAAAGTTCAGCACTGCGGCTACTCTCCCTAGGAGTGGCCGTCCTGTAAAGATGACTGCAAGAGCACAGCACAGACTACTCAATGAGGTGAATAAGAATCCTAGAGTGTCAGCTAAAGACTTACAAAAGTCTCTGGCATATGCTAACATCCCTGTTAGAGAATCTACGATACCTAACACACTAAACAAGAATGGATTTCATGGGAGGATACCACAGAGGAAGCCACTGCTGTCCAAAAAAAACATTGCTGCACGTTTACACTTTGCACAAGAGCACCTGGATGTTCCACAGCAGTACTGGCAAAATATTCTGTGGAGAGATGAAACCAAAGTTAAGTTGTACACACAACACTATGTGTGGAGAAAAAGAGGCACAGCATACCAACATCAAAACCTCATACCAAATGTGAAGTATGGTGGTGGGGGCATCATGGTTTGGGGCTGATTTGCTGTGTCAGGGCCTGGACGGATTGCTATCATCGAAGGAAAAATTAATTCCCAAGTTTATCAAGACATTTTGCAGGAGAACTTAAGGCCACCTGTCCACCAGCTGAAGCTCAACAGAAGATGGGTGTTGCAACAGGACAACGACCCAAAGCATAGAAGTAAATCAACAACAGAATGGCTTAAACAAAATAAAATATGCCTTCTGGAGTGGCCCAGTCAAAGTCCTGACCTCAACCCGATTGAGATGCTGTGGCATTACCTCAAGAAAGAGATTTACACCAGATATCCCAAGAATATTGCTGAACTGAAACAGTTATGTAAAGAGGAATGGTCAAGAATTACTCCTGACCGTTGTGCACGTCTGATCTGCAACTACAGGAAATGTTTGGTTGACGTTATTGCTGCCAAAGGAGGTTCAACCAGTTATTAAATCCAAGGGTTCACATACTTTTTCCACCTGCACTGTGAATGTTTACATGCTGTGTTCAATAAAAACATGGTAACATTTAATTTGTTGTGTGTTATTAGTTTATGCAGACTGTGATTGTCTATTGTTGTGACTTAGATGAAGATCAGATCACATTTTATGACCAATTTGTGCAGAAATACATATCATTCCAAAGGGTTCACATACTTTTTCTTGCAACTGTATATATATATATATATATATATATACATACAGACAGAGCAGGGGTATATACAGAGTTAGGGTATATATAGAGCTGGGTGTGCATATATATATATCTATACAGGCAGAATTATTAGGCAAATGAGTATTTTGTCCACATCATCCTCTTTATCCATGTTGTCTTACTCCAAGCTGTATAGGCTCGAAAGCCTACTACCAATTAAGCATATTAGGTGATGTGCATCTCTGTAATGAGAAGGGGTGTGGTCTAATGACATCAACACCCTATATCAGGTGTGCATAATTATTAGGCAACTTCCTTTCCTTTGGCAAAATGGGTCAAAAGAAGGACTTGACAGGCTCAGAAAAGTCAAAAATAGTGAGATATCTTGCAGAGGGATGCAGCACTCTTAAAATTGCAAATCAAGCGTTTCATTCAAAATAGTCAACAGGGTCGCAAGAAGCGTGTGGAAAAACCAAGGCACAAAATAACTGCCCATGAACTGAGAAAAGTCAAGCGTGCAGCTGCCAAGATGCCACTTGCCACCAGTTTGGCCATATTTCAGAGCTGCAACATCACTGGAGTGCCCAAAAGCACAAGGTGTGCAATACTCAGAGACATGGCCAAGGTAAGAAAGGCTGAAAGACGACCACCACTGAACAAGACACACAAGCTGAAACGTCAAGACTGGGCCAAGAAATATCTCAAGACTGATTTTTCTAAGGTTTTATGGACTGATGAAATGAGAGTGAGTCTTGATGGGCCAGATGGATGGGCCCGTGGCTGGATTGGTAAAGGGCAGAGAGCTCCAGTCCGACTCAGACGCCAGCAAGGTGGAGGTGGAGTACTGGTTTGGGCTGGTATCATCAAAGATGAGCTTGTGGGGCCTTTTCGGGTTGAGGATGGAGTCAAGCTCAACTCCCAGTCCTACTGCCAGTTTCTGGAAGACACCTTCTTCAAGCAGTGGAACAGGAAGAAGTCTGCATCCTTCAAGAAAAACATGATTTTCATGCAGGACAATGCTCCATCACACGCGTCCAAGTACTCCACAGCGTGGCTGGCAAGAAAGGGTATAAAAGAAGAAAATCTAATGACATGGCCTCCTTGTTCACCTGATCTGAACCCCATTGAGAACCTGTGGTCCATCATCAAATGTGAGATTTACAAGGAGGGAAAACAGTACACCTCTCTGAACAGTGTCTGGGAGGCTGTGGTTGCTGCTGCACGCAATGTTGATGGTGAACAGATCAAAACACTGACAGAATCCATGGATGGCAGGCTTTTGAGTGTCCTTGCAAAGAAAGGTGGCTATATTGGTCACTGATTTGTTTTTGTTTTGCTTTTGAATGTCAGAAATGTATATTTGTGAATGTTGAGATGTTATATTGGTTTCACTGGTAAAAATAAATAATTGAAATGGGTATATATTTGTTTTTTGTTAAGTTGCCTAATAATTATGCACAGTAATAGTCACCTGCACACACAGATATCCCCCTAAAATAGCTAAAACTAAAAACAAACTAAAAACTACTTCCAAAAATATTCAGCTTTGATATTAATGAGTTTTTTGGGTTCATTGAGAACATGGTTGTTGTTCAATAATAAAATTAATCCTCAAAAATACAACTTGCCTAATAATTCTGCCCTCCCTGTATAGTCGTGTGCATGAGGCCTGAGAATGAGCAGGAAATCTTTAGGCCCCTTTCACACGAGCAAGTTTTCAGAGAGGGTGCAATGCGTGAAGTGAGCGCATAGCACCCGCACTGAATCCTGACCCATTCATTTCAATGGGTCTGTGTACATGAGCGTTGCTTTTCATGCATCAGTTCTGCGTTGCGTGAAAATCACAGCAAGCCCATAGGCCCCTTTCACACGAGTGTGACGGATTAGGTCCGGATGCGTTCAGGGTGCATTCAGTGAAACACGCACAATTTTGCAAGCAAGTTCAGTCAGTTTTGTCTGCGATTGCGTTCAGTTGTTCATTTTTTTCCACGCGGGTGCAATGCGTTTTGATGTGTTTTTCACGCGCGTGATATAAAAACTGAAGGTTTACAAACAACATCTCTTAGCAACCATCAGTGAAAAACGTATCGCACCCGCACTTGCTTGAAAAACGCAGAATATAGAACATGTTGCGATTTTCACGAAACGCAGAACTGATGCATGAAAAACAACGCTCATGTACACAGACCCATTGAAATGAATAGGTCAGGATTCAGTGTGGGTGCTATGCGTTCACATCACGCATTGCACCCGCGAGGAAAACTCGCTCGTGTGAAAGGGGCCATAGAAGTGAATGGGGCTGCGTGAAAAACGCATTGCATCCGCAAGTAAGTGCGGGTGCGATGCGTTTTTCACTGATGGTTGCTAAGAGATGTTGCTTGTAAACCTTTAGTTTTTTATCACGCACGTGAAAAACGCATCAAAACGCATTGCACCCAGCGCGGAAAAAACTGAACAACTAAACGCAATTGCAGACAAAACTGACTGAACTTGCTTGCAAAATGGTGCGAGTTTCACTGAACGCACCCTGAACGCATCCGGACCTAAACCCGTCATGCTCGTGTGAAAGGTACCTTAGAGTAGCACACAGTGCTGTCAGGTAGCGCAGCAAGGTAGCGCAGTGCTGTTTGAGGCCACCTTGGCCTCCCATATTTTGCAGGTCTTCAGGAGGACAACCACTACTTAGCCACCTCTAGTAACAGCTCTACAGCTTGCAGATGCATTATTGCCCCATCATCCAAGCCACACTTTGTCCCAGGAGGCTGGTAGCATCTAGCCATACATCAATCACTGCCCTAGGCAAGACAGCCAGCCCTACCTATTAGTCCACCCTTGTACAAAAAAGGTGTAATAAGCCATGGCTAACACATGAATAGAAAAAAAGAAAAGTAGGCCCAAAATCGAGGTTTCTGTCTTATGAATGTTGCCAACCCAAACCTAATTGTGTTTAATATGTAGAGAAACAGTGGCCTTTATAAAAAGTAGTAATGTACAGCGACATTATGAAACAAAACACAAAGGTGTTGAACAGAATTATCTACAAAACTCTCAGATACGAGCAAAAAAATCCTGCTTCATTGACTGCGCCATATGTAGCATCTATAAAGTGGCTCATTAGTTCATATTCCTAGCAAGAAAAATCAACCGAATCATCACTGACGGTTGCTTGGATTTTAGGAAGACACAAGAAACCATTTTGTGATGCAGAGATTGTTAATGTGTGGAAGTTGTTGCTTTCTGACAGATGTTGTAAGCCATTAAAATTATGCAAATGAGGGGGGAAATATCAAACTATTTTTTTGACCTTGTGGAAACACTGAGGACTTCTCAGAAAAAAGCATTTTCCAAAGCTTGAACACATCCAAGAAGCAAAGGCCAAAGTATGTTCTACAACTCTGGGGCTTCATGCAAAATGTAATGGAAAAGAGAAAGAGAAAAGATGCCAATTTTCCCACTAACAACCAATAATAAATCAGAATTTAAATAGTTCTACAAAGTTTGCAAAATGTTAAAAAGATGGCATCTTTACTGTTGGTGATCAACCTTCACCTGACAAAAGACCAAGGGATGTGCAACTTTACTACCACTAGTTGAGTACCCCTCACCTATCCTAGTAACATGCTCTGGGTGGTGTTTATTCAGCTGTGTTTCCATAGATTTCAGTATATGGGGAAAATATGCCTAAAAATACCAACCAGCTGAGGTGAACTGTTATACCCATGTACCGTACCTTGCCTGCTTACCAATTCTGCTCCTTGCAGCCTGCATTGACCTTGGAACTGTGACCTGGACTACGCACGTACTATGCCTGCCCAACGGCGGAATTGCTATTGGGAATACGGAAGTACTCAGACTGCCCTGGCTTTGGACTGTGTGCAGTCTACTTTAATTACCTTTTCTACTAATTTTACTATTTTTTCAGTCTAGTGTCTACAATCTACTTTTTGTCAGAGTCCTTTGTGCTTTGCATCGGTGTCTCTGAACCCCGTGGGTCAGCAGCCAAATACACCAGCACTACTCCAGGAGGTAGCAGCCTGGCTGGTTCCTTGTGTCGAAGTCCTGATACTTGTACAGGAGTTAAAGGGTGAATACTATGGAGTTTCAGGACAACGACCTTAGGCTTAGCCCAAAGTCAAACTGGTTAGTTGACACTGGTCAGTTGATCCACAGCCACTGCCGGTTAAAATCAGTGTTTTAGTACCCTCTCACACCAATCTATAAGGTAGTGATATTTTATACAATGCTAACAAAAACTGTTAGCATAAACAATGATCCTTGAAAGTTTGGGAACCTTTCAGAATTTTCTATATTTCTGCCTAAGTTTGACCTAAAACTACATCACATTTTCACACAAGTTCTAAAAGTAGAGAAAGATAACCAAATCAAACAAATGGCTCAAAATTATTTGACTTTGCCATTTATTTATTGAGAAAACAATCCATTATCACATGTCTGTGAGCTGTAAAAGAACCTTTGGTTTTAGCATCTGGTGTGACCTCCTTGTGCAACAATATCTGCAACTAAACGTTTTCGGTAATTGTTGATTAGTCGTACAAATCTTAGAGAAATTTTAGCTCATTCTTATGAACAGCTATTCATACTGGATATAAACTACAAAAATAATGTAGCTGTGCCTGTGCCATCTCTTGTGAGTGCTAGCTGTTGTAAGCTAGCTCCAAACTCACTGCAGTGATTGGAGATAACTTTAATTCCAGTAGTTTAACACCGCAGATTCTATGATCAATAGTGACCCATGGTTTCTGAGCTCATAGACAGAGGAAATAAGCTCTCCGAAAGGCAAACTGCAAATGCAATTGCACAGTGCTGAGTAGATAGAATGACAGCCATGCCTCTATTACACACTGTAATATACAACTATTACAGTACAACCAATTACAACATCACAAGTTCAAGTCCCGTGCCGTTCATTTAGTGTTACAGCCTGACGCAGCAACCACTGCATCTCCCATCGTCCCGCTCTCCCTCTCCAGCAGTCAGGGCTTGAAAACATCAGCAGAAGTAAGCTGTTGTTCCTTCCCATCAACTTCAATGTCGTCTATTTCTCTTGATGCTCCTACTCCTTGTCACTTGTTTCGACAGCAATTAATCACGAGGCGATTGCGATGCAGAAACTGAACTTGTACCTGGCCAAGTTACTGGTACTACAGTCCCTTCCTTTCCATGTAGCTGAGTCTGCACATTTCAGAGAACTGATGGCTTGTGCCCACCCAAGGTGGAGAGTCCCAAGTCAACATTACTTTATCAAAAAAACTGTTCCAGCCCTGCACACGTACTTTGAGCAGAAAGTGGGCCAGTCCTTGGACCTTTCGGTGTCTGGTAGAGTTCACAACAGCGCTGACGTATGGAGTTGTAACTATGGTCAAGGGCAATATATGTCATTCACAGCCCACTGGGTAAATGTGGTTACGGCCTAGACACACCAGGAACTTGGCCATGTGATGGCGATGTCGCCTCCTCATTGTAATGCTGGGATTTCTGTGCCAATGTGCTACTCTGCTGAGATACGAACCATAGTTACTGATAACGGGAAGAACATTTTGTCTGCGCTGCTTCAGGGAGGGCTGACCCATGCACCCTGAATGGCACACATCTTCAGTCTCATCACCTTGTTCCTCAAGTCTTCCACTGAACTGCAAGAGCTGTTAAAAATGTCCAGGAAACTGTGCATGCACTCTTACCATTCAAAACACACAGTTCTTGAGCTGCAACGGCAAAATGCTCTTTCCCAACATCACACAATGTTTCCATGAGCAGAGGGAGGTGGTCAACGATTTCTTAATGCTAAAGACGGACAAGTCTACTGCCCAGTGTAACTTCCACCTTAGCCAATGGCAGCTCATGCATGACACGTGCCATTTGCTCAGGCCCTTTGAGGAGGCTACTTTGTCAGTCGCCAGGACTATGGGATGAATTATGTCTTTCTACTCCTTCATGTCCTGGAAGGGATGCTGACAAATCTGATTGGGGAGGGAACAGAAGACATGGCACCTCCATTTCATGGCCAACTGAGCCCTGAGGAGGATGAACTGGCAGATGAGGAGGAGAAGACAGAGAAAACAGAAGCAAAAATGTTTTTTAGCCCCTTTAAATGGCGCCACAGTCCCTCGGATGGAGATATATATTGTGTGGATCCACTGGTTGGAAAGTAACAATCCGTAGACTGAAGTCTCCAAAGTATTTCTTTGTGTATATACGTATACAGACTTGTGGCATACACATTTAGAAATTCATTTAGAGATCAATTGGACAATGTCATAGTGTAGATTAAAAGAGAAAACAAATTTAACTCACTTCACCCAGGAGGTATCAGATGGAATAAACTCAAAACACCCTCCGGATTACCTCCTGCACCTGGGTAGCCTATAAGATCTCACGGAATGACAGCAGTCCAATCCCACTTCTTGCCAATCGTCTTTATTGAACCACAGGGTAGGGGTGAAGGTATCTGCTCAACACGTTTCGGGGTATAGTAGAGACCCCTTCATCAGGAGCATAAGGTTCATATGCTCCTGATGAAGGGGTCTCTCTCATACCCCAAAACGCGTTGAGAAGATACCTTCACCCCTACCCTGTGGTTCAATAAAGACGCCTCAAGGTTGTGCGTGTTGTGGCTTCACAAATGCTTTGCTGCATACCTCGGTTGTAACAAGTGGTTATTTCACTCAACGTTGCTCTTCTATCAGCTTGAATCAGTCGGCCCATTCTCCTCTGACCTCTAGCATCAACAAGGCATTTTCGCCCACAGGACTGCCGCATACTGGATGTTTTTCCCTTTTCACACCAGTCTTTGTAAACCCTAGAAATGGTTGTACGTGAAAATCCCAGTAACTGAGCAGATTGTGAAATACTCAGACCTGCCCGTCTGGCACCAACAACCATGCCATGCTCAAAATTGCTTGCATCACCTTTCTTTCCCATTCTGACATTCAGTTTGGAGTTCAGGAGATTGTCTTGACCAGGACCACAACCCTACATGCATTAAGGCTACTGCCATGTGATTGGTTGACTAGATAATCGCATTAATGAGAAATAGAACAGGTGTTCCTAATAATTCTTTAGGTGAGTGTATATCTGTTTTGGACCCACTCCAGTTCTTTGCTTACAAATACTGACCTTCTGAAAGAGGCTTTATGGATGTTCAAAATACAGGTTTCATTTTTTATTAGCTTTCTGTTCTTCTGATGGATCAGAAGAACAGAAAAATAAACAGTGATGTGAACACAGCCTTACTGCCACTGCTGCTGCCCCCACTCCCCACTCTATCATGGGGCCACTGTTGTCACTGTCAGTGCTGCTGCTGTTGGCCACCATTCCCTACTCTGTTATGGGGCCACTACTGTCATTGTTACTGCCACTGCTGTTGACCCCCATCCCCACTCTGTTATAGGGCCACTACTGTCACTGCCAAAGCTGGTGAGCCACCATCCCCACTCTTTCATGGGGCCACTACTTAAATCATGGGGCACTGCATGGTTGGGTAAAGAACTGTCCAATGCATTATTAAAAACTGTAAGGATAATGGGGACCCATCATATTTGAGGAAGAAATGTGGCAGGAAAAAAATCCTGAATGATCGTGATCGCCGATCACTTAGCCGTTTGGTGAAATCAAATCAAAGAAAAACAACAGTAGAACTCAGGGCTATGTATAATAGTGAAAGTAAGAGCATTTCCACACGCACAATGCGAAGGGAACTCAAGGGATTGGGACTGAACAGCTGTGTAGCCGTAAAAAAAAAACACTGATCTCTCCCTATTATTTATAGACACTTGGAGTTTTATGGATCCTATTCCAACTTCAAAGTTAACCACAGTAAATCGCTTATCATCTCCACAGGCCTTAAAAAATCCTTAAAAGACCATCTGGAAGCAAATTCTCCCTTTAATTGGTCTGCCCCCTTTTTAACGTTTCTGGGGATTAAAATGTCCATGGATCCAAACCAACTCTTCAACTTGAACTATATTTCTCTTCAAAACAAGTTGTCCGAAGACCTGAATTCCCTGGATGTCCCCATACTTTCATGGTTTCGGAGGAAAAATATTTTACTTTCTTTAGTTATCCCTAAGCTCACTTACCTCCAACAGACTCTTCCAATTCCAGTCCCTTCTACATATTACACTAAACTTCGGTCCATGTTCCGAGCCTTCATATGGAACAAGAAAAAAGCCAGGCTGTCCTACAAGTTGTTATCTTATCCGAGAGAGAGAGGAGGGGTCTCATTACCAGATCCTGAACTCTATGGGAAAGCAATCTTACTTACCAGAGTGGTGGATTGGATGATAGCCCCCAAACATAAATCTTGGGTCCCTATGGAAGAAGCCTTACTAGGACTTCCTTTTAGAACTGCGCTACTTGGACGAATTTCAATACCGCCTCCCCATCCACATATTTCTCCAGTAATGAAGGCCACCCTAAATGCCTGGAAGGCCCTGCAATCCTCTCCCCTTGGCTCTCCTTTTCCATCTTCTATTCTTAATACAACAGATATTCTACAACTGGCTCCCCAGGCCCTGCAAAAGAGTCTACCGACTGAAATAATCAAGGCTAAGGTGAGATTGATTGACCTTTATGCAGACGGACAACTGCTCTCTGTCAAAGCGATAAATGACCTATTGAAGGTCCCTTGCTCTAGCTTTAACGGTACGTTCTTTTTAAGGGCTTACATGTCTCAACACATTCAAGTACAGAATTTATTACACCCTGTAACTTGGTTTGAGCATCTGATTTCCTTAAATTCCCCCCCACGTAAACCAATCTCACAATGGTACAACAGGATAAGGACTCCCCCTACTGCGCTGACGCCGGCGTTCATCAGATTATGGGAAAAGGACCTAGATAAATGCTTCCCCCCTGAGGATGTCATTAATATTTTTAACTCCCCACATAAAGCTTCACGTTGTGTCAAAATTCAGGAAAATAACTACAAAATTATCACTCGCTGGTATAAAACCCCTGACAAGACATGCCTGTACTCTGTATCGGCCTCGGACACATGCTAGAGATGCTCTGAAAACAAAGGTACTTTTCTCCATATATGGTGGTCATGCCCGGTCCTAGCTAGTTGGTGGGTAAAGATTTTTCAGACTTGTAATAGAATCTGTAAATCTAATATTGTCCCATCACCAGAGGTTGCCCTTCTAAATCTTTTCCCTACTGATCCTCCTCCATCCAATCTAGCACTGTTTAAACAATTAATATACGCGGCTAAACTACTAATCCCCCTTCTATGGTTGTCAACCGAGGTCCCAGCTACAGAACAATGGCTCCAAAAGATAGACCAGATTTATCGCCTAGAGGAATTGTCCTCTTGGGAAATGAGATCTCACCCTAAATTCTTGAGGATTTGGTGTAACTGGATTTCTTTCAGAGGTTATTGAGGGCCCACGGGGTAAGGCCAGGTTTTCCTTAACTCAAGGGTTATTTGAGTCTCAGTCGGCTCTCCTCCTTTCCATCTAGATTTCCCTCCTTGACCTGTCTCGGATGTGTCTCAAAGGATGTATCTCACAGAATAGTCGCTAAGCTTGACCTCAAGTTCCCATTGATTGCTGGCGACCTGCGAATTTAACCCGCAGACGTTTATTTCAGACTTTTTAGTTGCTCCTTTTAAGTAATTAGAGTTGTGAACACGACTAGGTATATGTAACCAAAATGATAACAGTCACTCAATTTCTTTGATAAACTGTCTTCATGATGTACAACATGTATAAGAATATTATGATCCGAAATTTGTATTTGCCAGACCTGGAATAAGTTCTGTGCTGTTCAAGAGTAGTGGGGATTTGTCATCCTCCCACTTCTCTAGTTTTTCATGTATGAATCTGAATTATTCAATAAAAACTATTGAAAAAAAACACTGATCAGTGAGGCAAACCAGAAAAAAAAAGGCTTCAATTTGCTAGGGAGCATAAAGATTGGACTCTGGAGCAATGGAAGAAGGTGATGTGGTCTGATGAGTCCAGATTTACCCTGTCCCAGAGTGATGGGCGCATCAGGGTAAGAAGAGGGGCAGATGAAGTGATGCACACATCATGCCTAGTGCCTACTGTACCAGCCTGTGGGGGCAGTGCTAAGATCTGGGGTTGCTGCAGTTGGTCAGGTCTACGTTCAGCAACAGTACACGCTCCAAGAATGAGGTCAACTGACTTCCTGAACATACTGAATGATTAGGTTATTCCATCAATAGATTATTTCTTCCCTGATGGCACGGACATATTCCAAGATGACAATGCCAGGATTCATCGGGCTCAAATTGTGAAAGAGTGGCTCAGGGAGCATGAGACATCGTTTTTACACATGGATTGGCCACCACAGAGTCCAGACCTTTACCCCATTGAGAATCTTTGGGATGTGCTGGAGAAGGCTTTGCACAGCAGTCAGACTCTACCATCATCAATGCAAGATCTTGGTGAAAAATGAATGCAGCACTGGATAGAAATAAATCTTGTGACATTGCAGAAGCTTATCGAAACAATGCCACAGAGAATGCGTGCCGTAATCAAATCTAAAGTCTTTTTTTTTTTTTTTTGGACAGGCAGTGTGTATATATATATATATATATATATATATATATATATCTAATATATGTATACATAACATAATTGGTGTTGTCATACTAGCAACCTCCCCGATCAGTGAATTTTGTAAAAAAAAAAAAAAAAAAAAAAAAAAAGGCCTTGCCTTGCCTTCCTAAAAAAAATGTCATAAAAAGTTATCAAAAAGCAAAAAAAAAAAAAAAAACATTGCCAAGCCTGGAGTACCAAACTAGGCAGTACATCTGCAAAATACATACAAGAATAGGACATGTTCAATTTTATATTTTTTTTGCTGGATAGATAATTGGGTCCATGTCCAAACCACAAAAATGTGGATAAAAAAAAATATGGTTGTGTGCATAAGACCTAATAAAAATTCCACAAAAGGAATACTTTTGTTGAATTTTTATTCGCAAGTAGGGATGAGCGAACTCGAACTGTATAGTTCGGGTTCGTACCGAATTTTGGGGTGTCCGTGACACGGACCCGAACCCGGACATTTTCGTAAAAGTCCGGGTTCGGGTTCGGTGTTCGTCGCTTTCTTGGCGCTTTTGTGACGCTTTCTTGGCGCTTTTTGAAAGGCTGCAAAGCAGCCAATCAACAAGCGTCATACTACTTGCCCCAAGAGGCCATCACAGCCATGCCTACTATTGGCATGGCTGTGATTGGCCAGAGCACCATGTGACCCAGCCTCTATTTAAGCTGGAGTCACATAGCGCCGCCCGTCACTCTGCTCTGATTAGCGTAGGGAGAGGTTGCGGCTGCGACAGTAGGGCGAGATTAGGCAGATTAACTCCTCCAAAGGACTTGATTAACTGATCGATCTGCAGCTGTGGATCATTGAGCTGCTGATCCTCAATTGCTCACTGTTTTTAGGCTGCCCAGACCGTTTGTCAGTCACATTTTTCTGGGGTGATCGGCGGCCATTTTGTGTCTTGTGGTGCGCCAGCACAAGCTGCGACCAAGTGCATTTAACCCTCAATGGTGTGGTTGTTTTTTGGCTAAAGCCTACATCAGGGTGAAGCTGTCACACCAAGTGCATTTAACCAGCAATAGTCTGTTCATTTTTTGGCCATATACAAAATCAGGGGCAAGCTGCGCCTGTCACCAAGTGCATTTAACCCTCAATGGTGTGGTTGTTTTTTGGCTAAAGCCTACATCAGGGTGAAGCTGTCACACCAAGTGCATTTAACCAGCAATAGTCTGTTCATTTTTTGGCCATATACAAAATCAGGGGCAAGCTGCGCCTGTCACCAAGTGCATTTAACCCTCAATGGTGTGGTTGTTTTTTGGCTAAAGCCTACATCAGGGTGAAGCTGTCACACCAAGTGCATTTAACCAGCAATAGTCTGTTCATTTTTTGGCCATATACAAAATCAGGGGCAAGCTGCGCCTGTCACCAAGTGCATTTAACCCTCAATGGTGTGGTTGTTTTTTGGCTAAAGCCTACATCAGGGTGAAGCTGTCACACCAAGTGCATTTAACCAGCAATAGTCTGTTCATTTTTTGGCCATATACAAAATCAGGGGCAAGCTGCGCCTGTCACCAAGTGCATTTAACCCTCAATGGTGTGGTTGTTTTCTGGCTAAAGCCTACATCAGGGTGAAGCTGTCACACCAAGTGCATTTAACCAGCAATAGTCTGTTTATTTTTTGGCCATATACTACATCAGGGGCAAGCTGCGCCCGTCACCAAGTGCATTTAACCCTCAGTAGTGTGGTTGGTCAAGCTGTGACACCAAGTGCATTTAACCAGCAATAGTCTGTTCATTTTTTGGCCATATACTACATCAGGGGCAAGCTGCGCCCGTCACCAAGTGCATTTAACCAGCAATAGTGTGGTTATTTTTTGGCCATATCCCAGTCTAATTCTGTCACTAAATCCATACCGGTCACCCAGCGCCTAAATACTAGGCCTCAAATTTATATCCCGCTAAATCTCTCGTTACCGCTGTCCTGTTGTAGCTGGGAAAGTTATTTAGTGTCCGTCAAAGCACATTTTTTGTTCTGGGTTGAAGTACAATTCCCAATTTAGCAATTTCATAATTTAGTGGTTTCTGCTATATCAGAGCTATTTGAAATCTATCCCTAAAAGGGTATATAATATTCAAGGTGCACATTGGGTCATTCAGAATAACTTCACACACACCCGCTACTGTGTATTTTCAAGTCTAATTCTGTCACTAAACCCATACCTGTCACCCAGCGCCTAAATACTAGGCCTCAAATTTATATCCTGCTAAATCTCTCGTTACCGCTGTCCTGTTGTAGCTGGGAAAGTTATTTAGTGTCCGTCAAAGCACATTTTTTGTTCTGGGTTGAAGTACAATTCCCAATTTAGCAATTTCATAATTTAGTGGTTTCTGCTATATCAGAGCTATTTGAAATCTATCCCTAAAAGGGTATATAATATTGCAGGTGCACATAGGGTCATTCAGAATAACTTCACACACACCCGCTACTGTGTATTTCCAAGTCTAATTCTGTCACTAAACCCATACCTGTCACCCAGCGCCTAAATACTAGGCCTCAAATTTATATCCCTGCTAAATCTCTCGTTACCGCTGTCCTGTTGTAGCTGGGAAAGTTATTTAGTGTCCGTCAAAGCACATTTTTTGTTCTGGGTTGAAGTACAATTCCCAATTTAGCAATTTCATAATTTAGTGGTTTCTGCTATATCAGAGCTATTTGAAATCTATCCCTAAAAGGGTATATAATATTCAAGGTGCACATTGGGTCATTCAGAATAACTTCACACACACCCGCTACTGTGTATTTCAAGTCTAATTCTGTCACTAAACCCATACCTGTCACCCAGCGCCTAAATACTAGGCCTCAAATTTATATCCTGCTAAATCTCTCGTTACCGCTGTCCTGTTGTAGCTGGGAAAGTTATTTAGTGTCCGTCAAAGCACATTTTTTGTTCTGGGTTGAAATACAATTCCCAATTTAGCAATTTCATAATTTAGTGGTTTCTGCTATATCAGAGCTATTTGAAATCTATCCCTAAAAGGGTATATAATATTGAAGGTGCACATAGGGTCATTCAGAATAACTTCACACACACCCGCTACTGTGTATTTCCAAGTCTAATTCTGTCACTAAACCCATACCTGTCACCCAGCGCCTAAATACTAGGCCTCAAATTTATATCCCTGCTAAATCTCTCGTTACCGCTGTCCTGTTGTAGCTGGGAAAGTTATTTAGTGTCCGTCAAAGCACATTTTTTGTTCTGGGTTGAAGTACAATTCCCAATTTAGCAATTTCATAATTTAGTGGTTTCTGCTATATCAGAGCTATTTGAAATCTATCCCTAAAAGGGTATATAATATTCAAGGTGCACATTGGGTCATTCAGAATAACTTCACACACACCCGCTACTGTGTATTTCCAAGTCTAATTCTGTCACTAAACCCATACCTGTCACCCAGCGCCTAAATACTAGGCCTCAAATTTATATCCTGCTAAATCTCTCGTTACCGCTGTACTGTTGTTGCTGGGCAAGATATTTAGTGTCCGTCAAAGCACATTTTTTGTTCTGGGTTGAAATACAATTCCCAATTTAGCAATTTCATAATTTAGTGGTTTCTGCTATATCAGAGCTATTTGAAATCTATCCCTAAAAGGGTATATAATATTCAAGGTGCACATTGGGTCATTCAGAATAACTTCACACACACCCGCTACTGTGTATTTCCAAGTCTAATTCTGTCACTAAACCCATACCTGTCACCCAGCGCCTAAATACTAGGCCTCAAATTTATATCCTGCTAAATCTCTCGTTACCGCTGTACTGTTGTTGCTGGGCAAGATATTTAGTGTCCGTCAAAGCACATTTTTTGTTCTGGGTTGAAATACAATTCCCAATTTAGCAATTTCATAATTTAGTGGTTCCTGCTATATCAGAGCTATTTGAAATCTATCCCAAAAAGGGTATATAATATTCAAGGTGCACATAGGGTCATTCAGAATAACTTCACACACACGCTTCTGTGCATTTCCAAGTCTAATTCTGTCACTAAATCCATACCGGTCACCCAGCGCCTAAATACTAGGCCTCAAATTTATATCCCGCTGAATTTGAATACAATACATTGGGCCAAATAATATATTTGTTGTTGTGGTGAACCATAACAATGAGAAAAACATCTAGTAAGGGACGCGGACGTGGACATGGTCGTGGTGGTGTTAGTGGACCCTCTGGTGCTGGGAGAGGACGTGGCCGTTCTGCCACATCCACACGTCCTAGTGTACCAACTACCTCAGGTCCCAGTAGCCGCCAGAATTTACAGCGATATATGGTGGGGCCCAATGCCGTTCTAAGGATGGTAAGGCCTGAGCAGGTACAGGCATTAGTCAATTGGGTGGCCGACAGTGGATCCAGCACGTTCACATTATCTCCCACCCAGTCTTCTGCAGAAAGCGCACAGATGGCGCCTGAAAACCAACCCCATCAGTCTGTCACATCACCCCCATGCATACCAGGGAAACTGTCTCAGCCTCAAGTTATGCAGCAGTCTCTTATGCTGTTTGAAGACTCCGCTGGCAGGGTTTCCCAAGGGCATCCACCTAGCCCTTCCCCAGCGGTGAAAGACATAGAATGCACTGACGCACAACCACTTATGTTTCCTGATGATGAGGACATGGGAATACCACCTCAGCATGTCTCTGATGATGACGAAACACAGGTGCCAACTGCTGCGTCTTTCTGCAGTGTGCAGACTGAACAGGAGGTCAGGGATCAAGACTGGGTGGAAGACGATGCAGGGGACGATGAGGTCCTAGACCCCACATGGAATGAAGGTCGTGCCACTGACTTTCACAGTTCGGAGGAAGAGGCAGTGGTGAGACCGAGCCAACAGCGTAGCAAAAGAGGGAGCAGTGGGCAAAAGCAGAACACCCGCCGCCAAGAGACTCCGCCTGCTACTGACCGCCGCCATCTGGGACCGAGCACCCCAAAGGCAGCTTCAAGGAGTTCCCTGGCATGGCACTTCTTCAAACAATGTGCTGACGACAAGACCCGAGTGGTTTGCACGCTGTGCCATCAGAGCCTGAAGCGAGGCATTAACGTTCTGAACCTGAGCACAACCTGCATGACCAGGCACCTGCATGCAAAGCATGAACTGCAGTGGAGTAAACACCTTAAAACCAAGGAAGTCACTCAGGCTCCCCCTGCTACCTCTTCTGCTGCTGCCGCCTCGGCCTATTCTGCTGCTGCCGCCTCGGCCTCTTCCTCCGCCTCTGGAGGAACGTTGGCACCTGCCGCCCAGCAAACAGGGGATGTACCACCAACACCACCACCACCACCTCCGTCACCAAGCGTCTCAACCATGTCACACGCCAGCGTTCAGCTCTCCATCTCACAAACATTTGATAGAAAGCGTAAATTCCCACCTAGCCACCCTCGATCCCTGGCCCTGAATGCCAGCATTTCTAAACTACTGGCCTATGAAATGCTGTCATTTAGGCTGGTGGACACAGACAGCTTCAAACAGCTCATGTCGCTTGCTGTCCCACAGTATGTTGTTCCCAGCCGGCACTACTTCTCCAAGAGAGCCGTGCCTTCCCTGCACAACCAAGTATCCGATAAAATCAAGTGTGCACTGCGCAACGCCATCTGTAGCAAGGTCCACCTAACCACAGATACGTGGACCAGTAAGCACGGCCAGGGACGCTATATCTCCCTAACTGCACACTGGGTAAATGTAGTGGCAGCTGGGCCCCAGGCGGAGAGCTGTTTGGCGCACGTCCTTCCGCCGCCAAGGATCGCAGGGCAACATTCTTTGCCTCCTGTTGCCACCTCCTCCTTCTCGGCTTCCTCCTCCTCTTCTTCCACCTGCTCATCCAGTCAGCCACACACCTTCACCACCAACTTCAGCACAGCCCGGGGTAAACGTCAGCAGGCCATTCTGAAACTCATATGTTTGGGGGACAGGCCCCACACCGCACAGGAGTTGTGGCGGGGTATTGAACAACAGACCGACGAGTGGTTGCTGCCGGTGAGCCTCAAGCCCGGCCTGGTGGTGTGTGATAATGGGCGAAATCTCGTTGCAGCTCTGGGACTAGCCAATTTGACGCACATCCCTTGCTTGGCGCATGTGCTGAATTTGGTGGTGCAGAAGTTCATTCACAACTACCCCGACATGTCAGAGCTGCTGCATAAAGTGCGGGCCGTCTGTTCGCGCTTCCGGCGTTCACATCCTGCCGCTGCTCGCCTGTCTGCGCTACAGCGTAACTTCGGCCTTCCCGCTCACCGCCTCATATGCGACGTGCCCACCAGGTGGAACTCCACCTTGCACATGCTGGACAGACTGTGCGAGCAGCAGCAGGCCATAGTGGAGTTTCAGCTGCAGCACGCACGGGTCAGTCGCACTACAGAACAGCACCACTTCACCACCAATGACTGGGCCTCCATGCGAGACCTGTGTGCCCTGTTGCGCTGTTTCGAGTACTCCACCAACATGGCCAGTGGCGATGACACCGTTATCAGCGTTACAATACCACTTCTATGTCTCCTTGAGAAAACACTTAGGGCGATGATGGAAGAGGAGGTGGCCCAGGAGGAGGAGGAGGAGGAGGAGGAAGAGGGGTCATTTTTAGCACTTTCAGGCCAGTCTCTTCGAAGTGACTCAGAGGGAGGTTTTTGGCAACAGCAGAGGCCAGGTACAAATGTGGCCAGCCAGGGCCCACTACTGGAGGACGAGGAGGACGAGGATGAGGAGGAGGTGGAGGAGGATGAGGATGAAGCATGGTCACAGCGGGGTGGCACCCAACGCAGCTCGGGTCCATCACTGGTGCGTGGCTGGGGGGAAAGGCAGGACGATGACGATACGCCTCCCACAGAGGACAGCTTGTCCTTACCCCTGGGCAGCCTGGCACACATGAGCGACTACATGCTGCAGTGCCTGCGCAACGACAGCAGAGTTGCCCACATTTTAACCTGTGCGGACTACTGGGTTGCCACCCTGCTGGATCCACGCTACAAAGACAATGTGCCCACCTTACTTCCTGCACTGGAGCGTGATAGGAAGATGCGCGAGTACAAGCGCACGTTGGTAGACGCGCTACTGAGAGCATTCCCAAATGTCACAGGGGAACAAGTGGAAGCCCAAGGCCAAGGCAGAGGAGGAGCAAGAGGTCGCCAAGGCAGCTGTGTCACGGCCAGCTCCTCTGAGGGCAGGGTTAGCATGGCAGAGATGTGGAAAACTTTTGTCAACACGCCACAGCTAACTGCACCACCACCTGATACGCAACGTGTTAGCAGGAGGCAACATTTCACTAACATGGTGGAACAGTACGTGTGCACACCCCTCCACGTACTGACTGATGGTTCGGCCCCATTCAACTTCTGGGTCTCTAAATTGTCCACGTGGCCAGAGCTAGCCTTTTATGCCTTGGAGGTGCTGGCCTGCCCGGCAGCCAGCGTTTTGTCTGAACGTGTATTCAGCACGGCAGGGGGCGTCATTACAGACAAACGCAGCCGCCTGTCTACAGCCAATGTGGACAAGCTGACGTTCATAAAAATGAACCAGGCATGGATCCCACAGGACCTGTCCGTCCCTTGTCCAGATTAGACATTAACTACCTCCCCATAACCATATATTATTGGACTCCAGGGCACTTCCTCATTCAATCCTATTTTTATTTTCATTTTACCATTATATTGCAAGGCTACCCAAAGTTGAATGAACCTCTCCTCTGCCTGTGTGCTAGGCCTAAATATATGCCAATGGATTGTTGCAGTGGTGGCTGACGTGAAGCCTCATTCTCTGCTATGACATGCAGACTGATTCTCTGGTGACATGAAGCCAGATTGTCTGTTACGGGACCTCTCTCCTCTGCCTGGGTGCTGGGCCTGAATTTATGACAATGGACTGTTGCAGTGGTGGCTGACGTGAAGCCTGATTCTCTGCTATGACATGCAGACTGATTCTCTGCTGACATGAAGCCAGATCCTCTGTTACGGGACCTCTCTCCTCTGCCTGGGTGCTGGGCCTAAATTTATGAAAATGGACTGTTGCAGTGGTGGGTGACGTGAAGCCTCATTCTCTGCTATGACATGCAGACTGATTCTCTGCTGACATGAAGCCAGATTGTCTGTTACGGGACCTCTCTCCTCTGCCTGGGTGCTGGGCCTAAATATATGACAATGGACTGTTGCAGTGGTGGCTGACGTGAAGCCTGATTCTCTGCTATGACATGCAGACTGATTCTCTGCTGACATGAAGCCAGATTGTCTGTTACGGGACCTCTCTCCTCTGCCTGTGTGCTAGGGCCTAAATATATGACAATGGACTGTTGCAGTGGTGGCTGACGTGAAGCCTGATTCTCTGCTATGACATGCAGACTGATTCTCTGCTGACATGAAGCCAGATCCTCTGTTACGGGACCTCTCTCCTCTGCCTGGGTGCTGGGCCTAAATATATGACAATGGACTGTTGCAGTGGTGGGTGACGTGAAGCCTGATTCTCTGCTATGACATGCAGACTGATTCTCTGCTGACATGAAGCCAGATCGTCTGTTACGGGACCTCTCTCCTCTGCCTGGGTGCTGGGCCTAAATATATGACAATGGACTGTTGCAGTGGTGGCTGACGTGAAGCCTCATTCTCTGCTATGACATGCAGACTGATTCTCTGCTGACATGAAGCCAGATCGTCTGTTACGGGACCTCTCTCCTCTGCCTGGGTGCTGGGCCTAAATTTATGAAAATGGACTCTTACAGTGGTGGGTGACGTGAAGCCTGATTCTCTGCTATGACATGAAGACTGATTCTCTGCTGACATGAAGCCAGATCCTCTGTTACGGGACCTCTCTCCTCTGCCTGGGTGCTGGGCCTAAATATCTGACAATGGACTGTTGCATTGGTGGCTGACGTGAAGCCTGATTCTCTGCTATGATATGAAGACTGATTCTCTGCTGACATGAAGCCAGATTGTCTGTTACGGGACCTCTCTCCTCTGCCTGTGTGCTAGGCCTAAATATATGCCAATGGATTGTTGCAGTGGTGGCTGACGTGAAGCCTGATTCTCTGCTATGACATGCAGACTGATTCTCTGGTGACATGAAGCCAGATCCTCTGTTACGGGACCTCTCTCCTCTGCCTGGGTGCTGGGCCTAAATTTATGAAAATGGACTGTTGCAGTGGTGGGTGACGTGAAGCCTGATTCTCTGCTATGACATGCAGACTGATTCTCTGGTGACATGAAGCCAGATCCTCTGTTACGGGACCTCTCTCCTCTGCCTGGGTGCTGGGCCTAAATTTATGAAAATGGACTGTTGCAGTGGTGGGTGACGTGAAGCCTCATTCTCTGCTATGACATGCAGACTGATTCTCTGCTGACATGAAGCCAGATTGTCTGTTACGGGACCTCTCTCCTCTGCCTGGGTGCTGGGCCTGAATTTATGACAATGGACTGTTGCAGTGGTGGCTGACGTGAAGCCTGATTCTCTGCTATGATATGAAGACTGATTCTCTGCTGACATGAAGCCAGATTGTCTGTTACGGGACCTCTCTCCTCTGCCTGGGTGCCGGGGCCTAAATATCTGAGAATGGACTGTTCCAGTGGTGGGTAACGGGAAGCCAGATTCTCTGCTATGATATGAAGACTGATTCTCTGCTGACATGAAGCCAGATTGTCTGTTACGGGACCTCTCTCCTCTGCCTGGGTGCTGGGCCTAAATTTATGAAAATGGACTCTTACAGTGGTGGGTGACGTGAAGCCTGATTCTCTGCTATGACATGAAGACTGATTCTCTGCTGACATGAAGCCAGATTGTCTGTTACGGGACCTCTCTCCTCTGCCTGGGTGCCGGGGCCTAAATATCTGAGAATGGACTGTTCCAGTGGTGGGTGACGGGAAGCCAGATTCTCTGCTATGGAACCTCTCTCCAATTGATTTTGGTTAATTTTTATTTATTTAATTTTTATTTTAATTAATTTCCCTATCCACATTTGTTTGCAGGGGATTTACCTACATGTTGCTGCCTTTTGCAGCCCTCTAGCCCTTTCCTGGGCTGTTTTACAGCCGTTTTAGTGCCGAAAAGTTCGGGTCCCCATTGACTTCAATGGGGTTCGGGTTCGGGACGAAGTTCGGATCGGGTTCGGATCCCGAACCCGAACATTTCCGGGATGTTCGGCCGAACTTCTCGAACCCGAACATCCAGGTGTTCGCTCAACTCTATTCGCAAGCCTTAGAAAACCCATTTATAAAAATCCTGTTAGGCTGTGTAAGGCTGAGTTCACACGGGCGAGATTTCCGCGCGGGTGCAATGCATGAGGTGAACGCATTGCACCCGCACTGAATCCTGACCCATTCATTTCAATGGGGCTGTGTACATGAGCGTTTTTTTTCACGCATCACTTCTGCAATGCTTGAAAATCGCAGCATGTTCTATATTCTGCGTTTTTCACGCAGCCCTGGCTCCATAGAAGTGAATGGGGCTGCGTGAATAACGCATTGCATCCGCAAGCAAGTGCGGGTGCGATGCGTTTTTCACTGATGGTTGCTAAGAGATGTTGTTTGTAAACCTTCAGTTTTTTATCACACGCGTGAAAAATGCATCAAAACGCACTGCACCTGCACGGAAAAAACTGAACAACTAAACGCAATCGCAGACAAAACTGACTGAACATGCTTGCAAAATAGTGCGAGTTTCACTGAACGCACCCTGAGCCAATCCGTCACGCCCGTGTGAACCCAGCCTAAATGTTGCACCCTCATTTCAGTGTTTTTTGCTGCGGTTTTCTGAGATTACAGCAAAAATACTTTGGCTTTGCCCTTGTTTGTGGAAAAACCTGTGAAGACAGCCTTAGGACCCTTTCACACGAGCAAGTTTTCCGCGCGGGTGCAATGCGTGATTTTTCATGCATCAGTTCTGCGTTGCGTGAAAAACGCAGTATGTTCTATATTCTGCGTTTTTCACGCAGCCCTGGCCCCGTGAATAGGGCTTCAGTGAAAAACGCATTGCATCCGAAAGCAAGTGCGGATGCAATGCGTTTTTCACTAATGGTTGCTAGGAGATGTTGTTTGTAAAACTTCAGTTTTTTATCACGCGCTTGAAAAACGCATCAAAATGGATTGCACTCGCGCAGAAAAAACTGAACAACTGAACGCAATCGCAGACAAAACTGACTGAACTTGCTTGCAAAATGGTGCAAGTTTCACTGAACGCACCCTGAACGCATCCAGACCTAATGAGTCACGGATTTTCTCCGGATGCGTCGCGTGTGCATTGCGGGAAACCTGTGCAAGTGCGCACGCAATTTCAGTCAGTTTTTTCCGTGTGAGTGCAAAGCATTTTGTACGCGCGTGATAAAAAACTGAATGTGGTTCACTGAAGTTTGGATTAGGTGTTCTGTAGATTTTATTATTTTCCCTTATAACATGGTTATTAGGGAAAATAATAGCATTCTTAGTACAGAATGCTTACTAAAATGTCAATTGAGGGGTTAAAAAATAAAAAAATTAACTCACCATATCCACTTGATCGCGCAGCCGGCATCATCTTCTTTCAGGACCTGCAAAAAGACCTTTGATGATGTAATCGCGCTCACCACGTGGTGAGAGCGGTGATGTCAACGCAGGTCCTGCTGAATGAAGATAGAAGATTCTTCTATCTTCATTCAGCAGGACCTGTGCTGACATCCCCACACTCACAACATTATAACCATGCTAACCATGTTAAAAAGGGAAAATAATACAGTAAATTAACTTTAAAATCGCACCACATCCGCACTTGCTTGCGGATGCTTGCGATTTTCACACAGCCTCTTTCATTTCTATGGGGCCTACGTTACGTGAAAAACGCTGAATATAGAACATGCTGCGATTTTCACGCAATGCACAAGTGATGCGTGAAAAACATTGCTCATGTACACAGCCCCATTGAAGTGAATGGGTCCGGATTCAGTGCGGGTGCAATGCGTTCACCTCACGCATTGCACCCACGCGGGAAAACTCACCCGTGTGACAGGGGCCGTTTTAAGGGAACGTAATAGCATTCTTAATACAGTAAAATAGGGATGGAGGGGTTAAAACAAATAATAAAAATATTTAATTCACCTCAGTCGCACAGCCCGACTTCTCTTCTGTCTTCTTCTTTGATGCACAGGAGAAAAAGGACCTGTGGTGACATCACTGCGCTCATCACATGGTCCGTCACATGATCCATCACCATGGTGATGGATCATGTTATGGACCATGTGATGAGCGCAGTGATGTCATTAAAGGTCCTTTACCCAGATCAAGAAGAAAGAAGAGGAGATCTGCTACGCGACCAATTTGTTTATTATTTTTAACCCCTCAATGGACATTTTTCTTAGCATTCTGTATTAAGAATGCTATTATTTTCCCTTATAACCATGTTATAAGGGAAAATAATAAAATCTACCTAACACCAAACCCAATCCCGAACTTCTGTGAAGAAGAAACATGCCCAACGCCCGTGTGAACCCAGCCTTAGGGTGCAGGCACACAGTGCAGTTGTGACATGCATTCAGGATGCAGTTTTCAATTTAGCCAGTTTAGCAGCCTCAATAAACCCTAGTGTTCTGCATTGTGGGAATTATTTAATTAATTTCAACTAGCTACAATAAAAAAAACTGCATCCTGAATGCATGTCACAACTGCAATGTATGCCAGCACCCTTAAAGGGGTTATCAGAGTTATATCTATATATGTTATATACGATTATTAAAAATATATTTGTAATTTACTCACATTATTTATTCTGCAGTGTTTCTGAACTGACGATGTGGGTCACGTGACCCCTGACGTCATCCACCAGGCTCCAGTGGTGACATCTCGTGTACAGGCTTCTCCCTGCCTTAGGGAATGGCCCGGCTCTGTACACAAAACGTCAGAGCCTTGTGTGCTCGCCCCCCTCTCTCTCCTCTGGCTGCCGCGGCTCCTGTGAGGGATCGCGCCTTTTGCGATCCTTACAGGTGCCGGCAGCCATGCAGAAAGATTCAACAGTGTGCCAGCTCCCTTCCTGTGATCCTATCTAAGCTATATGACAGCTATATGTATCTAAGCTATATGACAGCTATATGTTTCTAAGCTATATGACAGCTATATGTATCAAATCTATATGACAGCTATATGTATCAAATCTATATGACAGCTATATGTATCTAAGCTATCTTAGATAGATGTAGGCGTCATATAGCTTAGATACATATATCTCTCATATAGCTTAGATACAGTACATATAGCTGTCACATAGCTTAGCTACATATATATCTCATATAGCTTAGATGCATATAGCTTAGATACATATAGCTGTCATATAGCTTAGATACATATGGCTGTCATATAGCTTAGATACCTATAATTGTCATATAGCTTAGATGCATATAGCTGTCATATAGCTTAGATACATATAGCTATGGTATAGCTTAGATAGATATAGCTCTCATACAGCTTAGATACATATAGCATATGAATTAACACATGTGGAATTTTATACATAACAAAAAAGTGTGAAACAACTGAAAATATGTCATAGTCTAGGTGTCACGGCCACGGTTATGGCCGTGACTCCTTGGGAGCCGCATACAGTTGCCCGCGGTTTGGGTAGTTGTTTCAACCGCAGCTTGAGGCATGATGTTGTTGTTTGCCTCAAGTGCGGTTGCCGCGGACAACAGTGATGTGTGCGGTTCCCTTGGAGTTGTGTGCGTGTGTGTATGCACGTTTGTATGTCTGGTGTGCACTTTGTGTTCTGGTGTGCACTTTGACACTTTCCCTTCACTGTGGCTGCCCGTGGCAACGTTTGGTATGATGTACATGTGGTGGCAGTGTCCCGGCCTTCGGGCTGTCTCCCAGGATGGCTGCCACCCATGTCGTTGGCTGCGGCAACAGCCACAGTGTGATCTTCGTTTGGTCACTTCCCTTTTATGTGTGTTTCCCTTCTGTGGTGCTGGAAGGGTTAACTCCCTTCCCAGTGTGTGTGTGATGTCACTGGGTGTGTCCGACTGTGGGGTGTGGCTTCTTGGCCTATATAGCCTTGGTGTTTGGCATGGCTCAGGAGGTTGCTTCAGTCATGCTTGGCTGGAGCAGCCTCCTGTGCATATTACCTGCCAGTGAGAGCGACCCCTGTGGTCATAAAGAGAATGTCACTTTATGTTTTATGTCATGTTGTATGTGATGTCCATGTGATGTACTGTTGGGACCTTTGTTCGTTTGGTTTGTGCAGCTAATGGTTCTGGATTCTGTGTGAGCTCAGGGATCCAGTCAGCAAGGCTGTGGCAGGTTGGTGGAACTTCTTAGTTCACCTGCCATTTCCATTAGTCTGTTTCGGTTCCCCTTTTTCCCAGCAGCTTGGCCATTGAGACTCCTGCTCCTCCGTACCTTGGAGGAGTAGGTCATCTTACCCAGCTCCTAGCTCAGGGATCTGCAGAGGGTAAGTCAGGGCTCCGAGGTTCCTGCGCATGGGTCCTCCTACCTTAAAGGTCGGCCCATGCAGGTAGGAGTTAGGGTCAGGTTAGGGATGCTTGAGGAGGTGACCTGCTCCCTATCCTGTTCTCCTGGTCGAGCAGCCACAACATCACCGGGCATCGCACGGCTGAGGGTTTTCCCCATCCTCAGCCGTGACAGTATGACCACAGGGGTAGCTCTCACTGGCAGGTAATATGCACATGAGGCTGCTCCAGCCAAGCATGACTGAAGCAACCTCCTGAGCCATGCCACACACCAAGGCTATATAGGCCAAGAAGCCACACCCCACAGTCGGACACACCCAGTGACATCACACACACACACTGGGAAGGGAGTTAACCCTTCCAGCACCACAGAAGGGAAACACACATAAAAGGGAAGTGACCAAACGAAGATCACACTGTGGCTGTTGCCGCAGCCAACGACATGGGTGGCAGCCGTCCTGGGAGACAGCCCGAAGGCCGGGACACTGCCACCACATGTACATCATACCAAACGTTGCCACGGGCAGCCACAGTGAAGGGAAAGTGTCAAAGTGCACACCAGAACACAAAGTGCACACCAGACATACAAACGTGCATACACACACGCACACAACTCCAAGGGAACCGCACACATCACTGTTGTCCGCGGCAACCGCACTTGAGGCAGACAACAACATGCCTCAAGCTGCGGTTGAAACAACTACCCAAACCGCGGGCAACTGTATGTGGCTCCCAAGGAGTCACGGCCATAACTAGGTTCTTCAAAGTAGCCACCTTTTGCTTTGATTACTGCTTTGCACACTCTTGGGATTCTCTTGATGAGCTTCAAGAGGTAGTCACCTGAAATGGTTTTCACTTCACAGGTGTGCCCTGCCAGGTTTAATAAGTGGGATTTCTTGCCTTATAAATGGGGTTGGGACCATCAGTTGCGTGGTGGAGAAGTCAGGTGGATACACAGCTGATAGTCCTACTGAATAGACTGTTAGAATTTGTATTATGCAAGAAAAAAGAAGCTAAGTAAAGAAAAACAAGTGGCCATCATTACTTTAAGAAATGAAGGTCAGTCAGTCTGAAAAATTGGGAAAACTTTGAAAGTGTCCCCAAGTGCAGTCACAAAAACCATCAAGCGCTACAAAGAAACTGGCTCACATGCAGACCGCCCCAGGAAAGGAAGACCAAGAGTCACCTCTGCTGCGGAGGATAAGTTCATCCGAGTCACCAGCTTCAGAAATCGCAGGTTAACAGCAGCTCAGATTAGAGACCAGGTCAATGCCACACAGAGTTCTAGCAGCAGACACATCTCTAGAACAACTGTTAAGAGGAGATTGTGTGAATCAGGCCTTCATGGTAGAATATCTGCTAGGAAACCACTGCTAAGGACAGGCAGCAAGCAGAAGAGACTTGCTTGGGCTAAAGAACACAAGGAATGGACATTAGACCAGTGGAAATCTGTGCTTTGGTCTGATGAGTTCAAATTTGAGATCTTTGGTTCCAACCACCGTGTCTTTGTGCGACGCAGAAAAGGTGAACGGATGGACTCTACATGCCTGATTCCAACCGTGAAGCACGGAGGAGGAGGTGTGATGGTGTGGGGGTGCTTTGCTGGTGACACTGTTGGGGATTTATTCAAAATTGAAGGCATACTGAACCAGCATGGCTACCACAGCATCTTGCAGCGGCATGCTATTCCATCCGGTTTGCGTTTAGTTGGACCATCATTTATTTTTCAACAGGACAATGAGCCCAAACACACCTCCAGGCTGTGTAAGGGCTATTTGACCATGTAGGAGAGGGATGGTGTGCTGCACCAGATGACCTGGCCTCCACAGTCACCGTACCTGAACCCAATCGAGATGGTTTGGGGTGAGCTGGATCGCAGAGTGAAGGCAAAAGGGCCAACAAGTGCTAAGCATCTCTGGGAACTCCTTCAATACTGCTGGAAGACCATTTCAGGTGACTACCTCTTGAAGCTCATCAAGAGAATGCCAAAAGTGTGCAAATCAGTAATCAATTCAAAAGGTGGCTACTTTGAAGAACCTAGAATATGATAAATTTTCAGTTGCTTCACACTTTTTTGTTATGTATATAATTCCACATGTGTTAATTCATAGTTTTGATGCCTTCAGTGTGAATCTACAATTTTCATAGTCATGAAAATAAAGAAAACGCTTTGAATGAGAAGGTGTGTCCAAACTTTTGGTCTGTACTGTATAGCTGTCATATAGCTTAGATACATATATATCTGTGTATCTGCAATGTGACAGGAAGATCTTCTGCCTGTGTGAGCTAGTTGATCATGATTATTCACACCCACCAATATTCATTAGGGAGAGCTCAGTCATTGTTGTTACACACCCCACAGCTTTGCTGCAGCATGTAAACAAAGCAATAATAACAGAACTGTGCAAAGGTGTAAGTATGGGTTTCCTCTTAAGAAACCAAGCTTAACTAATGTATATGTATGTCCTGTTAAGTTTTATAATATTTTTTTTTTTCCATAACTCGGATAACCCCTTTAAGAAATTCTCTGTTAGAGGCTCGTTTAGGGCCCTCATATTTAACCCGAAAGAAGAGTGGCTACAAAGGGTACATATGATTTATATTATGCTTTTTGTAAGGAAAGGTAACAAAAAAATGGCTGTTCTGGCACAGTTTTTTATTTTTATTTTTTTATGACGTTCACCTGACAGGTTAGATCATGTGTTATTTTTATAGAGCAGGTTGTTACGGACGCGACAGTATGAAATATATCCACTTTTATTTTTCTGTTTCAGATTTACATAATAAAGCATTGAAAAAAAATCATGTTTTTGTGTCTCCTTTTTCTGAAAGCCATATTATTATTTATTTTGGGCCATTATCTTATGTAAAGGCTAATTTTTGTTCGGCATGAGGTGACAGTTTGATTAGTACTATTTTGGGGTACACATGACTTTTTGATTGTTTGGTATTACACTTTTTTTTATGTAAAGTGACAAAAATAAATACATTTTTTGGCACAATTTTTTTTTTTTTTTTTTTTTTTTTTTTACAGCGTTCACCAGGCAGGTTGGATCATGTGATATTTTTATAGAGCAGGTTTTTACAGATGCGGCTATACCTAATAACATATTTTTTAACATATTTAGGTTTTACACATTAAAAGCATTTTTGAAATTACACTTTTTGTGATGTAAGCTGATCAAAAATAGCTTTTTTGGCACAGTTTTTTTTTTATGGTGTACACCTGACGGGGTGGATCATGTGAAATTTTTATAGAGCAGGTTGGTATGTACACAGTGATACCTAATATGTCTTTTCATATTTTTTTTCTATTTTTTATAATTTTATATGTCTCTTTTTATGGGAAAGGGTCTTTTTTTTTTTTTTTACTTGAAAATGTAATTGAAACAGGTCTGATCCCTGTTTCAATGCAGTACAAAACGTCGGTATTGTACTGCATTGACTATCAGTTTATTACACAAATGCTCTGCCATTCCGTGTGGATTCCGCAGACGGATCCAGACCCATTCAACTTGAATGGGTCCGTAATCCGTCTGCACCGCAAAAAAATAGAACATGCATCGGAACTTCCGGATTGCGGACCATTGGATCCCTGTCACTGCAGCGCAGTGGATCAAGAGTGAGCGCGAACCACCAATATGCCACATTCAGCGCGGAAAACGAACCTCCCATATGCCGCAGTCAGTGCGGAAAATGAACCTCCCATATGCCTGGAACCTACACTTGCTGAATTATATGATAGCCTTCATGGCACATAACAGATAGAATTTTGTGTTAGGAACCTGTCTAACTAGAGATCGCCTTGACGCGCGGCAGACGGGCTCAAATAATTTTGTACAAAATGATTTGCCAAGCATCTCTAACTTATTAGCATAGCATTTGCAATTGTGACGCAATTTTGTACTTTATTTGGTTTGCAGTGAGCTGTTGCATTGTATGTCTAGTTTAACAGTCTTGTTCTCAGCCATAGCAACGTGCTCCTGCGCTTTGGGATGTGCTGACTGACCCCCTTTTCCCATATGCCACGGTTAGCGCTGACCACAGTATATGAGAGGTTAATCCACCGGTATTAGTGTTATCGAGATGCTGGTGGATGCAGAAGGGGTCCGGCTGTCAGTAACAGTCGGACCCCTACCGCTAATCGTGGCACTGCATGTGGAGCAGGGGAAGGACCGCAGGACGAGAATGCTCATCCTGGGGCACAAAGCACCAGTAACCAGGTCCTTATTGGGGTTGTGTCACTTCAGCAAGTGGCATTTATTATGTAGACAAAGATTAATACAAGACACTTACTACTGTATTGTCCATATTGCCTCCTTTGCTGGCTGGATTCATTTTTCCATTATATCATACCCTGCTCGTTTCCATGGTTATGACCACTCTGAAATCCATCAGTAGTGGTCGTGCTTGCACACTATAGGAAAAAGTACTGGCTGGTGGCCGGGACCATGGGAGTGCACATAGGCTCATGCTTTTTTCTATAGTGTGCAAGCACGGCCCTCTCTGATGCATTGCAGGGTGGTCGTAACCATGGAAACGAGCAATGTATAATGTGATGGAAAAATGAATCCATCGAGCAAAGAAGGCAATATGGACAATAACAATACATTAGTAAGTGGCTTATATTAACTTCCTCTACATGATAAATGCTATTTGCTGAAGTGACACAACCCCTTTAAGATGTTATGGAAGCTTCTGGAGGGAAGCCAGAAGAGTTATCCCACATATCCTGTCTATGTGTGATTCTTTTCATGACCGGTCATACACTCTTACCCCTGGAGAAACCACTATAATTTGGAGCATCATAGATTTCATTTTTAGGAATTACTGTATAAGAACAATTACTATAACGCCTTCATGTCATAGAACCTTTTTACAAAAAAGTAAACAACCTTTTAATAAAGTTATTTAGAAGTCATGTTGTAACTCAGCGGTGATTTGAGAGCCGATTTCTTCAGCATAAAACTCTAACATACCCTTTGTAAACAATCTATTGACTTGCTTTAACTTGTATAGGGAAGTATAAGTACCTGGCATCTTTAAAACCATCTGTAATTAGGTCATATGAAGAAGTCCCTCAGGGTATTGTAAATTAATGTCCCTTCATTCCCAGGATTTTCCAGGTCAGGCACTGTATTTTACCTAATGTTAAAGCTTCATGGAGCCCTTGGTGGCAGAAATTTGGCAATCTGAACTCATTAACCCTTTTCTGGACGTCCACCATAATATACTGCAAAAGTTTGGTCTGTAAAAATAGCAGCTGGGTTTGTGCTGTTTTAAACAGCAGAAACTTGATGCTAATGTCTGCGATTGGCGTTCATGCCAATTGCAGACATTTAACCCCTCAGATTTTGTAGTCAGATGTGACCACGGCATCTGAGAGCTGCTTCCGGGACTGAAACTGCTCCCCCACGTGGCGGTCAGGGGAGCCATTTCTTTCTTCTGAAAGGCCTGAGCCTGCTGGAGACTACCAGACCTTTCACAGGTATTTTCAAATGTAGGCCTGCAGGTGGCAGAACTACATTGGAATATGCAGAATTTTTTGTTTTGCAATGTAATAAATCTCATTGCTAAATAGAAATGGCAATCTGACAATGACATTTTGCTAGGCCTTTGGGGGCCTATAAAAAAGTAAGAAATTAAAAATATAAGAAATATATAAATTCTAATCAAACCCTCTTCCCAGAATAAAAATAAACAATAAAAAAATAATCATCATAGATATTGCTGCATCCCAAAATGGCCAACCCTTTTTGGCTCACTCAGGGATCCGTAGCTCCTTCTCCTCAGCTGTTCCTTGTCCAGCACTCCCAACCTCCTTATATTCCCCTCTCACACTTCTCTGGTTGCCAGATATAGAGCTTCCTGCCTGGACTTCTATACTGACCCACTGGAGCTGTGTTGCTGCGTTCCCTGGTTGTTGTTCCAGAACGTTACCCTCCGGATCCCTGTTGGGCCTTTGTGGTCTGCTGTTGTCGCCCACCTGGGATTATATGTTTGTCTGTATTGTCTGTCCTCTCCTTGGTGTTTTCTTCTTAGTGTCAGTGGTGCGGACTAGTGATCCCACCGCCCCATTCACTACCTAGGGCTCATCTTAGGGAAAGCCAGGGTTTAGGCACGTGATCGGCGTACGGGTGAGGAACCCGTCTAGGGACGTCAGGGCAGTCAGGTGCCAGCCGCAAGGTGAGTCAGGGGTCACCACCTTTCCCTCTCCCTTGGGCAGGGCCTTCCCTTTTCCCTCCCTTTGCGTGACGCCGGTCATTACAAAAGCAATCAGAAAACTCATAAGCCATAGACTTAACTATAAAAATGTTATGGAGGTCAAAATATGAAGATGAAAAGAATGGGCATGGGTCACTTGTACTGCATCGGGAACACTATAAAAACAAACCTCACAAACTGTGGCGGATTTAGATTTTTCTTTCTTTTTCAAATTCAACCCCATTTGGATTTTTTTCCAGCTTCTTACTACATCATGTGCAATATCATATGTCTTTAGAAAGTATAACTTGTCCTGGAAAAACCTAGTATAACTTGTCCCACAAAAACCAAGCCTTCATTTAAGTCTATGTGAACGGGAAAGAAAGAAAAAAGTTCTGGCTCCAGGAATGCAGAGAATAAACAAAACTGGAAAAATGTAATGTCCCGAAAGGGTTAAGGGAAATCTCTGGGTATCAATTGGTGACACAATCCCCCTTTCAGCTAATAAAACGCTGGTTGTTTGGTGGATGATGGTTCTGCCATAGCTTTTCTTCTTGTATTAACTGAATGGTTTGGTTCCTCTTCAAGGTTGCAGGTGGATTGGGCCAAATCGATGTTTTCTTTAGCAGGATCCCCATCACCCCCTCTACACCTCCCAGGTCAGCCCCAATGTGCTATTCAGTTCAAATACCTGGGTGTTCTGGTTAGAGCTGAGGTGGATCACTATTGCGTGCTTAAAGAATTTATCACATTATTAATGTAGAAAAATGAAAATTGGACATCATGCAGTACATGACAACCTTTTTCTAATAAAGCTAGAACCAGCTCTGTACCTTACATGGATCCAGTGATCTCTTCATTCATTGCCCCAATTGATCTACTAGACTTATTTAAAGGTGGCAGCTCATACTATCCTTTCGCAGAGGGCATGCTCTGTCTGCTGCAGCTGGTCACAGCTTAAGAATGGAACTGAGCAAGTGAGTCCACCCCAGTGAGCTGGACAGGGAACGAACAGCAGGTGGCACTATACAAAATTTTTAACTACATGCAATTACAAAAGTATTCAGTGTCAGGTGCTGGTTTGAAAAACAACCCATTTAACTGAGTTGAAGAATAAAGTGTGGTTGTCCCTGCCCTTGTCATTTTTTTTATTGCAACATAATTTTTAAGACGATTTACATGCCCATATTTGTGTTTTTTCTTCACAAATTTCCCTCCCAAGTTTTAGCTTTGGACGGATTAATTGCATCCTTTGTTCCTATGATTACCCAACATTTAAAGGGGTTGTCTCATCATGGACAATTGGGGCATATCGCTAGGATATTCCCCCATTGTCTTATAGGTGCGGGTCCCACACCTATATCAAGAATGGAGCCCCGCAAGTGAAGGAGGGCATACTGTGCATGCCCTCCATTCATTTTCTATGGGGCCGGCAAAAATAGCCGATCTCTGGCTCAGCTATTTCTGTCGGCCCTATAGAAATGAACAAGAGCGGGGGCCGCAAATGCTCGGTATGCTCCCATTCACTTCTATGGGGAGCCGGTTTGGTGGTGGCCGGACCGGAGTCCTCCAGCCACTACCTTGCGGGGCTCCGTTCTCGACCCACACCTATAAGACAATGGGGGCATATCCTAGCGATATGCCCCCATTGTCTATGATGAGACAACCCCTTTGATCTCTCTACATTCATTGTAAACTGCTACACAATAGTGTGGCCTTGCAGCCCCAAGTTTGCATGCCCCTATTGCACCAACTCAGATAGTAGGAAAAGCCTGGCAAACTTCTCTTTCCAAACTAAAGAGGAATTTAATCTCCTTTTTTTCCCTAAAACTCTCATCTGACTTCATTTACATCTTCCATATTTGGTTGATGATTGTAGTACGAGTTTTTTTGGGCCTCCTATTTATGTAGAACAGCTCTTCCCAGATTAATTAAATTTTCTCACATTTCCAAAACTGAAAGACACTACCCATATTCCTGGCTCAGTTTATTTTTGGCTACTTTCACACTTGCGTTGTTATTTTCCAGTATTGAGATCCGGCAGAGTGTTTAGTCCTCATGCATTCGGAATGGAAAAAGAGATCCATTTGGGATGTATCAGAATGTCGTCCGTTTCGGCAGCATTACGTTTCGAGACCGTGGATATCTTTTTTTCCTTTTTTTTTAAATCTGGAATAACGGATCCAGTATTACATTTTTTCAAAGCTAGAAAGTACTGCGCATGCACAGATTGGAAAACCAGATCCAGCGATACAGAAATTTCCGGAACACTTGGTACTGGATCCAGAATTAATACATTTCAATGGAAATTAAGTGCAAGTGCGGTAGTGTTCCGGAATTTTGTCCGGTCAAATACTGTACAAGGGACGGAACGGAAGACATCCTGATGCATACTGAATAGATTGCTTTCCGTTTAGAATGCATTGGGACAAAACTGAAGCATTTTTTTTTTTCCGGTATTGAGACCCTTTCCCGGATTTCAATACCGGAAAAGAATAACGCTAGTGTAAAAGTACCCTAAGGGTGCATTCACATCACCGTTTAGCTTTCCGTTCTTCTGATCTGTCAGAAGAGAGAGAGAAAAAAAAAAAAAACATCCTGTAAAAAAAACTGATTCTGTTGCATCAGTTGTCATCCTTTTGAGTCTGTCTTTTTTTCTCTCTTTCTTCTTCTGATGGATCAGAAGAACGAAACGTTAAACGCGGATGTGAATGCACCCTAAGTCAATGGTGACGGATCCGTTCTTTTAGGAGCCTAAAAAACAGAATCCGTCACCCATTGACTTTCAATGTATTTAGTGACGGATCCGTTTTGATTTCACTCAACTGCATCCTAACAGAACAGATGCATCCTGATGTGCAAAACCAAAACAGATAGCCTTAGATATGTTTTTTTTCTCAATAATCTAAAACAATAAAAATTACACTCCCTTAACCCCTCCACTACCGAGCCACTCTTCCCCTTAAATCCCAGTCCGATTTTTGCAAATCAGTGTCTCTTTATGTGGTAATACAAACCGGATTCCAAAAAAGTTGGGACACTAAACAAATTGTGAATAAAAACTGAATGCAATGATGTGGAGATGGCAAATGTCAATATTTTATTTGTAATAGAACGTAGATGACAGATCAAACGTTTAATCCGAGTAAATGTATCATTTTAAAGGAAAAAATACGTTGATTCAAATTTTCACGGTGTCAACAAATCCCCAAAAAGTTGGGACAAGTAGCAATAAGAGGCTGGAAAAAGTAAATTTGAGCATAACAAAGAGCTGGAAGACCAATTAACACTAATTAGGTCAATTGGCAACATGATTGGGTATAAAAAGAGCTTCTCCGAGTGGCAGTGTCTCTCAGAAGCCAAGATGGGTAGAGGATCACCAATTCCCACAATGTTGCGCAGAAAGATAGTGGAGCAATATCAGAAAGGTGTTACCCAGCGAAAAATTGCAAAGACTTTGCATCTATCATCATCAACTGTGCATAACATCATCCGAAGATTCAGAGAATCTGGAACAATCTCTGTGCATAAGGGTCAAGGCCGTAAAACCATACTGGATGCCCGTGATCTCCGGGCCCTTAAACGACACTGCACCACAAACAGGAATGCTACTGTAAAGGAAATCACAGAATGGGCTCAGGAATACTTCCAGAAACCATTGTCAGTGAACACAATCCACCGTGCCATCCGCCGTTGCCAGCTGAAACTCTACAGTGCAAAGAAGAAGCCATTTCTAAGCAAGATCCACAAGCTCAGGCGTTTTCACTGGGCCAGGGATCATTTAAAATGGAGTGTGGCAAAATGGAAGACTGTTCTGTGGTCAGACGAGTCGCGATTCGAAGTTCTTTTTGGAAATCTGGGACGCCATGTCATCCGGACCAAAGAGGACAAGGACAACCCAAGTTGTTATCAACGCTCAGTTCAGAAGCCTGCATCTCTGATGGTATGGGGTTGCATGAGTGCGTGTGGCATGGGCAGCTTGCATGTCTGGAAAGGCACCATCAATGCAGAAAAATATATTCAGGTTCTAGAACAACATATGCTCCCATCCAGACGTCATCTCTTTAAGGGAAGACCCTGCATTTTTCAACAAGATAATGCCAGACCACATTCTGCATCAATCACAACATCATGGCTGCGTAGGAGAAGGATCCGGGTACTGAAATGGCCAGTCTGCAGTCCAGATCTTTCACCTATAGAGAACATTTGGCGCACCATAAAGAGGAAGGTGCAACAAAGAAGGCCCAAGACGATTGAACAGTTAGAGGCCTGTATTAGACAAGAATGGGAGAGCATTCCTATTTCTAAACTTAAGAAACTGGTCTCCTTGGTCCCAAGATGTCTGTTGAGTGTTGTAAGAAGAAGGGGAGATGCCACACAGTGGTGTAAATGGCCTTGTCCCAACTTTTTGGGGATTTGTTGACACCATGAAACTCTGATTTAACATATTTTTCCCTTAAAATGGTACATTTTTTCAGTTTAAACTTTTGTTCCGTGATTTATGTTCTATTCTGAATAAAATGTTAGAAGTTGGCACCTCCACATCATTGCATTCAGTTTTTATTCACGATTTGTATAGTGTCCCAACTTTTTGGGAATCCGGTTTGTAACTTTGGAACGCTTCTACTTATCCAAGGTATTCTGAGATTGTTTTCTCGTGACATATTGTAAATCATGTTAATTGTAAATTTGAGTAAAAATATTTCACCTTTTTTTATTTATTAAAAAGCCCAAATTGACAGAAATTTTGAAAAAATTCACTATTTTCTAAATATGAATGTATCTGCTTTTATGGCAGATAGTGATACCTCACAAAATAGTTATTAATTTACATTTTCCATGTCTACTTTATGATGTCTTAATTTTGTAAATGTCATTTCATTTATTTAGGACGTTAGAAGGCTTACATTTTTTTTAAGCACCAGTTCAGTTATAAGGTGATTTATTAAGGGCTTATGTAATGGAAATAGAAACTACACCCCTCAAATTATTCAAAACTGATGTAACAAACTTTCCTAACCCTTGAGGTGTTCCACAAGAATTAACGGGAAATTGAGGTAAAATTTCTAAATGTATTTTTTTTCTCTCCAGATTTTCCATTTTCTTCAATTTTCGCTGTAACATAGCAAGGGTTAAAAGGAAAATAAACCTCATAATTTAGTACCCTGATTCTCCAGTTTACAACCCCCCCCAAAAAAAATGTGCTAAAAAACGGTCGTATGAGCAGATGGCAGGGTTCAAAAGGGAAGTAGCGCCATAGGGCTTTTGGAGGACAGATTTTGCAGGATTGGCTTTTTGAGACTATGTCGCATATGAAGACACCCTGAGGTACCCCTACAGTGGAATCCCCCAAAAAGTTACCCCATTCCAAAAATAGACTCCTCAAGGAGTATTTCAAGGTGTGTAGTGAGCACTTTGACCCATCAGGCGTTTCACAGAATTAGGAAACACTTGGCTGTGAAAATGAAAAATAGAAATTTTTTCCAGAAAAAGTTGCTTTACACCCACATTTTCACTTTCACATAGGGTAACAGAACAAAATGTACCCCCCATTTTGTTACCTATTTTCTCCTGAATACAGCAACACCCCACATGTGCTTGTAGCCTGCTGTATGGGTGCACAGCAGGGCTCTAGAGGCAAAGTGCAAAATATAGTTTTTGCAGGCTTGAATAAACAGACATGGATTTTAGGTGTCATGTTGCATGTTAAAAAATTCCTGAGGTCCCGAGAAATTAAAACCTACTGGAAGTGACCCCATTTTGAAAAGAGCACCCCCGTACGAACATTTTAAGTGGTGGAAAGGGCACTTTTGACCTAACAGGTGTTTCACAGAAATTAATGTGTAGTGGTTGGTGAAAAGTGGATATGTAAGCTATGTAGACTAAATCAGAGATATAAGGTGGTAAAACTACAGGATACATCAAGGATGAATTTAAATTAATACTCAATGGATGAGTGGTATATTCTGAAATAATCTTTGATGCACAGGCCAGTTTTTTCAGGGCAGGTTTCGCAGTAGTAAATGGTGTCTTTCCTTATCCCTCTTTTGGAACACACCCTGCATCTTTTTTGGGTCCCTCCCTTCCTCGCTGTTTGGGAGACTTCACCAGGTAAATGTGGCCCAGGTACAACTCGGGCACCATAACTTGCAGAAGTACAGGAGCCCTCCATTGCTTGGTTTGGAAGAATTAGGGCCTTTATCACCACCTCTTGAAATTGTAGGAATGTTCTTGCCTGGCCTCTACATCTAAATAGCACTCAAGCATTGTACAGCACCATCTGTACAATGTGCACGGCCAGCTTTTTGTCCCACACTTTTGTTTTTCGTGTGGCACTGTAGAGCTTCAGAACTTGATCTGAAAGATCAACCCCACCCATGTGCCTGTTGTACTCCAGAATGCAGTTTGGTTTGGGTACAGTGGTAGTGGTACCACGTACTGGGGCAGGGGAGCTGGTGTTACTGTGAATGGTGGTCAGCAAAAGGACATCCCTCTTGTCCTTGTACTTAACCACCAACATGTTCTCAATGAGAAGAGCACGACTGTCTACTTTTCTTAGTGGTTGCACTACCAGGGATCTATGGAGACCTCTCCGATTTTTGCGTACTGTGCCACACGCCACAGTACCTCTGGAACTTAGGGACTGGAACAGTGGTAGACTCGTGTAGTATCTATCCACGTATAGATGGTAACCCTTATCGAGCAGTGGGTGCAGTAAGTCCCACACTATCTTCCCACTAATTCCTAGGACTGGGGGACATTCTGGGAGTTCAATCCTGGTTTCCCTCCCTTCATAAACCCGGAACTTGTGAGTGTACCCAGAGCTACTCTCACAGATTTGTTAGTTTTATGCCATACCTTGACCGCTTGCTGGGAAGGTACTGGCAAAATCTTACCCCCCCCCCCCCCCTTTAAAAAAGTAATAGGGATTAGTCTATGTAGATATTTTGTTCTGGGGTGCACACTTCTGAAAACTTTGCGTTGAAGTGGTCAAGGACGGGCCTAATTTTGAACAGACGGTCAAATGCGGGGTCATTCTGGGGTGGGCACTGTGCATTATCGTTGTAATGCAAAAACTTAAGTAATGATTGGAATTGATTACGAGCCATGGTATTACTGTAAATTCGAGTGTGGTACAAGACATCCACACTCCAATACTGAGTAATATGTGAAGGGGCTTGTAATAAATTTTAAATTAAATTAAGGAAAAATGAGAAAAAAATTGTCTTTTCTATACAAAAAATTGTGTTTTCTGCAAAAAAATAAGTATTTTCTGCACAAAGTTTTTTCTGTAAAAAAAAAAACGGGCAGTGCAAACTGAGCAGACGCGATAAGTAATGGATACTACTGGTCGATGCTCAGTGGTTGCAAAATGCACACACGCAGATGGTGCGTTCGTGCAAAATTCTAAACTGACTCCAACTAAACGCAAACCGGATGGAATAGAATGCCGCTGCAAGATGCTGTGGTAGCCATGCTGGTTCAATTTTGAATAAATCCCCAACAGTGTCACCAGCAAAGCACCCCCACACCATCACACCTCCTCCTCCATGCTTCACGGTGGGAACCAGGCATGTAGAGTCCATCCGTCCACCTTTTCTGCGTCGCACAAAGACACGGTGGTTGGAACCAAAGATCTCAAATTTGGACTCATCAGGCCAAAGCACAGATTTCCACTGGTCTAATGTCCATTCCTTGTGTTCTTTAGCCCAAACAAGTCTCTTCTGCTTGTTGCCTGTCCTTAGCAGTGGTTTCCTAGCAGATATTCTACCATGAAGGCGATGATTCACACAGTCTCCTCTTAACAGTTGTTCTAGAGATGTGTCTGCTGCTAGAACTCTGTGTGGCATTGACCTGGTCTCTAATCTGAGCTGCTGTTAACCTGCAATTTCTGAGGCTGGTGACTCGGATGAACTTATCCTCCGCAGCAGAGGTGACTCTTGGTCTTCCTTTCCTGGGGCGGTCCGCATGTGAGCCAGTTTCTTTTTAGCGCTTGATGGTTTTCACTTCACAGGTATGCCCTGTCAGGTTTAATAAGTGGGATTTCTTGCTTTATAAATGGGGTTGGGACCATCAGTTGCATTGTGGAGAAGTCAGGTGGATACACAGCTGATAGTCCTACTGAATAGACTGTTAGAATTTGTATTATGGCAAGAAAAAAGCAGCTAAGTAAAGAAAAACGAGTGGCCATCATTACTTTAAGAAATGAAGGTCAGTCAGCTTGAAAAATTGGGAAAACTTTGAAAGTGTCCCCCAGTGCAGTCACAAAAACCATCAAGCGCTACAAAGAAACTGGCTCACATGCGGACCGCCCCAGGAAAGGAAGACCAAGAGTCACCTCTGCTGCGGAGGATAAGTTCATCTGAGTCACCAGCCTCAGAAATCGCAGGTTAACAGCAGCTCAGATTAGGGACCAGGTCAATGCCACACAGACAACCAAAACTTGTTTCCCTCTATTTGCTACGTAAGCAATCCAGTATCACCATTAGCGAAACCAATATATAGATACATAGATCAATTCAAATCACAAATTAGAACTCCATCAATAATTGCATTTTAAATAATCATCAATTTTATTGGTACTCACAGAGTTACAACCATTTCTGGCCTCACAGACATTAAGAACATTTAAAAATCTATTCAGTCTTCAGGTGTATGGCAATTACAATTCATACATATAAAGTGCAGGTGCAACAGTAAACAGGTCCTTCTAAAAAAATTAGCATATTGTGATAAAGTTCATTATTTTCTGTAATGTACTGATAAATATTAGACTTATAGTCATATATTTTAGATTCATTACACACAACTGAAGTAGTTCAAGCCTTTTATTGTTTTAATATTGATGATTTTGGCATACAGCTCATGAAAACCCAAAATTCCTATCTAAAAAAATTAGCATATTTCATCCGACCAATAAAAGAAAAGTGTTTTTAATACAAAAAAAGTCAACCTTCAAATAATTATGTTCAGTTATGCACTCAATACTTGGTCGGGAATCCTTTTGCAGAAATGACTGCTTCAATGCGGCGTGGCATGGAGGCAATCAGCCTGTGGCACTGCTGAGGTGTTATGGAGGCCCAGGATGCTTCGATAGCGGCCTTAAGCTCATCCAGAGTGTTGGGTCTTGCGTCTCTCAACTTTCTCTTCCCAATATCCCACAGATTCTCTATGGGGTTCAGGTTAGGGGAGTTGGCAGGCCAATTGAGCACAGTAATACCATGGTCAGTAAACCATTTACCAGTGGTTTTGGCACTGTGAGCAGGTGCCAGGTCGTGCTGAAAAATGACATCTTCATCTCCATAAAGCTTTTCAGCAGATGGAAGCATGAAGTGCTCCAAAATCTCCTGATAGATAGCTGCATTGACCCTGCCCTTGATAAAACACAGTGGACCAACACCAGCAGCTGACATGGCACCCCAGACCATCACTGACTGTGGGTACTTGACACTGGACTTCAGGCATTTTGGCATTTCCTCTCCCCAGTCTTCCTCCAGACTCTGGCACCTTGATTTCCGAATGACATGCAAAATTTGCTTCATGCTTCCATCTGCTGAAAAGCTTTATGGAGATGAAGATTTCATTTTTCAGCACGACCTGGCACCTGCTCACAGTGCCAAAACCACTGGTAAATGGTTTACTGACCATGGTATTACTGTGCTCAATTGGCCTGCCAACTCTCCTGACCTGAACCCCATAGAGAATCTGTGGGATATTGGGAAGAGAAAGTTGAGAGACGCAAGACCCAACACTCTGGATGAGCTTAGGGCCTCCATAACACCTCAGCAGTGCCACAGGCTGATTGCCTCCATGCCACGCCGCATTGAAGTAGTCATTTCTGCAAAAGGATTCCCGACCAAGTATTGAGTGTATAACTGAACATAATTATTTGAAGGTTGACTTTTTTTGTATTAAAAACACTTTTATTTTATTGGTCGGATGAAATATGCTAATTTTTTTAGATAGGAATTTTGGGTTTTCAAGAGCTGTATGCCAAAATCATCAATATTAAAACAATAAAAGGCTTGAACTACTTCAGTTGTGTGTAATGAATCTAAAATATATGAAAGTCTAATGTTTATCAGTACATTACAGAAAATAATGAACTTTATCACAATATGCTAATTTTTTTTAGAAGGACCTGTATATGGGAAAGTGCAATCAGTGCATACAAAAAGTGTTATCCTGTCCACATTATATGGTCACAGAGTCAGACTTCCGACCCTGGATCCCACTGACATTATCACACACACTGCCATAGCAAAGTACCATGAAAATGGCAGAAGATCTAGCATACTGACCCAAGTATCTACCACAACACTGTCAGACTGTGCCCCGACGCGCGTTTCGCCGTCAGCTTTTTTTAAAATGTAAATTAAATAGGGCTAGTACATTGGCCTGTCATAGTTCCAAACCGAGACCAGACAGAATTCGTTCAGCTCTACCTTCAATGAATTGAGTACTGATATCAGTAGAATTTTCAGATGACATTGGAGTATATTAGGTGGTTGTCTTAACAATGTCCCAGAATTCAGATCTCCTCCATTATTTTCGTATCATAGATCAAGGTGTTTACGTGACCAGTTGGTTAGTGCAGATGTGGGATCTAAAAGAGCCATGAAACAATCTACATTGACGCAGCCTGGACTGGGGTGTTTTCCTTGTCTAGGCTGCGTCAATTGTCGATATACTTGTAAAGGAAAATCTTTTATACATCCTACCACTCGGTTGTCTTACCATATTCGTTTCCACTTAACGTGTGACTCCAGTTTTGTGATTTATGTACTGTCGGAGAGTGCCTCATGTGAGTCCTTATTCATTTTAGATATGGTTTTGCCATATCACTAATGTGGCGCAGCTATCCTTATGACGTTGGGCGCATGCGCCTGTGACATAGGTCGTCTTTGACCTTTTCCAAGATGGCCGCGTGGTGAAAGCTACTGGTCTGCGCAGGCTCCACTAGCGGCCTTACATCATGAGGTCCTTGATCATTATATGCACCCTTGGGCATGCGCGGTAGCTATGTTGACACGCCGAACTATGGCGTTGCTGATACACGAGATCGCGATCCATCTGGTGTGTATAGTTAACTTTGTCCTTCGCGCTTTTCTCTTCAGCATAATTAATTCATTGCGCATGGCACTCTATTAACACATTATTGTCTAATCATGTTTGTACCAGATATACTGTATATTACACTTATATACATGTAGTTTATCAGTGCAGGGTATTATATGAATATATGTGATTTTTGGATATGCACTATTTATTCCACATGATAATTTTATGAATTGATTTGTATTTTTATCTTATGTTAGAGAGAGAGAGAGAGAGAGAGAGAGAGAGAGCTCTATATATATTTATATAAAGCCCTAACTACAATTTCTTCTTTTTGAACAAAAAAAAAAGGAGAAATTGGCAAAAAAAATCTAACCAGATGTAATTAGGCACTGAACAGCACTTGGCGTTCACAGTTCACATGCAGAAAAAGTTGTGCAGAGCTAGAAAATTGTAAAAACAAATGACCCAAAAAATCCACGGACCAAACGTAAATAAAGGACGGGGGGGGGGGGGGGGGACAGAAAGGGACAGGGATGGAAGGTGGTTTAGGGATCTGGAACTGCTACAAATGAAAAAAATTCCAGCAATTCCAGATGTTTTTCTTCTTTCAGCAGCAAAAGATCAAAAAGCAGTGGTATTGCACCACAAGTCCCAGCAAGCTAATAAGCAGCACAGAAAAGGACAGAACCTCTCTGCATGCAGTCACCAGCTAGAATGGCTGCCTGCAGAGAGGTTCAGTCCTTTCTGTGCTGCTAGAGCACTGCCATAAGCTGGAGCGTTGTTCCAGCCAATCGCAGTGCGGGCAGGGGATGCCAAACACTGGTGTCCCCTGCCTCACCTCGGGGGAGACAGGTGCGGACTAGTTCAGCACTAGTCACTTCAGTGCAACCCCCCTACAGCTCCATAAATGGATAAAACTCCATCCGGAGCTGCGATTGGCCAGTTTGCAAAATACGGCCAATGGCAGCGATCAGGGCTGCAGAGGGGTGAAAAAACCTCTCAGTGCCCGTAGGAAAGATGTCTGCCTACCGTGCAGAGCATTTGCTTGTCCATATACTGAATATATTAGCAGCAGTCTCCTCCTCTTGCGAGCAGGCGATTGACGGGAGGAAATGCTTCCCTCCCCTCAATCGTTTGCTCTATCTGCCTGTGTAATAGGGCCCTAAGTTTTTGCACAGGGTCTATTATACGCCGGACAAATTAAATTATTAGGTATTGCTAATAAAGATCTTGTCACGGATGGTGTTGCAGAAAACTAGAAGATCCAACTGACTTGATCCCAAACTAAGGAACATATGGGTGAGCGCTATAAAAGCCCTAGAGCTCTCCCTGACTGCTCAGCCCATGCAAAGATCTTAATGATAGAAAATTGCATGCCCTCATACCTAGACTGAGTGACACCTGAAAACCCTACAATAGTGAGGGGACACGACCACCGGCTCCCTGCACTTAATACGGAGAGAGTCAGGGTCACCTAGAATCAAGCCAAGAGGAAAACACAAATAAAGGAAAAGACTTATCTGAGGACCCAGCAGTTGCAGCATCTAGCAGTGAGCACAATCCAGGAAGTTGTATAAACCGCAAAGTGATGCAGTATGGGAGGGGATATAAAGGGATGCAATCAGTGCAACTAGATGACAGCAAGAGGTACTGAAGAACGTCTGTCAGAGCTTCTCAGAGTTCTCGCGGTGACAGATACAGTGCCTTGAAAAGGTATTTATACTCTGAGCTTTTCCATATGTTTTCACATTACACCCACAAATAGAGATAGCCTTGCGGTTCGCCCAGCGGTTCTTTCGCTGCAAACTTTGCTTGTTCGCGGTTCGCCTAACGGGCGAACATATGGCGATGTCCGCCGGCGCCATATTCTTTTACATTGTGAAGAACTTTGACCCATGACACATCCATCAGGTGGTACAGTACAGCCAATTGAGACGTTTCAGCACATGGACATACCCCCTACCTTATAAACAAACCTGATCTGGTAGCCATTTACATTCAGTCTCAGTCTGTGTGGAGCAGGGACAGGCTGTTAGGGACACCAAACGCTAGCTAATAGTGCCACAAAAGTCAATTTAAGGACTGGTATAGGTGTGCTATCGATCGGTGTGACTTAGGGGTGTAAAATACTTCTAATATTAATTTCTACACAGAGTGCCAAACGCTATTGGAACAAATAATTTCAACTCGTGTGATATACCAGTTGCCCCTCAAAAAAACTGATTCTAGTAGGGGTGTGATATACCAATAATATACTTTCTATATACAGGGAGTGCAGAATTATTAGGCAAGTTGTATTTTTGAGGATTAATTTTATTATTGAACAACAACCATGTTCTCAATGAACCCAAAAAACTCATTAATATCAAAGCTGAATATTTTTGGAAGTAGTTTTTAATTTGTTTTTAGTTTTAGCTATTTTAGGGGGATATCTGTGTGTGCAGGTGACTATTACTGTGCATAATTATTAGGCAACTTAACAAAAAACAAATATATACCCATTTCAATTATTTATTTTTACCAGTGAAACCAATATAACATCTCAACATTCACAAATATACATTTCTGACATTCAAAAACAAAACAAAAACAAATCAGTGACCAATATAGCCACCTTTCTTTGCAAGGACACTCAAAAGCCTGCCATCCATGGATTCTGTCAGTGTTTTGATCTGTTCACCATCAACATTGCGTGCAGCAGCAACCACAGCCTCCCAGACACTGTTCAGAGAGGTGTACTGTTTTCGCTCCTTGTAAATCTCACATTTGATGATGGGACTACAGGTTCTCAATGGGGTTCAGATCAGGTGAACAAGGAGGCCATGTCATTAGATTTTCTTCTTTTATACCCTTTCTTGCCAGCCACGCTGTGGAGTACTTGGACGCGTGTGATGGAGCATTGTCCTGCATGAAAATCATGTTTTCTTGAAGGATGCAGACTTCTTCCTGTACCACTGCTTGAAGAAGGTGTCTTCCAGAAACTGGCAGTAGGACTGGGAGTTGAGCTTGACTCCATCCTCAACCCGAAAAGGCCCCACAAGCTCATCTTTGATGATACCAGCCCAAACCAGTACTCCACCTCCACCTTGCTGGCGTCTGAGTCAGACTGGAGCTCTCTGCCCTTTACCAATCCAGCCACGGGCCCATCTATCTGGCCCATCAAGACTCACTCTCAATTCATCAGTCCATAAAACCTTAGAAAAATCAGTCTTGAGATATTTCTTGGCCCAGTCTTGACGTTTCAGCTTGTGTGTCTTGTTCAGTGGTGGTCGTCTTTCAGCCTTTCTTACCTTGGCCATGTCTCTGAGTATTGCACACCTTGTGCTTTTGGGCACTCCAGTGATGTTGCAGCTCTGAAATATGGCCAAACTGGTGGCAAGTGGCATCTTGGCAGCTGCACGCTTGACTTTTCTCAGTTCATGGGCAGTTATTTTGCGCCTTGGTTTTTCCACACGCTTCTTGCGACCCTGTTGGTTGACTATTTTGAATGAAACGCTTGATTGTTCGATGATCACGCTTCAGAAGCTTTGCAATTTTAAGAGTGCTGCATCCCTCTGCAAGATATCTCACTATTTTTGACTTTTCTGAGCCTGTCAAGTCCTTCTTTTGACCCATTTTGCCAAAGGAAAGGAAGTTGCCTAATAATTATGCACACCTGATATAGGGTGTTGATGTCATTAGACCACACCCCTTCTCATTACAGAGATGCACATCACCTAATATGCTTAATTGGTGGTAGGCTTTCGAGCCTATACAGCTTGGAGTAAGACAACATGCATAAAGAGGATGATGTGGTCAAAATACTAATTTGCCTAATAATTTTGCACTCCCTGTAGTGCATTTGGGTAGTGCAGCATTTGTTTGCGGTTTTGCTGTGTTACCGCAGCTACACAATGACAAGCGCTATTTGAACGAATAATTTCTACTGGTGTGATATACAGTCAGGTCCATAAATATTGGGACATCGTTTCAAATCTATTGTGGTGGTGTATAGAGCGAAAAAAAAATTGAATTGTGTCAAACAAGACGTGCTTTAACTGCAGACTGTCAGCTTTAATTTGAGGGTATTTACAGCCAAATCAGGTGAACGGTGTAGGAATTACAACAGTTTGCATATGTGCCTCCCACTTGTTAAGGGGCCAAAAGTAATGGGACATCATAATAATAATCATAAATCAAACTTTCACTTTTTAAAACTTTGTGGCAAATCCTTTGCAGTCAATTACAGCCTAAAGTCTGGAACACATAGACATCACCAGACGCTGGGTTTCATCCCTGGTGATGCTCTGCCAGGCCTCTACTGCAACTGTCTTCAGTTCTTGTTCTTGGGGCATTTTCCCTTCAGTTTTGTCTTCAGCAAGTGAAATGCATGCTCAATCGGATTCAGGTCAGGTGATTGACTTGGCCATTGCATAACATTCCACTTCTTTCCCTTAAAAATCTCTTTGGTTGCTTTTGTAGTATGCTTTGGGTCATTGTCCATCTGCACTGTGAAGCGCCGTCCACTGTGAAACACTTCAGAATTCATCATGCTGCTTTTGTCAGCAGTCACATCATCAATAAATACAAGAGAACCAGTTACATTGGTAGCCATACATGCCCACACCATGACACTACCACCACCATGCTTCATTGATGAGGTGGCATGCTTAGGATCATGAACAGTTCCTGTCCTTCTCCATACTCTTCTCTTCCCATCACTCTGCTATAAGTTGATCTTGGTCTCATCTGTCCATAGGATGTTGTTCCAGAACTGTAAAGGCTTTTTATAGATGTCGTTTGGCAAACTCTAATCTGGCCTTTCTGTATTTGAGGCTCACCAATGGTATACATCTTGTGGGGAACCCTCTGTATTCACTCTGGTGAAGTCTTCTCCTGATTGTTGACTTTGACACACATACACCTACCTCCTGGAGATTGTTCTTGATCTAGCAAACTGTTTTTGTCACCAGGGAAAGAATTATTCGGTCATCCACCACAGTTGTTCCGTGGTCTTCCGGGTCTTTTGGTGTTGCTGAGCTCACCTGTGCATTCCTTCTTTTTAAGAATGTTCCAAACAGTTGTTTTGGCAACGCCTAATGTTTTTGCTATCTCTTTGATGGGTTTGTTTTGTTTTTTCAGCCTAATGATGGTCTGCTTCACTGATAGTAGCAGCTCTTTGGATCTCATCTTGAGAGTTGACAGCCAACAGATTCCAAATGCAAATAGCACACTTGAAATGAACTTTGGACCTTTTATCTGCTCATTGTAATTGGGATAATGAGGGAATAACACACACCTGGCCACGGAACAGCTGAGAAGCCAATTGTCCCATTACTTTTGGTTACTTAACAAGTGGGAGGCACATATGCAAACTGTTGTAATTCCTACACCGTTCATCTGATTTGGATGTAAATAACCTCAAATTAAAGCTGAAAGTCTGCAGTTAAAGCACATCTTGTTTGTTTCATTTCAAATCCATTGTAGTGGTATATAGAGCCAACATTTTTAGAATTGTATCGATGTCCCAATATTTATGGACCTGACTGTATACTTTCTATATAGTGCATTTGGCCGTGTGACCGTGCGTGGTGGATGGCTCGTTCCAGATACTGTACATTAGCAGTCTGCTTTTTGCCACCTGTGCACTGTATGTTCTGCCTGCTTCTCCTACCTATCTGCTGCTCCGTCTCTACCTCAGAACTGCCCTCCTCTTCCTCTCTCGTGGGCACCCACGTGATGTCCATCGACACACGTCATTATCGTCACTTTCACCACCACTGACATTAGAGATCTCTTAGTAGGCAGCAAGGTATTCAGGAGTGGATCATCAATATACAAGAGTCTGCTTTTAGGCATCAGGTAATCTGTCCCTCAATGACTATGCTGCCCCTGCCTAAAAGCGCAGTAATTGCCCCGAAAGGTGCGGCCCCACTTCTCGGTGGCTTTACCCTTAAATAAACAATCCCTACCTGTCTAGTAGTTCCCAGTCCTGGATGATGCAAGTTTATCATATGTCCCAAATAGTATGTGGTCTCCAAATTTTCAAGCAGGTCCCCTATTAGATAATCCGGTTCATCAGGGGACCAATGAAGAAAGAAGCACAATTGCATAGATGGTATAAGGCCAATGGATACGGATCTGCGGCACGGTTTGACTCAGTCAGGATTTATTTTTCTGAGGAAGCTTAAAGGTTAACAAACCCTAAAGGGACAACCCCTTACTGTATGTAAAAATGTCATTAGAGTGATGTCTATTACATTGCAGGATTCACTGGGACTTATTTTTAGATGACATTTCCTAAAGTAAAATATGTAAAGAAGCTTTATGCTAGTTCAAACTAGTCAGGAAGCTTCCCGACACCCTCGTTAATCAGGCCAGTGACCCATTCACTGGTCCTGTTGCCTATGTGCAGCTTAGTCCTATTGAAGTGAATGCGCCTGAGCTCCAAAACCACGAACAGCCATAATACAATGTACAGTGCTGTGCTTGGAAACCTGTGAAGAGACCGATCTCTTCAAACAGCCAATTGGTGGTTGTGTCAAGTGTCCGACCCCCACCAATCAGATAATGATGATCAATCCTTAGGATAGGTCAATAAAACAAAAAAACTTTAAAATCTACACAGGTCGATATATGCAGTGGATTTTTATTTTTTTTTGCACTGTGTGGATGACAATACATGTAGTCAATACAATTTTGACCCCTGTAACCAGCCATGTCAAGCTGAGGAGCACATGCCTGTAGTGTTCTTTATTTGGAGGAAGTCTAGCTGCTCGCGCTGTCTCCAGTTCTCAGAAGCTCCAGAGACTATGAAGTGTATGATCTTTTTATAAGTTGCCCTTAAGCTGCAGGGTTTAGATTTCATGCAATCTGAAGTGGAACATAACTGAATTTCCAATAGAGTAGGAAGGTAGTAGACCCTTCATCTCCAACCACAGACAGTAACATTTGTGGGGCCTACACATTCGTGTATGCCCAATGTTCTTTACTTCAGACCACAAGCAGCTTACAATTGAACTATATTTACCCTTAGTTCTTAGTAAAATCTCCCACACAGGATGTATTTGTGAAAATATAAGTGAGTCTACAGTATATGCAGAATGAATACAGGGCGTTGGAATTATCACTATATTTAAGCAGAAGTTTGTCTTTTTCCACAGTTTATGTAGACTTTTACATCTACACACAATAAAATTATGTCCAGATTTATTTCATGATATAGCTTTATAGGGTCTTGCTTTCCATGACATGTCTGCTCACACACTGGTAAAAACTCCATATGCCTGCAGCATGTGAACACAGCCATGTGCGGAGAGATTGCAGTACAAGAGACATGCACAACACCCCGAAATGATGGAGCCCCAGAATGAAGACCGATCTGGAGCACATTAGTTAGGTTCTCTTCACATAAGCTTTACTTCTTTCCAGTCATGTTTCTGTTGCAATTTGAGGGTTAGAATAACATTAATGGTCGAAAATCTGGCATGGTGCATGTTATTAGTGTGGGACTGTTCATTAATGAAAGGGAATCGGTCACTAAATACCTCTCACGTGGGAGATGTGCTCTTATCAGCTAAATATATTGGTGTTGGTCCCATCTTGCTCCGTGGCTGCAACGCAGAGAAAACAGCATTTCAATAATATGCAAATGAGCACATAGGTGCACTCTCCTGCAGGCAACGCTCCCACCATTTTGACTGACAGTCTCACTCTTGCGCCTTCGCTTCAGTGTTTGGCTCAGGCACAGTACAGGAGCACCCGGCCAATGTTTGTCTGGGGTGCTTCTTTACTGTACTGTGCCAAACACTGAAACAAAGGCGCAGGTGTAAGACTTAAGGGCCAGACGTAATTAGATCTTCACTGCGTGGCCCTGGCAGTCGAAGTGGTGGCGTGGCATGTAGGAGAGTGAGCGGTGGCTCTGGGTGTAACGGCAACAACCTAGTTGCGCCCAGGAACTAATTTGCCTATTCTCTGCAATCTGGTCACTGAGTGAGATGGAACCAAAACAGTTAGGGTCCATTCACACGTCGGTATGCGTTTTCGGACACCGGCAGTGTGCGTTCCGCATTTTGCGGGCCGTACATCGCCGGCACTTTCATAGAAAATGCCTTTTCTTGTATTTTTTTGCAGAACGGAAGTGCGGATCCACAAATGCGGATAGCACATTCCGGCCCCATTGAAAATGAATGGGTCCACACCCGTTCCGCAAAATTGCGGAAAGGATGCGGACCCATTTTGCGGACGTGTGAATGGACCCTTAGATTCAGCTGCCAGATTCCCTTTAAAGGCCTGTCCACTATAAAAAAAATCTAGCTGCACTCTTCCATGAAGAGCACCAAACTTGCCCACAGGCTGTGTGGTATTGCAGCCCTGTTCTATCCACTTCAATTAAGTAGACCTGCAATACTAGACATAATATGTGGACATAATATGTAAGAAAGCAGCCATGTTTATTTCATAATTGTGGACAGCCCCTTTAAACTGTTGATTTAAGGGAAATAGGAAGAAGAAGAAAAAAAGGAGGAGGTTTATTCAGACACTAAAGGATCTAGAAAGGAAAATCCCCTTGTGTCTTACAGTAGGCGCCGACAGTGGTGGTGACTGGAGTTTGAGTAGCGCAAGGGTGGCAGCCGAAAAGTGTCCAGTCAGGGCACTTAGTGTAGATTTTGAAAAAACAAAAATAAGGGTGGGGGGAAAGGTACAGGAGAGGCACCAAAACAGAGCAAAAAAAATACACTAAAATTTATTTCGTATCAAGGTGCTAAAATGTTAGGATATTATACATGTAGGTAAAAAAAAAAAATATATATATAATAAACATAAAAAACTTTTAATAACAATTTTAAATCTAAATGGAAAACCTTTTTTATATATATAAAAAAAAAGGAAAATAGAAAAAGAATTGTTGAAATAAGATAAAATGAAGTCCCTGCTGTGGTGACCACAGAGGGTTAAAGGTGGAGGTTAAAAACCAACGTTAAAAACAAGGAATAAAATGGATGAACAGACATCCAATGAGGCACTTACTATACTGGGGGGTCGTCAGCAGGATAAGCAGGTGTTTTATGCTTGATACGAAATAATTTTTAGTGTATTTTTTTGCTCGGTTTTGGTGCCTCTCCTGTACCTTTCCCCCCACCCTTATTTTTGATTTAAGGGAAAGGTATGGAATTATTAAAAACACAACTAGCCCTCATTATCTTGCACCTACTACAATAGCTCAAATATGTAGCCTAAGGCCTCATGCACACGACCGTTTTTTTTCTAAGGTCCGCAAAAACGGGGTCCGTAGGTCCGTAGGTCCGTGATCCGTGACCGTTTTTTCGTCCGTGGGTCTTCCTTGATTTTTGGAGGATCCACGGACATGAAAAATGAAAAAAAAAAATCTAAGTCAAGTTTGCCATTGAAATGATAGGAAAAAACGGACACGGACACGGATCACGGACGCGGATGACAATCTTGTGTGCATCCGTGATTTTTCACGGACCCATTGACTTGAATGGGTCCGTGAACCGTTGGCCGTGAAAAAAATAGGACAGGTCATATATTTTTCACGGCCAGGAAACACGGATCACGGATGCGGCTGCCAAACGGTGCATTTTCCGATTTTTCCACTGACCCATTGAAAGTCAATGGGTTCGTGAAAAAAAACTGAAAACGGCACAAAGGCCACGGATGCACACAACGGTCGTGTGCATGAGGCCTTAAGGAAAGTACCTAGAAGGGGAAGCTTAAATGACAAATGATGACAATCCATGTTTGTACACGGTTCCTTTATAATGTTTACTATTGTATGACTTTGGATATCAATGTCGCAATGATTTCCATTTATATGTCATGTTCATATGATCCTGTTATTTGACTATATAAAAAAGGAAAAAATAAAGAATTTATAAAAAAAAAAAAAAAACACAACTAGCCCAAAATATTTGAAATGTATAATTTTATTGTAAATCTAAGGTTTTGGTCGACATTCTTCATTAAAGGACCAATAAACTCACCTCATTTCCAACCTCCGTTACTATTCCACTGTATTAGTTATACAAGTTTTCAATAACTGCTGGCTCCCCTGTATATGTTGGGGGAAATGTTAGACCCACTTTCATGTTCGCGGCCAATATAGTGGCCCAATACATTTGATTTTTGGTGCAAACTGCTAACAATCTAATGTGTATTTTGGATCACCAATATTGGTTTATAAGAAGTTCCTGCATAGACCTGCCAACTAATATCTACAGCCAATTTAGGCTAGTTTCACACTACCGCTTTTATATTCGGCAGTCTGTTCTGGCAGATCTCCATTATAGTTAATGGGGCCGGACGGCAACATGGTATGCGGGAATGCAGACAGATGCGTCAGGCTGTTCTCTGTTGGAATAGCCTACTGGATATAAAAGGGCTAGTGTGAAACTGGCCTTGTTTATGCAGGAAGGAGGCTAATCTTATAAAACTTCTTTAAGGGTACTTTCACACTAGCGTTATTCTTTTCTGGTATTGAAATCCGGTAAAGGGTCTCAATACCAGAAAAAAAAAAAGCATCAGTTTTGTCCTAATGCCTTCTGAATGGAAAGCAATCCGTTCAATATACATCAGGATGTCTTCCATTTCCTCCCTTGTACAGTATTTGACCAGACAAAATACCGCAGCATGCTGTGGTATTTTTTCCGGCCAAAATCCCGGAACAATACCACACTTGCCGGATCTGGCATTTATTTCCACAGAGATGTATTAATGCTGGATCCAGTACCAAGTCTTCCGGAAAATGCCACATTGCCAGATCCGGTTTTCCAGTCTGCGCATGCACAGAGCTATGGGAGGAGCTATTTTTGCTTTTGATCTTTAAATTCCGGATCAGTTATTTCGTATGATACCGGATGAGACGGATCCGGTATTTCACCGGATAAGCTTTCCGTTTGTACACGGTTTGCCGGAACCGCCTGCCAGAATCAAAAAACGCTAGTGTGAAAGTACCCTAAGAAAGAAGGGCACATAATCTTTGATGGGTTTACAGGTCCTTGGAAATGCACTGAGGTATTAATTGAATGTACTGTAAGTCATAAGGTTCCCTGACTGCAATAAGGCTTCACCATGTTAGTTTGCAAATATTTCCCCCATGGGTATCCAGATGTTTTTGCACTGGGTGGCATGATACAGGAACTCTTCACCTTCTCCCTCCTGGGGGTTCTCCCAGTCTCTGGTGAGCCCGTAGTTTACCCAGGTTTGCTTGCAATTTTCGGCAGACGACCACTCCATAAATTTAGATCCCTGTTAAAAGTGAAAAAGAAACAAGTTACCCAGGGGAGTCACTGATGTCTGATGATACGCTGCTTATGCAGTTATGGAATAGAAATTCTGAAATTTTGCGGAACAGGTGTGGACCCATTCATTTTCGAAGGGGCCGGAATGTGCTGTCCGCATCTGCGGATCCGCACTTCCATTCCGCAAAAAAATAGAACACATGGACAAGAAAAGGCATTTTCTATGAGAGTGTCAGCGATGTGCAGTCTGCAAATGCGGAACGCACATTGCCGGTGTCCGTGTTCTGCGGATCTGCAAAACACATACGGACGTGTGAATGGACCCTTAATCAGCATACAGCTCGTCCGTAAAATGGCAGTAGATGGAGGCAGTCCATTGTTAGCCTGCGCATGCGCTGATTTCCTAGCCTTCCAGGACCTGCACCTATGTTATTGCCCAGGTCACTTCTCTTCACAGCTGGCCTCACTCTTGGATAAAGATCTGATACTAGTCAGAAACAAATGGAAAAACAAGCTTACACAGTGTTCCCCTTGCTGTTAAGGCTGTATTACATTTAAAAAAATCAAGACGAAGATTGTCCGGAGGGAAGCGTTTTTACAGCAATCGCCTCCTCATTAGCGGAAGAGAACACTGCTATTACAGGCAGCGATCTCCTCCACAGTATGAGGAGTACAGATCGCTCATCCCCATACTGAATCATTGTTTGCTGGTAGCAGAGCATGCTTAAAAATCTAGACTGCCTGGGTAATTGGTGGCAGCTAGCGAGCGTTCATACTATCGGCCAGTGTAATACAGGCTTAAGTTTGCTGGTTCAGTCATCTGTCCGCACTAAGTATGATGTAGCAGGTCACTATCTGAAAAAGTGAGGCCAGCTGTGAAGATATGTGGCCAGGTCAATAACATAAAAGCATGCAGCTGAGATCCGGTACTGCTTTTTAAGGCTCATGGCTGCGAGCGTAAGCGCTCAGTGCCGTATTGTGGATGTGGACGGTAAACAGTCGGTCCGCAATATATGGGCACTGGCCGTATGCACTCCGTGGTGAAGATCTAGAAATGTACAACACAGACATATAAAAGTATAAAATATCAAATCTTTATTGTTACATACATAACATAATAATAAAAAACATATGTGGCAAAGTGGACACAGGAATGACACCGGACTAACACCCAATGCAGTAACACCCATCTACCCCTGACAAAAACCAAATAGATGCCGATGCAATAAATATGGTAAAGTGCAAAGTGTATGGGAGAAATAGCTGCTCAAATGAATACAGGCCAATAGTCTTAGAAACATAGAAAGTGTCGGCATATAAGAACCATTTGGCCCATCTAGTCTGCCCAATATACTGAATACTATGGATAGCCCGGGGCCCCATCTTATATGAAGGATGGCCTTATGCCTATCCCATGCATGCTTAAACTCCTTCACTGTATTTGCAGCTACCACTTCTGCCGGAAGGCTATTCCATGCATCCACTACTCTCTCAGTAAAGTAATACTTCCTGATATTACTTTTAAACCTTTGCCCCTCTAATTTACTATGTCCTCTTGTAGCAGTTTTTCTTCTTTTAAATATTCTTTCCTCTTTTAACCCCGCCTTGACCCTGACGCGCGTTTCGCTGTCGCTTCTTTAGGGTCCGCTGTCATGCCTGTGTTCACTTTGCCACATATGTTTTTTATTATTATGTTATGTATGTATTAAAATAAAGACGGCCCATAAACGGACCGCAAAACACTTAAAAAAGCCAGGCGGTCGTGTGCATTGAGCCCTAAGGCCTCTTGCACACAAAGTTTTTTTTTCCGTTTCCGTTTGCGTTCCGTATACGGAACTATTCATTTCAATGGATCCGCAAAAAAAACTGAAGGTACTCCGTATACCTTTCGTTTCCGTATTTGTTTTTCCGTTTCGTTCAAAGATAGAACATGTCCTATTATTGTCCGCATAACGGAAAAGGACAGTACTGTTCTATCAGGCGCCAGCTGTTCCGTTCCGCAAAAAAAACGGAATGCACACCGACCTCATCCATATTTTTTGCGGATCTGTTTTTTGCGGACCGTAAAATACTGAAAAAGCCCTATGGTCGTGTGTAAGAGGTGGAAAGGTCCATTCAAACGTCCATAGAATGGGTCCGCAACTGTTCCGCAATTCAAGACATTGTACTGTCCGCATCCGCATTTCCGGTCCGCGGCTACCCCAAAAAATAGAACATGTCCTATTCTTGTCCGCAATAGCAGACAAGAATAGGCATTTCTATAGGGGTGCCGGCCCGGTGTATTGCGGACCATTGTTTTGCTGTCCGTTTTTCATGGATCCGTTGTTCTGTATCTGAGGTTTAGTATTTTTCTGATTTAAGTCCTCTTCCGTTCCGTTATTCCACAAAACATATCCGTATGGTTTCTGTAAGCGATCCGTTTTTTGCAGATTTTGCAGTATTTCTACAGCATTGAACCGCAAAATACGGATGAAATATGGATGACATATGGATGTGTTCTGTGAACGTTCCGTATTTTTTGTGGACCCATTGACTTAAATGGGGCCTCGGACAGTGATTTGTCGGAAATACGGAAATAAAATGCACACGGAGTACCTTCCGTTGTTTTTGCGGACCCATTGAAGTGAATGGTTCCGCATACGGTCCACAAAAAAAAACAGAACGGAAGCTGAAAGAAAATATGTTAGTGTGCATGAGCCCTAATACACAGGTATCAGCTGTAAGTAAGCACAATTCCCATTGTCAGGCATCCAAGTCCATAAACCTCTTGTACAGGAGGTTACAAGATCAGTCATCTTAGGTATCCACGACTATACAAACTAAGGCTACTTTCACACTAGCGTTCGGGTGTCCGCTTGTGAGTTCCGTTTGAAGGGGCTCACAAGCGGACCCGAATGCTTCCGTCCAGCCCTAATGCATTCTGAGTGGATGCGGATCCGCTCAGAATGCATCAGTCTGGCAGCGTTCAGCCTCCGCTCCGCTCAGCAGGCGGACACCTGAACACTGCTTGCAGCATTCGGGTGTCCGCCTGGCTGTGCGGAGGCGAGCGGATCCGTCCAGACTTACAATGTAAGTCAATGGGGACGGATCCGTTTGAATATGACACACTATGGCTCAATTTTCAAACGGATCCATCCCCCATTGACTTTCAATGTAAAGTCTGGACGGATCCGTCTGAGGCTACTTTCACACTTCTGACCGGAGCCACCGTCTGCATTATATGAGCGGATCAGTCTCAGACGGATCCGCTCTGAACGCAAGTGTGAAAGTAGCCTTAAGTTATAGATATACAGAACCAAGTGAGCTCTTTTCCTGTCATTACTGAAGATAAGATTCAGAAAATGAAGTTACTGGAATTCCTATATGAACTCTGAAAAAAAAAAAAAAAAAAAAAAAAAAATATTATTTTTTTTTACATCACCATATTCTGACCCCCATAATCTACTGAGCTGTGTGTGGGGGCTCATTTTTTGTGGTACAATCTGTAATTTTTATTGATACCATTTTGGAGTGTGTGTGACCTTTTGATCAAATTGGCCATTTTGACCCTTTAAGTTCAGCCAATCGCCGTTTTGGAAAAATATTTTTATAATTTAATAGTACGGGCATATTCGGACGCGGTTATGCTTATGATGTTTATATTTTTTGTTATTTATGTATTTTTTTTAAAAGTGATTTAAACTTTAATATTTTATATACTTTTAATTACTTTTTTTATGATTTTGAAGTTGTATTGTATTTGAAGCTACAAAACCCATTTGTTTTTAAATTCTGAAGCCTCATTGGTCTAAAAGAATTGCTTATTTCTTATGTTGGCCAAAATAAGAATTGCAGCTTCAATTCCGACCCAGCACATTGAAACCAATTACCGGCATCCTCATTGGCTGCAGAGGATGCCGGTAATAAACCCGGAAGTGCGAGCTTCCGGGTATTTCACCCTTTAGAGGCTTTAATGACCGCGATCGGCATTATTTTTTAAACAGCACAGGCCTGCCGGCCATGACGCCCGCTGCATGCGTGAGTGGGTGCCATGTTTGCACTTCACCATAGGTAATAAGAAAAAGCAAAACCGCATAGAAAGGCTGCATGCACATCTCTATATTCTAATTTATATTTTATTAAACAACACGAGACAAGTTAAAAACATTGCATACAATCAAGACCAAGTGTTAGGACAGAAAATTATGTCCAACACACGTCCCTATGATCACCAAGTGATAAGCCGCCAGAAAAATTCATATGTGATAAATAAGACATCAAATAATACTCAATACTTATCAAATATGGATATTGGCAAGCATGGTGCATAGGTGCAACGCCCCACGCGTGTCGCTGGAATCACCAGCTTCCTAAAAACTTTAATATAGAGATGTGCAGCCTTTGTATGCGGTTTTGTTTTTTCATATTATCTATGGTCTGGTATTAATACTGTGGCTAGCACTTAAGAAGCAAGTGTCCATGTGTGTGCAAGTGGATGAGGTGAGTAGTTTTTTTTGTTTACCACTGAATAGCTCTTTTTTTTGTGTACTTGTTTTTAATGGGCGATAGATGGGTACACTCCTGTCTAAACACCCATTAAAAACGGGCCAATTAATTTCAATGGGAGTCCGTCCAAAATAGTCCGTACGATGTTAAAAAACGGCCATGTGAATAGCCTCATAGACTTTAACTGGCTCTCAAAACGGCCGTGTGATGTCCGTTTTACACTATCGTCTGAATGTACAAAATCACAGAAATAAGATAATAATGCACTTAGTAAAGTAGATGCAAGCATTATACAGTTGCAAGAAAAAGTATGTGAACCATTTGGAATGATATGGATTTCTGCACAAATTGGTCATAAAATGTGATCTGATCTTCATCTAAGTCACAACAATAGACAATCACAGTCTGCTTAAACTAATAACACACAAAGAATTAATGACTAAAAACACACAAAGAATTAAATGTTACCATGATTTTATTGAACACACCATGTAAACATTCACAGTGCAGGTGGAAAAAGTATGTGAACCCCTAGACTAATGACATCTCCAAGAGCTAATTGGAGTGAGGTGGCAGCCAACTGGAGTCCAATCAGTGAGATGAGATTGGAGGTGTTGATTATAGCTGCCCTGCCCTATAGAAAACACACTCCAGTTCTGGGTTTGCTTTTCACAAGAAGCATTGCCTGATGTGAATAATGCCTCGCACAAAAGAGCTCTCAGACGACCTACGATTAAGAATTGTTGACTTGCATAAAGCTGGAAAGTGTTAAAAAAGTATCTCCAAAAGCCTTTCTGTTCATCAGTTTAAGGTAAGACAAATTGTCTATAAATGGAGAAAGTTCAGCATCGCTGCTACCCTCCCTAGGAGTGGCCGTCCTGTAAAGATGACTGCAAGAGCACAGCGCAGACTGCTCAATGAGGTGAAGAAGAATCCTAGAGTATCAGCTAAAGACTTACAAAAGTCTCTGGCATATGCTAACATCCCTGTTAGCGAATCTACGATACGTAAAACACTAAACAAGAATGGATTTCATGGGAGGATACCACAGAGGAAGCCACTGCTGTCCAAAAAAAACATTGCTGCACCTTTACAGTTTGCACAAGAGCACCTGGATGTTCCAGAGCAGTACTGGCAAAATATTCCGTGGACAGATGAAGCCAAAGTTGTGTTGTTGGAAAGAAACACACAACACTATGTGTGGAGCAAAAGAGGCACAGCACACCAACATCAAAACCTCATCCCAACTGTGAAGTATGGTTGTGGGGGCATCATGGTTTGGGGCTGCTTAGCAATCCGTCCAGGCCCTGACGCAGCAATCATCGAAGGAAAAATGAATTCCAAAGTTTATCAAGACATTTTGCAGGAGACTTAAGGCCATCTGTCCACCAGCTGAAGCTCAACAGAAGATGGGTGTTGCAACAGGACAACAACTCAAAGCATAGTAGTAAATCAACAACAGAATGGCTTAAACAGAAGAAAATACGCCTTCTGGAGTGGCCCAGTCAGAGTCCTGACCTCAACCTGATTGAGATGCTGTGGCAAGACCTCAAGAAAGCGATTCACACCAAACATCCCAAGAATATTGCTGAACTGAAACAGTTCTATAAAGAGGAACGGTCAAGAATTACTCCTGACCGTTGAGCACGTCTGATCTGCAACTACAGGAAACGTTTGGTTGAAGTTATTGCTGACAAAGGAGGTTCAACCAGTTATTAAATCCAAGGGTTCACATACTTTTTCCACCTGCACTGTGAATATTTACATGGTGTCTTCATAAAAAATAATAAAATAAATACATGGTGACATTTAATTATTTGTGTGTTATTAGTTTAAGCAGACTGTGATTGTCTATTGTTGTGACTTAGATGAAGATCAGATCACATTTTATGACCAATTTGTGCAGAAATCCATATAGTTCCAAAGGGTTCACATACTTTTTCTTGCAACTGTATATGGGCAAAGTCCTCAGTCCTCAACTGTATATGGGCAGAGTGAGGACTTTGTCCATATATAATGCTTGCATCTACTTTACTAAGTGCATTATTATCTTATTTCTGTGATTTTCTCCAATAATATGGCCAGTGACATGCGCAAATTTATATATCATACCGTGTAGGATGTTTTTTCTGTGATTTTTTTTATCGTCTGAATGTAGTCTTACTGAGGGACCTTATTAACAGAGAAATTATAAGACAAGGATTAGCAAGTGGCTAAAAATACAGTATATGTACACTGCTATTCTATTGAATTAATGACCATGGGGTGTAAATGGATAAGTAGCAATAAGTGAATGATTGTATATTTCAGGCATTGTTCTGTTGATTTCTATTGCAGAATCCTGATTTTAATATTGTGAATATAATTCCGCATGCACATGTCAAACGTTATATATTATAGAAGGATATGAGTGCAGTAACATGATCCTATTCTCTCTCCTAAGCCTAGACATTCCTCACCCTCTGCTGTAAGGTCAGAAAGGATATTTTAAATAGTATACTCATAGAATAGAAAAATAAGATGCACATGTATGCCTTTTAAAATGTGTTTGAATCTAAGATTAGGAAACAGATTCTGGCTTCTTTTATTAAAATGTTTCCTTTTTTTTGCAATTTTCTGCCTTATGACCATTATCAAACAGTAAGTTTAAAGAGGACCTTTCATGTTTTTTTTTTATTAATTGAGATAAATACCTTTTACTTGCAGGGTACCCCCTGCTGATGCTGCCTAATATTTTAAAATATCGCTCCTACGCCCAGCTGTGCCCCCCGCAGTTTTCACGCTCAGTATGTTAATACGGAGCATCGGTACAGGGAGGAGGAGACACCAGGGGGTTTCTTAATGGGCGTCTCCTTCTCCCTGGCTGTGACGCGCTCCGCTGTGATTGGATCGCAGTAAAGGTATTCATCTCAATTAATAAAAAACCATGAAAGGTCCTCTTGATTGCCTGTTATGTCTAGTAACCATACTGTTAACCTATAATTATAATGTGTATCTAACAACACTGAATTTAAAGGGCATCTGTCAGCAGATTTGTACCTATGACACTGGCTGACCTGTTACATGTGCTCTTGGCAGCTGAAGACGTCTGTGTTGGTCCCATGTTCATATGTGGCCGCATTACTGAGAAAAAGGGAAGTGCTTATACATGCAAAGGAGCCTCTAGGGGCAACAGGTAAATTGCCGTTACATCTAGAGTCTCTGCTCTTTCTGCAGCTACCGCACCCTCTCCACTTTGATTGACAGGGACAGGCAGTGAAAACATGATCATGCCTGCCTGGTCCTGACTTCTGTAAAGTCAAAGTGCAGATGGCACTGCAGGCGCAGAGAGAGCTGAGCCTCTAGGTGTAATGGCAACTCCCCCGTTGCTCCTAGAAGTTCATTTGCATATATGAAAACTTCACTTTCCTCAGCAATGTGGGCACATATGAACATGGGACCAACACAGATGCCTTCAGCTGCTAAGCGCACATGCAACAGGTCAGACAGTTTCATAGGTGCAAATCTTCTGACAGATGCCCTTTAACTTGTTCCCGACTACTTAAAGTATATATACACACACGTCGGTGGTCAGGGCACCCAGGGCTAATGCCTGCGACCGGCGGTAACGCCGATTGCGGACATTTAACCCTTCAGATTCCATGGTCAAATGTAACCACGGCATCTACAATAATAATAATAAAAAAAAAAGGCTCCCTGGAAGATCTTGCATGAAATCCCGTGCACGGTGACATATGATGTTACCACGACAGCCAACATGGGTTGGGGGATGCACTGAGCCACCAACGAATGTAATTAACACATTAATTTAAGTGTAGGCAGCGGGTGCCGGCAGCGGCATCACATACCCGGCACCCGCCCTCTATAACATGGTGCTACGAACCCTGGCAATTAACCCCTCAGGTGCCACACCTGAGGGGTACATTTCCAAGGATCGCAGCGCCATATCATGGAGGGCGGGTGCTGGGTATGTGATGCCGCTGCCGGCACTCGCTGCCTACACTTAAATTAATGTGTTAATTACATTCATTGGTGGCGCAGTGCATCCCCCAACCCCAGTATTATAAAGTATAATCATTGGTGGCGCAGTGCGCCCCCCCTGCAACTCCCCCAGTATAACTATTATAATAATTGGTGGCGCAGTGGCCACAGGCGCCCCCCCTCATTGTTATGTTCATTGATGGCAGTGGCCACAGGGTCTCCTCCCCCCTCTTCATTGGTGGTGCAGCGGCAGTTTCTGATCGGAGCCCCAGCAGTGTAATCCTGGGGCTCCGATCGGTTAACATGGCAGCCAGGACGCTACTGATGCCCTGGCTCCCTGCTGCTGTGTGTACTATGCACAGGGCAGTAGGGAGAGTGTGAAGTCCAATTCACCCTAATAGAGCTCTATCAGGGTGAATAGGTCAAGGGATTAAAAGATCCCAGGTTCTAGCCACTAAGGGGGCTAATAGTAAGTAAAAAAACAAACAAAAAAAACACTAAACTAAATACTAAGAGTTTAAATCGCCCCCTTTCCCAATTTTACATATAAAATATATAAACAATAATTTAAAAAAAACATATCGCCACGCCCGAAAAAGTGTGAACTATTAAAATATAAAAATAATCTCCTATGCAGTGAACGCCGTAACAGAAAAAGAATAAAAAAAAGTGCGGTTCACCATTTTTTATTCACCTTGTCCCCCCCAAAAATAGGATAGGACTGTTCTATTATGGGCCGGACGTTCCATAAAATGCGGAATGCACATTAGCACAAAGCTAGAAGAAAACTCCATTTCAGAAGGACTGTTTATTTCATATGATAAGAGACAATCATGCCTAGAGCGTGAACACAGTCCTATGATACTGAGGAGTTATTACTAAATTTGTTCTTTAAAGATCTTTCAGGTCCCTATCAGCTTCAACAACTGACGAGAAAGCTGAGCGACGAAACATTTCAAGTGCGCAACTTGATTCCGCAGAAGGAGGCCAAGGAACTCCTGGAATGTTTTTAAAGGACATGGACACCTTTTAAAAAAATATATATAAAAAAAATGTTTTTTACACAAATTTATTTATTTTGTGGAGAAAATCATTTCTCCAGTTGGTTCTATTTCTCTATCTTTTTTTCGTTTTTGTTCTACAGCCTGCTGTGCTTCCTACGCACAGTAGGCTGCTCTCAGCGAGTTTACAGAGAATTTTCTGTAACTCCTCCTGTGTGCACACGTGAGCACGCACCGTCTCCCCCCCCCCCCCCCCCCCAACCAGGATGGCAGAGCAGTGCAGACTATCAGCCAGAGGTTGCAATAACGCCTGTACAAGCGTCATAGATACCTGTTCAGGCCGATTTACTCCTTGGAAAAAGACTCATGTGTATTTGACTTTTTCTAGTCAGGAGTGCTGTATCAGAAGCTGCTAGGTCCCGCACACATGAAGCCACGCCCCTCTCACAAAAAATGAGTGAAAAGAAAAACACTTTATTCACCCCTATGGTTGCAACTAGGGATGAGCGAACTTGTGTTTCAAGTTTGTTGTACAAGGTTCAGGTTATGTAAGAATTTTGTTATGGATTCTGCTACCAAGGACCGTAACTAAGGGTCTATTCACACGTCCGCATTCGTTCCACAATTTTGCAGAAGGGGTGTGGACTCATTCATTTTCAATAGGGCCGCAAAAGATGCGGACAGCACCACCATGTGCTGTCCGCATCCGTACTTTCGTTCTGCGGCCCCGCAAAAAAATAGAGCATGTCCTATTCTTGTCCGCAGCCACGGACAAGAATAGGCATTTCTATCATACTGCCCGCCATGTGCGGAACGCACATGGCCGGTGTCTGTATTTTGTGGATACGCAATTTGCGGAAAGCAAAACAGTTGCGGATGTGTGAATAGACCCTTATGGTCCGTAGTAGCGGAATCCATAACGGAATTCTTAGATCAGTGTACAAGGTTCAGGTTAACTTGAAACACTTTTATATATATTTTCCTCCCAGCATGTGCGGCTGGGCTGATTTCCAGCCAGGTGAGGTCAAATACCGGACCGGAGTTTAAGTGCCGTTCTGGGTTTTGGCAGCACCTGGCTTTCCTTAAATAGGCAGCTGGGCTCAGCAGAGATGTCTGTTTTTGGGATCTGAGGTTTTGTGCCGTGCTGGATGGCTGGGGAAATAGGCCCCCTAAAGCCTCCTGTGAACTACTGGAGGCAGAACTGCCAGCAAGGTGTTGTGTGAACTTTCCATTGTGTGTGAATTAACACCAAGACTGCAAAGTTCCGTGCTGTTTTGTGCAATTGCTTCAAGTGTATTTTGCCTCTGTACTGCGCCTGCTTACCCCATCTACCGGAGCGAAACCCCACAAATATATACAGTACAGACCAAAAGTTTGGACACACCTTCTCATTCAAAGAGTTTACTTTATTTTCATGACTATGAAAATTGTAGATTCACACTGAAGGCATCAAAACTATGAATTAACACATGTCGAATTATATACATAACAAAAAAGTGTGAAACAACTGAAAATATGTCATATTGTAGGATCTTCAAAGTAGCTACCTTTTGCTTTGATTACTGCTTTGCACACTCTTGGCATTCTCTTGATGAGCTTCAAGAGGTAGTCACCTGAAATTGTTTTCACTTCACAGGTGTGCCCTGTCAGGTTTAATAAGTGGGATTTATTGCCTTATAAATGGGGTTGGGACCATCAGTTGCATTGTGGAGAAGTCAGGTGGATACACAGCTGATAGTCCTACTGAATAGACTGTTCGAATTTGTATTATGGCAAGAAAAAAGCAGCTAAGTAAAAAAAAAACGAGTGGCCATCATTACTGTAAGAAATGAAGGTCAGTCAGTCCGAAAAATTGGGAAAACTTTGAATGGCCCCAAGTGCAGTCACAAAATCCATCAAGCACTACAAAGAAACTGTCTCACATGCAGACCGCCCCAGGAAAGGAAGACCAAGAGTCACCTCTGCTGAGAAGGATAAGTTCATCCGAGTCACCAGCCTCAGAAATCGCAGGTTAACAGCAGCTCAGATTAGAGACCAGGTCAATGCCACACAGAGTTCTAGCAGCAGACACATCTCTAGAACAACTGTTAAGAGGAGACTGTGTGAATTAGGCCTTCATGGTAGACTATCTGCTAGGAAACCACTGCTAAGGACAGGCAACGAGCAGAAGAGACTTGTTTGGGCTAAAGAACACAAGGAATGGACATTAGAGCAGCGGAAATCTGTGCTTTGGTCTGATGAGTCCAAATTTGAGATCTTTGGTTCCAACCACCGTGTCTTTGTGCGACGCAGAAAAGGTGACCGGATGGACTCTACATGCCTGGTTCCCACCGTGAAGCACGGAGGAGGAGGTGTGATGGTGTGGGAGTGCTTTGCTGGTGACACTGTTGGGGATTTATTCAAAATTGAAGGCATACTGAACCAGCATGGCTACCACAGCATCTTGCAGCGGCATGCTATTCCATCCGGTTTGCGTTTAGTTGGACCATCATTTATTTTTCAACAGGACAATGACCCAAAACACACCTCCAGGCTGTGTAAGGGCTATTTGACCATGAAGGAGAGTGATGGGGTGCTGCGCCAGATGAACTGGCCTCCACAGTCACCGGACCAGAACCCAATCGAGATGGTTTGGGGTGAGCTGGACCGCAGAGTGAAGGCAAAAGGGCCAACAAGTGCTAAGCATCTCTGGGAACTCCTTCAAGACTGTTGGAAGACCATTTCAGGTGACTACCTCTTGAAGCTCATCAAGAGAATGCCAAGAGTGTGCAAAGCAGTAATCAAAGCAAAAGGTGGCTACTTTGAAGAACCTAGAATATGACATATTTTCAGTTCTTTTACACTTTTTTGTTATGTATATAATTCCACATGTGTTAATTCATAGTTTTGATGCCTTCAGTGTGAATCTACAATTTTCATAGTCATGAAAATAAAGAAAACTCTTTGAATGAGAAGGTGTGTCCAAACTTTTGGTCTGTACTGTATAGATATATATATGTCATTTATCAAACTGGTGTAAAGTAGAACTGGCTTAGTTCAGCTTACAATCAGATTCTACCTTTCATTTTTCACAGCTTCATTGGAAAATAAAAGGAGGAATCTGATTGGTTGCTATGGGCAAATAAGCCAGTTCTACTTTCCACCCGTTTGATAAATCTCCCCCTATGTGCTCTAGTATGAACTGCTATTAAGCTGCACAATAATATCAGTACTGCACCAAAGAGACCATCGAAGTAACAAAAAAAGTATACATTAAATGGTCATTCATTTGACTTGCATTTATCTCTATGTTATAGTTGACCATTACTGGATATTAAAGGGGTTGACTCATCTCAGACATTGGGGGCATATTGCTAGGATATGCCCCCAATGTCAGCTACTTCCATCAGCCCCATAGAAGTGAATGAAGTGGCCCCAGCTTGACAAACAGGAAATGGTTACAAATGTCCACTTAGCTAATCAATAGCCGTAGCAGTGATCCACCTCAGGCAATTTCCAAATGGTCTTAGGAGAGGCTGTAATACACTAGCGTTCCTTCCCAGCAATCGCCTGCTCATCAGTGGTAGAGACCACTGCTATTACATGCAGTGATTTCCTCCACAGTATAGGGAGGAGCGATCGCTAACACCATTGCTCGTCCCCACACCGAATCATTGTTTGCCAGCGGCAGATCTTGCTCTCTAATCAACGATTTTTAAACCTGCTGAAAGATTGCGATTGCCCATTGAACAAGCGTTTGGCCATTCATTGGGTAATTGGAAGTGTTATACGGGCAGATCATGGCTAACGACTGTTCCTACGAATGCCTATCAGTGATGATTTGCCCGACAATCAGCTGGTGTAATACAGCCTTAACTCCAGGTACTTTCACACTTGTGTTAAACTTTTCCAGCATTGAGTTCCGTCCCAGGGGCTCAATGCCGGAAAAGAACTGATCAGTTTTATCCTAATGCATTCTGAATGGAGAGCAATTCCGTCCAAAATTCTGAAACACTTGCCAGAATGCCGGATCCGGCCCCAAGTGTTACGGAAAAACGGATCCGGTTTTCCGGTCTGTGCATGTGCAGACCTTTAAAAATGTTAAAAAGATAAATACCGGACCCGCTTTTCCGGATGACAAGCGGAGAGACTAATCCGGTATTGCAATGCATTTGTGAGACGGATCCGCATCTGGATCAGTCTACAAATGGTATCCATTTGCATACAGGCGGCAGGCAGTTCCGGCAAAGATTGGAAAAACTAGAATCTATCAGGGTTGATTCACGCGGCCGTGGACTGACCGTGGCTCCCTTGACCCCGAACTGAGTGCATCATGGAGATTTATGGTGCAGTCAGTCTATCTGGAGAAAAGAAGTTGAGAAAATCCAGCTCCACTTAAAAAGGGATAGGCGTTTATTCAGCTTGCGGTTAAAAACTCATCCGAGGATACAAAATAGCAGTCTTGTCTAAGCTTTTCGGGCTACTAGAAACAATTCCAGCCCTTCTTGGTGTCATGAAGAAGGGCTGGAATTGTTTCTAGTAGCCCGAAAAGCTTAGACAAGACTGCTATTTTGTATCCTCGGATGAGTTTTTAACCGCAAGCTGAATAAACGCCTATCCCTTTTTAAGTGGAGCTGGATTTTCTCAACTTCTTTTCTCCATTGCCGCCCGCACCTGACACGGGCTGTCCGTGCTCACAACTAAAGGAAGGGCAGGTGAGAGCTGCTACACTCCTCTTTTTCTATATAACCCATAGTCAGTCTATCTGATCACAAATCTAATGTGAGCACAGTACAACAGACCCGTGATCAGATAGGAACTGACTGTTTCGTAAATCACTTGGATGCAGTCAGTTCGGGTCAGGGGAGCAACGGTCGGTCTCGGAGATGCAGGTGAAACATGGCCCGTGTTTCCCGAGCCGACCACGGTCGTATGAATCAACCCTAAGCCAGCAACTAGAAGCTTTCACATAATAACAGGTTATGGATTTAGGACCTCTAACTTTTATATTCTTATATGTATCCTTTGTTTAGACAGTTACAAGATCCTCACCTTAGGATTACCTCACAGATCAACAGAATGAAGTGCTGGGGCTCCTTCACTGCAAAACTAGACCCAGCGCCACACTCATCTATGTATCTCTGTCTAGTACTGCAGGGCTGCGCCACTCACTTGAAAAATGCTAAAGTGCTGTAATGGTCACAAATGCATTGGCATGGAGGGAGCTATGCTAAACTCTGCAGTAAAGGAGTCACTGTATCTCTCAGGCAATACCCCCACATTGATGACCTTCTATAAGCATAGGACATCAGTGTTTATGGGCTGTCTCACTTCAGCAAATGGCATTTATTATGTAGAGAAAGTTAATACAAGGCATTTCCTAATGTATTGTGATTGTCCATATTGCCTCCTTTGCTGACATGGTATTGCCTGAGGCTCCCACTGGTCACCATTACAGCACTTTGAGTGGAGCAGTGCTAGACAGAGATACATGGATGAGTGTGGCGCTGGGTCTAGTTTTGCAGTGAAGGGGCCCCAGCACTTCATTCCGTTGATCTGTGAGGGTCCCCATAGAACCAGGAAGACACCTGTATTCATATGTATATACAATTTCAGAAGATAAAGGGAATGTATCACCTCAATTGTTAACCAATTCAAAGAGCAACTTAAAAAAACTTATTTTCTCAGTGTTCTGAGCATGGTCTCTGACCCGTCACTGTGCAGGAAGAAAAGAGGAGCCCATGACCCTAATGGAAATGAAAAGTACAGAAAAATAAGCTGTGTTACCTCTTCAGATCCAAAGTACCACATTGCTTGTATATCTTGGTGTTCCACCAGATATTTGGACAAATGGTCCCGTCCACCGGTAAGTATGTTTACCACCCCTCCTGGAAGGTCTGAGGTGTCAAATACCTGTAAAAAGCATAGCAGACAACAATCAGTATAACTGGAATAAATCAAAACACTAAATAAGTTAATAAACTGGTATACAGTGTACAGGAGAAATTCAAAAAATTTGAATATTGTGTAAAGTTCATTTATTTCAGTAATGCAACTTAAAGGTAAAACTAACATATGAGACTCGTTACATGCTAAGCGAGATATGTCAAGCCTTTATTTGTTATAATTTGGATGAATATGGCTTACAGCTTATGAAACCCCAAAGTCACAATTTTGAGGTACCCTTTGCTCAGGGGGTATGCATTAATTAGCTGACTAGAGTGTGACACTTTGAGCCTAGAATATTGAACCTTTTCACAAAATTCAAATTTAAAACTGCATTAATGCAATTCCTTTTAATTTGCATTATTTAAATAAATAGACTTTTGCACAATATTCTAATTTTTTTTAGTTTCACCTGTATGTGTGGAAACTAAACAGAGAACCCACCTCCCAAAAGGTGCCTTTTAATTGTACCCCTCTCGAGCTCTTCAGTAAAAAAAAAAAAAAAAAACGGCCCTGTTACACCCAAATATTTCAAAAGTGAACTCATCAGTCCAAACCATCTGCTCGGGCATATCAGACTCTCACCTACAGTGGAATCCTTCAAAAGAAACCTGAAAACTCCCCTCTTCAGACAAGCCTACAACCAGTGACCCTGCTGCCTCTATACCGCCATGACCAGCTTTACCCTCACCTACTGTGTCCTTCTCCCATGCCATGTAGATTGTAAGCCCTCACGGGCAGGGCCCTCTCTCCTTCTGTACCAGTCTGTAACTCGTCTTGTTGATGCTTAGTGCAATTGTCTGTATTATGTATGTGCACCCCTTATCATATGTACAGCGCTATGGAATGAATGGCGCTTCAATAATAAATAATTGGGGAATTTCCAGGCTCGCATAACCCCTTTAATAGCGTCCTCAATGCTGAGAAAAACAGGCAAATACTTATCCATCATGCAATACCATCAGAGAAGCATCTGATAGGCTCCAAATGTATTCTGCAGCAGGACAACAACCCCCAAACATACAGTCTATGTCATGAAGAACTATCTTTAATGGAAGATTCCTGGAAGTGATAGTATGATCCCCAAAGAGCCCTGATATTAACATCATTGAGTCTGTCTGGGATAACATGAAGAGACAGAAGGATTTGAGCAAGCCCGCATCCACAGAAGATCTTTGATTAGTTCTCCAAGATGTTTGGAATAACCTCTCTGCTGAGTTCAAAAACCGTTTGCAAGTGTTCTAGAAGAAATGATGCTGTTTTGAAGGCAAAGGGTAATCACGCCAAATATTGATTTGATTTCTCTTTTGCTTTATTCACCCCAACTGCAATGTTTCATCCCAACACAATGAGGCCTTTCTCAAGCAAACAGGCATGTGCCATGGTACTCATATTTATACATCCAAAGAGACAATTCAATCAATTATACAACTGGGTAACACTGACATGGAAAAGGAATTAGGAATTTTAGTGAACAGTAAACTAAGCTGTAGAAACCAGTGTCAGGCAGCTGCTGCCAAGGCCAGAAAGAATGGGTTGCATCAAAAGGGGCATTGATGCCCGTGATAAGAACATAGTCCTACCATTTTACAAATCATTAGTCAGACCACACATGGAGTACTGTGTACAGTTCTGGGCTCCTGTGAACAAGGCAGACATAGAGCTGGAGAGGGTTCAGAGGAGGGCAACTAAAGTAATAACTGGAATGGGTGGACTACGGTACCCTGAAAGATTATCAAAATTAGGGTTATTCACTTTAGAAAAAAGACGACTAAGGGGCGACGTAATAACTATGTATAAATTTATCAGGGGACAGTACAGAGATCTCTCCCATCATCTATTTATCACCAGGAACAGTGACTGATGAGGGGACATCCTCTGCGTCTGGAGGAAAGAAGGTTTGTACACAAACATAGAAAAGGATTCTTTACGGTGAGAGCAGTGAGACTATGGATCTCTCTGCCTGAAGAGGTGGTGATGGTGAGTACAATAAAGGAATTCAAGAGGGGCCTGGACGTATTTCTGGAGCTTAATAATATTACAGGCTATAGCTACTAGCGAGGGGTCGTTGATCCAGGGAGTTCAGTAGAGGCAACCTTGATGCAGTGAGAGGGCTTATGCCTTTTGATCAAAATGTACACTAATGCCTCTTATATAGCATGCAGTATAGGGGGCCGTACACTAAATATTGCGCTGAGAAGGAGTTATAGATCAAAGCAAAGCTTGTGGATGTGCGATCATGTATTAAACTTGTACTGGATATGGCTAAACAGGTTGATATCACTGATGATAAAAACACCTGTACTATATATTCTGAAAAATAAAAATAAATGAATCTATAAAACCCCCCTATGTCAACCAATCGTCTGAGGGAGGGAGTTGTTGTTCTCTAATATTACTATTTTTCAGGACAAGATTTTGCGCCAATAGGCCACACAAAAAAAAAAGTTGACCGAGGTTCATTTCCATGGGCCTATTACACAGGCATATGCAAAGTGAATGAGCAGGAATGATCGCTACTACAGTCATTCAGTTCTATTTATTATCTGTAGCCTATCGCTGATTACACAGAGAGAAGTGCTACCAATAATCGTAAAGCTGTAATCCTGATGGAAGATTTAAATCAGCCGACAAACGAGTGATTGCTAGTTTATAGGCTGACTAGCAGAAGGACCCAGCTTCGCACGGGTATATTTCATCTAATTTAATGTTTGTGTGTGTTGTTAAAAGATATCTACAGTATCCCCCATAACAGTGACCTCTACAGTACCCCGCCCTTTTAAAAGTGACCTCCACAGCGGCCGCCCCTATATTAGTGACCTTCACAGTACCATGTCTCGTTAACAGTAGGAATGAGCGGACCCGTGGATGTTCTGGTTCGTGGCGTTCGGCTGAACTTCGGGTCAACGTTCGGGGCCTTAACTTGACCCGAACTCGAACCCCATTGAAGTCAACGGGGACCTGAACTTTGGTGCACTAAAATGGCTGTAAAATAGTAGCAGCAAGGGCTAGAGGGCTGAAAAAGGAAGCAAAATGGGGTAAAGCAGGACAGTTGCCCTGCAAATAAATGTGGGGAAATGACTTAAAATAACATAGAATAGAAAAAACTAAAAAAATAATAATCTTGAACTAGGAGGTGGACGTCATTTATTTTTATTTTTTCCCCATTATTATTATATATTTTTTTTAATTTGGGAAGACCCCAGAACATTGGGAAATAGAAAAGAGAATGCAAAGAGAAAGTGCGCTGGAGTATAACAATGGCTGGGTGCGGCCGGTATACTTGTCTACTCAGCACAAGGTACGGACAAGTCCTGTGGGATCCATTCCTGGTTTATTTTAATGAACGTGAGCTTGTCCACATTGGCTGTGGACAGGCGGCTGCGCTTGTCTGTGATTACCCCCTCTGCAGTGCTAAACACACGTTCGGACAATACACTTGCTGCAGGGCAGGGCAGCATCTTCAAGGCGTAAAGGGCAAGCCCAGGTCATGTGCCCAATTTGGAGACCCAGAAGTTGAATGGGGCAGACCCATCAGTCATTACGTGTAGGTGTGTGCACACGTTCCATCATGTTGCTAAAATGCTGCCTTCTTCTAAGACGTTCCATAGTGCTGGTTGTTGTGGCGTGCTCACAAAGCTTTTCCACATTTCGGCCATGCTAACCCTTCCTTCTAAGGTGCTGGCGGTGCCCCAGCTGCATTGGCGACTGCTTCCTCCTCTACCTTTGCCTTGTGCTTCCACTGAGCCCCCGCTGTCAGGTGTGAATGCCATCAGCATCGAGTCTACCAGAGTACGCTTGTACTTGCGCATCTTCTGATCACGCTCCAGTGACGGAATTAAGGACAGCACATTGTCCTTGTAGCGGGGATCCAGTAGGGTGACCACTCAGTAATCAGCACTGGTCAGAATGTGGGCAACTCGGCAGTCGTTGTGCAGACACTGCAGCATGTAGTCGCTCATGTGTGCCAGGCTGCCCAGAGGCAACGACAAGCTGTCCTCTGTGGGAGGTGTATTGTCTGTGTTCCCTGTATCCCCGCAGCCATGCTCCATTGATGCCCATAAGCTGCTTTGGGTCCCACCCTGCTGTGAACATGGTTCCTCCTCCTAATCCAACAGAACTGTGCCCTGGCTGGACAGTTGTGTACCTGGCCTCTGTTGGTGCAGGAACCCACCCTCCCAGCCACTTGTGAATGACTGGCCTGATAATCATGAAAATGATCCCTTTTCCTCCATCGCCCTAAGTGTTTATTCAAGGAGACATAGAAGTGGGATAGTAATGCTGAGGACGGCGTCATCGGCACTGGCCATGTTGGTGTACTCGAAACAGCTAAACATGGCACACACGTCCCGCATGGAGGCCCACTCGTTGGTGGTGAAGTGGTGCTGTTCCGCAAAGCGACTCACCCTTGCGTACTGCAACTGAAACTCCACTATTGCCTGCTGCTGCTTGCACAGTCTCTCCAGCATGTGCAAGGTGGAGTTCCACCTTGTGGGTACGTCGCATATGAGGCGGGAAGCCGAAGTTAAGCTGCACCGCAGACAGGTGAGCAGCAGCAGGGTGAGAACGCTGAAGGTGCGCACAGACGGCATTTCTGTAGAAGCTCTGACATATCGGGGTCATTTTTCAGGAACCTCTGCACCACCAAATTCAGCACATGCGCCAGGCAAGGGATGTGCGTTAAACCAGCTAGCCCCAGAGCTTCTACGAGATTTCGCCCGTTGTTGCACACCACCAGGCTAGGCTTGAAGTTCAGTGGCACCAACCACTTATCGGTCTGTTCCATGCCTTCTAAGCGGTGTGTGTTTTTCCCCCCAAACAGATAAGTTTCAAAACAGCCCGCTGCCGTTTTCACCTGGCTGTGCTGAAGCTGGTGTGAAGTGAAGTGAAGGTGTTACATTGAACGCATGAGGAGGTGGTAGAGGAGGAAGCAGAGTTGGAGGAGGCAACAAGAAATGTCCTGCAATCCTTGGTGGCAGTAGGACATGCTCCAAACTGCTATCAGCATCAAGCCCAGCCGTCACTGCATTTACTCAGTGTGCAGTTAGGAAGATATAACGTCCCTACCCGTATTTACTGGTCCACGTATCGGTACTTATGTGGACCTTGCCACAGATGGCGATGCGCAGTGCACACCTGATTTTGTCCGCCACTTGGTTGTGCAAAATGGCTCGCCTGGAAAAGTAGTGGCGGCTGGGAACCACGTACTGTAGAACAGCCACCGCCATAAGGTTTTTAAAAATTCTCTGTCTCCAGACGACGGAATAACAGCATTTCAAAGGCCAGGAATTTTGAAATGCTGGCATTCAAAGCCAGGGATCGTGAGGGGGGGGGGGGGGGGGGATAGGGGGGTACTTCCTCTTTCTCTCCAATGTTTGGGGGATGGACAGCTGAATGCTTCCATGGGACAGTGTGGACATGCTGGGTGATGGTGGTGGAGGTGTTGCTGCCACATTCTCTGTTTGCGGGGTGGCAGGTGCCACTGTCACTCCAGAGGGGGAGGAAGAGGCCGAGACTGCAGCAGAAGAGGGAGCAAGAGGAGCCCGAGATCTTTTGTGGTTTTTCAGGTGTGTACTCCACTGCAGCTCGTACTTTGCATTTAGATGCCTGGTCATGCAGGTGGTGCTCAGGTTGTCGTCAGCACATTGTCTAAGGAAGTGCCATGCCATGGAACTCCTTGGAGCTAGCTTTGGTGTGATCAGTCCCTGGGTGCGGTGGGCAGTAGCAGGCATACTGGTTATGGGATGGCCACTCTGTTTTTGCACCCTGCTCTCTCTTTTGCTGTGCGGCTGGCGCTGTGCGACCACCGCCTCTTCCTCTGAACTGCACACGTCACTCGCATGACCTTGATTCCATGTGGGGTCTAGGACCTCATCATCCTCCACATCATCTTCCACCCACTATTCACCCCTGCCCTCCTTGTCGATCTGCACACTGCAGAAAGCCACAGCACCTGTGTTCCATCATCATAATCAGAGATGTGCTGCAGTGGTCCTCCCATGTCCACATCCTGAAAAATAAGTGGTTGGGCATCAGTGCGCTCAATCTCTTCCACTTCTGGGGCAGGGCTTGGTGGATGGCCCACGGAAACCCAGACAGCAGAGTCATCAAAAAGCATAAGAGACTGCTGCATGACTTGAGGCTCAGACTGCTTGGCTGCTTTGCAAGGGGGTGAGGTGAAAGACAGATGACCATGGGCCACAGGGGCCAACGCTGCGCTTTTCAGCAGGGGACCAGGTGGGAGACAATGTGAAGGAACTGGAGGCACTTTCAGCCATCCAATCTACTATTGCCTCTAATTGTTCTTGACTCACCATTCGTACACCGGTATTTGGGCCTACAAAATAATACTAAACGTTCTGTCGCCTACGAGCACCTGAGAAAGGCGTTTAATTTGGGAGTGTAGCTGGCACAGATAGACCCCGTCCTCTTCCTGCAACAGGAGCTCCACCAGCACCAGCAGCACCACGACCAGGGCCACGTCCCTTATTTGATGCTCTCCTCATTCTTTGAGGTCACCCACCGAACTAACAGACGGATTAACTTTATTAATTTCCCTGTCACATATGCAGTGCACGTGTTTCTCACACCAAAAATGGGTATATGTCACCGGCCGAACTAACAGTCAGATTAACTATATTAATTTCCCTGTTGCGTACAAAGTGCACGTGTATCTCACACCAAAAATGGGTATATGTCACCCATCGAACTAACAGACGGATTTACTATTCTATTTTTGTGACAGGGGTACAAAAATGGTGCATTACACCCACAAAAAAAAAATCACTATAGGTCACCCACAGAATGAACAGCCAGATTAATTATTATATTTCTGTGTCAGGGCTGCAAAGCTGGTGTATTGCATCCACCAAAAAATCATTATAGGTACCTACAAAACAAATAGTCAGATTCCTAACACTCTCCCCTTGCTTCAGCTGCCTGCTTCCCGTCCTTGCACTACTCAGAGCTGATGGGCGGTGCTACACGTGATCCAGTTGTATAGAGGCTGGGTCACATGATGCACTGGCCAATCACAGCAATGCCATTACAAGGCATGGCTGTGATGGCTTCTAAGTGCCCACAGCTTAAAAGCTTGTTGATTTTGAGCCTTTCAAAAGCTTCATTAAATACCCGAACACCGAACCCTTAACTTTTCCGGCAAAGTTCGGGTTCGGGTCCAGGTACCACAACTCGCACGTTTCGGTACAGACACGAACTTTACAGTTCGGGTTCGCTAAACACTAGTTCCACAATAACTCGCCCCCTTAACAGTGACCTAGACAACACCCCGTTGCTTTAAAATGTGACCTCCACAACACCCGCCCCCTTAACAGTGACATCTACAGCACCCTGCCCCTTACCACTGACCTCCATACTGGACCGTTCCCTTAACTGTGACCTCCACGGTTCCCTGCCCCCTTAACAGACCTCCACAGCATCCCACCCCCTTTAAAGTGACCTCCACAGCGGCCGCCCCTTTATTAGTGACCTGCACAGTACCCCATCTCCTTAACAGTGATTTCAACAACACCCCGTCCCCTTTACAGTGGCCTCTACAGCAATCTGCCCCTTAACACTGATCTCCATAGCGGACCGTCCCCTTAACTGTGATCTCCACAGTAGCCTGCCCCTAGGGTGGCCAGACGTCCGACTTTCAGACTCCCTGTCCTCCGTCCGGCACAGGGCCTGGGCGGACACAGGGATGTCCTTTTGAACACCTCACTCTCAAACAGCAGTACTGTGCTGTCTGAGCATGAGCTGCAGGGAGAAAAAGTCACCTTCCCTCCAACCCCTGCAGATGACAGAAGTTGATTTTTCTCTTAATATTTTCCAATCCTCGTTGGCTGCGGAGTGGGAGGGGACGTGGGCTAACCAGGTCGGGGCGTGGCTTAGCAGGACCTGGGGGCTGGTTTTTTCAGTCCGTCTTTTGAGGGTGGCCTGAATGGCCACCCTACCTGCCCCCTTAACTGCGACATCCACAGCACTCCGCCCCCTTAACAGTGTCATCCACAGCGCCCTTCCCCTTTAAAGCTGACCTACAGCAGTAAAGAAAAATGGCTGGGTTGTTATGGAAACCTGGTGTAAAACTGTGTGTATGTGGAGACTAAGGGCCTGTGAGCTTCTATTGGCTGATAAGGATTGCCGCTTCTCCCTGTACACAGATGAAAACATCCGGTGTTGGGGGTAGCAGCCAATGGCAGGCGGGGACGAGCCTCCCTAGCGTCACCCGTGATGATAGGGAGGCTCGTCCCCGTCTGCAGGCAGCGGGGACCGTATATTCCCTCTAAGGGGCCTGGCACATGAGGGGGGGGGGGGCTGTTTAGGATATTGGGTAACCCCTTTAATTTACAGCACTGCCACAAGGGGTTTGCAGGGTTATATTCATATTTGCATTACCACTATGTTTACCACAATCGCGCACAAGAATAGTCATTTCAATCATAGGACTGGCCGTGTGCGTTCGGCAATGTGGAACAAACACTGCCGATATCAGTGTTTTGCGGATCCACAATGTGCAGACTGCAAAACATATACAGTTGCCTGAATGAGCCCTAATGCAGACCCTGAGGAATGTGGGCATAGTACTGCAGCTGCATCTACCCCATTCCACTGGCTTTTAGGTGAGAGGGATTTTTTAAAATGTACAGAGTCTGCAGACATGTAATGAGAATTAAAGCTTCCTGGAGAATGCTAAAGATGCTGATTTCTTTAATAAGATATATTATAAAGTTTCATATATTCACATGTAAAACGAATAAATGCAATAGATAAAGTTATAATTATGAGCACTCTGTATGCACAATTGTGATTTGTTCAACCATCCGATAAGAATGCACTGTAAGAAGTCATTCACACTGTAGGCTTGCCAAGTGTCAGGCATCTTAGCACCAGAAAAAACATAATCCTGTCTATGTTTTACTAGTATTAGATGACTGTGAATGCAGTTGGATTAATCTTACTAGAGTCAGGCCACGGTATAATATGCAACACATACAGTACACATGCATAAATCCATCAGGGATAGACAAATCCCAGCAGCCAGGTAGTCGATCTGCTTAGAAATGTACTGTTGCTTCCTAACTTTTGATCTCCATTGCTGTCTATAGAAGTTTGGAGGATATTAACCCTATAAGGATACAACTAATCTTGGCCGTCAAGACACAGCATATTTATAAGCCTGCAATCCAGATTTGATCATCCAAGTCCCATTATTAGCACTGATTAGTAAAGATTTTTACAGTACATTTCTGTAATGAGTAAACCAAGCATTCACACCATATATCACTGAAAACCCAACAATGTATTTGGAATCAGACCAAACAAAATGAATAGATTGTACCTGGTAAAAGTCCAAGGCCAGCAGAGGGAACTTTTCACTTGGCACAACCACCACAGCATTTCCACGAACAATTGCTGGAGCAAAGAGGCTGACAAAACTTAGGAGAGGATTTTCATCTGGACAAGCAATGCCTACTACTCCAACGGGTTCTCGTAAAAGAACAGTAGCTCCATAAAGCAAAGTTTCCTTAAGAGAAAGAAAGAAAGAAAATAGAATAAAAGAATAAATAAATCCAGTACTGTCTGTTCCATCACTGAGATACTAATCCCCGATCTGCATCATTCCTAAAAAGCTATTTTAAGGCCCTGAAATACATCCATGGTGCTTTTAGACAGGTAGATGCAGTCAATATCTGGGCGACATTCTATCAAGTATGGGGCAACCTAACCATCTCTCTAGAAGGTAGACAAATTGGGTGGGCCAGATTGTAATCACTTAAATCCTGTTTCCCTGGTGGATAACCATCCTTGTCTAAAAGATGTGCATCTTTATTCTCCTGTAAAAATACCGCAATACTGGGAGCATACAATAGCTAAGGCATTTTTATGTGTGCGGGCGGCTTTAGTCTAGTGACATCTTCTTCTGAACTCATAAGAACGTTGTTCATTCTTATTACTATATCGAAGACGAGACATGACAACCCTTCTCTGCACATTTAAGGCTGAGAACTTAAGTTGTCACTTCTTAATATGTATTTTTCATTGGTAAAGGCTTCTGCATTCCACAGAACCACCATTAAATTTCATTCACTTGCATGTCTTACCTGTACAGTGCCACCATATTTGTCACAATATGCTCCCCAGTAGAAGAGTCTTTGGACGCTGAGGTCCACTTCTTGCAAAGCCTTCTCTTTAGACTGTCCAGTCAAAGAGCTCAGTCGCTGGGCTACTTCTTCCCTCCGCAGCTCAAGATTTTCAGCCATGTAGTACACAACTTGTGCTCGATTATGAGCTGCCCTCTTGGCCCAACTATCAAGACACAAAATTGATGAAAAGTGAAGATACCACATACAGAATGTTGATTCTTTCAGTACAGCACCTGCACGAACCTACAGTACACTGCCTAGAGAAGGACAGAAGAGCAAGTTCCTTACAAACTAAATGCTCATAAGTTTTAAAGAATGAATAATCTGGTGAGGGTAGTCTTCATAATACTGCTAACAACATGAATGATCTACCAGTAGTTGTTATAATCAGTCAATGTCATTCTGCTGCACATAAGGCTAACAGAAATTTGTTACGCATTGGAAGGAACACATTTTTCAAGAGGATCATATACTGCACTGAAAAGAAGGTGCAAAGAAGATCTCCATTATGATAGTGAAGCCTATGACCCTTTTCAGATTAGGTAGTAGCATTGTGTGTGCTAACAAAACGAGCAGCCTTCTGGTGCAAACATTAAATCATGGACATGGAGCACTTTCAAGTGAGACAACGCACACCAGAAATAACATCATTAAAGGATAACCGTCATATTTTTTATTTTTTTGCTACAGTGTAGGGCAAGTGATAGGTAACAATTTAGCAATAGACTTTATTTAGCCAAAACGTTTATTTTTGGTAGAAAACTGGGGCTGAAATGGCCCTTAGCAGCACTCCTCAAAAGAGCGTTGCTAAGGGCCATCCATCTCCTATTAGAAAAGAGGAGAGGGGCTGTGCAAGACGCTGTGCTTCAGCCTCCTGTGCTTCCCTGGGAGTCTTAGGAGTTAAAATTACATTTATATTCCCCCTTTCTATGCAATCACCAACCTGCGATAATAATTCATGAAGCAGAAGTAGAAGCATTGTGCGCAGTGAGCCGGCTGCTGCTTGATGAATTATTATCACAGGGATCGCAGGTCAGTTAATGTAACGGAGCATGTGATATGTGTCATGCTGCTCCTTGAATGACCGCACATCTTAAAAATCATACAAGCCATTACTATTACTGTACAGTACGCGCATGACTTTTCATATTCTTACAATGGGCCAGACTGAAAAGTGTGAGTGAAGCCTAAGGTACGATATGATCACACATCTGTTAATGGTCCATAAAGATTTTCCGTTCCCACAGAAAACACAGGGTCCTAAATTATCCCCGAGTGACAGATAGAAAACTTTGAAGGTCTTGTTTTCCTGTTTGAGGCAGAAAACTATAATTTCACAGCGGCTGTCAAGAAGTTGCAAAAACACTTAAAAAAGAGGGAGGCTGTTTTTCTTCATGAACAGATAGGATTTTGTTTGCTGTTCAAATTGGTCCAAGCCTTGAGAGACTATTTTTTTATATCGGATCATCTGGCACTTGTAAAGACAAAGCTCCTAAGCCATGGACACCATTCAAACATCTTCATATTATGTACTATATGAGCACGGACTGGGGATTTTTACAGATTTTGGTCTGTGTGTTGCAATTCTGTTGTATTAATAACTGGCGGACTGCCTCATGTATTTTCTGGCAATCAGCACCATGAGAAAAATGAATATTCCTGCCCAAACAAGAAATGATCCGGTCTGACAGGTAAGAGTGTGAAATCGGGCATACAATAGTTTAGAAGGTAAGCAATAAAGAGCTGCTAATAGATACAACCAGAGCAAATAAATCAATAAAATGAACTCTGGCTTGTGAAAGCTTCACTGATCACAGCGGCCACTACAGGGGAAATGTAGTATTGCATGGTGGCCATTCAAATTAATAGCCCTCCAGATAATGCATGGAAAGTGACATTCAGCAGCTCTATGTTAAGACACAATGAGGGGCATCCTCTTCTATGACACTTATAAAATGGGTTCTCTTAGTGAACCACTTTTAATACTAGCATTAATGAGCTGTGATAATTAAGGGTTGTCTGGCTTGGGCAACCCATTCACACAGTGCAGGTCTCCTGGTCATCAGCTCATCACAGTGGACCTCCAATTCCTCGATTAGATCCTATATCATACACTGGCATATACCAAAGGCTGTCCAATGCGGAATTTGCTGTTATATGTTAGATCTCATGTTGCTGTCTATATTCTCATTTATTAAAGGGGCTGTCTTACTTTAAGAAATAGCATTTATTATTTATTTTATGCACTTATATAGCGCTACTATATTCCGCAGCTCTTTACAGACATTAGCATCAAGCTGTCCCCAATGGCGTTCACAAGCTAAGTGCCCTATCAGCATGTCTTTTGGAGTGTGGGAGGAAAGCGGAAAACCCGGAGGAAACCCACAAACTCCACGCAGATGTTGTCCCCAGTGCTGCAAGGCACTATTGTATAGGAAGTTAATACAAGCCGCTTATTAATGTATTGTGATTGTCCATATTGCTTCCAGGATTCATTTTTCCATCACATTATACACTGCTCATTTCCATGGTTACGACCACCCTGCCAACCAGCAGCGATGGTCGTGCTTGCACACTATAGAAAAAAGCACTAGCCTATGTGCGCTCCCACGATTCCGGCTACCAGAGAGGCCGGTGCTTTTTCCTATAGTGTGCAAGCACCGCCACTGCTGATGGATTACAGGGTTGCTGTAACCATGGAAGCGAGCAGTGTATACTGTGATGGAAAAATGAATTAAGCCAGCAAAGGAGGCAATATGGACAATACATTAGGAAGTGCCTGGTATTAACTTTGTCTTCATCATAAATGCCATTTGCTGAAGTGAGACAATGCCTTTAATGTATTGCTGTAACATCAAAGGGGTTCTCTAAGTGTAATAGGTGTATGTGAAACATGGGTCAGCAGACTCATTTGTTTAGTTCAATGTGGAAGCAATGTGGGGCCAAGGGCAAGCACCAGACAGGTACAGAATGTCCTAGGGCAGCAGTGGTTTCCCTCTCCCGTGCTACAAGTGACATCACGCCTGTGTTGTCAGCATCATAAATGGCACCTTCATAGCACTAAGAGTATCCTGAGTGTAGGAGACTGATGAGATGCCACAGGGATTAAAACCTTCTCTTTGTAGCTCTACATATGGTGATTTTATTTTCCTACAGAAACATGAAACCCTTTTAACCAAAAGTAAAATGTGGTCACGACTTACCCGGGAGCAGCTTTATGAGCGGCTTCCACAGCGTTGCGCACATCTTTTCTGTTGCTGTCCGCCACATACGCTATTATAGTGCCATCGGATCCAAAGATGGGTCGAGAGTACATGCCATCTGGACGCTTCTGGGCTCCGCCATAATATAGCTTGTAGGTTCTGTCCACACTGACGGGGAAAGATTTAAAAAGGATTGGAAGTTAGATGAGGAATTTAGTAATTCTTCATTGGATGACAATATCTCCCTAAACATGTAATAAATACATGCATCCTCCAAGATATAACTGCTCTGGAACATCTTTGCTTAGAACTGTGCCTTTCTTCTGCTATTTCCTGGAAATAAACATAGATCTACAACTGGAAGCTGGCGTTTTCCTGCAATAAAGTCAAACAATGTAGGGACGTGACCTACTGACAAAAGGAATAGTAACAAACACTTGTCAGTTTATTCAGACACATCCAGGAGGACTAGCCGAGGACTGGCATAATGCTGAGGTCTAATGTAAGATGCTCCAGAATTGATACCTTGTGAGGAGTGCAAGTACAGGTCAGGGGAGCAAACAGGTCTCCTTTAACCACTTCAGCCCCGCTAGCTGAAACCCCCTTCATGACCAGAGCACTTTTTACACTTCGGCACTACACTCCTTTCACCGTTTATCGCTCGGTCATGCAACTTACCACCCAAATGAATTTTACCTCCTCTTCTTCTCACTAATAGAGCTTTCATTTGGTGGTATTTCATTGCTGCTGACATTTTTACTTTTTTTGTTATTAATCAAAATGTAACGATTTTTTTGCCAAAAAATGAAATTTTTCACTTTCAGCTGTAAAATTTTGCCAAAAAAAACGACATCCATATATAAATTTTTCACCAAATTTATTGTTCTACATGTCTTTGATAAAAAAAAAAATGTTTGGGCAAAAAAAAAAAAATGGTTTGGGTAAAAGTTGTAGCGTTTACACACTATGGTACAAAAATGTGAATTTCCGCTTTTTGAAACAGTTCTGACTTTCTGAGCACCTGTCATGTTTCCTGAGGTTCTACAATGCCCAAACAGTAGAAAACCCCCACAAATGACCCCATTTCGGAAAGTAGACACCCTAAGGTATTCGCTGATGGGCATAGTGAGTTCATAGAACTTTTTATTTTTTGTCACAAGTTAGCGGAAAATGATGATGATTTTTTTTTTTTCTTACAAAGTCTCATATTCCACTAACTTGCGACAAAAAATAAAAAATTCTAGGAACTGACCGTGCCCCTCACAGAATACCTTGGGGTGTCTTCTTTCCAAAATGGGGTCACTTGTGGCGTAGTTATACTGCCCTGGCAATTTAGGGGCCCATATGTGTGAGAAGTACTTTGCAATCGAAATGTGTAAAAAATGGCCTGTGAAATCCGAAAGGTGCACTTTGGAATATGTGCCCCTTTGCCCGCCTAGGCTGCAAAAAAGTGTGACACATCTGGTATCGCCGTACTCAGAAGAAGTTGGGGAATGTGTTTTGGGGTGTCATTTTACATATACCCATGCTGGGTGAGAGAAATATCTTGGCAAAAGACAACTTTTCCCATTTTTTTTATACAAAGTTGGCATTTGACCAAGATATTTTTCTCACCCAGCATGGGTATATGTAAAATGACACCCCAAAACACATTCCCCAACTTCTCCTGAGTACGGCGATACCAGATGTGTCACACTTTTTTGCAGCCTAGATGCGCAAAGGGGCCCAAATTCCTTTTAGGAGGGCATTTTTAGACATTTGGATCCCAGACTTCTTCTCACGCTTTAGGGCCCCTAAAAAGCCAGGGCAGTATAAATACCCTACATGTGACCTCACTTTGGAAAGAAGACACCCCAAGGTATTCAATGAGGGGCCTGGCGAGTTTATAGAAAAAAAAAAATTTGGCATAAGTTAGCGGAAATAGATTTTTTTGTTGTTTTTTCTCACAAAGTCTCACTTTCCGCTAACTTAGGACAAACATTTAAATCTTTCATGGACTCAATATGCCCCTCAGCGAATACCTTGGGGTGTCTTCTTTCCAAAATGGGGTCAGTTGTGGGGTGTTTGTACTGCCCTGGCATTTGAGGGTCTCCGCAATCATTACATGTATGGCCAGCATTAGGAGTTTCTGTTATTCTCCTTATATTGAGCATACAGGTAATGAGATTTTTTTTTCCGTTCAGCCTCTGGGCTGAAAGAAAAAAATGAACGGCACAGATTTCTTCATTCGCATCGATCAATGTGGATGAAAAAATCTCTACCAAAAAAAAAAAAAAAGGAGGGGAAAGGCGTCTGCCAGGACATAGGAGCTCCGCCCAACATCCATACCCACTTAGCTCGTATGCCCTGGCAAACCAGATTTCTCCATTCACATCAATCGATGTGGATGAATAAATCATTGCCGGGATTATTATTTTTTTTTACATACAAAGTGTTTGCCAAAGCATAGGAACACCGCCTCCTCCTCAGCTCGTATGCCTCGGCAAACGTATCTGTTACTGCAGAGTAGAAATCTCGTCTTGCAGCGCCGCATACACTGACTTGTGTGTAATCTGACAGCAGCGCAATGCTTCTGTCAGAATGCACATCAGTGCTGCAGCTAGTCGATCGGTTGGTCCACCTGGAAGGTTAAAAAAAAATAAAAAAAACAGGCCGCAACGCAATAATTTTATTAACTTTGCAACAGAACATATAAACGTTAACTTTTTTAACTGAACATTAACCTTTTTGCTTACTTCAGCAGCTGTGTGAGTGAATGGGCCCAAATAGCCCTGTGTGCCTGTCCTGGCGAGATGATCCCTATGCTAATAGTGTACCTGTGAGTGGTACTTCCGGAAACACTCTCCAAAGAATAGGGCAGGGTGGTCAGGACAGTCAGGACAGAAATAGCGGGTGTCACGCCTTATTCCACTCCTGCTACAGACACAACATCTTTTTCGGGGTGACGGTTGGGTTGAGGTACCAGGAACGACATTGGGGAAATGTCGCTCGTGTAGACGGCTAACTACACTGGTGGATGGGGCCACGGAACCTCCTGGATACAGGAGGTTCTCTATGATCTCTTCCTGAAATTTGAGGAAGGATCCAGTTCTCCCAGCCTTACTGTAGAGAACAAAACTATTATACAGTGCCAATTGAATTAAATATACAGACACCTTCTTATACCAGCGTCTGGTTCTGCGGGAAACTAATTACAGAGACAACATCTGGTCATTGAAGTCCACCCCTCCCATGTGAAGGTTATAGTCGTGGACTGAGAGGGGCTTTTCAATGACACGGGTTGCTCGCTCAATTTGTATTGTCGTGTCTGCGTGAATGGAGGAGAGCATGTAAACGTCACGCTTGTCTCTCCATTTCACCGCGAGCAGTTCTTCGTTACACAGTGCGGCCCTCTGCCCCCTTGCAAGACGGGTGCTAACGAGCCGTTGGGGGAAGCCCGCGCGACTAGTTTGCGCGGTACCACAGGCGCCAATCCGTTCTAGAAACAAATGCCTAAAGAGGGCCACACTTGTGTAAAAATTGTCCACATAAAGATGGTACCCCTTGCCGAATAAGGGTGACACCAAGTCCCAAACTGTCTTCCCACTGCTCCCCAGGTAGTCAGGGCAACCGACCGGCTCCAGGGTCTGATCTTTTCCCTCATAGATCCGAAATTTGTGGGTATAGCCTATGGCCCTTTCACAGAGCTTATACAATTTGACCCCATACCGGGCGCGCTTGCTTGGGATGTATTGTTTGAAGCCAAGGCGCCCGGTAAAATGTATCAGGGACTCGTCTACGCAGATGTTTTGCTCTGGGGTATACAAATCTGCAAATTTCAAGTTGAAGTGGTCTATGAGGGGCCGAATTTTGTGGAGCCGGTCAAAAGCAGGGTGGCCTCTGGGACGGGAGGTGCTGTTATCACTAAAGTGCAGGAAACGCAGGATGGCCTCAAAACGTGCCCTGGACATAGCAGCAGAGAACATGGGCATGTGATGAATTGGGTTAGTGGACCAATATGACCGCAATTCATGCTTTTTAGTTAGACCCATGTTGAGGAGGAGGCCCAGAAAAGTTTTAATTTCGGAAACTTGGACTGGTTTCCACCGGAAAGGCTGGGCATAATAGCTTCCCGGGTTGGCAGTTATAAATTGTGTGGCATATCTGTTTGTTTCGGCCACAACTATGTCTAAGAGCTCCGCAGTCAAGAACAGCTCAAAAAATCCCAGAGCCGAACCGATCTGAGCTGTCTCAACCCGAACTCCAGACTGGGCAGTGAAAGGGAAAACTACAGGTGCGGCTGAAGTTGGGGACTGCCAATCAGGGTTTGCCAGCACCTCTGGGATTCTAGGGGCTCTACGGGCACGTCTTTGCGGTGGCTGCGACGGGGTCACTACTGCACGTGCCACCGTACCAGCTTCAACTGCCCTTCTGGTGCTCGCTACTTCACCAGGTTGTACGGCAGTGCTGGTACTAGGTCCAGGGAGGGCTGGGCTGCTGGTGTATGCCTCACCACGTAATCCGACAGCACCAGCCCCACTCTGCTGCTCTTGAAGCGGATCCTGCGCAACCTGCGGTCTAGCGACACGGGCCCAGGTACGCCTGGTGCTATCAGGGACCTCAGCCTCCTCGTCCGAACTTTGGGTCAGAGAGCCACTGCTTTCTACAGGTTCGTATTCTGACCCGCTGGATTCATCAGATGAGGGTTCCCACTCCTCATCCGACTGGGTCAGAAGCCTGTAGGCCTCTTCAGAAGAATACCCCCTGTTTGACATTTTGGGCAACTAAATTTAGGGGTATTCCCTGAGACTACCCAAGAAAAAAAAGCAAGCCTGTCTTACAAAGGGGAGGCTAGCGAAGTACCGGAGGCCGCTGCGGTTGATAAAAAATATCAAAACTGATTTTTTTATCGCCGCAGTGCGTGTAAAGTGAATGTGCAGCGATCAAAAAAACATTTTTTTTTGTCACTGCGGTGGGGCGGGTGTGGGCGAACGCACGTGTGGGCGACCGATCAGGCCTGATCGGGCAAACACTGCGTTTTGGGTGGAGGGAGAACTAAAGTGACACTAATACAATTATAGATCTGACTGTGATCAGTTTTGATCACTTCCAGATACTATAAAAGTACAAATGCTGATTAGCGATACGCTAATCAGCGAATAACGGACTGCGGTGCGGTGGGCTGGGCGCTAACCGATCCCTAAACTACCTAACCAAGGGACCTAAACTATACCTAAAACCTAACGGTCAATACCAGTGAAAAAAAAAAGTGACAGTTTGCACTGATCACTTTTTTCCTTTCACTAGTGATTGACAGGGGCGATCAAAGGGGTGATCAAAGGGTTAATTGGGGTTCAGGGGGGTGATCTGGGGCTAAGTGTGTAGTGTTGGTGTACTCACTGTGAAGCCTGCTCCTCTGCTGGATCCAACCGACGAAAAGAACCAGCAGAGGAGCAGGCATCCATATAACAGATCATATTTACTAATATGATCTGCTATCTGGCGCTCTGATTGTTTTTTTTAAAAATCATCAGCTTGCCAGCCGCGATCATTGGCTGGCAAGCTGATGACGATTTACTCCCTGACGAAATGCCGGCCCGAACTGCGCATGCGCGGGCCGGCATAGCGCGTCATCTCGCGTCTCGCGAGATGACGCGTATATGCGTCAGTCTGCGCAGCGATGCCGCCTCCGGACCGCACATCTGCGTTAGGCGGTCCGGAGGCGGTTAAAGTGTAACTGTCATTTTTTTTTTTTGAAAGTAGCCTTACAGAAACACCCCACATGTGGTTGTAAACTGATGTAAGGGCACACGGCAGGGCGCAGAAGACAAGGAGCGCCATATGGTTTTTGGAAGGCAGATTTTGATGAACTGGTTTTTAGATGCCATGTCCCATTTGAAGCCCCCCCGATGCACCCTTACAGTAGAAACTCCCAAAAAGTACCGTAACCACATTTTGGAAGCTAGGGCATAAGGTGCCAGTTTTATTGGTACTATTTTGGGGTACATATGATTTTTATTGCTCTATATTACGTTTTTTGTGAGGCAAGGTAACCAAAAATGGCTGTTTTGGCACAGTTTTAATTTTTTTACAACATTTGACATGGTAGATCATGTGCTATTTTTATAGAGCAGGTTGTTACGGACGCAATGATATCAAGTATGTCTACTTTCTTTTCTGTTTGTTTCAGTTTTACATAATAAAGCATAAAAAAAAAAAATAATAATATGTTTTTGTGTCTCCATTTTCTGAACGCCATATTTTTTTATTTTTCTGCCGATCATCTTGTGCAGGGGCTCGTTTTTTGCAGGAAGAGTTGATGTTTTTATTGGTACAATTTTTTGATCATTCATTATTACACTTTATTGGGGCAAGGGGACCTAAAAATTGGTTGTTTTGGCACAGTTTGCATTTATTTATTTTTACAACGTTCACCTGAGGGATGTGACACTTTTATAGAGAAGATCGTAACAGACGCCGCGATACCTAATATGTATATTTTTTCTTATTTATTTAAGTTTTACACAATAATAGCATTTCTTAAACAAAAAAAAAAAAAAAGATGTTTTAGTGTCTCCATAGTCTGAGCCATAGTTATTTTTTATTGTCTTAGGGCTCGTTCACACAAACGTTTTTTTGCGTTTCGCATAAGTGCCGTTTATTGAGTTCCGTGTACGGAACAATTTATTTCAATAGTTCTGCAAAAAAAAAAAAAAAAAAAAAAAAAAAAATGTACTCCGTATGCATTCCGTTTCTGTATTTCCGTTCAAAGATAGAACATGTCCTATTATTGCCTGCAAATAACGTTCCGTGGCTCCATTCAAGTCAATGAGTCCTCAAAAATAATGGAACACGTATTCCGTATCCGTTCCGTTTTTGTAGAACAATATATTGAAAATGTTATGCCCCGCCCAATTTTTCTATGTAATTACTGTATATGCCATATGGAAAAAACTGAACGTAAAATGGAATGGAGCCGGAAACACTACTGAAACAAAAAACGTAAAAACGGATCTGTTAAAAACATCCTGCAAAACACTGAAAAAGCCATACAGTCCTGTGAACAAGTCCTTAGGGTCTCATTTTTTGTGGGATGAAGCGACAGTTTGATTGGTACTATTTTGGGGGACATATGCCCTTTTGATCGCTTGGTGTTGCAATGTTTGTGATGTAAGATGACAAAAAAAATTGCTTTTTTTGGCACGGTTTTAATTTTATTTTATTTTTACGGTGTTTACCTGAGGGGTTAGGTCATGTGATATTTTTATAGAGCTGTTTTTTACAGAAGCAGCAATACCTAATATATTTACTTTTTATTTATTTATTTCACTTTAACACAATAATCAAATTTTTGAAACAAAGAATTGATGTTTTAACGTCTCCATGTTCTTAGAGCTAGAGTTTTTATTTTTTGAGCGATTTCTTATGTAGGGGCTCATTTTTTGCAGAATGATGTGACGGTTTTGTGGGACATACGCCTTTTTGATCACATGATGTAAGGTGATAAAAACAGCTTAATTTTTTTTTTTTACACAGTTTCTATTTATTTTTTTATGGTGTTTATCGGACAGGGTGGATCATGTGATATATTTATAGAGCCGGCCATCACGGATGCGGCAATACCAAAAATGTCGATTTTTTTTTTAATTACTTAATTGGGGATTTTAATTTTTTACATGTGAAACATTTTTTATTTTTTTTATTTTTTATAAAACACTTTCTTTTTTTTATTTTACACTTTGCGTCCCCATAAGGTCATACAAGACCTCTGGGGAACATTTAACTTTAACTTTTTTTTTATTTTTACTATTGATTTCTCCTGTAACTGCGGCTGACATAGTAGCCCCAGTTACAGGTGAAATACACCCCCCAGAGAGGCAGTATATAGTGCTGTTCAGCTTCAGTGCAGGGCTGATCGGGGTCTGTGACCCCCAGGCCGGGACAGAAAGCGCATAGCGCTTCCTGATGTGTATACAGCAATCTAGGAGGCAGGGACACATGGGAACGGTCCCTGCCTTCTCTCTGGGGTGCCCTGCTGTCACTGCCAGCGGGCCCCCCGCTCGACAGCTGCACGATTAGCATGCAGCTGCCATCTCTGAATAAACGTTCTAAAACGTCCATTCAGAGTTAAACAACCACCCATAGGACGTTTATAGTCTATGGGTGGTCATGAAGCGGTTAAAGTAGATTACAAAAATGGTCATTATCACTGTGATTTTGTATTATCACATTACAAAAATAAAATAAAAGAACGAAAGTTACACCTTAACCCTTAGGATACCAGAGGTTTTTTAAGTTTTTGCTTTTTTATTTTTCTTCCCTACCTTCCTTGAGCCATAATGTTTTTATTTTTCCATTCACATAGCTGTATGAGGGCTTATTTTTCGCTGTTGTGCTTTCTAATGCCACATTCAATATGGCATACAGTGTAGTAGGAAGCAGGAAAAAAAAATCCAAATAGGGTGGAATTGGAAAACAAAAAACACAATTCTTCCACTATTTTATGGGTTTTGTTCCCACGGCTTTCCCTTTGTGGCAAAACTGACCTGTGTCATTCATTCTCTGGGTCAGTTTGATTACAACTGTGTCTGTACAGATTTTTAAATATTAGTGGCTCACAGACTTGTAGAAAACAGCAGACAGCTTGAATATGAGAGAAAAATCATGGAAAGCATTAGAAAAAGGTAAAACTGAAAATGGTGTATTTATACGCATTGCCGCTATCTTTAGAGGGGTTCTAATTCAGTTCCTGACCGTATGTATTCCCGTGTCTTTCTGTTCAGCTGCATATACAGCTTATGCAACTAAAAGAAAGAATATGGATAGGACCTGACCAGAAAAGCCTGTGGCCGGTCTGAGGACAGCGGAGATGGTAGCATCAGCGGCACGGCGGGGGGGTTAAGCACTGAGCAGACTATCTTCCCTCCACAGATTGTATTCAATACAGGAGAACATACTGCCTACTCCAATGTACAATTCCGTGGGGGCAACGGAGGAGATACTTACAAGTAATCCCCTATAAACAGTCTGTAATCTGACTTTAAATTCCTTCGGTTTATTAACCTGGTACGAACAGCTCAATTTAAGCTTCATCCTCAATGTTTCTCTGTTACGGAGAATAGCAGCTTTATCTTATTGCAGCTCCGCTCGCAATTCAGTTTTATGACACCCGTTGGGTGCCTCCATGATGTGCATACGGTTTTCGTAACAAAACCACCTCTTCTTATAATAACACAGTTCGAGAGTGTCCCCCTGACTGGAACCTGCTGGTCATGGTTCTGCAAGAGACCCTAAGGATGAGAATTCTTAAAATGACAAGCCCAAGAAGCTCCCTATAATGTTTACAGATAAGCTCTGCGCGTCTGCACTTTCTAGCACGTAAAGGGGTTATCCCATGACTAATGTGAAAAATGAAACTCAGACCTCATACAGTACATGACAATCACTTTCTAACTAAGCAAAAACCAGTACCTCACATGGATCCAGAGATCTCCATATTCCGTGATCTGCTAGACGAGTTGGCAGGTCTGGGCACCTGGCAAAGCTACGCACAGTCCCAATGTAATACAGATCTGTAGGCAATCCATGCACCACTGTTTGGTGCCTCTGTATTCTGTCAGTAACATGACGCATTTTGCAACATTTTTTGGCTCTGTAGCACTCAAAGGGTACAACACGGATCTGCAATATGTGCTTCTGGCACTAATACTAGTCCTGGTCCCGAGAACTTAAAGGGGTTGTGTCACTTCAGCAAATGGCATTTATCATGAAGAGAAAGTTAATACAAGCCACTTACTAATGTATTACTATGCATACTGCCTCCTTTGCTGGCTGGATTAATTTTTCCATCAAATTATACACTGCTCGTTTCCATGGTTATGACCACCCTGTAATCTGTCAGAGGTGGTTGTGCTTGCACACTACAGGAAAAAGCACTGACCTCTCTGGTGCCTGGGACCATGGGAGTGCTCATAGGCTGAGCACAAACACCTCTGATGGATTGCAGGGTGGTCGTAACCATAGAAATAAGCGCTGTATAATATGATGAAAAAAAATGTGTCTAGCCAGCAAAGGAAGCAATATAGATAATCACAATACATTAGTCAGTGCCTTGTATTAACTTCTTCTACATGATAAATGCCATTTGCTGAAGTGAGACGACACCTTTAAGGTTTCAGTCCTTGTTTAGGCGCTGGTACACAGTGTAGAATAAATGAGGTGCCCTGCCATTAAACGCAATGTAAAACACTGTCATTATAATAATGAGCGAATTGATTAGTACAAATCAAATTTGTTCAAAAATCAGCCACCTTGAGCAACGAAGAGCTGGCCCTGCTGCTCAAGAGCCCCCCTCCCCCTTGCTTGATAGGGCCATAAATCAAGAGTTTGCAGACCATTGCTCCAAGTAGCAGCTCAAGCATAATGGATCTGTGTATACTCAGACCAGAGAGGCGCATGCACAGTTGGCATCTGCTCAGGTAGCAGGAGCAGATCCCCTTCTCTTAACGCCACTACTCGGAGCAATGACACAGGTGCAAGATTTACAGGCAGGATGTCTGGTCCTGTCAATCAAGGGGAGGGGGAGTCTATTGAGCAGAAGGCCCATTACTGCTGAAAATAGCTGCTTTTTGAACAAATCTGATTTATGTAAACCGATTCACTTATCACTTTTCCTTGCATTAAGGGACCATTCACACGTCCGCAACGTGTTTTGCGGCTCCACAAAACACGGACAGTGGCAATGTGCGTTCCGCATTTTGTGGACCGCACGCACATTGCCGGCACAATTTGCGGACAAGAATAGGACATGTTCTATTTTTTTCGGGAACAGAATTGCGGACTCAGAAGTGCGGCTCCGCAATTCCGTGTCCGGGCAGCACATCATGCTGCCCCATAGAAATAAATGGGTGTGCAATTTCGTTCCGCAAAATGCGGAACGAAATTGCGGAGGTGTGAATGGACCCTAAGCTGCTGACACGAAGCAGAATAGCATTATATCACTGCTTACCTGGGAATCTGAGAGTCATGAACCTGAATGACAGATGCACTGATGTCTTTTTGCCCTGGAATTGGAGGGACATCGGCCCCATATGTAACAGCAAATGTTTTATAGTTGACATCTCCAGGATTTGGCTTGGCTCGGCTCTCCCAAGACGGTCTTACATATTCATACAGCCCCTAAAAACAATAAGTCATTTAGATTACACTGTAGATTTGGCTACGTTGTGTATTTTGTCTCATTAGCTCCCTATTATCTCATTTGTATGAAACCTCTTGTAATCTACCATTAATCCTAACTCACAGCCAACACGCCCTTCATAGGAAATGAAGGTGTTACTGTAGAATTAGAACAAGCAGGCTATGAAGTGAAGCTCTATCTTTAATAATGTAAAATAAAAATCTAGAACATTGCCCTGCAGTAGGCCCATCTAGTTCCACCACTACACTAGGGTGGAATCAAGACTCTGCGTCTCATGGACTACAATACATAGCAGTGTCATCCGACCAGCTTCTGCTGTCCTCAGCCACCTTCATGGCCTCCTAAGAGTGTGTTCAAACAAAATGGCAGATGGCAATGAAAAGGCTGCAGCACCTCATCACGACCATTTCAAGTAATAAAAAAAAAAAAAAAAATGTTTCCACCCCATGGACACATAACAGGACAAAAGAATTGGGGTTGCGCATGTGTAAAAATGCTTTTAGGTTAAAGCCACACGGGGCAAATACACTGTGGATTTTCAGTAGCGGAATAGCAGCAACAGTTTACAGCAGAAGCAAAGTGGATGAGGATGATTAAAATACCCCATCCATGCACTCCTGCAACAGAATCTGCATATGATTTGACTTGTGGATGTTAAATCCGGGGTATTACAATTTATGTTGTGGATTTCTCTCATTGATTTCACCCTTTGTGACGCAGAGGGTGAAATCTGCAGCAAACCAGCAGCATTTATGTTATGACTTCCACAATAAAATACACATTTGGTGTGAATTTTGCTGTTTGTGAAATTCTGGCAGGAAAATCCACGATGGATCCATCACTGTGAGCGCACCCTTAAAGCAGTTCTGTTATCAAAATATGGTGTTCTGTCTTACAGCAGTATTTTTTTATGATGGATCCTCTGGTCTGAAATTAACAAGTAAAAGCAAACACAATGCAACAGCACTCTGCAAACAGAATGTATGAACTAATGCCATATTCGCTATATAAAATGAATATGATGTACCTAGCAAATATATTTTGAGCAAAATCATTTGTGCCCATCCACCACAGCAAGGAGATCTCTTTCTGGATAGTAACCTACTCTGTATGATACCTCTCTCTGTACCAACAGGCCTGAAATTCATTTAGGTAGAATAGGCTCCACATGTATAATGATTCTGCTCTATATTGTTTAGACCTCAAATGAATTCAGGGAGCGCAGGCTACAGCAATATATTGCAATAATTAATAACAGCCTGGGTAAAAGATGGGCTTGTTAAGAGTACACAAACAAAATGGAGACAGCCACAGCTCCAAATCCATACTGCACAAACAAAAGTTGCAGCCATGGTGCCCTGCACCTGCGCAGTCACTTCAGTTTACACGATGTGCTGACTAACTAAGTTTTTGCAGTGTGCATTTGGAGTTGTGGCTGTCTCCATTTTGGTTGTACTCTCCTAATAAATCCATCTTCTACACAGGCTGTTTTTATTCAGCACAATATACAGGTGTAGTCTGCTCTCCCTGAATTCATTTCAGGCCTTCTGGCACAAAGAGAGGTGTCATATACAGCAGATTCCCTATAGATGTGGAACCTATAGATGTTCAGGCCGTTTGGCCAACATAGTAGCATCATATAGAGTAGGTTCCCATCCAGAAAGAGGTCACCTTACTGTGGTGGATGGGCACAAATGATTTTGATCAAAAAGATTTTCTAAGTACCTCTTATTAATTTTATATATTAAATATAGAATTAGTTCATATATTCTATGCTTGCATAGTGCTGTTACATTGGGTCTTCTTTTACTTTTGTAGAACCTGTAGGCAATTACACCCCATTATAATGCAGGAAACTTCTCTCTTACCTCTTTTCCACCATCACGGCCAAATCCACTCTCTTTATATCCACCAAAGCCAGCGGCTGCGTCAAACATATTGTGCCCGTTTACCCACACAGTGCCAGCCTTAATGCTGAAAGTAGATACAATGTGCCAGTCAAATACACTCACAGTGTGACAGTACCTGTCAGTGAATTTTACCATCTTCCACATTTCTCAGGTATCTTACAGAATACATAGCAGCAGCCTAGGTCAGAGATACAGTCCTGATCAAAAGTTTAAGACCACTTGAAAAATGGCAAAAAAATAATCATATTTAGCATGGCTGGATCTGAACAAGGTTCCAAGTAGAGCTTCAACATGCAACAAGAAGAAATGGGAGTGAGACAAAACATTTTTTTGAGCATTCAATTTAATGAAAACAACGAATAAACTGAAACAGGCTGTTTTTCAGCTGATCAAAAGTTTAGGACCATACCTCCAAAAAACAAAAACAAATCCCCCCCCCCCCCAAAAAAAAAAACTGAAATCCAACTTCCAAACATGAACTCAGTAATGAGTAGCTCAGCGGTTATTGTTTATAATTTCATAAATTTGTTTCGGCATGCTTGATGCAAGCGTTTCCATGAGGTGAGTGGGAACATTTCTCCAAGTGGTGAAGACGGCCGCACATCTACTGTCTGGAACTGTTGTCCATTTTTGTAAACTTCCCTTGCCATCCATCCCCAAAGGTTCTCAATTGGATTTAGACCAGGGGAACACGCAGGATGGGCCAAAAGAGTGATGTTATTCTCCTGGAAGAAGTCCCTTGTCCTACGGGCATTGTGTACTGTAGCGTTGTCCTGTTGAAAAACCCAGTCGTTACCACACAGATGAGGGCCCTCAGTAATGAGGAATGCTCTCTGCAACATCTGGATATAGCCAGCGGCCGTTTGACGCCCCTGCACTTCCTGAAGCTCCATTGTTCAACTGAAGGAAAAAGCACCCCAGACCATTATGGTACCACCTTCACTGTGGCGCGTAGAAAACATTTAAGGTGGCATCTGCTTGTCATGCCAGTAACATTGGAAACCATCAAGGTAAAAAAAATTCTCAGAGAATAAAACTTTCTTCCACCTTTGAATGTCCCATGTTTGGTGCTCTCTTGCAAAGTCCAAACGAGCAGTTCTGTGGCGTTCAAGGAGACGAGGTCTTTGAAGACGTTTTTTGTTTTTGAAGCCATTTAGTCTCAGCTGCCGTCTGATGGTTATGCAGTCAGCACCAGTAAGGGCCTTAATTTGGGTCGAGGATCGTCCAGTGTCTTGACGGACAGTCAATTGGATCCTCCAGCTCAGTGCTGATGAAATTTTTTTGGGTCTTCCACTTGACTTTTTGGTTCCATAACCCTCAGGATCATTTAAGAAATTCCAAACGACTGTCTTACTGCGTCCCACCTCAGCAGCGATGGCGCGCTGTGAGAGACCCTGCTTATGCAGTTCAACAACCCGACCACGTTAAAAAAGGGAGAGTTTTTTTGCCTTTGCCATCACAACGTGCGACTACCTGACAGAAAATTACAATGAATCCACATTTTTGCACAGATTTGGCCTTTTAAAGGCACGTGGTCCTAAACTTTTGATCAGCTGAAAAACAGCCCGTTTCAGTTTATTCGTTGTTTTCATTAAATTGAATGGGGAGTTGCAAGGGAAGTTTACAAAAATGGACAACAGTTCCAGACAGTAGATGTGCGGCCGTCTTCACCACTTGGAGAAATGTTCCCACTCACCTCATGGAAACGCTTGCATCAAGCATGCCGAAACAAATTTATGAAATTATAAACAATAACCGCTGAGCTACTCATTACTGAGTTCATGTTTGGAAGTTGGATTTCAGTTTTTTTTTTTGGGGGGGGGGGGGGGGATTTGTTTTTGTTTTTTGGAGGTATGGTCCTAAACTTTTGATCAGCTGAAAAACAGCCTGTTTCAGTTTATTCGTTGTTTTCATTAAATTGAATGCTCAAAAAAATGTTGTGTCTCGCTCCCATTTCTTCTTGTTGCATGTTGAAGCTCTACTTGGAACCTTGTTATGATGCAGCCATGCTAAATATGATTTTTTCCATTTTTAAAGTGGTCTTAAACTGTTGATCAGGACTGTATGTTCACTTATTCATCCCACAAATCTTTCACACCAATGGTAGTCATTAAAGACCACACTATACTGGACACATATAGGGAGGGAATATAGAAGCCAAGTAAAAAAGAAAGCCGAGTCTCAAAGTACTGCTTTCATGTATCTCCACTGAAAACCTGACCACGCTGTAAGGGTTAGTAACAATATCACTTTCTGCAGTTAATGCCAATGTCCCCCCACCCCACTATGACACCACAGCGGTTCAGAAAACTAAGCTGCGGATAATTTTTGACAAACTCATTAAACTGGGGAGCTAGTGGTCAACAGCTGTCCATACCTCAGCTTCCTTGACCCTTGTATATGTCACATAGTGGGAGAACGATGAAAGGGTTAATTGTAGTGAAATCAAATTTCGTGCACCAATAGTAATAGGTATGTGATTTTTTTATGGCTTGATGTTTATAATGAGAAAGAAAGGGAGAAAAAGATGAAGGGGAAAGAAAGAAGGGTTCAATATGTCAAAAAAACATTCACCTCATAGCTACTTCCAGCGCTAAAGGTAGATTTTCTGTCCAGACACTTGCTGCCAATCCATATGGGGTGTTGTTCGCCAGAGAAATTGCCTCTTTAGCTGTGCGGAAAGACATTGCAACCAAGACCGGTCCGAAAATCTGGTGATGAGAACAACAAACGGTCAGTATATATTCTGGCACAACTTGTAGATATGTATATACTGTAAATGTACAGCAGGGAACATGGATCATTTACCGTAAATTCTACCGACATTCTTACCTCTTCTCTGACACAGCGAGAAGTGGTGTTCACACCAGTGATCAGGGTTGGCAGGTAGTATAATCCTTTTTTAGGTAGTGGGCCAGGGGCTTGGAAAACCTATGGGTCAGACAGAAGACAATATCTGCATGAGATGGAACCAGTTCTTCTTAAAATATTGTGGGCAGGCTCTTTCCAAAGGGATACTTAGTTCTGTGATACTATCCTTTGGTGTATTCTTACTCCTACCCTCTCTCACAGCATGCAGCCTTTTCATACATAGGATAAGAAACTGAAGCTACATCTCCCTCCTCCCAGCCTTCTACTGACTGTATTACTCAAACTCAACTGTTATGAATTTAGCTGCTAGTACTAAAGACCTCTGGTTCTCACAATTCCCAAACAGGGCATTAGATAATAGGGTTTCAAAATCAGAAAGCCCCTTTGAGGGACTACCATTTAAACAATTGTCTGCCCTCCTTAATACAGTCACTCACCTCTGCCCCTTCTGAACGAGCCTCCTCCACAAACTCACTGATTGTTTTCTTTTGACTTTCATCCACCAGGGCTCCCACGTCAATGCATTTATCGAGGCTGTCCCCAACCCTCAGGTGTGACATCCTCTGCTTCAGTCTGCGAATCAAATCTTCAGCAATGGATTCTTGTACGAGAAGACGGGATCCTGCACTGCAAACCTGTTTTAAAAGAAACCAGCATACATCATGGAAGTTTTATTTTTTTTACATTATCTTACACTTTGACAAGTGATTTCTCCACGGGGAACTGTGGGCCAGACAAAGGGGACCCACCTCTATGATGTCCCTATGACCTAATAGGATGCCAGCTGATTGGCTGTGCCCATCATGTGACTTCACATACACAGCTAGACAACACCGAATTTTAAGGGGTGTGCAAGAATGGGGACGGGGGACGGGGGGACGGACGGACGGACACCTGCCAAAGGATAGATGGCTTATCTGCATCATGGCGCCAGCTCCCTGCTCCTTCTTCTCCCGGCCTCGATGTTCTGCTGGGCTCCAGCTTGACATCTAGTTTGACATTGCCAACCCGCAATCCAATCATAGTCTCTGGCAGTGTCAGGCTCCTCTTGTCTCAGGACAAATAGTCACATGGTCGCAAGAAAACGGTCTTATAACACAGCTTTCTGTCATATAACCCCCTAGCTGTTAGTTTACTGTGTATAGCTTAATGATGAACGAGGGGGTGGACTGACCTACTTTTTGTCTGCACATAAATTAAGAGATTTCCTCCTCACTTTTGATTTGTGGCCCAGAATTATTTGTGGTTAACTGCAGCAATTCCATTAATCACAGCGGTAACTGTATGACCCTCCATATGTTCAGCACTAAATCACACATATATGTAAGCTGGAGCCAGTCACCTTTCACAAAGATAAAACCACACGGCAGCCGCTACTGCTCCTGACAGCAGACAGAAGCCAGAGGAAGGCAGCGCTTAAATAGTCCTTGGATGATTGTGCACTTCAGGCAAGTTTCATTTTGCAAAGGATTCTTTTACTTTGCTGCAAGCAATGAATGCTGGTGATTTAACATGCTCCTGAGCAGGAAATGGGGATTTCCAATTACATAAAATTGTAATTCAATATATTTTGCATATCCAACTTATGAAGAAAAAAAAAATCCATAAAAAAAAACCTGCCCAAGTGATAAAAAAAAAAATACTCACATCTTCCATTGCTGATCGAGTACAGATGCTCCAGAAGTCTTTGTTTACAAGTGGTCAGCACAAGACTTCTGCAGCCAGTCAGTGGCCTCAGCATCATGATTCCCACTGATGGGCAGTGATGCCAGTAGCAAGGCACCAATGCCCAAGGATGGATTGGCCATAGACCTTACAGGGAAATTTACCAGTGGGCCGATGCCGGGAGGGCCGCCCCCCAAAAAATAATGAGCTCTCATCGGTAATTAACGCTGTGAGAATCAGGTACTCATGTACCCGACCAGCGACCGCACATGCCCTACTGAATTCGACTGCTGTGGTCTGCATCTAATCTCCTAAACCCCAAGCTCCATATCTTAATCAGAGACAACTGGAGGTGGAGGACAGACATCTATTGATGGCCACGACAGAGGGGCAGCTATTGGGGCAATATATTGTGCTGCACTGTGATATATTGTTCTGATGGGACGGTATTATGCACTATGGTATTGTTGACCCCGCTTACTTGTGTTGCCATGCCTTATGTCAATTTTGACCCACTTACAACATGGGGCCACTTTTTCTTTTCCAGGACTACAAGTTCCCAGTCTGCCCCTGACTATGTCAATGATTGGTTGTAGCAGTCACATGCTGGATGTTTGTAAACAAAGGCCAGGGGACTGTTGCAGTGTCTGCGCTGGATCGGTGGGAAATTTGAGAGGTAAACATTTGGGGTAATTTATCAAACCGATGTAAACAGAAGGTGTCAGCCTATTAGGAGGCCCAGTGGTCAGTGCAAAAACTGCAGGATTTCAGTTTTTTTTTTTTATATACAGTAGTTTGGGACGTGGAACATTAATTTGTTAACAGGTCAGCTACACAACGGGCACTTGGCTCTCTCTGCTGGCATCAAACTCCAATCCTGGAAGTTTAACTCCTTTTATAACTTCAATGATTAATATGGGTAAATTAATCAAGAAACTTGCAAATCACAGGTATCCAAGTGAAATGGTGGACAAAGTGGGGTGAGAGATTGGAATAATAAAAAGAGAGGAAGATTAAAAATAAAAGTCAAGAAGGGGCGTTTGGATTATGTTGGGGTGTAGAACAGACATGCCGCCTGAGGAAAATAATTATGAAATATTGGTATTTATTGAAGCAAGATTGTAGTTATGGTATGCTGGTCAAGGAGAAAAGGAGATTTTTTTTATATAACTTGCCCGTAAAATCTCTTTCTCGCTCTTCATTGGGGGACACAGGAACCGTGGTATAGCCATGTCCTCTAGGAGGCGTTGACACTAGATAAAGCCATTAGCTCCTCCCACGGCAGCTATACCCCCTCCAGCCTGGAGAGAGAGCTTCAGTTTGTGTACATGCAGTAGGAGAAGCAAGTTAACCAAGAAAAAACATGGAACACCAACCATGCCAGAAGACCCAACTGGGTTCAAACCAGCAACTGTCACAACTGTGGTCGAACAACAATACTGGGTGGGTGCTGTGCCCTCCAATAAAGAGCGAGAAAGAGATTTTACTGGTAAGTTATACAAAAATCTCCTTTTCTCGCCCATATTCTTTGGGGGACACTGGAACCGTGGGACGTCCAAAAGAAGTCCACAGGGAGGGAAAAAACACAGACCCATTGAAGCAAGTGTCCCTGCAGGCATCTAAGAAACTGCTGCCTGCAAGACCATGCGGCCCAAGGCAGCGCCCGCCGGTGCAGAGGTATGCACCTGGTAAAATTTTGTGAATGTGTGTAAGGAGGACCAAGTAGCCGCCTTACACAACTGTGCAGCCGAAGCGCGATTACTCCGTGCCCAAGAAGTGCCCACCGCACTGGTGGAGTGGGCCGTGACCCCTAAGGGCGGGACCCTGCTCCGGGTGCGGTATGGTTCAGCACTTGCAGACAGAATCCATTTTGCAATTGCCACCTTGGAGCAGCCAATCCCTTGCGAGGACCCTCCAGATGACAAAAAGGGGTTCCGTACACCGGAAGGGACTGGAGGCTGCCAATAATTATCAGAGCCCTGACAACATCCAATGATGTAACTCCCTTCCCTAGGGTGTGAAGGAAGGAATTTCTTCATTAATATGGAAGTCAGAGACCACCTTTGGGAGAAAGAAGGAATGGGCCGGAGAACTGCCTTGTCCTTGTGAAGACCCGGGAAAGGTTCTCTGCAAGAAAGCACTCCCAACTCGGACACCTGTCCGATGGCTGTGATAGTTACAAGAAAAAACTACCTACTAGGAGAGGAGTCGGAGTGAGATCTCCCGCAATAGCTCAAAGGGAGAAGACTGGAGCGCTGAGAGAACTATGTTCAGATCCCAAGGTGGTAGAGGACGGTACGGAAGAACCGTATGTGCCACTCCCTGAAGAAAGGTTTTCATGGGCACCAGAGGACGCTGGAAAGGATGTGTCCCCCAGGACAGAAGCGCCAACACCTGATCCATCAAGGAACTAAGGGCTAAACCAAGGTCCAAGGAGAGGACCGTGGGGGGAGAAAAAACAGAATGAGGTAATGTCCCGGCCCTTACAGAAGCCCAGGAAGGACCTCCAGGTCCTATAATAGATCCTGTGCGATGCAGGCTTCCTGGTCTGAATCATAGTGCGGATGACCCTCTCCACGTTAGAATGGCAGTTTCAAAAGCCACGTCGTCAAACCAAAAGACAATAATGCTGATGTAAGACCGGACCCTGTGAAGGAAGGTCGTCTCTGAGTGGCAGAGACTAATGGACGTCTCCAGAAGAACGAGGTCGGCGTACCACGTCCTGATCCGGAGCGACTAGGAGTTATCGGAATGCCCTCCATCTGGATCTTCCATGGAAGCCTGGGTAGGAGGGGAAGGGGGAAAACACGTAAAGGGGGGAGAACTCCCGCCAAGGAGATATCAGGGGCGTGGGTGGCAGCTGTGGTGTGGATATAGTTAGCGCACCAAGGATTCTCTGTAGAAGGAGGGATGTGGTGGGCGCCACAGCCTACCAGTCTGGACCGGAGAGTGTGTGAAAATGGGAGCCCCTTCAGCTCTCACTGCAGCGCGTCCGCTCCCGAAAGGGGTGGATCATGGCGGTAGGTTTTCTGGAGCGGGAGTCTCCTCTGCTCCCCCCTCTGCATGTCTGACCGAGCGCCCCGGTCCACAGCGGTGCGCTCGGCCTCCCGCTGTAGAACAGTGGCAATAATCCCCTATGTGCCTTGTAAGGGGGAATGACTATGCATACCAAGAACAGGATGAACCTGATGGCGAGTCCTGTAAGACATATTGATGAAGGAAGGTTTTTATGTAACCATTGGCCATCATGGTAGAGCGGGTCTTGAACCCCTGAGTATAGGCTGGCCCTGCTTGATAATGAATGAGGGAGGGGAGGGTTAAACATACTTACCTAGTCCCGTGTACTCACCTCATCTTCATCCTGTTCTCTTTTCCTGCCGCCATCTCCACCCTTCCTCTTTTCCAGCAGGGTCACCCCTTCAGCTACTGGCACCGTAGTGGCAGGACGCTGGAAGAGAGACTTGGATGGGTGACCCATCTGCTGGTGGGATGCAGGGGAGCGAGGCTGCCCTGGTCCACCTTGTCTTCTTGTGGGGGAGGAGGCAGCGTGGCGGACCAATGCTGGTGCGCTCCCCTGGGAGAACAGGGAGGCTAGGCGACCACTGTTTCCCACCTGAAAAGAAGGAAAATAAAAAAACTAAAATAAAAAATTCAGGAGGTCTTGCCTCCTATTGACACTAGAAAAAACGGAAGCTGTTTCTCCAGGCTGGAGGGGGTATAGCTGCCAGGGGAGGAGCTAACAGCTTTATTTAGTGTCAACGCCTAGAGGACAGAGCTATACCCACAGTTCCTGTGTCCACCAATGAAAATGGGCGTGAAACCTATTTTTCAAAATCGAAAAGGTAAAACATTGACTGATATGCTAATAAGGAGTGATGTAAAAATAAGAAAAAAAGACAATCAGTTGTGGCCGCTGAGAAGGGAGATATTCCCTTGATTGAGTTGGCAGAACTTTAGTGAGGTTTTGAAGGGTCATGCGGTATACAGTACCATCCCACGCGGGCATGTGAGATTCTTTACTGCCTGTTTAACTAGAAATGTTTATTTATGCTTTAAAATACCCTTGCAGAAAATGTTGTTACAATAGCGGTTCACATGTTGCCACTGTTGTCTGCGCGCAGGCGCCGGCTTCTTGCGCGTTTCAATGGCTGTTTAAGTTGCCACTATTCCGTGTGTCACGACATCGGCTTCTTGTGGGTGTGAATTTGGGCCATTGTGCTTTGTATCTCCCCTCATTTCAGTACTATAAACTACTTCTCACTCTAAAGTGTATTTTTACCAAGTGCTCTAGCTCCCATTGTTTTGTTGTTGTTTTTTTTTTTTTTTTTTTCATTTTCGAATTTACCTCTTTTGCAGTTTTCTCTTATCCCCAATGCTTGAATCCTACTTCCTGTTTTGTCATGTGACTGTCCCATGATGCCTTAGGGCAGTGAAGTGTGTCCTGACATAAGCAGGACAAGTGACATAAACCCAGGGCTCTGGAGTCGGTAGATAAATGCTCCGACTCCTCAGTTTTTTGTACTTCCGACTCCGACTCAGACTCCTCTGTATTTAATATGCAAATGTATTTTATACATTCCTTGAAGGAAAGAAAGAAGTTCTTCTAAGCTCTTCTAGCACAGAGAGGTAGTTGGGCAGAAGCTGCTGCCTTCTCCTTTGTGTGCTGATCTTCTGCTGAAGATAGGGCAGTGGGAGGATCCAGGAAGGGACATTTATTTTAAAACATGATTTCCCTAGAAGAATCCCATAGTCATGTTTAAAGTTTAAGATAACATTCTGAGTTTACACGCTGAATGACAGCAGTTTTTCCAATGGTTTACAGCTTCAGTCTTGAACTATTGACCCTCCATTCCCTTCACTTATACAAGTGTCTCTAGTCCTGCAAAACACATATTTACTTAATCCCTTATCAGTGAGAGGCTAGGTAAACCATGGGCATTGTGTTCCCTGTAACATCAGAACACAACACAATGGAAAGTATAGGTATTGCCACTCCTAATTGTACATTGCGTGCCATATAGTGAAGCATATGAAAAGCATGCTTCTTCACATCATTGAACGCGTTTGTTTTGCGGTTACGTGAGGCACTGCATGCATTGGCCTTTATTCTTACAGTAGAGAAGTCATTAATTATAACTGTTTATGAATTTGGACATTTAAACTTGCTTTTTTTTTTTTTATTCCAATTTAAATTTAGTAGGAGTCGGAGTCGGTTCATTTTTTGCCGACTCCGACTCCAGGTACCCAAAATTGACTCAGACTCCTCGACTCCGACTCCACAGCCCTGCATAAACCAGTTCATTTTCTACCTCCACACTTTCAAGATGCTCTGTGTAACTGGATTTCTACCCGACGTAACTCGCGCTAATGTCCATCATTTATTAGAGCAAAATTCGGCGTGTCTGTCTATCCATCCGTAACTGACATGTATCTGACACTGCACACAGAGGAGTGGTAATTGAAAGAAAGGAAAAGAAGCACTGTGAGCATGTGTGTCATGTATTACAAGACTCCACTATAGGGTATTACCAACAGCAACTAAAATCAAATCAAAACTAATTTGCTGCACGGTGCAATGGTAGGCTACTAACTTTAGAATAAGGGCTTATTCAGACTACCGTATCTGTTTTGCTGTCCACAAATTGCAGATCCGCAAAACACAGATACTGGCAGTGTGCATTCCGCATTTTGAGGTCCGGAAAGGCCAGCCCTATGATAGAAATGCCTATTCTTGTTCGCAAAAACGGACAAGAATAAGACATGTTCTATCTTTTTTTGCAGGGCCGCTAAATAGAAGTATGGATCTTTTGTGGCTTCATTGAAATGAATGGGCCCACATCCGTTACGCAAAACTGCGGGACAAATGCGGACACAAATATACGGGGGGTCTGAACGAGCCCTAAGTTAGAAGCTAATTTTACTTATGTATTTACCAAGACCCCTCTAATCAAAACTTTTGATATGTCTCTATGACATGTCAACAGCATTTTGAAAAGTTAGTGACGCTTTAACATAAAACATTGCTTCAAACAGTAAGTCGTTTTTTGAGGACACATTCCCTTTAAATAGGAACTGTCACCTCTCCTGACATGTCTGTTTCCTTAACTAACATTCACCTTGTAATAAGAATTCTGGAGTAGGAGCATCTATTCTTATGACTCTACGTTGTGTCATTCCTATATTAGGCCCCACCCCACGACTGTGGACCGCACACTGCGGATCCGCAAAAAGGATGTGGTCTGTGGGCGATATATATTTTTGGGGAACCCACTGACTAAAATAGGTCCATGAATTCAGAAGAAATGGACGGCACTGCGCTTTCATTAAGGTCCGGGTGCACGGTCAGCAGGTCGGATCCCGATCAAAATGTAATGAATGGACCGGCACTCCGTAATTTCTTTGCAAAAAAGACTTCTTTATTCGTCACCCATATGTCGCGTTTCGGCACAGACAAGTGCCTTTGTCAAACAACAGGTGATAGCAGCTACTATCACCTGTTGTTTGACAAAGGCACATGTCTGTGCCGAAACGCGACATATGGGTGACGAATAAAGAAGTCTTTTTTGCAAAGAAATTACGGAGTGCCGGTCCATTCATTACAATGGGTCCATGGTCTGCATTTTGCTGACATATCCTAACTTTTTTGTGAAATGGACATATGGGTGTGGACCACTAAAAGACAGAATATGTCCTATACTTGTCTGCAACAAGCAGACGGAGGACCTTTAAAAAAATGTGCATGAAGCCTTAGGCCTGTTGTGTCCCGTGTCCGTTATTCCGTTTTCTGTGATTTTCTGCGGACCCATTGACTTTCAATGGGTCCGTGGAAAACTCGGCTACTGCACAGTTTGTCATCCACGTCCGTGATCAGTGTTTCCAGTCCGTGAAAAAAATAGGACCTGTCCTATTTTTTTTTACGGAAAACGGTTCGCTGACCCATTCAAGTCAATGGGTTCGGGAAAAAACACGGAGGCACACAAGATTGTCATCCGCGTCCGTTTTTTTTCCTATGATTTGCATGGCAAAAAAATAAAGGAAGACGCACGGAAACAAAAAACGGACACGGATCACAGAACAACGCATGAGGCCTTAGGGTACATTTTGAAAATTCACCTCCAAAATTCGTTTTTTGTGCAGTTTTGATGTGGACTTTGACTTTGTTTCACAACTTCATTTTTTGTTCACATTTTTTTCCATGCAATAAAACATGCAAGAGCCGCAGCTTCCGATTCATTTCAATGGGAGATTCACCCCGATTCAGTACCAAAATAGGACATGCTGCTGCTTTTTTTTTCCGAAGCAGTATGTATGGGAGGCTCTTTGTAGTTTTTTTTTGGCTCTGTTCCTGATGCGGAAAATGCACCAAAATCTGTGTCCAAAAAAACATTACGCCTGCTAAAAGGTTTGTGTATAAAGATACCATTCCCCTTCTGCCCCTGCACGTTCTAGCACAGGGATCAGCAATTTCCGGTACTCTATTGTGAAACTACAACTCCCAGAATCCTCTTTTCACTTCTATGGGAATTAAAACACAGCCAGGCAAGTGTGCATGCTGGGAGTTGTAGTTTCACAGCAGCTGGAGTGCCGAAGGTTGCTGATCCCTGTTCTAGCACTAATTCAACAGTGTCGTACACAACCCCAATTGGAAACACCAAACTGTACATTTACTTGTATACTTATAGTTTTGTGCCTTCCTCCACTTACACGTAGCTGCTCCATAAGCAGAGTTCACCAGATGAGGTCTCTCACCACTGCAATGTAAGTTTCCCTGAAAACGGACAGTATATGAACCTACCTGGCCTTGATTGAACCAAATGGCATCCACAATTCCTTCTACTGCGCTGTCCAGGTCAGCTGTATCAAACACAACAAATGGAGATTTGCCACCAAGCTCCAGGGACAACTTCTTGCCAGTGCCAGCTGTTGCTTTGCGGAGAATGCGCCCAACCTATCATAAGAACCAAGAAAGCACTTAGCAGGTTAACCTATACAAATACCATCAACACATCTGTACTGAAGTCATCCTTAGAATCCATGCAACATCAAATAAAAAAAAGTCATGGCGCTTTCCCTGCAAGTCCACAGGTCTGTCTGTTATATGTGGATATAGCTGTGAATTCACCAAAGGATCTCACCCTTATAGAATAAAGGGCTGAAAAACTACAACTGAATTGACCACCTGTGGATGTGAAACTCTGTAGCACACTCAGCTTTTCCACTACCTATGGATGGGGTTTCTCACAGAGAGTGAATTCAGCCTCAGGTCCCGTTCTTGTGCCAAAAAGCTGCCAGTGGCTGCCTGGAATCCACCTCCCATTGTTTTCAATGGTGGACACACCATGTAAAGCAATTTGGGAAACTGTGCCCTCACTTAAAGGGGTTGTGCAGGGGCGTGGCCTAGCGCGGCATGGAGTAAGGCGCACATGTGAAGAGCTCCTGCCGTTTATCCTGCAAAAGTCATCAGCACGCTAATTACCGACACTCTGCAGCGGTGTGACAGCCGTACGATTGAGGGGACAATGGTCAGGAGTTCGCAGAAGCCGGTAAAAATGTCCAAAGGATCCCGGGTGAGCTTCAGAGAGGAGCGGCCGCAACATGGCACCGAGGAGGACGAAGGGGAGGACCCGCAGGAAGAAATGAGCCGGAATGTGGCGGCGCGGCTCAGTCGATATGCCCGCGATTCGGGAGAGGCCTGAAAGATCGAGAGGAGACGGAGGCATCCTCAGATGGGGAGAGAGACTCCTCGGTGGAGGGAGAGTGTGGTCTGGAGGAAGCCCGGGCATCTGTGAGGTCTGGTAAGCGGAGCCATGCAGCTGAGGGGGGAAGGCACCTCCTGATAAAGAGCCAACACTCCAGGATGTCATGAGAGCAGTGACACAGTGCAGCAGCACCCTCAAGTCCCAGACATTACAAGTGGGGGGACTTAGAGAAGATTTGGTGATCTGAAGGTAGTGTATGGCCTTCTCCTTCTCTTCAAACAGCTGATAGGCGAGCACAAGATCTCTGAAAGAACCACAGAGGTGGAGAAAAGAGTGTCTGGCCTAGAGGATGAAATGGCGCCCCTTAAAATAGCTACCAAGACATCTGGACGGGACATTGCACAGTTATTTGCCAAAACGGACGACCTTGAAAATAGGTCTCGGCGCAACAATATTAGAATTGTGGGCGTCCCTGAAAAAGCTGAGGGAGCTCACTCCACTGATTTTATTGAAAAGTGGCTGTTGGAAAACTTTCAAGATAAAGGTCTGTCTCCGTTGTATGCTGTGGAAAGAGCACACAGAGTGCCCACTAGACCGCTTCCTCCGGGGAGGCCCCCGCGCCCGATCCTAGCTAAGATACTACACTACAAAGATAGGGACACTATTTTGAAGAAAGCGCGCAACCTTCTGGAGCTATCCATTAATGGAGCGACGATCTCAATATACCCGGACTACTCCTCAAAGGTTCAAAAGCGCAGGAGGCTGAGGACTCTTCAAGTACCATATTCTATGTTGTTCCCGGCCAAATTGAGGGTGGCCGCCTTGGGAGCCACTCATTTCTTTGAAAATCCAGAGGACGCGCTAAAGTGGCTGGATTTACATGAAAATCGCCTGAAACATAAAGACCTGGACACTTGAAGTGGGCAGTGATGGTGGTAATGTTGTCCAACTCCTTTTTTCGCATTCCTTGCTCCCCTACGATTGGGGATAACCCGCACTTGCTATGGAGAGAACAGTCTTCTGATCTGTTTCTTTTTGTTTCTCCCACGCTGTCCGATTATAGTTTTTCCCTCTCTGCTCCTTTTGATATGTTGGGAGTAAGAAGATTGTTGTCAAGGAGTGCGGATCCTGTTCAGTTTTAATGTCATTCTTTTATGGTGACAGTGACAGCATTTTATGGTGACAGTGATAGCAGGAGCACGTGCAGCGTGCATAACCTTACCAAGGACTCTAGCCTGTGTGAGCGTTAACACAGAGCTAGGCTATGCTGCATCGCACGCTAGGCAGTGTTGGCTATAGCCACCCATCTAGGGCGGGAAATGTTGTTCAGTATGAGAAATCATTTTACTTGTTTTTTGAATAGGGAGTTAGCATGGGGGGGGGTTATCATGCTTCAGCACTAAATGGCAATGGCGGCGAGGAGAGACACCAGTCAGCCTACAAGCTCAAACAAATGTGTTGCATAGTTCTAGAAACATAAAAGTCAATGTCTCAAGTGACTAAAATAATTAGTTGGAATGGGAGGGGACTAGCTGATGCGACGAAACACCAAAGTTGGTTTAATTATCTGACGCGATTCCACCCCGCTATATGCCGCTTACAGGAGACTCATTTGACTAAACAATCATTGCACACTGTGAGTAAGGCCTGGGCGAGGTTTTTCGTTGCATGCAGTGTTCTTCTGACATTCCAGGGGGGAAAGCATAATGGTGCATAGAAGTATCCGTTTCCTATGTTTGCAGGAAAATGTAGAAGAAGAGGGCAGGTATATATGTTTATTTTGTGAAATAGATGGAGTGCGCATGGTTCTGGTATCAGTATACATTCCCCTTCCATTTTCGGTGGTCCCTTTAAGGAAAATATTTGATATTTTAGCGCAGTATGCAGGTTGATACTTGGGGATTTTAATAATGTTCCTGATGAGCGAATAGATAGATGCAGAGTTCACGACATTGGCAGTCATCAGAGAACGTCTCCTCTTAATAATATAATGGCGGAAGTGGGACTGCTGGACATGTGGAGGATACAGCACCTAGGGTCTCGCAGCTATTCCTACAACTCCTCCACTTTTGCATCGCTATCAAGAATAGATTTGGCCTTGATTAACACAGCTGCGTTCCCTCTGGTGCATTCCACAGATTATCTCCCCAGATCCCTCTCCTCTTAAAATAGAATTGGTTTTAGCAAGAAACTGCTAGATTGGGTTCCAAATTGTGGAAACGTAATGCTTTTTGGCTGCAGACGCTGGGTGGACTGGAGGATGTGAAATGGGCGCTGAAGGAGTATTTTTGTTTTAACACGGGTACAGCCCCTTTGCACATTGTCTGGGGCGCTATGAAGGGGCTCCTGCGAGGTGTACTAATCCAACAGATTAACAGACATAAATCTTGCTCTAGGGAGACAGATGTTCATATGCATGCAGCTGTTAAAGATGTAGAAGCGACATTTGTTTCAGATCCGTCAGAGGCTGTGAGCCGGAACTTAAAGTCAGCCCAGGAAGATTTAAGATGCCAGGTGGCAGATAGGAAGAGACAGTTCTACAAACAGCAGTTCTTTGCAGAGGGGAAAGTGTGGGACACCTACTCTCGGTTGTTTCAAAAGCTCAACAGGGATCGACGTGTATAACAGAGTTAGGCCTCTTGCACACTGCCGTGTTTCACGGCCGTATGCGGGCCGTGGAACCGCGGCCTGGATCCCTCCTGAGAGCAGGAGCGCACGGCGTCACTGGTTGCTATGACGCCGTGCGCTCCCTGCTGCCGCCGCTATACAGCATTACACTGGTATGATCTATACCAGTGTATTACTGTACTGTGCCGGCAGCAGGGGGCGCACGGCGTCATAGCAACCAGTGACGCCGTGCGCTCCTGCTCTCAGGAGGGATCCAGGCCGCGGTTCCACGGCCCGCATACGGCTGTGAAACACGGCAGTGTGCAAGAGGCCTTAGTAAATGAGCAGGGTCAGCGTAAACGGACTACAGGGGAATTCTGAAGGTTATGGAGGACTTCTACTCTGATCTTTACACATCCAAGACGAGTTGTGTGGAGCCAGAGATTGTGGATTTCCTGCATGGCAAATGACAAGGCCCCGAGCTCAGATGGGCTCCCTGCGGAGATATACAAAAAAAAATTGGGGTGTTTTGCTCCCGGAGTTGCTAAAGGTTCTGTTGCTAAACAGTCCTTAGAAGCAGGTTCCCTCCCAGCTTCAGTGCAAGATGCTCTTAGGCTGGGTTCAGACCTGAGCGTTTTACAGCGTGTTCCTACGCGCTGTAAAACGCTCAACAGGCAAGAACCAATGATTCCCTATGGGAATGGTTCTCACCTGAGCGTTTTACAGCTCATACGATCGCGCTGTAAAACACCTGACGCCCCAAGAAGTACAGGAGCTTCTTTGGGGCGTCTTGTCGCGCGTTCCCGTACATAGACTTCAGCGGGAACGCGCGACAATTGGCGTTCGCTTGTCTCTGTATGCGCGATTGCAAACACCCGTACAATCGCGCATACAGAGCATACGTTTAGTACGCTCAGGTCTGAACCCAGCGTTATAGTGGTACTGCCTAAGCCAGGAAAGGACCCCAAGTTACCGGATTCCTATAGGCCCATCTCACTGTTAGTGGCGGATATTAAAATATTAGCTAAAGTTTTGGCGGTGAGATTATCAAAGGTGATTCTGACAATAGTGCACCCTGACCAGACTGGGTTCATGCCCCAGAATTCCACCCCCATTAACATAAATAGAGTATTCGCTAGTATACAGTGTGCAGCAGATAATGAGGGTGACAGAGCGATTCTATCACTAGACGCGGCCAAGGCGTTTGATAGTATAGAATGGGGTTATCTATGGTGTACACTGCGGACAATGGGCTTTGGGGAAAACTTCATTAAGTGGGCACAAACGTTGTATTCTGTGCCAAGGGCGCGTATTAGAGTTAATGGGGAGTTGTCATCAAGCTTCAAGCTGTTAAGGAGGATCCCCACGGCAGGGATGTTCACTGTCTCTTTTTATGTTTGCACTTGCGATTGAGCCCCTAGCGGCTGCGATCAGGTGTTTGCAGGCGATTAGGGGGTTTAAATATGGCTCTATTCACAATAAGGTGGCTATGTATGCTGATGACAACTTGTTATTTCTGGGAGACACGTCGGCATCCCTGGCTGAGTCTATGTCGTTGCTTGGCCGCTTTGGAGGACTGTCAGGCCCGACTATAAACTGGCACAAATCGGTGCTTATGTTTCTAGATGGGCAGGTATCCTCGGCAATAGCTACATTAAACAATATTCCCTGCGTTAAAACTATTAAATACTTAGGGATCAACATATCACCTAAATTGACGGACTTTGAGGAGTTGAACTTGTCTCCAATGCTGGCAAAATTCAGGCTTCGCTCCAAGACATGGTGCAAACTGTTTTTGTCAGTGATTGGCAGGGTTAACCTGATCAAGATGGTCATGATGCCCCAGCTACTATACGTACTACACAATGCCCCGACATGGATCCCACTTGACAGATTTCGGAAAATTAACTCTATATTTAGAGACCTGGTATGGAGGAAAGGCCAACCCAGAATCAAACTAGAGACCTTACAATATCCAAAGTCAGCAGGGGGTCTGGCATTACCCAACCCATGGTTATATTACCTGGCGGCACAATGTCAGCCCTTTAAGGGCTGGATAGAAAGTGACATGACAGGTCAAATACTGAAACATGCATTGGGGGGTAAGGAGTTATTGTGGATATTGGAGGGATCAGGAACACCCTTTGTAGATAATCGCTCACATTGGGTATGTCTGATGAGGAAGGTTTGGGAGAAGGTCAAGTAGCTGAGGGGTGCAGTCGGAATCATGGAACTTACACCTTTATGGCACAATCGCAATGTACCTGAATTCCTACATCTCAGAGGATTTGTCAAACAATGGCAGTATAGGGGGGTGACCAAAATTGGAGATATAATGGAGAAAGGGGTACTCAAAACATTTAATAAATTACAAGAGGAGTACGGTATACCAAAAAGCAGCTTCTACCAGTTTCTACAAATACGGCACGCATTTAATGAGATGTGTAAAAATGACAATACCAAGATACATAGAGATGCGTCCTTACATTTAATAGTGGAGAGAGGAGATAAAAAAGGGATTATTTCAACGATATATCAAATTTTACTAGATAAATATCCAGAATGAAGGGTTGGGAGAAAGACATATATCCCAGGCGATATATCCCAGGAGCAATGGGAAGCTATATTAGAAGCCATACCGACAGTATCATTAAGTGAAGGTGGGACGTTGTCTCAACTTTTCATTGTACACAGAGTCTACAAAACTCCAGTCTTTTTACACCGTATTGGCATCAGGACGGATACAAAGTGTCCACGATGCCAAGCAGAACCAGCTGATTTATTGCATATGCTGTGGCAATGTTCGCATTTAGATGTCTTCTGGTCGGATGTATTGGCAGTGATTCAAAATACCTTTTCGCTGCAGATACCTCGAGACCCAAAAGTATGTGTTCTGGGTTATGCGTCAGATATTGGAAAGGAGGAGACAGATAGGATTGTAGCTGGCCAATTATTATATGTGGCAAGGAAGCTGATTGCCTTACATTGGATTCAGTCATGTCCTCCAGTCATTGAGGAATTCAGAAGGAAAGTAAACACAATGTTAGTTTATGAGAAAATGGTGTTAAGGAAGAGGGGAATGTCCTCAAAAATATGAAAAATTGTGGGGCCGCTGGATGATTAACACCGAATAATACTTGGATAAGTCCTCAAAGTGCTGAAGTGGGAGTTGGGGGGATGGAGGGGTGGGAAGGGTATGTTGCGGTAGTTTTATAGTCCACATAGACATTTGTTGCTGTATAAGATTGTCCAGTGGAATTGACGATGTATATCAAATTATGTGATACAACATGTTTATCTTTGTAACAAAAAGGGGGTTGTGCAGCCATAAATACTGATGACCTATCGTCAGGATAGGTCATCAGTATCTAATCAGCGGGGGTCCGACAAGACACGCGGGACCCCGCTGATCAGCTGAATCAAGAGGAGGCGGAGCTCCATGCGACCACTAGTTCCTGTTCATTACACTGGCCGTTGTCTCAGAAGTTTTGGCAGTGCAGTGCAATGACGAGTACTCACTGCATTCACTTGAATGGAGTGACCACTTGTGATTACACTACTCCACCGCTCCAGAGGTGACAACGCGTAGTGTAAAGAATAGGAAGCAGCGGATCGGCTGGTGACCCAGGTGTAGGACCCCCGCGGATCAGATATTGATGACCTTTCCTGACGAAAGGTCATCAATATGTATGGCCTGTATAACCCTTTTATCTCCTAATCAGGTAAAGATAGGTTAAAACTGACATTTCCAGGGTGTTTTCTGATTAATTCTAGCCAAGACTGATATATCACATGATCCCCTTATAACTGGAAAAACCTGAGCAGAATTCAATATGGCGAATTTCAAAATGGCGACCAAAAAGATTTTCTCCCCTAAATAAGGCAGCCTCTCAATTAAAACTTTCACACATTGCAAGTCAATTTTATACAAATTATACCAGTTTAAAGGGTTCCAGACTTTTGCCTCACCCTGACTTTTCACCCTCACCTGATTCGGTTCTGTATTAATTTCTACAGACACTGAATATGGCTACTTGCTCTAGTGGGAGGCTTCTTTGCAGTGTGGGCCACTTACCAGAAGCAAAGAATGCCCTGGGGCGGCCACCCCAAACAGCATTATTGTAATTCACCATTGGGTAAAGGGGAGATTGAACAAGAGACTTAAAAGGGTTGCTACAACCGGACAACCCCTTCATAGTTACAAGCCACCAACTAATTGAACTAATCTGGGGTGGCCTTCTCTAACCCCACCATCAGCTGGTATAAATTTTAATGCTGGGGAAATATGATATTACAGAGTCCCCATTCAAATAAATGGATGACCATGTAACACATTATTGTATTGAGTCTAACAAAATACCAGGGGCTCTATATTCTGGCTAACAGGGGTCTCAGGTAGGATACGCCCATTCTATGACATTCTATTCGGGCATATGATCGCCTGCAACAGTATCTGCAGCATTTCTATGCATAATGAAATGTCCAACCTTGGTCATTACCTCAGTGGAGCCGGTAAATGCTACTTTGTCCACATCAGGATGAACAGCAAGTTTCTCCCCAAAAGCACCATTACCAGTAACCACGTTGAACACTCCTGGAGGTAGACCAGCCTCTGCACATATCTCAGCCAGAAGAAGAGCTGTTAACCGTGTATATGTGGCAGGTTTCAACACTACAGTATTTCCTGGAGTAGGAGAGTGAGAAGAATTATTTGGAGTTTCTTCATAATTACTGAACCTTCAAAGTTATTCATTCGCAATGGCTGATCTGAGAGGAACTCTCTACACAAACAGTTCTTTCTGGGGATCATAGGAGCTGTGTGGATCTCCATTTATGCAATCTTCTGGCATGTCTTTATATCATTTCTAAGATGCATAAAGTGGTCTCCTATCAGGCTATCATAGGACAGCTAGCTCTCTTCCCAAACTAGGGTTTAGATGTTGAAAGCCCTAATGATCAGCTGCTATCACCAGAAGAAGCTAGACCTTCTAAGTCCACCTGGCTGAGACCCTCTTAGATGTGATTCTATGCTCTGAGTATGAAGGGTAAATGCCCAAAAAAGGACATTTACAAATTGAATGCCCTTTATGGAGATCAAAGAACCTAATCTAAGGCGGCTCAACCTGTAGATAGCAACAAGCAGGGCTAGACCAATCCCAAAAGTCATGTAGTCAATGCCCCTAATAACATGGCACTGCTGCCATCTTTTTGGATTGTTCTCTACTGTGTTTTACATAGTTCTTCTTGCTGGCCTCCAAAAAACAGTCAAGGTGGCACCTAGAAAGATTATGAAGCACATAATTAAGAGTCCCTGGTTATATATCAGATACTGTAACCCCTCAAAATGATTCCTTCTCACAGTACACCCAGCGGAGGGGATACAAAGTGCTGTCAGCCATTTTGAGTGAGTATACTTTTGATCAAAACAGGCCATCAATGTAAAAAATGAAACCATGAACCAAAAATGAAACTGGATTGTGCTTTTAAATCCTTCTGTTCAGTAGATGTGTGCAGCCTTTCTATTCTAAGCTAAGAGAGAAGTAGTATGGCAGCCATATAGGGCTCCTTAATTTGTCTCCCAGTCATGGTAGTCCGCCATTGTGCAGCGAGGAGAAACTGTGGACTCAAGACCCTGTTCTAGTGATCAGTGGGCCCCCAAGATCAAACACTCATCACCTATGCTTTGGGTAGGTGATAAATGTCCTTTAAATGCCCACAAATGCGGATGAATATCGGCTGGTTTAAGGGAAACCTTCTTTCATTTTCAAAATCAACCACAATGACAAAGGAAGCTATGGGATTAAATACGTTTGAAAAGCAGTAAACTAAAAGTGAAATTTGCAGTCTGACATACCCATTGCCAGAGCAGGACAAATTTTCCAGGTGAGTAACATGAGTGGGAAATTCCAGGGAACGATGGCGGCAACAACACCTATAACCGAGAGAGAAAACTATGAGGGAGATTCAATTTCCAGAACTCCTTTGGAAAATTAAAAGTGGGAACCTGACTTGTTAAGGCTACTTTCACCCTAGCGTTTCTTGTGGATCCGTCATGGATCTGCAAAAACGCTTCCGCTACAATGATACAACCGCAAGCATCTGTCATGAACGGATCGGGTTGTATTAGGTCTTCTACAGCCATGATGGATCCGTCATGAACACCATTGAAAGAAAACGGATCCATCCCCATTGACTTACATTGTGTGTCAGGATGGATACGTTTGGTTCCGCTTCGTCAGGCAGGCAGCGTTTTGGTGTCCGCCTCCAGAGCGGAATGGTGACTGAACGGAGGCAAACTGATGCATTCTGAGCGGATCCGTTTCCATTCAGAATGCATTATGGCAAAACTGATCCGTTTTGGACCGCTTGTGAGAGCCCATGCCGGATCTTACAAACGGAAAGCCAAAACGCCAGTGTGAGAGTAGACTAAGCCAGTTTTCCTTTACACCAGTTTTGATACATCTTTCCTTATGTATCTAATAAAAAATTCAAATGTAACTACTATGCAGTCCTGACCCACCAAGAGGCTTCCAGTTTGTCATCTCCGTGTCCCTGAGCTGAGCCCAACCGGCATGATGGTAAAAATGGCGAACCACCAGTGGAACATCACAGTCGCGTGATTCTCGGATGGGCTTCCCGTTGTCCATGCTTTCCAGCACGCTCAGTAACCGTTGGTGTTTCTGTACAGTGCGGGCTATGCTGGGGAAGAAAAAAATATCTTAAATTGACATCATTCAACTTGAGCATTGGTGTTACACAAGTTATCTTTAGGTTTTCTCCATAAGGAATAATAGAACTCACAAGTCAACAGTTATAATGCCAGAAATGTGTTGGTTTTCTGTTACATATTAACAAAAAATGTGTTGCTCCAGCCTTAAAGGGGTCTTCTAGGATCATTAATATCAGATTGGCAGGGGTTGACTCCCGGCGCCTCTGTCGATCAGCTGTTTTAAAAAACTCTGGTGCCAAACCGGGCACTGGAACTACACAGGGGACATGGTGCTGAAACCGGAACACTAAAAAAGTTAGTGGTTTTTTTCCTGTTTTTTAACACCCTGTCTGTAAATTTTATTTCATGGCGCATGACTCCTTTCAGGCCATCAGTATCATAGCAGTGGGGACCTGACACCCAGCAGCACCCACTGCAAATAATACAGTGGACGAAGCCGGAAGCAGAAAGCTCCATACCCAGTGTGATGGCTGTGTCAGCTTACTGCGGCTTTCAAGTGAATGGGAGATGGGCCGCAGTACCCTGGCAGAGCGACCACACAGTATATGGAGCCTTTGGCCTCCAGCTCCTTCCACTGTGTTGTTTCCTGAGCTGGAAGCTAATGTGTCGGGGTGGCAGGTGTCAGACCCCCACCCACCCATCTAATATTGAGGATAGTTAATCAATATCTAGACACTGTAAAAACCCTTTAAAGGGGTTCGCCCATGAACATCATTTATCAACGATCATTGTTTATGATTGCAATGGGGTCCAATAGCTGGGACCCCTACCAATCATGAGAACAAGGGCCTCCGAGGTCCCTGTGTGAACAACATTGTAGTGGCCATCGCTCCCTCCACTGTCTATGGGACGGCCTATCTCCATCAGTCCCACAGGCAGTAAATGACGTGGGACTCTGGAATATCTGTTCTTGTGCCCGGTGAGTGTCCCCAGCAATCACACATTTATCACCTATTCTGTGGATAGATGAGAAATGTTGCTCGTGCACCAACCCACTTCACCGAGAACTGAATGCCTGCTGCCAGGTTCAGTATACTGTCAGAGACCTTTCTAGCTACAAGGGATTGTATGAATATTCTCCATTACTTAGGTTTATAATGGGAACGCCCTAGCTTTGCCCTCCTGCCCTGGATCCCCTCTTATGCTCACCTGTATAGATATCGTGCCCGAACATGACAAGGAAGTCTGCTCCAACTCTCAAAGGCTTTCCGGGCCGTGCTGACTGCCAATTCTACATCCTCCTCGTTTCCTTGGGTGGTGGTGGCCAGGACCTCTCCTAAGGAAAGCAAGACATTTCTAAATGGAATGATCTAAGGAACACTAAGACCTGCACTCTGGTCTTCAAAAGGTCGCTAAATAGGCTTTTTAAACTTTATGTGGCCACTTGTGCAACATTTTTGCAACTTTTTGCATTTTACACCACACACTCCAGTTTTGAAAAGTAGGAGGACTAGTGGCCTTGGTTGTATGTTAATAAGTTTCCCTCCAGATTTATGACTGGGACTGTCGCAAAAAATGGCCCAAAGCCACTCCAGTAGGGAAGTGGTCCAGAAAAATGGAGTAGTTTTTCTAGACAAAAGTGTCATCTTAAAGAGGTTATGCAGGCATAGGGTTGGGAATTAGGCCAATCCCCCCCCCCCCCCCCCCCCCCATACACACACACAGCCAGACCTGTGAAGGGGAGGCTACATGCTTCCCGACACTGGCTCCCCGCTGCGGTTTAATGCTGTCTGAAGCCAATCACTGGCCGTGGTGGTGACCGGATCCCCTTGCATCACATGACCATCTGTCATGATGTAAAGGGGGCTGGTCACCGCCGTGGCCAGTGATTGGCTGCAGACAGCGTCAAACCAGATGTCTTCAGCGAGGATGCTCAGCAGCCTAGAGGGAAAGAAGTAGGGAGCCTTTACAGGCCCGGCTAAATGGGGCAGGAAGGGAGGGTATTCAAACCCCCCCCCCCCCCCCCATTCTTGCAAAACTCCTTTAAAAATGCTTTAGATTTAACAATCAGCGTGCGCCATTTAAACATTTTTGGTGCAAAGTACACAAATTCTGCTATACAATGTACGTAACTCTACTTGGTAAGCACACAAAATGCTGCGCAGCTACTGGGAGCGGTGGTGTCTTCTCAAAAAGCTGATTGTGGGGGTCCGACCCCCATCGATCAGATATTGATGACCCATCCAGAGGATAGGTCATCAGATAAAATATCTTGGACAACCCCTATAACTAGTAAGAATATATTGAGGGTATTTCTGAGACTATAAAAAAAAAAGGATTTGTATTATTGATTCTAGAAACAGCGCCAATCTTGTCTACGGGCTGGTCATGCATCTTTCATTCAAATGGTCCTGGGCTGCTATACCACACACAGCCCGTGGACAAGAGTTGTGCTATTTCTCAAGACAAAATGAGGCCCATGTTTGTGTTAATTTAGGGTCATGCTGCCTGAAACTCCATTGAAAAGGCTTTAGTTGTTTGGCAATGCGCTTCCCTAGCGGTTCAGTGGAAGTCGGGATTCACATTCTGCTGGCAGGAAAGAATGATCTGTGCTTGACTACTCAAGTCTGAAGATCAGAGGAGGGTGCCGGGCATTGCTCAATAAAATCATATTACTGTCTACTGTAAATCTATAGGACATAGATATGTAGACTATTAGAGTAGAATATTTTGTGCATCGCCTCTATTAGATGGTGGCGTGTTGGTCTGGTCAGGATTTCACCTCCATGTTCCCGCGTCCTACATCTTCTTCAGCACAGCTGCTTACAGATTAACCTTGGAATAAACCCGCAGCGTACCTAATCCTGCGCTAACAGCGGCGGTCCCTGGGTTACAATATTTCTTGCTCACATTTCTGTTTTATAAATGGCCCATGACTGTGATTTACCCCATTCATGAATCAATGGAGGAGAAGAGAAGTCTTAAAGATTTGCTAGTCTCTAGGGGCTGCTAATGACTGTATGTGAAATGTGCAGCTTCCCAGCGATAGCAGACGGTTACCAGACAACCCCTTTACCCCTTCCGCATCTATAGGTCTGTTCAGTACATAACAGAACATGTCCTAGACTTGTCTGCAAAATGAAGACTGCAAACCCACTGACATCAATGAAAAAAAAAATATAATGCGGACTCCGCACTGACAGCTTCTGTATTTTGCAGATCAGTAATGATGCCCCTATTGGTCAGCACCCAGCTTTTCCAGAAACTGATACACCTAAAAATGTCTGGACTGAATTTGTATCCATTTCTGAAAAAGCTGCGTTATTCCCAGTATAGTCCCTGTTATAGAAGGGGTTTGTCACCCAGCTTTCCTGGAGATTTCAAATCTGCCTGGCTACAAATCGATGTGTCCAATATTGCAGAATAAGTAGGCACTGAGTGACAGGCACTGAGTGACCAAGTTCTGGTCCGTGGTAGCGGAATCCACAATGAAATTCTTAGATAGCCCGAACTGGAAACCACAAGTTTGCTCAACACTACTGAAGAGCTTACAGTTACTGGTGATTCATATAATGCAGTATTTGGCGACATCTAGTGGTCAGTGGCAGCATTGCAATTAGTTGAATCGTGTCAAACAGCTTGAGTCTTCCTAGAGACCCAGTTACACTTTGCAGTGCACAGCGGTTAGGTTACAAGCGCGAGTTTAGTGCATATATTTACAGTGACCATTCAGCCCACTTTCACACAGTCAGTGTTTGATTAGTGATCGTCAGCCAAAACCAGGAGTGAAGCCTCCACAGACATAAGGTAGAAGGATCAAACAATGACATGTGACATACACACAAACGATTCTCTTTCAGTGTCCGTTCCGTTTTTTGTTTTTTTGGACAGCATATGCAGAACCATTCATTTCAATGGGTCCGGGAAAAAAACTGTAGTTGCTTTGTGTGCATTCCATTTCCGTATGTCCGTTCCACAAAAATATAGAACATGTCCTATTATTGTCCCTATTGGGTGCAGCCAATAGCAGGCTGTGACGGTGAACGAGCCCCTGTCACGGCATGCTATTGGCTGCTTCCTCGTCACCGAATGTATTGATCCGAGCGACAGGGAGATGCAATGGCGGCCGTGCAGGGATCCAGAGGGACGCGGGTGCCGGGTAGCAAGTAAGTATAATCCATACGAGGGGCCCAGGGAGGGATATTTTACATATCTGATAACCCCTTTAACCGCTCCAGGACTGCATAACGCATGGATGAGTCCTGGAGGCGGTCGATTTATACCTCCTGGACGCATCCGTGCGTCATCTCGCGCGAGGCGAGATTTCCTGTGAACGAGCGCACACAGGATCGGCCGGTAAGAGACTGGATCTACAACCTGCCAGCGGTGATCGTTCGCTGGCAGGCTGTAGATTCGATTTTTTTAACCCCTAACAGGTATATTAGATGCTGTTTTGATAACAGCGTCTAATATACCTGCTACCTGGTCCTCTGGTAGTCCCTTTTGCTTGGATCGACCACCAGAGGACACACGTAGCTCTGTAAAGTAGCACCAACCACCACTACACTACACCCCCCCTGTCACTTATTAACCCCTTATGAACCCATATAGACTCCCTGATCACCCCCCTGTCATTGATCACCCCCCCCTGTCATTGATCACCACCCCCCCCTCAATTCAGACGTCCGTATGTGTATTGCGGATCCGATCCATGGATCCGCAAAACACATACGGATGTCTGAATGGAGCCTGACAGGGGGGTGATCACTCCATATACACTCCCTGATCACCCCCCTGTCATTGATCACCCCCCTGGTAAGGCTCCATTCAGACGCCCGTATATGTTTTACGGATCCACACATCCATGGATCGGATTGGCAAAACACATACGGACGTCTGAATGGAGCCTTACAGGGGGGTGATCAGGGAGTCTATATGGGATGATCACCCCCCTGTAAGGCTCCATTCAGACGTCCGTATGCGTTTTACGGATCCACGCATCCATGGATCGGATCCGCAAAACACATACGGACGTCTGACCCCATATAGACTCCCTGTCATTGATCACCCCCCTGTAAGGCTCCATTCAGACATTTTTTTGGCACGTTAGCGGAAATTTCTTTTTTTTTTCTTACAAAGTCTCATATTCCACTAACTTGTGTCAAAAAATAAAATCTCACATGAACTCACCATACCCCTCACGGAATCCAAATGCGTAAATTTTTTTAGACATTTATATTCCAGACTTCTTCTAATGCATTTGGGCCCTTAAAATGACAGGGCAGTATAAATACCCCACATGTGACCCCATTTCGGAAAGAAGACACCCCAAGGTATTCCGTGAGGGGCATATTGAGTCCATGAAAGATTTAAATTTTTGTCCCAAGTTAGCGGAAAGGGAGACTTTGTGAGAAAAAAAAATATATATATATTTATTTCCGCTAACTTGTGCCAAAAAAAAAAAAAACTTCTATGAACTCGCCATGCCCCTCATTGAATACCTTGGGGTGTCTTCTTTCCAAAAACGGGGTCACATGTGGGGTATGTATACTGTCCTGGCATTTTAGGGGGACGAAAGCATGAGAAGAAGTCTGGGATCCAAATGTCTAAAAATGCCCTCCTAAAAGGAATTTGGGCCCCTTTGCGCATCTAGGCTGCAAAAAAGTGTCACATATGTGGTATCACCGTACTCAGGAGAAGTTGGGGAATGTCTTTTGGGGTGTCATTTTACATATACCCTTGCTGGGTGAGATTTTGATTTCAAACTACTTCTCACGCATTTGGGTCCCTAAAATGCCAGGGCAGTATAACTACCCCACAAGTGACCGCATTTTGGAAAGAAGCCACCCCAAGGAATTCCGTGAGGGGCATGGCGAGTTCCTAGAATTTTTTATTTTCTTGTCACAAGTTAGCGGAAAATGATTTTTATTTTTTATTTTTATTTTTTTCTTACAAAGTCTCATTTTCCACTAACTTGTGACAAAAAATAAAAACTTCCATGAACTCACTATGCCCATCACGAAATACCTTGGGGTGTCTTCTTTCCAAAATAGGGTCACTTGTGGGGTAGTTATACTGCCCTGGCATTTTAGGGGCCCAAATGCGTGCAAAGTAGTTTGAAATCAAAATCTGTAAAAAATGGCCGGTGAAATCCGAAAGGTGCTCTTTGGAACGTGGGCCCCTTTGCCCACATAGGCTGCAAAAAAGTGTCACACATGTGGTATCGCCGTACTCAGGAGAAGTTGGGGAATATGTTTTGGGGTGTCATTTTACATATACCCATGCTGGGTGAGAGAAATATCTCGGCAAAAGACAACTTTTCCCATTTTTTTATACAAAGTTGGCATTTGACCAAGATATTTCTCTCACCCAGCATGGGTATATGTAAAATGACACCCCAAAACATATTCCCCAACTTCTCCTGAGTACGGCGATACCACATGTGTGACACTTTTTTGCAGCCTATGTGGGCAAAGGGGCCCACGTTCCAAAGAGCACCTTTCGGATTTCACCGGCCATTTTTTACAGATTTTGATTTCAAACTACTTTGCACGCATTTGGGCCCCTAAAATGCCAGGGCAGTATAACTACCCCACAAGTGACCCTATTTTGGAAAGAAGACACCCCAAGGTATTTCGTGATGGGCATAGTGAGTTCATGGAAGTTTTTATTTTTTGTCACAAGTTAGTGGAATATGAGACTTTGTAAGGAAAAAAAAAAAGAAAAAAAAAAAATTCATCATTTTCCGCTAACTTGTGACAAAAAATAAAAAGTTATATGAACTCACTATGCCCATCAGTGAATACCTTAGGGTGTCTACTTTCCGAAATTGGGTTATTTGTGGGGTTTTTCTACTGTCTGGGCATTGTAGAACCTCAGGAAACATGACAGGTGCTCAAAAAGTCAGAGCTGCTTCAAAAAGCGGAAATTCACATTTTTGTACCATAGTTTGTAAACGCTATAACTTTTACCCAAACATTTTTTTTTTATCAAAGACATGTAGAACAATAAATTTTGCGAAAAATTTATATATGGATGTCGTTTTTAAAAAAAAAAAAATTACAACTGAAAGTGAAAAATGTCATTTTTTTGCAAAAATTTCGATTAATAACAAAAAAAAGTAAAAATGTCAGCAGCAATGAAATTACCACCAAATTAAAGCTCTATTAGTGAGAAGAAAAGGAGGTAAAATTCATTTGGGTGGTAAGTTGCATAACCGAGCAATAAACGGTGAAAGTAGTGTAGTGCAGAATTGTAAAAAGTGGTCTGGTCATTAAGGGTGTTTAAGCTAGGGGGGCTGAGGTGGTTAATCTTGTACAATCCTGCTCACTCATCTAAAACATAAGAATAATGCAATAAGGCTACATGCACACGAACGTTGTTTGTTTCCGTTCCGTTTTTTTTTGGCGGCTAGGATGCGGACCTATTCATTTTAATGGGTCCGCAGAAAAACGCGGACAGCACACCGTGTGCTGTCTGCATCAGTATGTCTGCTCCGTTGCCTGCAAAAAAAATAGTGCATGTCCTATTTTTTTCTAGTTTGCGGACAAGGATAGGCATTATTACAATGGATCTGCAAAAAAAACAGATGCCATACAGAACGTCATTGTTTTTTTTTTTTTGTGGATCCGCAATTTTCAGACCGCAAAACACATACGGTAGTGTGCATTTAGCCTAAAAGTGTAATTGCGACCTGACCGCTGTGTACTGCAAAGTGTAAGTGGGGCTCTAGGAAGAATCCAGCTGTTTGACATGGTTTAGCTAATTGCAATGCTGCCACTGACCACAAGATGTCGCCAAACACTGCTTTATTTGAATCACCAGTAACTGTAAGCTCTTGAGACGTCCGCTTCCATCAGTTTGCGAGCGATTCTATACATCTGTTTCTGGGAAAGCTGGGCGAGGACCAATATGGCTACTGCTAGGTCTTCCTCATGGCCTGTCACTCAGTGCCCATTTATGCTGCAATATTGGACACATCGATATGGTAGCAAGGCAGATTTGAAGTCTCAAGAAAAGCTGGGTGGCAAACCCATTCTGTAATAGGGACCATACTGGTTATAACGCAGCTTTTCCAAAAATGGATATTAATTCAGTCAAACCATTTTTTAGGTATAACAGTTTCTGGAAAAGCTGGGTGCTGACCAATATATTCACATCATTACAGCTGCTATGGGAGTTGTCGCCCCGCATGGATGGAAATCTGCAGTAATAGACCCATATCCCTTACATTGGAGCATGCAGATCTGCTGTCCAGGACTGGGGTAAGCTGCCTGCCCTACGATGGGTGTTCTAATAGGCAACTTGTATTTACTGGTGTTTTTATGGCTCCTTATAGACAACTCCTTTCATGTGGAAGCCGTTGGCGGCAGTCTGACTGGTGCAGCTGTCGAGACCCCTGGCATGGTAAGGCTGTGGAAGGCACTGCCAGCTATACATTGCCTGTGCTTGACTGGGACATGGAGGAAACGCTCTGGTCACCAGGGCTTTCCAACTGTTTTTTCTCCAAATTCTAAAAGTTACATTTGTGAAATTCCATAAAATAATGGCGGCCACTCACCAGTCGCTGGGTTCTTAGTAGCGTACGTCTGCCTTCCATCTGGTTTTACCCATTTGCCACCGATAAAATGGCCAAAGCTTCGTTCATGAGCATCAAGCCATGCCTAGAAAGGACGAGACAAAGGGTAAACGACCACAATCTTTGCCCAGATGGCTCTGACAACTTGTAAAATCAGATTGAAGGAGTTGTCATACAAAGGACGTTCATCAGGTATGCACTAGTCAGGTGATAAAAGGATGATTGCTGCGTGCCCATCCAGTGGGACCCCATTATTCATTAGAAAGGGGTCCTCCTCAATGCACAACTGTGATAAGAAGAGTTAGACTGGAGCGATGGTCAATAATGCACATGGCTGCTCCATTCAAAGTTTATGGGGCTGACAGAGACTGGAGCAATGTGGTGGCACAATGGGCTCTGTTGTGTGCATGAGCCATGGATGTGCCAGATCCTCCTCTCACGATGTAAGGAACATGTCTCATGTTTGTGACCACGATCCTGAGGACTTTAGATGGAAACCACGGAGGTTAATGACAACATACCATTGTGAAGTTCTCGGGAGCAATGACCAGCTGGACACATATAACAGGAGAGGACATGGTGGAGGAGAAAGACCACATCATCACGTCAGTATAATACAACAGACCCGAGGTCAGATAGGAACTCATCTCAAATCACTATGATGGTGGGAGATCGGGTCACCGTCGGTCTGGGAGATGAAGCTTGCATATGGGCTGTGTTTTCCGGACTGAGCGCGGTTGTGTGCGTGAGCCCTAAGAAGAGCATATGGAATTGCTATGTATGCAATTGCCTGACTGCAGAAGGACAATGTGAAGAGGAAATCCAATCTAAATAATCTTCTGATATGTCACAGACATGTGTAAAAAGATGAAGGCAGGACCAACGCTGATTTCTAGAACGATCTCTATGGGGGTGTATTCTCATGTGTCAGTTGGCACCATTAGCATGTCACATGACCATTACCATGAACCCGACTGAACATTCACACTGCCGTAATCATGAACAGCACGACATCCTGATAGCCCCGTATTACAACAAGCTTTAGGCGACATGCACACCACCGCGTGATGGCCAATTTGCTAACGACTATCACACAGTCGTGTTTTAGAACCATTTAAAGGGGTTGTCTCACTTCAGCAAATAGTATTTATTATGTAGAGAAAGTTTTAAAAATGTGTCCATCACATTGTACACTGCTCATTTCCATGGTTACAACCACCCTGCAATCCAGCAGCGGTGGTCGTGCTGGCACACTACAGGCTCCTGGCCACCGCTACTGTAGAACAGAGCAGGCGGTCGCAATGACATAATCGCAACCTCCTCTGCTGGGTCATGGATGGCTTGATGACTTGGGCACGCGACCACGTCACCGTGCCGCCCGTGATCCGGCACAGGAGGCTGCAGTGATTTCGGGAAACAGCAACTCAGGCCTTGTGGCCTGAAGAAAGAAGAAGTCTGTGGCCTGCATTGCATAATGTTTTTTTTTTTTTAATATGTATGGCACTACTGGGGGAAATACGGGGTGGTGGTGAGGAAAGTGTTTTATATATGGGGGCATTATACTAGAGGGGGAGAGCAATATATAAATATGGAGGCCTTAAAACCCTATGGGGCATTATTAATATTGGGGGTACTGTGGAGACATTATTAATTGGGCATTATAAGGAGGGCACCACTACTAATAGGGATGCTATTGGGTGTACTGTAGGGGTACTAATACCATTGAGGGCAGTTTGTGAGTTATTGGGGGGACTGTATAGCACTATTATTTCTGCAGTATAGTGTTTGTGGGCATTGGGGGGCACAACAAGCACAGTATTGGGGATAGATTCAGGATGACAATGTTGGGGCATCAGGAATGGGGGATGATGGAAAACTCTGCAGAGACGAGGTGCAGGTAGAAGAAGTTATCATGGAGGTCTGATCTCTGAATGGAGAAGATGAGGAAAGAGAACCTCTACATCAGAGGAGACATCAGTGGATGTAGGGATGTCCCGATACCGGACATTTGCACGAGTACTTGTAAATGTCGCCAATACCTGATGGCTGTGCAGCGGCGTGTCCCGTATCCCAGATGATCTGCGGTGGGGACTGCGGGTCCCGTGTCGGCTTCCGTGCGGCGGCGCTTCCAGCCAATCAGAGTGGGGAAGGCAGCGTGTCCCAGCGGGACTTCTGTGCGGCGTCTCCCAAGTCCCATGCAGTTGCCTAGCACTGGAAGGAAGTTAAAGCCACTTCCTCCCAGTACTCTGCATGGGAAGGATTACAGCAGCCCAGGTGGGTATGGTGCATGAAATGGAGAAATTCTGCTAATTTCTCTCCATTTCATGTTCAAACAGTGAATATAAAATAAGGTGGGCGGGGGGGAACGGGCATATAATAGTGATTCCCAACCAGTGTGCCTCCAGCTGTTGCAAAACTACAACTCCCAACATGCCCGCACAAGCTAAAGGTTTGCAACAGCTGGAGGCACATTGGTTGGGAAACACTGCAAGTTGGTCAGTGGTCACAAAATAAATGTGTTATTTCATGGTTATAATTGGTATCGGTGAGTACTTAAAGTATCAGTACTCGGTCTTAAAAAAAAAATTGTATCGGGACATCCCTAAGTGGATGTAAGAGGTATGTTGTGCTGCATTACCCTGTATGTTTAGCAGTGCTGTATGTAATGTCCATTCAAATGTCTTTAAGGCGTCATGCACACTACCGTATTTTCGGTCCACCTTCCAATCCGCATTTTTGAATGCAGACCCATTCATTTCTAAATTAGTGTGCCCAGGCCTCATTATATGGTGTGGGACAGTGGGGCGTAATTATACGCGAGACATAATTATAATGTATGGGGGCATAATTATAATGTATAGGGGCAACACTTGTTGCCCCCATACATTATAAAGTTTCCTTGTGGTCCCTATACAGTACAATGTCACCTTAGTCCCACCGTCCCATACAGTATAATGTCTGCTTGTGGCCCCATACAGTATAATGTCTGCTTGTGGCCCACATGCAGTATACTGTCACTGGTCCCACCGCCCCATACAGTATAATGTCTCCTTGTGGCCCCCATACAGTATAATGTCTCCTTGTGGTCCCCATAGAGTAGAACGTCTCCTTGTGGTCCCCATAGAGTAGAACGTCTCCTTGTGGTCCACCACCCCATACAGTATAATGTCTCCTTGTGGCCCCCATACAGTATAATGTCTCCTTGTGCTCCCCATAGAGTATAACGTCTCCTTGTTGTCCACCACCCCATACAGTATAATGTCTCCTTGTGGTCCCCATAGAGTAGAACGTCTCCTTGTGGTCCACCACCCCATACAGTATAATGTCTCCTTGTGGCCCCCATACAGTATAATGTCTCCTTGTGGTCCCCATAGAGTAGAACGTCTCCTTGTGGTCCACCACCCCATACAGTATAATGTCTCCTTGTGGCCCCCATACAGTATAATGTCTCCTTGTGCTCCCCATAGAGTATAACGTCTCCTTGTGGTCCGCCACCCCATACAGTATAATGTCTCCTTGTGGCCCCCATACAGTATAATGTCTCCTTGTGCTCCCCATAGAGTATAACGTCTCCTTGTGGTCCGCCACCCCATACAGTATAATGTGGCCCCAAATGTTTTTTTAGTTTTTTTCTTAATACTGTTACCATTGTTATATTTTTATATCGCCCAATTCAATACTGACCATGGGAAAGTGGCCGTAGTGTGTTTTGCGCTCCGCAAACCGAGGATCCGCAAAACACGGATGGCGTCCGTGTGCGTTCCGCAATTTGCGGAACGGCACGGACAGGAATAGGACAAGAATAGGACAGGTTATATTTTTTTTTTTTGCGGACCACGGAACAGAGCAACGGATGCAGACAGCACACGGAGTGCTGTTTGCATCTTTTGCGGCCCCATTGAAGTGAATGGGTCTGCATCTGAGCCGCCAAAACTGCCACTCGGATGCGGACCAAAACAACAGCCATGAACATGAGGCCTTATTAGTATTTGTGAGCCAAAACGAGGAGTTTAAAAATCAGGAGAGGCACAAATTTTTCCGTTAGGCCTCATTCACACATCCATGTCAAAAGTGGTTCATCCATGACGATGTACGTGAAGGATCCGTGTTTGGTCCGTGTGTCAGCTCTTTGCCCTCCGTGTGTCATCCATATTCCATGGAAAACACTGACCAAACATGGATGCCATTCATGCTGCGTTATTATACGGACTCAGACTTCAATGGAAGTGTTTGGTCCACATCACATATCATAGTACGTGTCCATAGTTTTTCCACAGACCCGCGGTCACTTGAAAACCAGTGAAGTGTGAATAAACACATTAAAGTCATTGGGCACGTGTGCTGTCCGTGGAGAAGACGGATGGCGTGCGTCCATGATTCACTGTGAAAGAGTCTTATACATTTTCTCTGTAGGCTTTTAGATGAATACTGACATAAAACTAAAAAATATCTATTCCCTTTAGGCAGTGTAAAGGATTCCCAGCTTTCTAACCATTAATTACAGTCTTGAGTTCCAATGACGACACAAGGTTACTGGACGCACGAGGATCTGTTAAAATGTAGCATGCACTGGCAAACAAGAAAGGGACCTTTGTCCGACCCCAGTCTATAGAGATGTATGTAGCTCCGTGTACACAGGAGAGGCCGTGTCCCGGGCCAGAGCTCCCACCCAATCACTGCCGACCTGGGGGCGCGCGCTGTAGGTCACATGCTGCCATTTACAGACAGGACGGACTGGTTCCTATGTGACTAGATGGAGATGTCGGTCAATGGAAGAATGGCTGCAGATAATGTCATTTGTCACTTACTTGTGCAGTCACAAGACGCGATCTAGCTGCAAGTTGTATGGGATTGAGGGGAGGTTCACACAGAGTTATTTTGCCCCAAAAATGCACCGAAAACGCATGCAATTTATCTCCGCTGAATTAAATGGGGAAACTGCTTGATTATTCACATGACGCCTTTTTATGCTTGTGGCTTTAAAAACTGCAGCAAAAAAAGAACATGTCCGTGCCTGAAAAACTGCGGAAGAATAAAAACCAATTCCTAAAAATACACAAATTCCGCATAGAAAAATAAAATAAAAATGTGGGAACATATGTGACCATGCCCCTAGAATCTGTAACAACCATAAAAAAAAAAAAAGGCCCATTCACACAGCATTTTTTTTCTCACAGAATTTTGGAGTAAACAGCTGCGACAAATTTCCAGCAGCGGCCACGTGAGTTCTGCCTCCCATCGCTTTCAATGGGAGCCAGTGATGAAGGTCGCGGACTGTTGGATTAAAGGGTATGTGGTGGAGATCTTGAATTAAAGGGGTTATCCCAAGTTTTGCATCACCTATCCACAGTATAGATCGGGGGTAGATAACCTCCGGCAGTCGTGAAACTACAACTCCCAGCATGCATATTTACACTGCTCTTCTTCAAACTTCCACAGAAATGAATGGAGCATGCTGGGAATTGTAGTTTCACAGCAGCTGGAGTTCCAAATTGCCCTAGTATAGATGATAAATATTGGATTGTGGGGGATATGACCCCTGGGATGACCAATGATCCTGAGAATGAGAGGCCCCCAAGTGCCCTCTGTGAATGGAGCAGTAATACGTTGCTCCACCACTCCATTCACTTCTATGGCACCGTCTACATCAGCCCCTTAGAAGTGAATGGAATGGTACACATGAGGATTTCCATATTACACATATCCTGGAGGTACATCAATGTTTGATTGATGGGGGTCCGTCCCCTCCATTGTTTACACAGGCTAAGCAGTCCTAGAGTACCCCTTTAAAAATTGCCTACACAGAAGTATAGATGGGCCACCATGAGAGTGGGTGGTCCGGTATTTTACACTGGAGGTAAATTTTCAGGGCCTTCTCCATTATATGCATCATGTGTCAAAGACAGCAATCTCATCAATGGAGATCTGAGAGGTCTGACTATATGGACTCCCCCCTCAATACAGCACAAGGACTGGGGGGTGACATGGCCCCTTCATTGTAGGCCCGATCTGGGGTGCCACTGGCTAGACCTCAATTGATGTGACACGGATGGCTTAGCTATGGAATTTACATTATATTCCAGCAATAAATATCATAGGCGTACCCCTTTATATAGTTATCATGCTCATGGACGCGTGCTATCCGTGATCTTGATGGGCTGCTCATGTAGTCACACATCAGTGGTGTTGCTCAGGCCTCAGGAGGAAAATATAGTGCAAGTAATAAACTATGGGGGAGGTTTAACAAAACGGTTTAAAGGAAAACTGGCTTAGTTACCCATAGCAACCAATCAGATTCCACCTTTCATTTTGGGCAACCCCTTTGTAAAATGAAAGGTGGAATCTGATTGGTTGCTATGGGCAACTAAGCCAGTTCTACTTTACACCAGTTTGATAAACCTCCCCCTATGTACATTAGAATCCTCACTCGCTGAAGGTTTGGTGCAGAAATTTCTGCGACTTAGGGTCCATTCACACGTCCGTTGTTTCTTTCCTGATCTGTTCAGTTTTTTGCGGAACAGATCAGGACCAGTTCTGGACCCATTCATTTTCAATGGGTCCTGGAAAAAAATAAAAATCTCAGTTTCCGTTGTTCCGTTTCGCATGTCCGATTAAATATAAAACTGGTCCTATTCTTTTCCGCAAAAATCGGATCCTGGTACAATACAAAGTCAATGGTTCCGCAAAAAACGGATGACATTCGTATGTCATCCGTTTTATGCCGAATCCGTTCCTGGAAATTAAATCCTGCCCACAGAAATCACTTATTCACTTTTTTTTTTCATTTTTTTTTTCAAAGAAATCCAAACAACTTTATTTGCTTTGTGAAATTTATACATGTTTCCGTTTTTTGTGGATCCGCAAAAAACTTATGACATACGGAAACATTTTCAGGAACAACGGATCCGCAAAAAACGGACCGAAATTCGAGATATAGAAAAATACTGACGTGTGAATGTAGCCTAACAATGGGTTCCATTCATTTGCAATTAATGAGCCTATCTCCGAAGTTTCTGCCATGTGTGAACATACCCTAAGCCTTTCACAATGTCTCTGAACAGGAGATGACCGCCAAGCTTCCTCCTAATGTAATAATGGGCAGGAACTGAGCAAACGTTATTTAACTGCTACATGGATCTGAAGATGCAAACAGTCAGTGACCTGTCCCCTGGACCTCCACTTCTGGCCTGTCAGAGCATACTGGGAGTTGTAGTTCCCCCAAAACAGCAGAGCCGCATGTGGCAAGACTACTGGCCTAGAGGATGACATATATATAGAACAGAGACGGGATAATCTACTGCAGACTTCAGTATCCAGGGCTATATGCTCAGACATCACAGACTCCGGCCCCCCTCTTGTCCACTGGCTGGGTCTGGTATTGCAAGTTTGCAACTCATTGGCTTTAAAGTGAATAGGGGTAATTTAAGGTACATTCAGATGTCCGTAACTGTTTTGCGGTCTGCAAATTGCGGATCTGCAAAAAAACACAGATTCCGGCCGTGTGCGTTCTGCATTTTGCGGACCGCACATGGCCGGCCCTGTGATAGAATAGGACATGCTCTATCTTTTTTGCACAGTGTGCTGTACGCATCTTTTGCGGCCTCATTAAAATGAATGGGTCCGCACGCGTCCCACAAAATTGCGGAACGGATGCGAACCCTAAACTACAGACATCTGAATGGACCCTTAGACTATGTTCATATTTGCACTGCAGCCTCCATTGCATCTCGGTGGTACTGATGGGGTCCATCATGTAGTGGACCCAGTAGCCTCATGGCTTCCCCTATAGGACCCTTCACATGTTGTGGATTTAATGGCTATTTCAAAAGAAGCCATCGACACAGAACCTGCTAGCATCCCCCTTGGGCCCCTTTCACACGGGCGAGATTTCCGCGCGGGTGCAATGCGCGAGGTGAACGCATTGCACCCGCACTGAATCCGGAACTATTCATTTCTATGGGGCTGTGCACATGAGCTGTGATTTTCACGCATCACTTGTGCTTTGCGTGAAAATCGCAGCATGCTCCTCTTTGTGCATTTTCCACGCAACGCAGGCCCCATAGAAGTGAATGAGGCTGTGTGCAAGCAAGTGCGGATGCGGTGCGATTTTCACGCACAGTTGCTAGAAGACGATCGGGATAGAGACCCGATCTTTATTATTTTCCCTTATAACATGGTTAAAAGGGAAAATAATAGCCTTCTTAATACAGAATGCATAGTACAATAGGGCTGGAGGGGTTTAAAATTTTTTTTTTTTAACTCACCTTAATCCACTTGCTCGCGCAGCCGGCTTCTCTTCTGTCTTCATCTTTGCTGTTCACAGGAAAAGGACCTGTGGTGACGTCACTGCGGTCATCACATGATCCATCACCATGGTGATGGATCATGTGATGGACCATGTGATAAACGCAGTGACGTCATCAAAGGTCCTATTCCTCAAAGAAGAAGAAAGAAGAGATGCCGGCTGCGCAAGCAAGTGGATTAAGGTCAGTTAAATATTTATTTTTATTTTTTTAACCCCTCCAGCGCTATTGTACTATGGATTCTGTATTAAGAATGCTATTATTTTCCCTTATAACCATGTTATAAGGGAAAATAATACAATCTACACAACACCTAACCCAAACCCGAAGTTCTGTGAAGAAGTCCGGGTTTGGGTTTGGGTACCAAACATGCCGATTTTTCTCATGCGCGTGCAAAACGCATTACAATGTTTTGCACTTGCGCGGAAAAATCACGCATTTTCCCGCAACGCACCCGCATCTTATCCGGGCCAAAAACATGACGCCCGTGTGAAAGAGGCCTTACAGTGCAGGGGAGGGGGAGGGGGTTGTAACCTTATTCATATGAACCAGCAGCTTCCTGCCTGAGACACATATCAAGAATCATCCACAAGAAGCGCGAGCATGTTCATACTGCTCAAGGAGTCATGGAAAAGCCACTAGGATCCTCGTGCAGATCCATCAACACGGCTGGGAATCCTCTTGTACATACATGTCAGATTTGCCATAAGCTCTGTACATATGTGAACAGTGTCTTAGTTGTTATATTTTTTGGAGAGGGGGGGGGTTAATAAAAAGTATATATTGTAGCAGAATGTGTATTGTACTATTCACTCAAACCTCAAAGCTTGCATTTTTAGCGATCTGTAGTGTTGAGCGAACTTGTGTTTTAAGTTCGGCGTCTAAAGTTCGGGTTCGGGTTCTCGAAGTATGCCGTTATGGATTTCGCTACCACGGACCATAACGGAATTTAGAATCCATAAGGGGATACTTCGATAACCTGACGCCGAACTTAAAACACAAGTTCGCTCAACACTAGCGATCTGATTTAGATGGATCCGAACCAAATGTATTTTTAGAGCTCAATCAGGCGACTGTATGGACGCCGACACGCCGTGCCCCTGTTGCGGACTGCAAATAGCGGCTGCGCAAAACACGGGCACTGGCCGTGTGCACTCTGTGCTGCGGATGCAGACCCATTGACTCAAAGGGAATCTGTCACCTGGATTTTGTGAATAGAGCTGAGGACATGGGTTGCTAGATGGCCGCAAGCACATCCGCAATACCCAGTCCCCATAGCTCTGTGTGCTTTTATTGTGTAAAAAAAAACGATTTGATCCAAATTTGATCCATATGCAAATTAACCTGAGAGGAGTCCTGTCCCTGAGATAAGTCCAGCGTGAAGGAGCCCAGAACCGCCCCACATCCTCCGAATCTCCTACTTGCTTCCCTATGTCACAAAGCTAGAGCGCCGTAATCTTGCGATGCGCAAGCTAGCGCATGCACAGTTTGTTCCCTGAGGCTGATGCCACCACAGGGACGCGACACTGCGCATGCGCTAGATTGCGCATCGCAAGATTTTGGCGCTCTAGCTCTCAGGTTAATTTGCATATCTATCAAATCGTTTTTGTTTTACACAATAAAAGAGCTATAGGGACTGAATATTGCGGATGTGCTAGCGGCCATCTAGCAACCCATGTCCTCAGCTCTATTCACAAAATCCCGGTGACAGGTTCCCTTTAAATGGACGTGTTCTATCTTTTGCGGCGCAGAGGCACAGATCAGAAGCCCGCAGAAGGGCTTCCGGGGGCTCCCAGTCTGTGCCTCCGCACTACAAAAGATAGGGCATGCCAAATCATTTGTGGACAGATTCAAGTCACATGGCCAATGCCCGTGTATTGCAGACCCGCTATTTGCGGTCCGCAACACGGGCATGGCGACCATACAGTCATGTGAATGGCCTCTTCTTACATCATATAAAAACTGCCTGCGAAGAGCATACAGTAACCCAGTAATAGGCAGCATGCTATAATACACCTCTCTTCGTATGTCTGTTTAGTAACAATATATTCCTACTAGAAGTTTACGAATGATTTGCCAGCAATCTACACTATAAATCCAGCTGGGGGGCGTGTCCCTGCAGTCTGCCACCATCAAATCAGTGCTGCCAGTGTCAGACTGTACAGGGACACGCCCCCTACATATGGCTCGTTATCGTAGGCTGCTGGCAATTCATTCATAAACTTCTACAAGGAATAACAGAGGAATTCAGTGCAATGCCCGTGTCAGCCGTGAACGGCTGCATGGAAAAGGCAGAATTACAGAAAACTGCAAGTGTGAACAGAATCGTATGCATTTCAGAAAATACTGCCGTGCATTGATCAGTCGTGAGATGACAGCTACATTCATGTTGTGTGACTGCCATGTGACTAGCGTTCAGTCCTGCCAGCTGCGCGAGAGTCCCAGTTGCGTCAAAGTTGCACAGGTCGCTGTTTTATTATATAGGCTGCAGGATGGAAGCGACAATCGGTTACACTTCTTTGATACAGAAGAAATAAACGGAGCGCACACCTCCTAATGCAATTATAGGGGCAGGACTGTCTTCTAACAAAGTTGCATTAGGGCTCGTTCACACGGCCGTATGTATTGTGCGGTCCGCAAAAAAAATGATCTGCAAAAAAATACAGATGACGTCCGTGTGCATTCCGTATTTTGCGGAAGGGAACAGCTGGCCCCTATAGAACAGTACTATCCTTGTCCGTAATGCGGACAATAATAGGAACAGAAATACGGACATACGGAAACGGAATGCACACGGAATACCTTTTTTTGCAGACCCATTGAAATGAATTGTTCTGTATACGGTCCGCAAAATAAACGGAACGGACACGGAAAGAATATACGTTCGTGGGCATGAGCCCTTACTGCATGCAATCATTCCTGCGGGACCCTCACACTGACACCTGTGATGCACTATACCTGTCATAGAGCAGACCAGGGTCCACACCCCACCCACAGCTCCCCCAATACTTCTCCCTGCAGTCATTCCTCACCTGAGCGACACTGGCGGCCTCAGGAGCAGGTCCGTACTGCATGGAGGTGAAGAGCTCCCTCACTGAGGGTTTGTCAGACCCAGTAGACGCAGCCATGACTTCCAGTAATGAGTGACAGCCCGCCAGTCCACTGTCAACCGCAAGGGGGAGCTCCAGCTCTGCGCCCTTCTGACTTCCGCCGGAAGAAGGTCGTATTGTCAGCGACAGCTCGAACAATAATCCGCCGTTTACCGTTTCTGGCCTTACATGGCTGCGCTACACGTGACGTTGTGGTACCAGTGTGTATGTTGCTGTGCTGTTCTGGAAAGACGCAAGAATTGGGTTTAAGAACGATTAAGGGACAGCAGGAAAAAGGTCAATCGGAAGTGTGTGTCCACCCGGAAGTGTGCGCATGCGCGGGCTTGAGGCGTTTGCAGTTACTGTTGTTGAGGCGTGATGTCAGTTTGGTTCTAGGTAAGTGACTGCAAACATAGTAGATTTCCTCAGGGACGGGGCCCCCCTGTATGTACTCTCCTGGACACGGTACCCCCCACCATTAGCCTTTGGGAAATAGAGTTGTTTCGATACCACGCGGATAAAATAAAAACACCCAAAAAAAGCTGCATGAGTTCTGCATTGTATGAAACATCCAGCCCATAATCAAACAGTCCTATCCTATTTTTTTTGGGGGGGGGGGGGGACAAGGCGACTAAAAAAAATGGCGAATCATGCAGTTTTTATTTCTTTTTTTTCCTGTTATGGTGTTCACCGCATAGGAGATATTTTTTATATTTTAATAGTTTGGACTTTTTGAATGTTATGTTTATTTGTTTATTGTTTGTATAACATTGGGAAAGGAGGTGATTTATACTTAATATTATATTTTTTTTAACTGTTTATTTATTAACTATTTCCCCCCTTCCCTTAGGGCAGCGGTTCTCAACCTAGGGGTCGCGACCCCTTTGGGGGTCGATCGGCCCTTTCCGGGGGGTCGCCTGAGGCTTCCTATTAGGGCTGCACAATTGTAGCGTTACATTACCCTACTTCGTGAGATTTCCCTACCTCCTGACTTCCCGTCGCACTGCTAATGACGTGAGGAGGCGTTCCTGAGTTTTGACGATATGTGCATGCGCAAACCGACAGTTTATGGAAAATCTCAGCGGAGTTCAGCCTCACACCGGGACACTGCGCATGTGCCGGCCGGAGTTAGCCGCGCTTGCGCACTGGGCCGTAATATTTCCCTACTAAGGCTCTCCTGCACATGCGCAGTGTCCCGGTGTAAAGCTGAACTCCGCTGAGATTTTCCATAAACTGTCGGTTTGCGCATGCGCAGATCGTCAAAACTCAGGAACGCCTCCTCACGTCATTAGCAGTGCAACAGGAAGTCAGGAGGTAGGGAAATCTCACGAGGTAGGGTAGTATAACTCTACAAATAGGAGAGAGATTGTTTCACACAGGAGTAACATACTTTACATGCAAAGACAGTTATGTGCGCAGTTTAGGACACATGAGGGGACACATAGGGCCATGAGGGGGACCAGCAGAGGATGCTATATGTCTTATGCTGGCCCCCCTCATGGCCACAGATATCCCCCACAAGCCAGGGCCCGCCACAGATATCCCCCACAAGCCAGGGCCCGCCACAGATATCCCCCACAAGCCAGGGCCCGCCACAGATATCCCCTGTATTAAAGGGTTTCTACCACTTGCATATGACATATTTGGTGATCAGACACTAGCGATCCGCTAGTGTCTGATGTAGCTTACAAGCTAATTATTATCTTAATCCGTTCGGCCCATACCTCAAAAAAAGCACTTATATCTTTATGCAAATGAGCCTCTAGGTGCTATGCAGGCGTTTTTCCAGCACCTAGAGGCTCCGTCTACCTTGCAGTTTGCCGCCCATCGCCTCGCTCCAGCACGCCCATCTCTTACCGTATTCGATCCTCCCCCTGCTTCAGCCTTCAGAAATCCCGCGCCTGCGCCGAATGCCGCGACGAACGGCGCAGGCGCGAGATTTCGGAAGGCAGAAGCAGGGGGAGGATCGAATAGAGTTGAAGATGGGCGTGCTGGAGCGAGGAGCTGGGCGGCAGTTTAGCAAGGTAGACGGAGCCTCTAGGTGCTGGAAAAACGCCTGCATAGCACCTAGAGGCTCATTTGCATAAAGATATAAGTGCTTTTTTTGAGGTATGGGCCGAACGGATTAAGGTAATAATTAGCTTGTAAGCTACATCAGACACTAGCGGATCGCTAGTGTCTGATCACCAAATATGTCATATGCAAGTGGTAGAAACCCTTTAAGGGGTCACGGCTTTAGAAAGGTTGAAACCCACTGCCTTAGGGGCTAGAACCTGGGATCTTTTAATCCCTTGTCCCTAGATCCCTATTAGGGTGAATAGAACCTCACACTGTCCCTGCTGCCCTGTGCATAGTACACACAGCAGCAGGGAGATTACCATGGCAGCCAGGGGAATGATTTTAATACGGGGGGGGGGGCGCGGCGCACTGCACCACCAATGATGGTTAACGTTTAATACAGGAGGCTGGGTGCGGGGCAGCAGAATCACATAGCCGTCACCCAGTCTCTATAACAGGAAGCTGCGATCAGCGGCAGTAAACCCCCGGGGTTTACTGCCGCTGATCGCAGCTTCCTGTTATAGAGACTGGGTGACGGCTATGTGATTCTGCTGCCCCGCACCCAGCCTCCTGTATTAAACGTTAACCATCATTGGTGGCGCAGTGCGCCCTCCGCCTCTCTCTCTCCTCATTGGTGGCAGCGGGAGAGAGTGACTCCTCCTCCCCTGTGCTGCTGAGGAGAACACGATGCGCATGATCTGTGATAGTAGACTGCGCAGTAGTGCATCCTAGTATCAAAAATGGTCAAATCAAAGTTGTTACCGGACAAAAGTATCGAATGGGTATCAAAAATTAGATACCCAAAACAACCCTATTGGGAAACGATCCCCCAACGCACCCCTTCTATTAACCTTTGGGACACTGGTCCCTCCACTGTTAACTGTTGGGACACAGCATCACCCACCAGCCATTAGCATTTGGGACACAGCACCCACCGCCATTCACCTTTGGGACACAGCATCACCCCTCCCCCTATTGGCCTTTGGGACACAGCATCACCCCCCGCCTGATTAGCCTTTGGGACACAGCCCCCCCCCACCATTATCGGTCAGGGTGAAGAACTCTCTAGCTGTTGGAGAGACTGTTTTCTGTACAGCCACTAACCCAAGTTTTGATTTTCAGCCTCCATCCTCTGAGAGACGCTTCCTGCGCTGCCATCATTGACCTGGGAAGATGGAGTCCGACAAGTCGCTGCTCTCTGCAGAGCTGAACGCAGACATGGAGGAAGATCTGTATGAACAGATGCTGATGAAGGTACCGAGCAGCTGCGATCAGCTCTGCTGTCATTTCTGTAATCCTAAAAGTGCCAGCAAGTATCGCTCCTCTGTCAGGTTGTGACAAGTACGTTCCCTCATGTGTCACTCATATCTGTGCTTGGGAAAGCTGGGTACAACAGTGCAGGGAGCAAATATGTGGTTAAGTAATAAGTGATGCATCCCTTGCTAAAATGTCATTGCCGTTCAGGAACCTGGGAGAGCTGGCTGACAACTATGTCCTTGGCACTGTATTTGCTGTGTACAGATAAGGAATAATGGTTGTTGGTGCCACTCAGATCTGATGACACATCGCTGGGTAAAGCTCACTTTTTGCCCCCTCAATGTTGACTTGCTTAGGCCGAGTTCACACTTGACTTATTTGGTCAGTTATTTCTAGTGATTAGCGAAGCGAGCTTTGGGTGCTACATCCGAATTCGCTTACTTTAAAACTTCAGAATAATACTGTACAGAGATCTGTCTCCGTACAGTATTAGAATGTATGGGCTCCTATGAGCCAAAGTCAGTTATTTGCACGTGACTTCGTTTAATAACTTTGGTAATTGATTTTTAAAGTGGAAAACCTCTTTAAAACTTGAAACTAAATTCTGCTTCGGTTCGGAGCTAGCAGTATCCGTACAGTATTAATCCGAAGTTTTGAACTAAGCGACTTCGGATGTAGCATCTGACGCTCGCTGTGCTCATCACTAGTGATTTCCATCAGTGATGGTGAGCCAAAACCAGGATTGGAGCCTCCACAGACATCAGGTATAAGGGAAAGTTCTGCACCTGTTCTGTGTTTAGAGCCGCACCTGGTTTTGGCTCAGTCACTGATGGAAATCACTGACCAAATAACTGAAGTGTGAACTCGGCCTTATGTGTTCAGTACTGATGAATGTAATGTGTAGCAGCTGGGTGTCAGGGTTTTTAATGTCTCATTGCTCAGCTTGTGGGGAGGGCGTTTCTTTCTTCTAAAGAACAGTTGTCTACCAATAGACGATCTGGCCGTGCTTTGCGGACAAGAATAGGCAGTTATATTAAAGGCTGTCCGTGCCGTTCTGCAAATTGCGAAAAGCGCACGGACGTCATCTGTGTTTTGCGGATCCGCGATTTGCGGACCGCAAAACACACAACCGCCGTGTGCATGTAGCCTAAAGCTGTATTTGCCCAGTCGAAACTCCGCGTTTATGCTGGAAAGTGGCTGGATCCCATAATAGTCAATGGAGATCCGGAGTGAACAGCAGTATCCGGCAATTCTGAATTATGGTGTTCTCTACCAGACTTTATAACGCAGATGTAACCGTACTCTTAGAAAGTGCGGTGATGAAGAGGATTGTTGTATGAACTCCTTGAAGAGGTTATCCAGTAATTAATATTGCTCATCAATATCAGGTTGGCGGGGGTCTGACTACCAGGACCCCTGCCGATCAGCTGCATCAGTCATATGGCCTAGTCAATGGGGCTGAGCTGCAATACCAAGCACTGCCGCTATACGATGTACGGTGCTCTCTTTGGAAAGCTGCCAGGAGCCTGTAGCCTTCACCAGAGCTCCAGTGAGCTCCGTGTTTCCCTGAAACAGCTGATCAGTGGGGTGCCAGGCCTCGGACCCCCGCCAGTTTAATAGTAGGTCATGATTATCATTTTCTGGATAACCCTTTAATGTTCCCATGCACTTTAGATAACTGTCGGCCAAATGCTCGTCCAACCAACCACTTCCTTCCAGCTTCTCCATACACGTGTACACTTAGTTTGACCATGTATGCATATCTTTTGCAGTGGGGAAATGGAGACAAGACACTTCTAGACTCCTGTAGCAGTGGTTTATCTGTGGGTCCACACGATTGGACGTATTGAAATCCAGCATGCCTGATCCTTCTTCCCTGTGGCATCTGCCGTAACTCCCCCCCCCATATCCCCCATACACACTAAATTAGTAATCTGGTTTGGCCAACATTAACCTAATGTGTATGGGCACCTTAGACCTCCGCAGTTCTAATAGTTATGTGAAGGAGAGGACAGTTCCTTGAACCATCGCATTCACATTCTTCATTAATTCACACTGTTTTCTCGTTGCAGGCAAAAGAAGAAATACAAAGCCGATTGCCAAACACACCAGAAACAAGGCAGATAAGACCCCAGCCTGGTGAGACGTCTTCAGGGTCTGCTAATTGTGTAGGAGGAATAGGCTACAGGGGTCCTCTGCTAAGGACAACCCCTTTTAAAGTGTACCAACAGTCATATAGAAAATGATTACTCTGCAGGAGAGTGCGCAGTAATCGCTCCTATAAGTGCATTGCATAGTAGATCCTGCTACTGAACAGAAGCTCGGACTGGCCACAGTCCATGCTGATGGCCGCTCATATGCATGCACTAGGAGACAGAGCATGCTTCCTTCTAGTCTCCTATATTAGGGGAGCCAGTGATGTAAAATCACATTACATCCTACAACCCTGGCTCCCTGAATGGATATGGACATGTAGGAAACAGAGCTGGACGATGTTTGCATCAGCTGCCAGCGCCAGGAACACAGCAGTGGACTGAGCTGGAGGCAGAAGGCTCTGTGCAGTGACTGCTGGCGCTCCGGAATCTCAGCACGAGTTCAGTGGAAGGTGAGCAGCAGTACGCACGGCGGACGGCGCCTTCTGACTCCATTCATTGTGGTTCCGGTGCCAGTGGCTGCTGCAAACAGCTGATCAGTGAGGTGCCAGATTTTGGACCCTCGCCCATATGATATTATTTACTTATCTGGAGGATAGTTCTTAAAAAGCCAGACGACCCTTAGGCTACATGCTAGGGATCGACCGTTATTGATTTTTTAGGGCCGATACCGATAATTTGTGAACTTTCAGGCCGATAGCCGATAATTTATACCGATATTCTGGGAATTTTCATTTTTGAAAAAAAAATAAAAATTCCCACAAATCTGCAGAAAATTAATGTTTATTGTTAATGTGTATTTTTTTTTTTTGTAAATCTTTCTTTTTCATTTATATTTAATATTTTGGTGTTTTTATTTTTTTTGTAACTTTTTTTTTTTTTAACAAACTTTTAGCCCCCTTAGGGACTAGAACCCTTGTCCTATTCACCCTCATAGAGATCTATCAGGGTGAATAGGAGCTCACACTGTCCCTGCTGCTGTGTGCTTTGTGCACTGGGGTGGGGGGGCCCTATGCGCCACCACTGGGGGGGGGGGCGGCGCACTGCGCCACCAATGTCTGATACTGGGGGGCTTGGGGGGGCGCACTGCGCCACCAATGAAGCTTAATCTCACATTTATTCATATACAGGAGGCGGGAGCTGGCTGCAGGATCACATAGCCGGCTCCCGACCTCTATGAGCAGTAGCTGCGATCCGCGGCACCTGAGGAGTTAACTACCCCAGATCGCAGCTACAGCTCATAGAGGCCGGGAGCCGGCAATGTGATCCTGCAGCCAGCTCCCGCCTCCTGTATATGAATGAATGATAGATTAATCTTCATTGGTGGAGCAGTGGCCATAGCTCCTCCCCTCCTCCTGTCCCCTGTCCTTACATTGGCGGCAGGAGCAGCACAGGGGGAGGAGACACTGCTTCCTTCTTCCCTGTGCTGCTAAGGGGAACACGGAGAGCGCTGTCAGCAGCGCGATCTGTGTTCCCCATACACTATCGGAATATCGGCAAAATAGATGCCGATACCGATAGTGTTCAAAATCCTGAATATCGGCCGATAATATCGGTAAATCCGATAATCGGTCGATCCCTACTACATGCACACAGCAGTGAAAAATAGTCGGTTAAAAAACGAATAAACTGTCCAATTTTCAATGGGGCCACAAAGATGCGGACAGAACATAGTGTGCTGTCCTCATCCGCACTTCCGTTCCGCGGCCCCGCAAAAAAATAGAACACGTCCTATTCTTGTCCGCAGCCACAGACAAGAAAAGGCATTTCTATTAAAGTGCTGCCCATGTGCAGTCAGCAAAATGCGGACCGCACATGGCCGTTGTCCGTGTTTTGCGGATCCACAATTTGCGGACTGCAAAACAGTTTTTTTCACTGATGCCTTTCTCAGAAACAGACGTTAAAAATTGACCCATTCAGTCATATGGGGGAAGTCGGTCAGTGAAAAATGGACACGTGAATAACCCCATAGATTACCATTTGTCTTAAAATGGACGTGTGACAGTCATTAAAAAAATGTCCATGACATGTCAGTTTTTTACTGGTCGTGTGCATGTAGCCTTATAAAGTAAGCATAACTTTAACACTTGCTCACGGCCAGCGGTATGTGCTGGCTCGGGGAGAAGTGCCCGTCTCACTATGATAGTTAGGTCTCTCCCTGTTTGTGTGTAATGAGAGACTAGGTCACCAAGTGATGCTGTGCTAATGGGTCCCCTTCATGTTAAGGCAGGGCAATTAATCAAATCGGTTTGATTAATCAAAATTTTGAGAGCCAATCATGTAATCAAGTCATGCACCATCCCCACAGCAGGAGCGAGGAGGAAAAAGTTTTATTAGCGGCAGACGTTCTGCACGGTGTAGGGCTGCCTCGCTGACTGATACATACTGATATTGGGGGAGATTTATCATGAGGAGAATATTTGAAGTCAGATTCGCTTGAGTCTGTTTTGGTGTACTTTGTGCCAAATTATCAAGCGTTTTACATTTGTCGCGTTCTTAAACCGAACACTTTTGTGTAGAAGTGCTGCTGTTCTCCAGTTTTACTGCATCCTCTCTGGAGTGAGATTGCGACTTTTTAAAAAGTCACTGTGATACATCTGGAGTGAAACTTTCAGCTAACGTGGCCCCCGGCCCACCTGTACTTCAAAACCGGAAAAACCGGAGTGAGTGGTGTACAAACGCAAACAAAATCACACACGTTTTGGAGTGTAGGGTGTGATAGATCCCCCCCCCCCCCCCCTTTGTATACTTGTCAGTATTGTCAATACTTTTGTGTTCCTCTTTTACTCTTTATTAGGTTTCTGCATTAAAACTCGCACTTCCAAAAATGCCAAAATTTTTATTAACATCTGCAAGTCAAACCAGATCCCAGCACCCCCAGACCTGACTGAGCAGGAGTTAGTCAAGATCCTGGAATCTGATGATCCCTCTGAGTATCGAGTCCCCATGAGCCTCGGAGAGCCCCACGTTGAAGTTGATAACAGTAAGTATTTTAATACTGTGGTAAATGCTGCACAATGGAACTCAGTTCAACATTTTTCTCAAAGGGTTTTTAAATATTGTATTATTGAATGAATACTGAAGACTGCTCTGTTATAAAGGGAACTCATCCTCTGGCACGTTTCTGGAAAGGGTAGTAAACGGTGAACACACATTTATGGTTTACCTATGGATTTTATTAACATAATTAAAGGGTTTCTACCACTTCGGTGTCACATATTTAGCTGTCAGACACTAGCGATCCGCTAGTGTCTGCTCTGCCCAACCATCCTAATATAATTGCTTTTGGGGCAGCCGTTTTGCTAATAAATGAACTTTTATTAATATGCTAATGAGCCTCTAGGTGCTATGGGGGCGTCATTAGCACCTAGAGGCTCCGTCTACCTTCAGAAACTGCCGCCGCCGAGCGCGTCCCTCCAGCCCGCCCATCTCCTCCTGAATGCGATCCTCCTTGTGAGCGTATGTATTCTGCGCATGCGCAGTGAATGTCTGACCGCTTCCTTGCTCAGACATCTCCACTGCGCCTGCGCGATGATGCCATAGTGCTCCGAGGAACAGGCGCAGTGGAGATGTCTGAGCAGGGAAGCCGTCAGACATTCACTGCGCATGCGCAGAATACAGGCGCTCACAAGGAGGATCGCATTCAGGAGGAGATGGGCGGGCTGGAGGGACGCGCTCGGCGGCGGCAGTTTCTGAAGGTAGACGGAGCCTCTAGGTGCTAATGACGCCCCCATAGCACCTAGAGGCTCATTAGCATATTAATAAAAGTTCATTTTTTAGCAAAACGGCTGCCCCAAAAGCAATTATATTAGGATGGTTGGGCAGAGCAGACACTAGCGGATCGCTAGTGTCTGACAGCTAAATATGTGACACCGAAGTGGTAGAAACCCTTTAAGTATTTACATAGTAACATAGTACATAAGGCTGAAAAAAGACATTTATCCATCCAGTTCTGCCTGTTATGCTGCAAGTTGATCCAGAGGAAGGCAAAAAAAAAAAACTGTGAGGTAGAAGCCAATTTTCCCCACTGTGTTTATATAATCGTACAATTTTCTGATATGCATGTAGTTAATATTCAGCATGCATACCTTTCTTATATGAGGCAGTTGACCTCTATATGCAGAAGAATGGTATAGTCCATGTATCAGTCCTGTGTAATGTATCTGTGGCGTCACTGAAACATGGCCTCAGTAATGTGACACCCTACACATCATGTAGTTTCTGCCATTCAGCAAGCAACAGTGTTACATGACATACATGTGCTAGGTCATCATATCCATGTGATAATTAAATAGGACTACTGGTGGAATAAAAATGTTATTGTGGTTATTACAATCACTACATCACTGTGTAGTTACATGCCCGCCTGCCTCTAGGTGATGTTTTAAAATGGTGACCTAGAAGATCTGCTTCTACGTAGACACTGACAGACATGAGGGGCTGCTGTACATAGTAGTACTGTATATGTTCTGCTCCTCAATACACTACTGTTCACCTGTTAGATACCTGGGCATAGGCACTGAAAACCAGGTCATGTGACTGACGCCATGTTTATTCCTATCTAGCTCTTCTACAGATGCATTTTACAGGAGCAAAATGGGCTGTACCTTTTTTTTTTTTTTCTTTAGGGAGAGGCAAATACATAGATATAATAAAGGTCTGCAAGCAAAATGTTAAATAAACACACATTCTATTCTCTACATAAATGATTGCCATCATAAAAAACGGAATACTTGTTTGTTTTTCAGTGGAACTTTGAGACTTTTTGTATACAATCACAATTAGCGTTGCACCAATTTGTATAACCCCTTTACATCACCCATATTCTTTTTTTCTTACAGGTGGAAGCGGCTGCACGGCTTATGACATAGTGATAAACAGCGCATTCTTTGAGAAAATTACGGTAACCATGAACTACGATAAATGGCTAAAATTGTCCTGATAAATGAAGTGCTCTTATCTTCTCCTCTGTGATTTCCTTACTTTGCTTTTTTCTATATTTTTCTCAGAGTAACGAGCTCTTCAGGGAGTTCTTCATTACTGTGGCAATGGAAGGACTTGAGAATAAATATGAGATGGAGCTCTCTAGAGGTAACAGTTCTCCTTTATAACCTATGGGAAGGCCAGCTTACTGAGGACCTGTCCCCTCTTCTGACATGTCGAAGTAAATTCCCTGTGAAATAACAAATCTGGAGCATTTTTCCTTAGAACTCTATGTTGTTTCCTGATGGAAATGTATACGTACATTTACACCTGGGTGTAAACTTGTCAGTAGGGGAGCGCTTATGTAGACACCTCCTCCTGCGCTTTCTGTACAGAATCATTTATGATCAGATTTTGGGGTTTGTCCAAAGCAGGCAAGCCCTTTTAAGGCTTCTAGATGCGGATTCTACTCAAATGTAAAGTGCAAACTTTTGCTGATGGCACAAAAATATGTAGGATACTTTGAAGGGTATTCCAGGACACAGCAACCCACCTTAATTAGTTGTATCTAGCCTGCAGAAGAAAGTTCCCAATATACTTGCCTTCTCGAACTTTCATGGATCAGCCACTCTGGGACCCAGTCATGTGATGCTTTACTTTGGTAAATCCTACATCTGCCAACATCACGTTCTTTACCGTTCTTTCTCATCCGTATCATTGGGGAAACACCGTCTTGACCTTGGGTATAGCTACTGCCACTAGGAGGCGACACTAAGCAAAAAGTGTTTGCTCCTCCTCTCGGCTATATCCCTCCTCCAGACACTGAGCTAATCAGTTTTAGCTTAATGTCCGTAGGAGGCAGACCTCCCTGCTTTGCAGGTCTGCTGAATTTTTTTATTTTCATTTTTTATTATTTTTCTCTTTTTCTTTCCTTTAGCTGGGCTGAGGGCAGTCTCCAAGCTGCCTGCGTTCCCACCCAGTAGGCAAGAGACCAGCGGGTCACCCGAACCCCGTGCTCCAGAAGAAAAGGAGGACCAGAGGTCCCTGTAAAAACCTCTGTCTCCTGCCAGCTTTCGGGTCCCCAGGTTTGGTCTCTGCCAAAGTCCCCTCTGTTACTGGTGTAGCTACCCTCACCAAGGGGTAACACACCGAAGCTGGTGACCCAGCTAGAGCCAGGGGGGCAGAAAACACCAGACGGGTGAGTATTCTTCCTCCTCCCTACCCCTCCTTTTCATATGAATATCCCCCATGGAGGCCTACTTACCTCCACTTAAAGCCTCAGTTTCGACAGGTGTCCCTTCCCCGGGAGGGGGGAGACTTTCTCTAATGGCTCAGTGTGTTTTTAGGTTGTTTCCTAGTAATCTGGTGATTAACCACTTAAGGACCACAGGTTTATACCCCCCTAGTGACCAGGCCCTTTTTTACAAATCGGCACTCCACAACTTTAGCGGTTTATTGCTCGGTCATGCAACTTACCACCCAAATGAATTTTACCTCCTTTTCTTCTCACTAATAGAGCTTTCATTTGGTGGTATTTAGGGCTGCAGCTAACGATTATTTGAATAATCGATTAGTTGCCGATTAATTTCTACGATTAATCGATTAATCGGGAAAAACGACAAAATTACAAAACAGAGGTTTATATGATCTTACTTGAAAAATTATGTTCAAAGGCCATATTAAAACAAATTGTGGACGACACTTATGGGGGATCTGTGGACGACACTTATGGGGGATCTGTGGACGACACTTATGGGGGATCTGTGGACGACACTTATGGGGGATCTGTGGACGACACTTATGGGGGATCTGTGGACGACACTTATGGGGGATCTGTGGACGACACTTATGGGGGATCTGTGGACGACACTTATGGGGGATCTGTGGACGACACTTATGGGGGATCTGTGGACGACACTTATGGGGGATCTGTGGACGACACTTATGGGGGATCTGTGGACGACACTTATGGGGGATCTGTGGACGACACTTATGGGGGATCTGTGGACGACACTTATGGGGGATCTGTGGACGACACTTATGGGGGGATCTGTGGACGACACTTATGGGGGATCTGTGGACGACACTATTATGGGGGATCTGTGGACGACACTTATGGGGGATCTGTGGACGACACTTATGGGGGATCTGTGGACGACATTTATGGGGGGATCTGTGGACGACATTTATGGGGGGATCTGTGGACGACACTTATGGGGGGATCTGTGGACGACACTTATGGGGGGATCTGTGGACGACACTTATGGGGGGGGATCTGTGGACGACACTTATGGGGGGATCTGTGGACGACACTTATGGGGGGATCTGTGGACGACACTTATGGGGGGATCTGTGGACGACACTTATGGGGGATCTGTGGACGACACTTATGGGGGATCTGTGGACGACACTTATGGGGGATCTGTGGACGACACTTATGGGGGATCTGTGGACGACACTTATGGGGGGATCTGTGGACGACACTTATGGGGGGATCTGTGGACGACACTTATGGGGGATCTGTGGACGGCGTTTATGGGGGATCTGTGGACGACACTATTATGGGGGATCTGTGGACGGCGTTTATGGGGGATCTGTGGACGGCGTTTATGGGGGATCTGTGGACGGCGTTTATGGGGGATCTGTGGACGGCGTTTATGGGGGATCTGTGGACGGCGTTTATGGGGGATCTGTGGACGGCGTTTATGGGGGATCTGTGGACGGCGTTTATGGGGGATCTGTGGACGGCGTTTATGGGGGATCTGTGGACGGCGTTTATGGGGGATCTGTGGACGACACTTATGGGGGATCTGTGGACGACACTATTATGGGGGATCTGTGGACGGCGTAGTTATGGAGAGGGGGATATGTGCACTGTTATGGGCATAACAGTGCACAGATCCCTTTCCTCATAACAGTGCACAGACCCCCCTTCCCATAGCAGTGCCATACACAGACCCCCCCTCCTCCCCATAGCAGTGCTATACACAGACCCCCCTCCTCCTCCCCATAGCAGTGCTATACACAGATCCTCCCCCCTCCCCATAGCAGTGCTATACACAGACCCCCCTTCCCCCTAACAGCCCCGGCGCTTGCATCTTTATTTTACCTTTTTACAATGACGCTCCCGCTCCTGTAACAGCCAGGCAGAGCGGACGGCGGCGTAACGTCACTCAATCACGTGACGCGCCTGCTCCGCCCACTTCATGAATGAAGGAGGCGGAGCAGGCGCGTCACGTGATTGAGTGACGTTACGCCGCCGTCCGCTCTGCCTGGCTGTTACAGGAGCGGGAGCGTCATTGTAAAAAGGTAAAATAAAGATGCAGCGCCCGCCCGCCCGCCCGCCCGCCCGAATAGCAACGAATCGGCGATTATTCGATAACTGGATTCGTCGACAACGAATCCAGTTATCGAATATAATCGATTACATCGATTAATCGTTGCAGCCCTAGTGGTATTTCATTGCCGCTGACATTTTTACTTTTTTTGTTATTAATCGAAATTTAACGATTTTTTTGCAAAAAAATGACATTTTTCACTTTCAGCTGTAAAATTTTGCAAAAAAAACGACATCCATATATACATTTTTCGCCAAATTTATTGTTCTACATGTCTTTGATAAAAAAAAAATGTTTGGGCAAAAAAAAAAAATGGTTTGGGTAAAAGTTATAGCATTTACAAACTATGGTACAAAAATGTGAATTTCCGCTTTTTGAAGCAGCTCTGACTTTCTGAGCACTTGTCATGTTTTCTGAGGTTCTACAATGCCCAAACAGTAGAAAAACCCCACAAATGACCCCATTTCGGAAAGTAGACACCCTAAGGTATTCACTGATGGGCATAGTGAGTTCATAGAACTTTTTATTTTTTGTCACAAGTTAGCGGAAAATGATGATGATTTTATTTTTTTTATTTTTTCTTACAAAGTCTCATATTCCACTAACTTGCGACAAAAAATAACAAATTCTAAAAACTTGCCATGCCCCTCACGGAATACCTTGGGGTGTCTTCTTTCCAAAATGGGGTCACTTGTGGGGTAGTTATACTGCCCTGGCAATTTAGGGGCCCAAATGTGTGAGAAGCACTTTGCAATCAAAATGTGTAAAAAATGACCGGTGAAATCCAAAAGGTGCACTTTGGAATATGTGCCCCTTTGCCCACCTTGGCAGCAAAAAAGTGTGACACATCTGGTATCGCCGTACTCAGGAGAAGTTGGGGAATGTGTTTTGGGGTGTCATTTTACATATACCCATGCTGGGTGAGAAAAATATCTTGGTCAAATGCCAACTTTGTATAAAAAAATGGGAAAAGTTGTCTTTTGCCAAGATATTTCTCTCACCCAGCATGGGTATATGTAAAAAGACACCCCAAAACACATTCCCCAACTTCTCCTGAGTACGGCGATACCAGATGTGTCACACTTTTTTGCTGCCAAGGTGGGCAAAGGGGCACATATTCCAAAGGGCACCTTTCAGATTTTGCAGGCCATTTTTTACACATTTTGATTGCAAGGTACTTCTCACACATTTGGGCCCCTAAATTGCCAGGGCAGTATAACTACGCCACAAGTGACCCCATTTTGGAAAGAAGACACCCCAAGGTATTCCGTGAGGGGCATGGCGAGTTCCTAGAATTTTTTATTTTTTGTCACAAGTTAGCGGAAAATGATGATTTTTTTTTTTTTCTCTTTTTTCCTTACAAAGTCTCATATTCCACTAACTTGCGACAAAAAATAAAAAATTCTAGGAACTCGCCGTGCCCCTCACGGAATACCTTGGGGTGTCTTCTTTCCAAAATGGGGTCACTTGTGGCGTAGTTATACTGCCCTGGCAATTTAGGGGCCCAAATGTGTGAGAAGTACTTTGCAATCAAAATCTGTAAAAAAATGACCGGTGAAATCCGAAAGGTGCACTTTGGAATATGTGCCCCTTTGCCCACCTTGGCATCAAAAAAGTGTCACACATCTGGTATCGCCGTACTCAGGAGAAGTTGGGGAATGTGTTTTGGGGTGTCATTTTACATATACCCATGCTGGGTGAGAGAAATATCTTAGCAAAAGACAACTTTTCCCATTTTTTTATACAAAGTTGGCATTTGACCAAGATATTTTTCTCACCCAGCATGGGTATATGTAAAATGGCACCCCAAAACACATTCCCCAACTTCTCCTGAGTACGGCGATACCAGATGTGTCACACTTTTTTGCTGCCAAGGTGGGCAAAGGGGCACATATTCCAAAGTGCACCTTTCGGATTTCACCGGCCATTTTTTACACATTTTGATTGCAAAGTTCTTCTCACACATTTGGGCCCCTAAATTGCCAGGGCAGTATAACTACGCCACAAGTGACCCCATTTTGGAAAGAAGACACCCCAAGGTATTCCGTGAGGGGCATGGCGAGTTCCTAGAATTTTTTATTTCTCGCCCATTTTCCTTGGGGGACACAGACCTTGGGTATAGCTCAGCTCCCTAGGAGGCGTGACACTAAGTAAAACTGTTAAGCCCCTCCTCCATCAGCTATACCCTCAGCCTGGAGATAGAGGCTACCAGTTTTAGCTTAGTGTCCAAGGAGGCAAGACACTCCCTGCTACTGCAGGGCTGTTTTCTCCTTGTTGTAATTTTATTTTATTTTTGTGTTTTCCTAGAGATACCAGAGACGCATTGGGCCTCTCTGCTCTCCCGGGGTGAGCTGCGCCAGTGCCAACTTATCTGCACTGCTGCCTCCCCCACAGAAGCAATAGGAGGATCTGGGCAGCAATGGCTCCCCTACATCCCGCCAGCTAGGGGGTCGCCCGCACGCAAAGCCCCTCTCCCAGCTTCCTGCCACTGCGGTGCCAGTAGCTGAAGGGGCGACCCTGCTGGAAGGAACTGAGGGTGAAGACAGGTGAGATGGCTTTTCCAGCCCATACCCGTCCCTATCGGCAAGCATGTACCCCTCTGGGTAAGGGGGGCACCTGTGGTCGCTCATTCTGAGCGCTCCAGCAGACCCTCCCCAGCTCCCCTCCGTGTATCTCACGCCGTTTTCCCCCATTTTCAGGCTACTCTTCAAGACGGCTGATCTCTCCCTCTCTCCCTCCCGCCGCCGCCCGCTCCGTTCCGAACGGGGGGCGGGGCTTATGCCCGACATGACCATACCGGCATCGGCGGGGCAGGGGACGATGGTGGCAGAAGGTCACCCACCTGGGAATAATCGCCGCACTCTTGGGGCCTGCGGGCCCTTTATTTCATGGCATCCTGCTTCTTCTTAGCCCTGCGAGTTTTTTCGGCAGCAGGGGGCGTGGCTTACGCGCGCGCGCGCCATTTTGGGGGCGGAGTTAGGTTCTCCTTCACAGGAGACATTTCAAGCGCTGGAGGGGGCGGAGCTTGTTCCCCGCGCTTCTGCTGAATTCTTCCCGCGTTTCCTCACTCCTAGACAGGAAGCTGGGACACGTGGGGGACTCTGAGCACCTGGTGTATCGCTCGGCTTCTGTGGGCGCTATCTGCAGGCTCTCTGCTGTTTGCTGCTCCCTGCTGCTGCTGCTGCTGCAGCTGCTGCTGATCCTCTCTACTCCTGACGTTCTTCTGAGGCACTGGTAGGACAGTTAACCCCCTCCTAACCCTCCTGGTCATAGTTGCTATATCCCTTGTGGTCTCTGTATTGGTACGACCACTTTTTCAGCATGTCAGATCCCACGGGTGCCCCCAAACCCTGGTACCATGCCTGTACCGCCTGTAAGGAACTTTTTTCGTGTGGGCAATCTGAGCCGCATTGCCTTGCATGTCAGGCCCCGGTGCAGGGCCCGCTCTCCGCTGCGCCCCCCGGTGCCTCTGAACCCCCTGACTGGGCTAGGTCTCTGTCTCAGGCGGTGGAAAGCCTTACACACGTAGTGGGCCGTCTCGTGGATAGACCGCCTCTCCCGCAGGCTGCCACAATCCCTGTCGCACCCGCTGGGACTACCGTTTCTGCCGCCCCCACTGATTCCCTGCCTCCCAGCGAATCTTCCAGGGCCCGGCATATTCAGAAACGTTCAAGGGTTGAGCGCACATCTTCTCCAGATGCTTCGCTCTCTCCGCCATGCGTGCGAGCTCAGTCAAGTCTATCCTCTCAAAGGGATACGCTTTCTGAGGGAGAACTGGCGGATTCGGACGTGGACATGGACTCAGAGCTTCCGTCCAAATTGGCGTCCGCGGTGGGGCATCTTATCACTAGCATCCGTGATACCTTTCACATACACGATGACCCCCCCAACTCTGAACAGGCCGGCGTGTCCTTTCTTCGCCCCAGACAGACCTCCAAGGTCTTTCCCATCCACGCAGATTTTTCTTCTGTGGTGTCCAAGGCTTGGACCCGGCCTAACGTCCGCTTTGTTACACCCAAAAAGCTGGACATTTGTTATCCCTTTCCAGCGGATTCTGTGACCACGTGGACGTCCCCGCCTAAGGTTGATCCTCCCGTGGCTCGCCTGTCCAAAAGCACTACTATTCCTGTACAAGACGGATCTTCCCTCCAGTCTGCTGAGGACCGTCGTACGGAATCCCTCTCCAAGGCCATATTTACTGCCTCTGGTTCGGCCCTTAGACCGGTCTTTGCCTCCGCCTGGGCTGGTAAAGCGGTCTCTGAATGGGGTTTGCAACTGGAACGGGAGTTAGGGTCGGACGTCCCTCTACAGGACCTCCGTTCCTTAGCCCAACTAATTGTCCAGGCCGGAAAATTTGTCTGTGAGGCCTCTCTTGATGCGGGTGCCCTCATTGCCCGTTCCTCTGCCCTGGCAGTTTCTGTCAGGAGGGAACTCTGGCTGAAGGTTTGGGCGGCGGACGCCGCTTCCAAACGCTCTTTGGCTGGCCTACCATTCTCGGGTTCCCGCTTGTTCGGAACCCGTCTGGACGAACTTATATCTGAGGCCACGGGTGGGAAGAGTACTCTCCTCCCCCAGTCCAGGCCGAGGGGCGCCCCCCGCGGTCGCGCTGGTTCGTCCCGTTTTCGGTCCTTTCGCAAGCCCACCGGGTCTAGACCCGCGGCCGGTTCTTCTTCCTCTGGCCCAGCCCAGGATAGACGCAAGAAGCCGTTTTTTCGGACGCAATCTACCTGGCGCAAGCCCCAGCCCACACGGGCTCCCTCAGGCCAGCAGCCCTCTGCCTGAAGGTGCGCCCCCACCCACCCGGGTGGGGGGCCGCCTTCTACTGTTCAGGAACGTATGGCGGGCCCACATCTCAGACGCATGGGCGCTCGAGATTGTATCTTGCGGATACAAGATCGAATTTGCGTCCATTCCGCCAGACCGTTTCTTCCGGTCCCGTCCTCCGCGGGATCCCGTACGAGCGGCCGCCTTCTTCACGGCCATTCGCTCTCTAATGGACAAGGGTGTCGTCGCCCCCGTGCCTCCGACGGAAAGGTTCAGGGGGTTCTACTCGAACCTCTTTGTGGTTCCCAAGAAGGAAGGCTCAGTGCGACCGATCTTGGACCTAAAGCGCCTGAACCGTTTTCTCCGACTGCAGAGATTCCGGATGGAGTCTCTCAGGTCCGCAGTGGCCTCCCTGGAAAGAGGGGATTTCATGGCCTCAATCGACGTTCAGGATGCATATCTCCACGTTCCGGTTGCTCCATGTCATCACCGCTTCCTGCGCTTCGCGGTGGGGGACGATCACTTCCAATTCGTCGCCCTTCCCTTTGGTCTGGCGACGGCTCCTCGAGTATTCACCAAGGTCCTGGCCCCTGTCTTGGCCCTTCTGCGTTCAAGAAGTGTGTTTCTTCTCCCTTACTTGGACGACATCTTGGTCAAGGCACCCTCCTTCTCTCAGGCATCCGGCAGTGTGGGACTCACTCTGGAGACCCTGACGCGGTTCGGTTGGATCATCAACCACCCCAAGTCTTCTCTTACCCCCTCCAGACGGCTGATCTTCCTGGGGATGCTCCTGGATACGGAGTTGGCGGAGGTCCGCCTCCCGTCGGACAAGCGTCTGGCCCTTTGCGGGTCTGTTCGCAGTCTCCTCCGTCATCACCGCCCTTCCCTCAGAACCAGCATGCGGTTGTTGGGGAAGATGGTTGCCTGTTTCGAAGCGGTGCCGTTCGCACAATTCCGATCCCGCACCTTTCAGAGGGCAATTCTGTCGGCCTGGGACAAATCACCGAGGAGTCTGGACAGGACCTTTCTTCTGCCTCCCCTGGCTCGGGCTTCCCTCAGCTGGTGGTTGCATATCCCCCTACGGGGGAGGTCCTTCCTCCCACTGAACTGGCTGGTGATTACCACCGATGCCAGCTTACGGGGGTGGGGGGGGGTTTTCCCTCCCCGGTCCGTCCAGGGCGTTTGGTCTCTATCGGAGTCCAGACTTCCAATCAATATTCTGGAACTGAGGGCGATTCTTCTGTCCCTCAGACACTGGACCCATCTACTGAGGGGCCACCCTGTTCAGATCCAATCGGACAATGCCACGGCTGTGGCATACATAAACCATCAGGGAGGCACTCGCAGCGCTGCAGCGATGCAAGAGGTGACCCTCATTCTCCTCTGGGCGGAGGCGCATGTGCCGGCCTTATCCGCGATTTACATCCCGGGGGTGGACAACTGGGCGGCGGATTTCCTGAGCCGGTCCACCATCGACCCGGGAGAATGGTCCCTGCACCCAGAGGTGTTCGAAGCCCTTTGTCTTCGCTGGGGTCGCCCCGACGTGGACCTCATGGCTTCCAAATTCAACCACAAGGTCCCCCGATACCTGGCCAGGGCACGGGACCCGAAGGCGTACGGCGCCGACGCGCTCGTTCTTCCGTGGCGCGAATTCTCCCTTCTGTACGTCTTTCCTCCTTTCCCCCTCCTGCCACGGGTTCTTCGGAGGATCGCGGCAGAGGGCGTTCCCGCGATTCTGATCGCCCCGGATTGGCCCCGCCGGTCTTGGTACGCCGACCTAATGTTGCTGTTGGCAGACGCACCGTGGCCACTGCCCTCCAGGGAAGACCTTCTCTCTCAGGGACCGATCTTCCACGAGCATTTAGGCTCGCTACGTTTGACGGCGTGGCTATTGAGACCGCCGTCTTAACGCGACGGGGTTTCTCCGCGGACGTAGTCCGCACCATGATCCTGTGCTCGTAAGCCCGTGTCCTCTAGGATCTACTATCGGGTTTGGAGGTCCTATCTGGGGTTCTGTGAGTCCCGGAGCATCCCACCTCTCCGGTTTTCTCTTCCCACGATCCTGTCCTTCCTCCAGTCGGGTCTGGACCTGGGGCTGAGCCTCAGTTCTCTGAAGGGACAGATTTCGGCGCTGTCTATTCTTCTCCAGCGTCCCCTGGCCCCTCTGGGGCCAATTAAGACCTTCTTACAAGGGGTGGCTCACTCTGTTCCGCCGTACCGCCCTCCAGTTCCATCCTGGGACCTGAATGTGGTGCTCTCGGCGCTCCAATCAGCCCCCTTCGAGCCTTTACGGGAGGTCTCCCTTCGCCTTCTGTCCTGCAAGGTCATTTTTCTTGTGGCCATCACATCTCTCCGACGGGTGTCGGAGTTGGCGGCTCTTTCTTGCTCCGAACCTTTCCTGATCTTCCACCAGGATAAGGTTGTGCTTCGGCCTGTCCCGTCCTTCCTGCCAAAGGTGGTCTCCGCCTTTCACATCAATGAGGACATCGTCCTTCCGTCGCTCTGTCCCTCTCCTTCCCACCCCAGAGAACGGGAACTGCACCGTCTGGATGTGGTCAGGGCGTTGAAGATTTATCTGGAGGTCACCGGATCCTTTCGGCGCACGGACTCCCTGTTTGTGGTTCCGGAGGGTTCGCGCAAGGGTTTGGCGGTCTCCAAGGTGGCTATTGCCCGTTTCATTAAACTGGCGGTGTCTGAGGCTTATCGAGCCAGGGGTAGAGCTCCGCCTTTCAGCGTCACTGCTCATTCCACCAGAGCAGTCGGAGCTTCCTGGGCGCAGAGGCATCGGGCCTCGGCTGAACAGTTGTGCAAAGCAGCCACTTGGTCCTCTCTGCACACTTTCACAAGGTTCTATAGAGTGCATACGCATGCATCAGCGGATGCTGCTTTGGGCCGCCTGGTTTTGCAGGCAGCGGTTTCCTGATGCTCCGGTGGTGGTCCGCCTTGGGTTTGTGGTCCCTCCCTTCTTGGACTGCTCTTGAACGTCCCAAGGTCTGTGTCCCCCAAGGAAAATGGGCGAGAAAAGGAGATTTTTGTATAACTTACCAGTTAAATCTCTTTCTCGCTCTTCCTTGGGGGACACAGCACCCACCCTTCTGTGTTTTGTTACAGGGTTATGGTCTGGCGCCCCGTTGGGTTGCTGGCTGGTTGTTTCCGTTATTGGTTGTTATCCTTTCACTACTTGGACACGCAACTGGTAGCCTCTATCTCCAGGCTGAGGGTATAGCTGATGGAGGAGGGGCTTAACAGTTTTACTTAGTGTCACGCCTCCTAGGGAGCTGAGCTATACCCAAGGTCTGTGTCCCCCAAGGAAGAGCGAGAAAGAGATTTAACTGGTAAGTTATACAAAAATCTCCTTTTTTTGTCGCAAGTTAGTGGAATATGAGACTTTGTAAGGAAAAAAGAAAAAAAATGAAAAATCATCATTTTCCGCTAACTTGTGACAAAAAATAAAAAATTCTAGGAACTCGCCGTGCCCCTCACGGAATACCTTGGGGTGTCTTCTTTCCAAAATGGGGTCACTTGTGGCGTAGTTATACTGCCCTGGCAATTTAGGGGCCCAAATGTGTAAGAAGTACCTTGCAATCAAAATGTGTAAAAAATGGCCTGCGAAATCCGAAAGGTGCTCTTTGGAATGTGTGCCCCTTTGCCCACCTTGGCTGCAAAAAAGTGTCACACATCTGGTATCGCCGTACTCAGGAGAAGTTGGGCAATGTGTTTTGGGGTGTCATTTTACATATACCCATGCTGGGTGAGAGAAATATCTTGGCAAAAGACAACTTTTCCAATTTTTTTATACAAAGTTGGCATTTGACCAAGATATTTTTCTCACCCAGCATGGGTATATGTAAAATGACACCCCAAAACACATTCCCCAACTTCTCCTGAGTACGGCGATACCACATGTGTGACACTTTTTTGCAGCCTAGATGCGCAAAGGGGCCCAAATTCCTTTTAGGAGGGCATTTTTAGACATTTGGATCCCAGACTTCTTCTCACACTTTCGGGCCCCTAAAAAGCCAGGGCAGTATAAATACCCCACATGTGACCCCACTTTGGAAAGAAGACACCCCAAGGTATTCAATGAGGGGCATGGCGAGTTCCTAGAATTTTTTTTTTTTTTGCATAAGTTAGCGGATATTGATTTTTTTTTTGTTTTTTTCTCACAAAGTCTCACTTTCCGCTAACTTAGGACAAAAATTTCAATCTTTCATGGGCTCAATATGCCCCTCACGGAATACCTTGGGGTGTCTTCTTTCCGAAATGGGGTCACATGTGGGGTATTTATACTGCCCTGGCTTTTTAGGGGCCCTAAAGCGTGAGAAGAAGTCTGGAATATAAATGTCTAAAAATGTTTACGCATTTGGATTCCGTGAGGGGTATGGTGCGTCCATGTGAGATTTTATTTTTTGACACAAGTTAGTGGAATATGAGACTTAGTAAGAAAAAACAAAACAAAACAAACAAAAATTTCCGCTAACTTGTGCCAAAAAAAAATGTCTGAATGGAGCCTTACCAGGGGGGGGGTGATCAATGACAGGGGGGTGATCAATGACAGGGGGGGGATCAATGACAGGGGGGGGATCACCCATATAGACTCCCTGATCACCCCCCTGTCATTGATCACCCCCCCTGTAAGGCTCCATTCAGACATCCGCATGATTTTTTACGGATCCATGGATACATGTATCGGATCCACAGAACGCATGCGGACGTCTGAATGGAGCCTTACAGGGGGGTTATCAATGACAGGGGGTGATCAGGGTGATCACCCCCCTGTCACTGATCACCCCCCCTGTAAGGCTCCATTCAGACATCCGCATGATTTTTTACGGATCCATGGATACATGTATCGGATCCACAAAACGCATGCGGACGTCTGAATGGAGCCTTACAGGGGGGTTATCAATGACAGGGGATGATCAGGGTAATCAGGGTGATCACCCCCCTGTCACTGATCACCCCCCCTGTAAGGCTCCATTCAGACATCTGCATGATTTTTTACGGATCCATGGATACATGGATCGGATCCACAAAACGCATGCGGACGTCTGAATGGAGCCTTACAGGGGGGTTATCAATGACAGGGGTGATCAGGGTAATCAGGGTGATCACTCCCCTGTCACTGATCACCCCCCCTGTAAGGCTCCATTCAGACATCCGCATGATTTTTTACGGATCCATGGATACATGGATCGGATCCACAAAACGCATGCGGACGTCTGAATGGAGCCTTACAGGGGGGTTATCAATGACAGGGGGTGATCAGGGTAATCACCCCCCTGTCACTGATCACCCCCCCTGTAAGGCTCCATTCAGACATCCGCATGATTTTTTACGGATCCATGGATCGGATCCACAAAACGCATGCTGACGTCTGAATGGAGCCTTACAGGGGGGTTATCAATGACAGGGGGTGATCAGGGTAATCACCCCCCTGTCACTGATCACCCCCCCTGTAAGGCTCCATTCAGACATCCGCATGATTTTTTACGGATCCATGGATACATGGATCGGATCCACAAAACGCATGCGGACGTCTGAATGGAGCCTTACAGGGGGGTTATCAATGACAGGGGGTGATCAGGGTAATCACCCCCCTGTCACTGATCACCCCCCCTGTAAGGCTCCATTCAGACATCCGCATGATTTTTTACGGATCCATGGATCGGATCCACAAAACGCATGCTGACGTCTGAATGGAGCCTTACAGGGGGGTTATCAATGACAGGGGGTGATCAGGGTGATCACCCCCCTGTCACTGATCACCCCCCCTGTAAGGCTCCATTCAGACATCCGCATGATTTTTTACGGATCCATGGATACATGGATCGGATCCACAAAACGCATGCGGACGTCTGAATGGAGCCTTACAGGGGGGTTATCAATGACAGGGGGGTGATCAGGGAGTGTATATGGGTGATCACCCGCATGTCATTGATCACCCCCTGTAAGGCTCCATTCAGACGTCCGCATGTGTTTTGCGGATCCGATCCATGTATCCATGGATCCGTAAAAATCATGCGGACGTCTGAATGGAGCCTTACAGGGGAGTGATCAATGACAGGGGGGTGATCAATGACAGGGGGTGATCAGGGAGTGTATATAGGTGATCACCCGCCTGTCATTGATCACCCCCCTGTAAGGCTCCATTCAGACGTCCGTATGCTTTTTGCGGATCCGATCCATGTATCCGTGGATCCGTAAAAATCATACGGACGTCTGAACGGAGCCTGACAGGGGGGTGATCAATGACAGGGGGGTGATCAGGGAGTTTATATGGGGTGATCATGGGTGATCAGGGGTTTATAAGGGGTTAATAAGTGACGGGGGGGTGTGTGTAGTGTAGTGTAGTGTTTGGTGCGACTTTACTGACCTACCTGTGTCCTCTGGTGGTCGATCCTAACAAAAGGGACCACCAGAGGACCAGGTAGGAGGTATATTAGACGCTGTTATGAAAACAGCGTCTAATATACCTGTTAGGGGTTAAAAAATTCGGATCTCCAGCCTGCCAGCGAACGATCGCCGCTGGCATGCTGGAGATCCACTCGCTTACCTTCCGTTCCTGTGAGCGCGCGCGCCTGTGTGCGCGCGTTCACAGGAAATCTCGCGTCTCGCGAGATGACGCCTATTGGCGTTAGTGTGACCTGGGAGCGCCGCAGAAATGACGCCTTTCGGCGTTAGTGTGACGGGAGGAGGTTAACTTGCATGTTTATTTGGAAGCTAAGCAGCTTGGGTTGTTGATGACAGTCCAGCCTGGTGTAGTAATTGCTCTAGCCCCACCAGCTGCCAATAAGCTCCGCCCCTGCCTTCTGCTTAACCCTTTCCTTGCCTCAGTGCTGCTCTGGGCTCTCTGCTGAGGCTTGCAGTGCTGGTTATTAGTACAGATGGATGTGGGTGCAGTTCCCTTAGGTCTGTTTGGTTAGAATTGAGCTGTAAAAAAATAAATAAAAAAAAGTCTATATATTTATATATTATTAACCCTTGGAGCTATTTGGTCTTTCTGAACCTAGTTCCCATAGGCGGAGTAATTGCATGTGCTCTGGATTCTCTACTCCCTGTAGCATACCCTCCTTCCATAGGCCCTTCTTCCTTAGGCGGAGTAATTGCCCGTCCTCTGGATGCTGTACAGCCTGTAGCATACCCTCCTTCCACAAAAGGCGGAATAACTGCACTTGCACTGGACACTGTACATTCTGTAGCATTACCCTCCTTCCGCAAAAGGCGGAGTAACTGCACTTGCACTGGATGCTGTACATTCTGTAGCATTACCTCCTTGCATAGGCGGTGTAATTGCACTTACACTGGATGCTGTACTGCCTTTAGTGTTACCTCCTTCCATAAGGCAGAGTAATTGCACTTGTACTGGATACTAGGCAGCTTATAGCATTACTCTCCTTCCATAGGTGGAGTAATTGCACTTACACTGGGTGCTGTACTGCCTTTAGTGTTACCTCGTTCCATAAGGCGGACTAATTGCACTTGTACTGGATGCTGGGCAGCTTATAGCATTACTCTCCTTCCATAGGTGGAGTAATTGCACTGGGTGCTGTACTGGCTGTCGCATTACACTCCTTTCATAGGCGGAGTAACTTACATTTGCACTGGATACCGTACAGTCGGTAGTGTTACCCTTCCTTCTTAGGCAGACTGGTTACACTTCCATTGGGTACTGTATAGCCTGTACCATTACCCTTTTCCGTAGACGGAGTAATAGCACTTCCATGGGATACCGTACAGTCCGTTCCATTATTCTCTTTCCATAGGAAGAGTAGTGCCACTAACTCTGGACACGGTTCAGCCGATATCTTTACCTTCCTCCCATGGGTGGAGTAATTGCAATTCCAGTGGGTGCCGTTCGGTCGGTAGCATTACCCTCCTTTTTTCAAGAACGGATTGTTTTCACATTTCTTAGGCAGAGTATTGGCACCTTCCGTGGGCTCCTGTACATCAGGTAGCATTGTTTTCCTTCCATAGGCAGACTATTTACACCACCACGGGGTACCAGAAGTCCTATAGCACTACTCTCCTTCCATGGCGGAGTAGTTGCACTATTACTGGATCCTATGCTTCGGCTAGCATTCCTCTCCTTCCATAATAAGAGTATTTGCACTTGAAATGCTAAATATGAGTATACATAAAAAAAAAACAGGAAAAGAAGGATGGAGAAGGCAAGTCTTTTGAAATGCCATCGATCATCACGCTTTACATTGGGCGGACAGGAATATTGAGGAATATCATTAAAAGGCATTGGGGAACCCTGAAAGAAGATAATATTTTAGGAGACTACATCCCTAAGAACCCAAAATTTATATATAGAAAGGCAAGAAATGTGGGTAGCCTAATAGCCCCAACTAATAAATGTGTAAGCAAAAAAAGTAAAAGTAGTGAGTCAGACAAAAATTGGGGCTATAAGAACAAAATTAGAAGCAGGCTTTTTCCCATGCGGTACATGTGGAGTATGTAAAAAACTAAAAATAAGTAGAACACAACATATTAATACGCAAATAAACAACAAATGGAGAGCCAAGGTATCCACTCAGAAGATAAGAAACCATATCACATGTAGAAGTCAGGGGGTTATATATGTAATATGTCCCTGCAAGAAACTATACGTGGGTCGCACTAAAAGAACTCTAAGCAAGAAGATAGGGGAGCATATTTATAATATCAGGAGGAAATATGAAGGTCACCCCCTTTCAAGACACTGCAAAGACAAACATGGGGGTAATAGTGATGGCACCACATTCAGTGGAAAAGAGATAGTGAAGAAAGATAAGAGGGGGGGGGGGGGGAGACTTCATTAAAAAATGTCGAGAGCAGAGACTCGCTGGATTTTCAATCTAAACACACTGGCACTAGTTCGCCCCTGACGAAGCTGGACTGGCGAAACCCGGGTCGGGTGGACTTTTGATGAGAATATATTGATTTTAAGGCTGAAATTTTATGTCCTTTTTGTAAGTAGAATAAAAACTGCTATTTGCGGAACTACCTGGTGGAACTTCACTATTGTGTTATAACTTCCCTCTAGGGTGCAGGTGTACGCGAGTGCACCAGCCTCTGGAAACCGATTGTTTGGCTACAAGGTGAAACAACTGGCCGTTTGGAATAAGAATCTGGGATTGGAATCCTACACTCATAGGCAGCGCGATCAACATATATTGGAACATAGATTTTATGGCTACTCTTGTTCTGTGCCCCCCTACTGTGTGACTCTGTCCCAGGGGGAGCATTGTCCCCCTTCTAGGGGTGGAACCTTCTTGCTAGTTGTAGCTGTGATTGTGCTTCATTTCCTTATCACAGGTGGCACTATGCTCATGTTCTGCCATCACCAGGTGCGATAGATCCTCCAGGCCTTATATGTATGGTGTTCCTGAGGCGCTGGCTGACAAGTACTCTTATTCCCTATAGTGCGGTCATCTGCCCATACCATGACAGGTTTCAGCTGGTGGGTTTGCTCACTTCTTGTTGGTATTAGTACGGCCTTTGGTGCATGGTATGACCTGCCGATTTCTAAGGCGCGGGCTTTAAGCCTTTACAGGTAGTGCATTGCCTCTACCTTCTACTACAGTGACAGCATCAGCGTTGCCTCCGTGTGGTTTTGGGTATGCACTTATTAAGTTTGCATATGTGTATTGTTGCATGGCTCCCCTCCCCGGGTAGAGCGGTCGTACTGTCCTTGTTGTCACCCCTAGATGCTGGTTCCCTACTGAGACGCATCAGCCTTCTCTACTTCTCCCCTTTCGCAGGGCGAGTAGTTGCACTTTCTCCACATACTTATTACTGCCTGCTCGGCTAGTGTTCATAGCCATTGCGGGCTCATATGCCCCCTTTCTGCATGCGCAGGTGGTGTTGGTCCAGGTTCTCTAGCCCTGACTTGTTCGTCATGGTCCTGCTGGAGTGTTCTTCTCTTCTGGCAGTCCTGTATGGTGTGTGGGGCCTCTGCCTTCAGGCATCCATACTTCCTCCCCCATGGTGGGCAGGTTTTGTCACATCTGCAGTTCTTTGGCCCTTGATATCCAGACACCATTCTTTTTCAGCGGAATTTGGCTTCCCTTTCTGCGGTTCGGACCTTTCTGCAGGGGGTGGTGCACGCTGCGCCCCCCCTTACTGGCTTCTGTGGAATCCTTGGGGGATTCACATCTATCTGTTTCAGACGTCCCCTTTCTGACGGACGGATTCATTATTCGTCATTCCGGAGGGACCGAGACGAGGGGCGGTTGTCTCCAAAGTTTCCATTTCCCGATGGATTTGTTTGGCCATGGTGGAAGCGTACCGAATCATTGGCCGGCTTCAGTCTTCTGGGTTACTGCTCATTTTGCTCGGGCAATGGTTGGGCAGTACATCATGGGGCTTCGGCCTTTCAGGGGTGCAGGGCGGCTGCCTAGTCGCCTGGGCACACTATTCCAAGTGCACACCTTTGCATCTTCTGACACTCCTCTGGGGCGTAGAGTTTTGCAGAAAGCAGTCCTTGGATTCGGCAGGATGGCTCCTTCGTTTATGACCCACCCTGGGGACTCCTCTGGAACGTCCCAAGGTCAAGACTGTGTCCCCCAATGATACAGATGAGAAAACTAGATTTTTGTACTTACCGTAAAATCTGTTTCTCTTCCGTTCATTGGGGACACAGCTCCCACCCTGTATGTACATTTCTGATTCTCCTAGATGGGTCCGGTTTTCTTCCTTTTTATTATTTGCTGTTGGCTTCTCCTGACTGCTCCTACTGCTTTTGCATAAACTGATTATCTCAGTGACTGCAGGAGGGATATAGCTGAGAGGAGGAGCTAACACCCCCTCTCCCCCCCAATGAACTGAAGAAAAACTGATTTTACGGTAAGTACAAAAATCTAGTTTTTCTGGTCTGATTAATAGATGGGGATATCACTTTCACAGCTCAGAATGGGTAAGGTTGTGTGAGCTGAACCTGAACTATTGGTCTTCCTAGAACATGTTTAGATGAAGTGGATTCAGGAGTTTGCACATGCAGCCTGTCCACAGCGCCTCCCCAGTCCTGGGCTGCAGGAATGAAGTCCCCATCCATAAAAAAACATGGTAAAGAATGTATTATCAGCAATTGTAGGATTTTTCCAAGAGGAGCCTTATGTGACTGGGTTCCAGAGTGGCTGATCCATGCAACTTTTTAGACCGTAAGTATACTGGAAACTTTCTTATGCAGGCAGGATATGATTAATTAAGGTGGGTTGCTGGGTCCCAGAAAACCCAGCTTAATTGTAAAATGTTACAAGCTGGCGGCATGAGCAAGAAAATAGTAAATGGTTCTTAATGTTAATAAATGTAATGTACCTAGGCCAAAGTAATCGTATGGCTGTATACACATTAGATGGAACTGGGGACAACAGAACAACAAAAAGACTTATAAGTATGCTAAGCAGCAGTACTCAATGTCAGGCTGCAGCAGCAAAGCAAATAAGCCTTTAGGGTGTATAAAAAGAAAGATAAAGACCACATCTTGAATATGGGATTCAAGTTTGGCTCTATGTACTATAAAGGATATAGCAGGGCTAGAAAGGGTTCAGTGATGGGTGACCAGTTTTTTAAATGGGATGGAAGGTCACTTTTATAATGAGAAAAAAGGCACCTTAGAGGAGATCTAATTTACATGTATAAATACATGTGTGGTCCGTACTGGCACGTGAGGTATTCATTCCGAGAACTTTACAAAGGACCAGAGGACATTCATTACGTGTGGAGGAAAGATGATTCAGATATCAATACAGGAAAGGATTCTTTACAGTTACAGTAGCCAAACTGTAAATGCCCTACCCCAATAGGTAGTTAGGACAGCTGCTATGTCAGTTTTTAAAAAAGTGGCTAGATACTTGTCTAATACCACATGGCACTGAGGGTTATAATTAATCTAACAATGTTGTATAATTGATTTAAGAAAGGTTGAACTTTATAGACCTGAGTTTTGTTTCATTGTATGTTACTACCTGAATGGCTTAGTTTTTCTTGTTTATGACAGAAGGGGTCCAATTTTTCTTCCTAGTGCAGCTCACCCCATGTAAAGCAAAGTACTATAAAGTAGGTGATTATCTGTGGTTCCCCTTTAGAATGGAGAATGCTGAAGAATCGGAAGTTCATGGGCTCCATTCTTGACCAGAATATCAGAACAAAATCCAAACCTATGATCCAGGAAATGGACACAAGGTAAGCTAATCACAATTTAGCAGTCTTTGTTTCCCTTTGTATTCTGTAACAGACTATATAAAGTTTGAGAAAACCTGTACAAGTACATGACAAGCAAAGACCAGCTGGGCACACCCTATCCTTCTACCTATAAGGGCATTTGAAGGGGTTCCCCGGAAATTAAAAAAATGAAAATACTTAAATATTGTTTTATTATAAATATGTTCCCAAATACCTTTCATTTGTTATAATGGCTTGTTTTGTCTGGGGAGCAATCATTATGGGAAATAAAATGGCTGCCTTCCTATTAGTACATACAAAACCTGTCTTAATCAAACACAGGACAAGTTACCTAACACTGAGCTAAAGAGCTGCCTTCCCCTCCTCTCTTGTCAGGGATTATGATCCTGAATACAGCTGATAAGAACTTCAGTTGAATCTCTGTAGGAATGTAGTTCATGAGGAGACATGAAATACAGAGAGGATGGACAGGTCAGACTGTGGTAATGGAGACTCCATACAAGTGCTACTGATCATTACCCACACCTCCACTCCTCTCTGTACTTCATGTCTCTATTCCCACAAAGGTTCAGCTGAAGATCTTATAAGTAGTATTTAGGATCATAATCCCTGACAAGCAGAGAGGAGGATGATGCAGCTTTTTAGGTCAGTGTTGTGAAGTAACATGTCCTGCAGTGTGATTAGGACAGTTTTTTTGTGTACTAATAGGATGCTGCCATTTTATTTCCCCTAATTTCTCCCTAGCACAAAAATTACATTATAAATAATGAAAGGTATTTGGGAAAATTTTTATAATAAACTAATATTTAAGTATTTACATTTTCTTAATTCCTGGAGAACCCTTTAAACATCTGGAAACTTTTTATGAGCCGGAGTGGAGAGCTTGTGGATAGTGACGGCTCTCTTCCTATTGTCTGGCTCATCTATGTATTGCATGGACAACAATTAATTTGAATGGGTACCACGTAATGTTACATTTTACATTTTCTCATTGTAGAACTAAAGCTCCTGGTGATAATGGCAGCCATATTGGGCTTAGATAGCAGTTTCATTTTAAGAAGGGTTTTTTTCATAGTGAAACAACCCCTTTTTATTTTTTTCATTTGCTGTCGCAATGACTATAGATTTCTTAAGGTTTTTTGTGTTTCTGCTTTCCAGTTCCTCCCAGTTCACTCCAAGCAAGCCCCTCATCTCAGAAGTTGAAAGGTTTGTGTTATTGTGTAATTTGATTGAGATTGATTTTATATATATAATCTGTTATTTAGAAGCCATTGATTTCTTCACATTTTCTAGACTTCTAGAAATAATATTTTGTGTCTCCCCCCCCCCCCTTCATTTCAGTTCACCAGTAAAACCAGATTACACAATTGTGGCAGAACCTCCTGAAGGACACCCCCATTTTCTGGTGGCTGAAATCTCCCTACCTAAAGTGGTGAGCATTTACAATTGTGGCTTAATAATGTAACTTTTATATATTGCATATAGTCATGCCAGTGCCTTTCTCGTCCCATCACTTAATGTGGTCATTGCCAAGAAGTTATTAAGGGTGATAAAACATCCTCAAGGATGAATTGAACAAAGTTTTTAAGTTTTCTCAGACATTTGCAACAAATTTTTGCGTGCTACTTTAAGGTGATGCATCTTGTAATAGTATTGAGAAATTTCCCCCAATGTGTCTTTAGGCCTCACGGTAACTCTTAGTTACGCAATGGTATATTATAAAATTGTGGGTTGAAGCGACCAAGGCAAAACCTAAATTTTTTTATCTTTTCCCCCCTTATAAGAAGAAAAAATTGTGTACAATTTTTTTATCACAAAAATCCCCCCTGTAGATGTTCTTTTAATTATCAAGCACATTTATTATGCATAGGGAAGCCATGAAGCTGTAACTTGCAATTGTGCTGCAATTAAAAGTTGGAGCGGAATCAAATTTATTTAGTTGCCCAATAAAACTGTTTTTACTTAAAAAAAAAAAAAAAAAAAAAAAATTGCATTAACCACTTAACATGTAATCATATACGCGATTGGTGTAAAGGGAATGTATGGATCGAGCTTACATGCTGAGCTTGCTCCATATGTGGCAGGTGCCAGCTGTATAATACAGCAGGCACCCTCCGGCAGTGACCAGGATCGACAATGATGCAGATCCTGGTCATTTAAACCGTGGCATCTGTGGGGTGAGACAGGGTGCTCCCTCTGTCCTCCAATCAGTGCCCCCATGGCAAGATAGCAGGGGTCCAATCGCTTGCAGTGGTTCCTAGACCTGTCATGGCTAACTGCCTGAAAAGCCAAGCCTGATGCCTGCCAGAATCCCATAGACTGCAGTTGCAGTCTACAGGGGAAGCGATCAGAAGATTGCATATTCAAGTCCCCTAAGGGGGCTAAAAATGACAGTTTAAATGTTAAAAAAGTTAAGTGAAACAAAAATATAAAATTCAAGTCATTCCTAGTTTTACATATAAAAATAAACAATAAAAAATTAACCTAACAGGTATCACTGCGTCTGGAAATGTCCGAACGATTAAAATATCTTAACTGTGTGTTGAACGCCATAACAAAAAAATAAAAGAAATAAAGGTCCACAATTTGACAGAAAATGGCAGTGCAGAAAATGTTTTAAAAAAATAAAAGCGTAAAAAATATTAAAATCTGTACAAATTTGGCATTGCCGTCCTGGTACTGACACGCAGATTAAGGATGTCATGTCATTTTTTGCGCATAATGAATGCCATTATCTAAAAAAAAACTTAGCGGTTGTATGTGACTTTAGTGTTTTCTAATGGATGAGAAACGTCACAAGACAAATTGTGGTGGAGCCCTCGTGTAAATCGGTTGGATCAGCTTTAGTAATAGTAATCTGTTTTCCTATTTTTAGTCTTCTAGTCGATCTCTTGTACTCGACCTGGGTGAAGACAGGATTCTGTTGGTTGGACGCCCTGATTTGTATCATCTAGACATCTTCATTCCTTATAATATAATCCAAGAGCAAAGTGGGGCCCAGTTCAACAAGGACTCTAAGGTGAGACAGTAGTAGAGGGGAGGGCGTTTTATAGGCCTCTGGTGAAAAGGAGCAAGAATATTTTACTATTGAATTTCACAATGTTTTACTGGAGATAAAGGGATACGTTTAAATCTGGTGAAACAGTTATTTAATATATTGCAGTTGAGACATTTACTTTTATGTGCAAGCTCTACTCCAGGTAACATTCTACTAGAGCACAATTCAGTCATTGCATAATGGTAACGTATATATACAGGGTGAGGCAAAAGTCTGGGTGCACCCCTTTAACTGGGTTAATTTGGAGAAAATGACTCCTAATATGGCTCACCCTAAATGGAGAATCCTGAAGGATCACCTCAATGTTTCACTGTGTTTACCCATGTGCAGCCAGCAGAATGGTGGACACATCGAACATGTCATGTAAAGCACTTCAGGAAACTCCTAAACGGGTAAGGATACAGTAGGTCAAAACTGACCCTTCCAGGGTGTGTCTGAGTAAATTGATATATTACATAAACCCCTTCCAATTGGAAAAATCCGAGCTGATTTCAAAATGGTGGCTGAAAACATTTCCTCCACCAAATAATACAGCTTCCCTCCCAATTAATAATTTCACACATTGGAAGTCAATATTCTACAAATTACGCCAGTTAAAGGGTGTGTGCAGAATTTAGATAGAGAGCTCCAGGAAGATGATGGGGGGAAAAAATGGCTTGCTCATTAAAGCCTAAAACAGGCTGGTCACTAAAGGGTTAAGATATTGAAGCTGGTAGTACCTATCGTTTCCTCTCCAGTGCGAGCCTGCATGTATCTGGGGTATCGCTGTCTTTGTGTATGCCGAGATTCCACATGTTCTTCTGTGTATATGATATTGTGTGGATGCAGTGCAGCGACATTTCACTGTATATTTCAGGTGCTGACTATCACAATGCCAGTCCAGCCAGCATAGCCATGGGACGCTCCACCGTGGAAACAGCTCCTCCATATAGATCCAGTGGATCCAACAAGGGTATTGCTGTTTCATGACTGTTCACATCTGTGTCAAGTACTGAAAGGCTGTCGTTTTGGTTTGGACTACACTGCGACACCAGAATAAATGTTTGCTTTTTATTTAACGCATCTTCTTTTGTTGTACTTCTCTCTCAAAATTTCAGACGGACATGTTTTATTTTCTGACAGAATTTGGCTGCAAACCTGCATCAAAATTTTTACATAGATTTCCAGTATACTCCCCTCTGTGGGGCAGGCTCTTAAATCTGCATTGGCAATTCCAGTACGTTGGAAAAATTGTACTGGACTTTGCTGCAGATTTTTGTTGCATTGGGTTCACATGCCTGGTTTTAATGACCGCTGATACGTTAAAGCGCATCTGTCAGCAGATTTGTACCTATGAAACTGGCTGACCTGTTACATGTGCGCTTGGCAGCTGAAGGCATGTGTTTAATATATGCAGATGAGCCTCTAGGAGCAACAGGGGCATTACCAATACACCTAGAGGCTCTGCTCTCGCTGCAACTGCCAAGTCCACTGCACCTTGACAGCGCTCGGCAGTAATAATATCTTCACACCTGACCCTGTCAATCAAAGTGAAGAGGGTGCAGCAGTTGCAGAGAGAGCAGAGCCTCTAGATGTACTGGTAATGCCCCTGTTGCTCCTACAGCTTAATTTGCATATATTAAAACCTTTTAACCAGTAATGCGGGTACATATGAACATTGATCCAACACAGATGCCTTCAGCTGCCAAGCGCACATGCGGCAGGTCAGCCAGTTTCATGGGTATATATCTGCTGGCAGATGCCCTTTAAGAAATACCGTAGCTGCCAAATTCCAGGGGAGAAGAACGTCATTCCAACTGTTTCGTAGACCAATAGCAAAATTGAACACTACCGAATATTATAACAAAAAATTAAAACGGTGCCAAAACAGCTATTTCTTGTTACCTTGCCTCACAAAAAGTGTAATATAGAGCAACCAAAAATCATATGTACCCTAAATTAGTACCAACAATTCTGCCACCCTATCCCGTAGTTTCTAAAATGGGGTAAATTTTTGGAAGTTTCTACTCTAGGGGTGCATCAGGGGGGCTTGAAATGGAACATTGTGTCAAAAAAAAACGTCCAGCAAAATCTGCCTTCCAAAACCATATGGTATTCCTTTCCTTCTGCACCCTGCCATGTGCCCGTACAGCAGTTTACGACCACATATGGGGTGTTTCTGTAAACTACAGAATCAGGGCCATAAATAATGAGTTTTGTTTGGCTGTTAACCCTTGCTTTGTAACTAGAAAAAAAATATTAAAATGGAAAATCTGCCAAAAAAGTGAAATTTTGAAATTGTATCTCTATTTTTCATTAAATCTTGTGGAACACCTAAAGGGTTAACAAAGTTTGTAAAATCAGTTTTGAATACCTTGAGGGGTGTAGTTTCTTAGATGGCGTCCACTCTAGGGGTGCATCAGGGGGTCTTCAAATGGGACATGGTGTCAAAAAAAAAAAGTCCAGCAAAATCTGTCTTCCAAAAACCATACGGCGCACCTTTCCCTCTACGCCCTACTGTGTGCTCGTACAGTAGTTTACGACCACATATGGGGTGTTTCTGCAAACTAGAGAATCGGGGCAATAAATATAGCATTTTGTTTGGCTGTCAACCCTTGCTTTGTTACTGGAAAAAATGGATTAAAATGGAAAATTTGCCCAAAAATCTAAATTCTGAAATTTTAGCACCATTTGCCATTAACTCTTGTGGAACACCTAAAGGGTTAACGACGTTTGTAAAATCAGTTTTGAATACCTTGAAGGGTGTAGTTTCAAGAATTTTTGGGTGGTTTATATTATGTAAGGCCTCATGCACACGACAGTATTTTTTCTCGGTCCGCAAAACGTGGTTCCGTTGTTCCGTGGCCGTTTTTGCTTCCGTTGTGCTTCCGTGTGTCCGTGTTCCCGTTTTTTTTGCGGCCCGTCAGAAATCTTGGAATGGTTAAAAAAATGTCATTTTAATATCTCCACCCAGGATACTGCTATAAATCAAGGGCACCTGAGTATGCATTTGTGGCCATTTTCTGTAGTCTTTCCAGAGTACAGAGGTTATTTTGGCTGCTCTCTTTGCTGTATCAACATGTCTGATTCTGAGGACGAGGTCTTGCTGCATTGGCTGGTTTCTCGGCGTTGGGGACAGCGCACTCCTTTGATGAATGAGGAACCGAGTAGAAGGCGACGATTTTGGGTCCATCCGATTGTTTCACAACGGCACCGGAAAGGACACTTCCATACGCTATACCAAGATCTTCGCCGCCATCCGGAGAAGTTCTTTTCCTTCTGTCGGATGTCAGTGGGTACATTTGATCGATTGCTGTCGTCTCTACGTACTGTCCTTACCTTTATGGACACCAATATGAGGCGCAGCATTACTCCTGAGGAAAGGCTCATCGTCACGTTGAGGTAAGCAGTATAGTACTTGTTAAGTTTCAACAGAAATGTGCACTGCTTGTGTTAGGAGTAACATGTGCTCCAAAATGGCTGCTGTGAGACATGTGCTACTGTTTGCTGAAGTAGCATTTCTTTGCCCTTTTTTTTATTTGGGGGGAGTTTAATGGTTTGTTTCTTAACACATTAATCCATGTCACATGACCTATAATTTTTTGATTCATTTTTACAATTTGGATAAAGTTCCAAACTTGTGTTCAGCTATCGTCCTCCAGACACTCCAAAAATACACTGCACTCGCCAGGCGTTTGATAAAAATGGTGCTTAATACATTCAGTCCGCCGTGATTCAGCAGCTGTAACCTTCCTTTCAGAGTTATTAATCTGTCAACAATTTTCATCCAATACTGGCGAGTGCCGTGGTTTTTGGTAGTGTCTGAATGAAATTGGTCCCTCTGTCAGGATCTCTCTCTGCGTGCACCACCTTGGTCAAAGTCGATGTACCGGTCTGGACCCTATTTGGGATGATTGTGCTGCTGGCAACCCACAAGATTTCCAGCTAACGTCCTCATCATGCATAATGTTCACATAATTGTGCACTTGCACAGCATTTACTGCATTAAAAAGGGGCTAAACATAGTTGTTGTCACTTAGTTGTGGTAGTACTGCCCACACACAGGGCCTTGAGTGCCGACTATGGCACCCGTCCCATAGGTTCCCCACCACTAGACATATGGTGTTTTCAATCGTGTAGTGTATACAGCATTATACTAGAATCCTGAATCTGTTCTTACATGCGATTTGTTGATGACTGTTTTTTTTTTTTATATATCCTTTTTCCTACAGATTCCTTGCCACTGGGAACTCTTTTGCATCCCTGCATTTTGAGTTTCTTTTAGGGACCTCAACGATCTCGAGAATTGTACGACACACTTGCCATGTCATCTGGCAGCAACTCCGAGAGACGGTGATGCCACAGCCCAAGGTGGACGATTGGCTTCGGATCGCTGAGGGCTTCCAAAATTCTGCGCAGTTACCAAACTGCATCGGGGCAATGGATGGCAAGCACATCCGTGTGAAGAAGCCGCCACACTCAGGGAGCCGTTTCTTCAATTATAAACAGTTTTTCTCGGTAGTGCTGATGGCTGTTGCTGACAGTCATTACCGGTTTATAATGGTAGATATCGGGTCCTATGGAAGCACTGCGGATGCTCGCATCTTTAGTGCTTCTAGAATGGGTGAGCGGCTTCGTGCCAACCAGCTTGCCCTGCCCGAGTCCAGAAGACTGCCCAGATATGCAGGTCCGCCGGCTCCGTTTGTCATCGTGGCGGATGAAGGGTTTGCATTGACTCCACATGTTATGCGGCCCTTCCCAAAGCGTGGTTTGGATGTCAGGAGGCGTATCTTCAACTACCGGTTGACTCGTGCCCGTCGGTATGTGGAGTGCGCTTTCGGGATACTCTCTAGCAAGTGGAGGGTGTTTCTGTCATCCATACAGATGGATCCGGAGAATGCTACCCTGGTGATTCAAGCTTGTGTTGTTCTACACAACTTCACCAGGATTCACAAGGCTTCCTCTTCTCTTGACATGGAAGATCTTCCTACGTCATCAGATTTGGGTTTGGAAAGGACCCTGCATAGACGACCTGGGACTGCAGGCATTGCAGTTCGGGAACTCTTTGCAGACTACTTTATCAGCCCAGAGGGGTCTTTGCCGTGGCAGAGGGACGCTATTCGTGGCAGTTTTTGAAATCTTCTGGGCTCTTTAGTTTTTTTTTATTTTCTAGCTAAATTACTATAAATGATTGTGTTAGTTGAGTGTAGGGACTCGCAAGATAATGAGGACCCTTGACGTGGGCTTGCGGGCTGAGATTTTTTGGACATCACATATTTTTTAAAAATTATTAAAAAATATTAAAGATGTTTCTGTCTAAATGGTAATTTACTGAAACATCTTGATATTTGGCTCTTCGGGTCCAAAATTTTTTCTAATACCTCATCTGCACAGGAACCCTAAATAAAGATGTTGATTGTCCAAATAAAGTGTGGCTTTGTGAGATACAGTGTGTGTAGCTTACGTCTTACATTGTGTTTTCAAATGAGAATGTTGTGTGTAGTGTGCAAATAAAACACTAGTCAATGATTTGGGACCCAAACCATAATTTAGTAAAATTTTGGGCACACCCAAAACACAGTCAATGGTATTTTTACAACAATAAACAAAGAACAAATAAAATGCTTTTTCAAACAATGCAACCATAAATTACAAATCCAGAAGGTCCTGCGAGAACGACCCAGGCGGAAAAGAGGACCGTGGCCTAACATGGGCCGGTGGTGGTGCCCCAGTTGCGATACTGGGATGGTAAAGGGGCTGCCCCACAGAATGACTTGGCCCCTGAGGTGGAAGGTACTGTTGAGGGGGGGCATAAGAAGGGCCTTGGGTGGGTTGGAGAGGGAATTGGTATGGGGCCGGATTGGGCTGCTGGCCTGCATTTTCAATCTCAATGCGCATGTTATTTAATCGGCCAATGATGTCCCCATTGTTGGGGCAAGCGAACATTTTGATGACGATGGCTATGGAGGCCACGCAGTCCGGATGTTCATTTGTAGGAACCTGATGCAGGAGCGGGCCCAGTCCCCTCAACAGCTTCTCCTCCTTGCCATCACTCCTCCTCTGGGCCAGAAAATCGATGACGCGTGCATCAATAACCTCCCGACTCTCTGGCCCAGAGATAGAGGGAGGGACTTGGCGGCGCCGTCTGGGCTGAGGCTGGACAATCCTGGGTGGACTGGCCAGTGCTAGGGGGGCCTCGGCCTGCGTGGAGTCCTCCGGGTCCTGAGCTGGGGTTGGTTCAGGACTTGCCTGTGGGGAAAAGACTGCAGGGGTTTCACTGCCCGACGATTCAGACTCGTGGGATGGATCCAGACTGTCCACAGTACTGTATGTAAAAAAAAATGAATACAAAAAACACATTAGATCATTAGAGTTACACATTCCAAAAGCACATTGATTATATTAGGCGCAAACGAACCGTGCAAATAGAATAAATATACGGACAGGCAGCATACATCTGAAATTTTAATTTACTCATCAAAAAACTACTTCAATGTGAAATGTGGAAATCCCATTTCAAATACATTTGGAATCTATTGATGGGTTAAGTCTGGTAAAGGCCTATTGTTTTGGAAAAGGGAAAACATTGTTTGCTGCTTGGAGCCGTCCAGCCTCTGAAGAGGATTCCGCATTCAAGGACCAAAACCAGTGCTGAAATTGAGGCCAACTCATCTGCATGTGCCCCGCTACCAACATGTAAATATCCAAGATGTAATTAGAACCTAGTAGAACTACATTTACAGATAAACAACATGTACCAGGCCACACTTGACCATGATGATAGTCCTAGTTGTAATCCTGCTGCTCAAGTGTTGTTGCAACCTCAGCGTTCCACTTTTGCCTAGAATGTGGTTATAGTCAGATTATAGGAGGAATGGTAGGAAACCATGTGGGGTTCGGTGCAATACCAATTCTGCTATATAAATTACAATGCCAATAGGTAAAGGGTACCCATTTCTAAACTAAAAGAAATTTAGATAATATGTCGCTATGGTACAATTCTCATGTCGCCCGAAAATTTAAAATAAAAAAAACCCTAGTCCGGGCTCCCATTAAAATGGGAGGCATATGAAAAGCGTTTATAAACATTGGTGTGTGACTAGGAGCCGACAAACACGATGATCTACTGTATGAGGAAATAATGCGTGCAGTGCGCAAGTGTCATCTCTATTTGCTTTTCAAGTTCCAATTTAAAACATCTATGTTCCAGGAGGGACAATAAATTGCTTTGACACAAACAAAACAGATAAGGGAGGCGACATCTGCACACTTCACGTGTCGTCTCATCATTCAGCTCCAAAGCGGTGGACCCTGGTTTGACTCCACCACTAAACTGAGGTAGGCAACCAACACCATGCATTTAGAAACTGTTGCACACCAGCTGATGGCCAACTACAACTCCAAGCAGGACCGAGTAGCTTACAGCTATTCTATCATGCTGGGAGTTTCAGTACTTTAAAAGCAGGATGTAGTCAGTTCTGACATGGCTGCCACACCGAAAGTATAGGTCTGTAATAGAACCACTGAACTGTATCCATTTTTAACAGGGAAACTTTCGCTTTGTCCAAACAAACGTAAGTGTGCAAATATGAAACATTTGGAAAAAATGTATATATATAGGCCCGTTTACGCGATGATCCCTCCCCACTCCGGCCTTTGCTGGTCATCTCCCGCCTGAACTGGTCGCGGCAATTTGCCCAGTGGGTTTTGGTTTGTTTCACTGTTTAGAAATGACATAGAAGACAATTGTGAGGTAAATAATTAATATAGGGGAAAAATTAGACGCCTCATTTACTAACCATTTACAGTCCTTTCCGCAAAAGGAGGCTGGACCACCCCAAAAACACTATTGTCCCCTCAGGGAATTTCCAACTACATCTTAGGGCCACACAGAGGGCAAGGACAGCACAACTACATTGATAACACTTACCTAATTCGGCCCGGCCTCGGCTATCAGCCTTGGCCCATTCACTTCGGCGCATGCTCCGTGCCACTTGCTCCCACGAAGCATCCTTTTTTTGGCGGTCAATATATGAATTATGCCGGGTATCCCAAATCTCCGGCCTCTCCTGGACGAGGGAAATACGTTTTTCAACATCCCATTGTGGCTGTATTTGCACCTGCTGCAATAGCTGCCTCACCATACAGAAGCTGTTTACCACAGATGACTAGAAATTAGCATATCCTGTCACCTAAAACTTCCTGTCTATTTTTTTTTTATAATTTTATTGCCACAAGTTTTGGCCAGACAATTTGCCCATGCCATAAAAATAAATAAAGCGGACGCGGATGACAAACGGGTGTGCAACCGCGTTTTTCACGGCCCCATTCACTTGAATGGGGCCGCGACCCGTTTCCCGTGAAAAAAATAGGACAGGTTATATTTTTTTCACGGCCTAGAAACACGGGCGCGGTGTAAAAACGGTGCACAAGCCGAGTTTTCAACGGACCCATTGAAAGTCAATGGAGCCGCAGAAAAAAACGTCTAACGGCCACGGGTGCACTCAACGGTCGTGTGCATGAGGCCTAAGCCTCACAAAGTGACTTCAGACCTGAACTGGTCCCTGAAAAGTGGGTTTTTAAAAATTTCTGAAAAATTTCCTTGTGACATCCCCCAAAAATAAAATATTATTCCCAAAATGATCCAAACAGGAAGTAGACATATGGGGAATGTAAAGTAATAACTATTTTTGGAGGTATTACTATGTATTATAGAAGTAGAGAAATTGAAACTTGGAAATTTGCTATTTTTTACAAATTTATGGTAAATTTTGTATTTTTTTTATAAATAAAAATTATTTTTTTTTACTTCATTTTACCAGTGTCATGAAGTACAATATGTGACGAAAAATCTCAGAATGGCCTGGATAAGTGAAAGCGTTTTAAAGTTATCAGCATTTAAAGTGACACTGATCAGATTTGCAAAAAATGGCCTGGTCCTTAAGGTGTCCCTAAGGGGTTAATAAAGCAATTTTTCTTCACCCCAGTGCTCATCAATACCATTCCCTAGAATTAAAGTCCACCTTACTTAAAAGAGGTTTTGAGATTTTTTTATTTTTTTTTACTGATGACTAGGCATGAGCGAATCGACTTCGGATGCTTCATCCAAAGTCGATTCGCTTAAAACTTTGTTTTAATACTGTATGGTGTGGGCACTCCATACAGTATTAGGGTCCATTCACACGTCCGCATCCGTTCTGCAATTTTGCGGAACAGGTGCAGACCCATTCATTTTCAATGGGGCCGGAATGTGCTGTCCGCATTTGCGGATCTGCACTTCCATTCCGCAAAAAAATAGAACATGTCCTATTCTTGTCTGCAATTGCGGACAAGAAAAGGCATTTTCTATGAGAGTGCTGGCAATGTGCAGTCCGCAAAGTGCGGAACGCACATTGCCGTGTCCGTGTTTTGTGAATCTGCAAAACACATACGGACATGTGAATAGACCCTAAGAATGTATTGTCTCCAATGAGCCGAAGTTATTACTTCGCAAAGTACCAAACTCTGGTTCAGTTCCAAGGTACCACTTGGAACCGAACCAGAGTTGGGTATCAAGGTTTTTTACAGTAATAATTAAGTTATTACTTTGCAACATATATTTGGCTCATTGGAGCCAATACATTTTAATACTCTACGGAGCGCCCACTCCATACAGTATTAAAAAGAAGTTTTATGCAAATCGACTTTGGATGAAGCATCTGAAGTCCATTCGCTCATCCCTACTGATGATCTATCCTCTGGATAGTATGTAAAACAAAGACAAACGACAAGCTTCTTATTGCAAATGGTTTATTTTAATAAGAAAAATAAATCTAACACTTGCCTCATTGTGATAAGAACACTAAAATGCATCTATTAATCATCTGGTTCATCACTGATGCAGTTTTGTCATATACAGAGATCATTAGGTCACGGAGTACACTCCGACTCCTACTAAATTTAAATTGGAATAAAAAAAAAGCAAGTTTAAATGTCCCAATTCACAAAAAGTTATAATTAATTACTTCTTTTCTGTACTGGGAAATCATGTTTTAAAATAAATGCCCCTTCCATGATCCTCCCACTGCCCTATCTTCAGCAGAAGATCAGCACACAAAGGAGAAGGCAGCAGCTTCTGCTCAACTACCTCTCTTTTCTATAAGAGCTTAGAAGAACATGGTGGAACACATTGTGTTTGTCTTTTGCTTAAACTGTTCACTACAGTAGACACTGTTATGGGGGATCTGTGGCTGGCACTGTTATGGGGGATCTGTGGCTGGCACTGTTATGGGGGATCTGTGGCTGGCACTGTTATGGGGGATCTGTGGCTGGCACTGTTATGGGGGAATCCGTGGCTGGCACTGTTATGGGGGCATCCGTGGCTGGCACTGTTATGGGGGCATCCGTGGCTGGCCTGGCACTGTTATGGGGGCATCCGTGGCTGGCCTGGCACTGTTATGGGGGCATCCGTGGCTGGCCTGGCACTGTTATGGGGGCATCCGTGGCTGGCCTGGCACTGTTATGGGGGCATCCATGGCTGGCCTGGCACTGTTATGGGGGCATCCGTGGCTGGCCTGGCACTGTTATGGGGGCATCCGTGGCTGGCCTGGCACTGCTATGGGGGCTACCGTGGCTGGCATCTAGCATCTTATGCTATGTGTCATCCTCAGATCACCCCCACCCCCCCCCACTCATAACAGTGTCCCTGTGTATTGTGAATGCCCCCAATACAGGGGGTGGGGGCTGGCATCTACAGTAGTTTTGTAATGGCAGAGGGGCCCGGTGCAGTCATTGTATTCTATTGCACCGGGCCCCACTCACTGTACTAATCGTATCTTACTGCAGGTAATGTTTAACTATAAAATATCTTCAATCCAGTACTTACGTCCGTAGGAGGCTGGGTGGGTGGGCACTGGCAGCGTAACTCGCTACGTCACGTGCCCGCACTGCCTGCTTCATTCATAAAGTGGGCGGAGCAGGCACGTGACTAGTGAGTTACGCTGCCAGTACCCGCCCAGTCTCCTGCCTGCTACGGACGTAAGTACAGGCTGCTGGATTGAAGATATTCTATAGTAAACGTTGCCTGCAGTTAGATACGATTAGTACAGTGGGCAGGGCCCGGTGCAATAGAATACAGTGACTGCACTAGGCCCCGCTGCCATTACAAAACAAGATACCGGCACCCAGCCCCTCCTCCCTCCTTGCTGATACACCTCCAACCTCGCTGTGCAGCATGCGGTCGGCAGTGTATCAGTGTAAACGGCAGCATTCGCCCCATAAGACGCCCCTTTTTGGGGGGAAAAGTGTGTCTTATAGGGCGAAAAATACAGTATTAATGTATTGTGATTATACATATTGCTTCCTTTGCTGGCTGGATTCACTTTTGCATCACATTATACACTGCTCGTTTCCATGGTTATGACCACAATCCAGCAGTGATGGTCGTGCTTGCACACTATAGTAAAAAGTACCCACCTATTTGGTGGCCGGGACACTGTGAGTGCACATAAGCTAGTGCTTTTTTCATGGCAGCTAGGAGCTGGCAACATACTTGAGCTGTGACTTATGCCAGTTTCTGGGGTAAGTTATAGAAAATCTGGCGAGAGGAGTGAAGCCTCTCCTCTCCCACTAAGCCCCGTCCCTTTTGTTGCCACTTTGGAACACTGGCAAGAAGCTTAAAAAGTCGCAAATATGGCCTGCACCATAATGTGCAACTTTATGCAACAATCGTAGCATAAAGGCATTATTAAAGGTCCACCATTCTGTTTTCACTTTCTTATTATGGGGTATTCCGTTCAGATTGGATGGGGGGGGGGGGGGGGGGGGGCTGCAACATAACATAATGCGAACAAAGTGAGTCTGAAGACTTTCGGAATGCTTTGTAAGACATTGCCTCCTTATTGGTGTAGTCTGATGTCTAGGACCCCAATGATACTCCGAATCGGATTCACCATGTACCAGAACGTTAATAAGTTGATCTCATTGATAAAATGAGGGGCAGTATAGCCCTACGGACAGCTGCTATGATCTTGTGTAGCTTACCTGTTGTATATAATATTTAACACCATATACTGAAAGCAGATATTTTTTTTTAATACATATAAAATGTGACCTTGCTTTAGGAAACCCACAATCTGCATCACGCTGCAGAGCCTTTGACTTCAATGTGTGCAGCGAAAGATAGGACCCAAAAACACGTGGTAGCCCTTCCACATGCTTCTGGGTCTGTGCCCCCATGCCGCAAAAGATAGAACATATCTAATCTTTCACCGCATCTTGCGGATGGCGGACCTATTGAAGTCAAAGATGCGGAGTGCCAGTGCCCAGTTTTTGTGGACCCATGGTTTGCAGTCCGCAGCATGGGCAAAGCGGTCCTACCTCTCCTGGTGCCGGCTTCCTCACTGTGACGTAGTCGGCGTAGGTGCAGTGAGGAATCCGGCACCAGGAGCACATCATTCATTCACTGCGCCGAAGACCGAAGTGAACGGCGCAGACGCGTGATTTTGTCAACGCTGCTGCGAACCATCACATCAATCAAGAGGAGCGGGGCAGGCAGAACAGGGGACCTGGGTGGGATAAAGAGTGAGTAGACGGAGCCTCTAGGTGCTGATTTTACGCCCACATAGCGCCTAGAGGCTCATTAGCATATTATAAATGTGCTTTTTTTTAACCAAAATGGCTGCAGGGAGAAAGGTAAAAAACATACTGTTATGTAGTGCTGACATTAGCGCATCGCTAGTCAGTCAGCTACATAACAGTATTTCTGGTGGTAGAAACCCCTCATTGGTATTTGTTTTTGTTTAGTAGTGTTTACTTTGAGGCAGCAGAAATAAAGTTTCATATAATTTCAAGTAGACTCATCCCTAACAATTGGCATGTAGCATGCGACATCGGAGGATCTTTAAGTAACTGTCAATCTTGTGCGAGTCCCTGCGGAAACAGTGCAGCAAGTGGTACATGGAGAACAGGTAGGAATCTCCTTGTGGAACTGTAACATTGACAGGGCCAAACCACTGAGGGTAGTAGTCTTCTAGATCAGTCAGCATCTGAAATAAACAGCGGGTTAGATATATATATATCTGTTGATGTGTACCACCCAGGCTAATCTCACATTTTTATTTTTTCCATATTTAAGATTACTGCCGCTTCCAGAAAATCGGGTTTCGTAGATTTCCTAAAAGGTTTTTAGGTATTATATTAAATAAATATACTATAGACCATATTCTGAAGCATGGATGAGCAGTGTGGCTCGTAGGCTGGCCTTGTTGCTTTGCTAGTACTGAGGTCCTGGGTCTGAATCTGATCAGGTCTAACCGTAAAAGATCAAATAATGTGCCGTCATTATATAATGTAACTTCACTGCCTTAAAAAAAAAAAGGTAAAATTAAGCAAAACAACTAAATTTTATTACTGTACTAGAACGTTAATAAAATGTTGTTTTTGTATTTTACCCTTTTGTCTGGCAGTAATTCTGAATCTGATCAGGGTCAACATCTGCATGGACTGTTAGCACAGGTTTTCTTCCACATTCCAAAAATAAATGTGTAGGTTACGAGGGTTGATTGGGCAATAAAAAGTATTTCAAAAAGGCTCAGAATGCTGTAAAAGAAAGCAATCCGATTCTGCTCACCTATCCCCTCAGTTGTTCCCAAGCTTCCCAGGTGGCCGCTGGTGTTTCTTGATACAAAGGAAATGACCACTCAGCCAATCGCTGGCTGAGACAGGTCACCCCTGTGGCCAGTGATTGGCTGAAGTTTTGAAATGGGAGCATCAGGGATTGGTGAGGTGAATATGATTTATTTTTATTTTCTCCCCCTCCAACCCCCCCTTCATTTTTCAGCTTCTTCTTCTAAATTATTTTTTGGGGCTGAACGCCACCTTTAACAACACAGTTCCTCTAAATTCACACCAAGTGTGTAAGATTTGCCTACATCTACAGCCAATTCTACTTTTGTTACTACTGTTTCACCATTGTCCACTATAATATCCTAAATGCAGGTGTGTTAATAATAGTGCTTACTCTTCCAGAGATCCTGTCTACTCCTCCTTGAAGAATCTTAGTGTATTCCTCAGCTTCTTTCACCTTCTGCAGCATGTTATTTGGGGCCCTCATAGACAGGTATTGTAGAGGTTGGGACCAAGAACGCAGTAATTTATTTACAAGGCTCATCAAGTCTTCGTGCTGTTGAACCAATACAAGATAATAATATGTGCATACATAAGAGAACACATTGAATCGGCAAATATATGCACATAAATCTTACAGCAATGTATCTAAAGTTTTTTGGGGGACGTCTATATTGATGGCCTAGTCCTAGGATAGGCCACCAATATCAGATTGTTGGGGATCAGCTGTTGTGCAGTAGCTCTGTACACTGTGGAGTGACCGGAACTGATACCTGCAGTGTTCCTCCCATTCATTAGAACCAGCTCTGACCACTACAAAGTGGACGAAGCTACTGTAGGTCAGCTGATTGATGGGGGTGCTGGGAGTCGGCCTCCAACAATCTGATAATGATCTATCCTAAGGATTAGGCTAATCCAGTGTTTCTTTGACTGTGTGGCGGCATGCTGGGAGTTGTAGCTTTGCAACAGCTGGAGGCACACTAGTTGGGAAACACTGGGCTAATCAATATAAAAGACTTGGACAACCTCTTGAAATTCAAATAATATACTGGTTTTCTGGGACAAGAAACATACATTAGATCTCTTTAAAGGGGTTGTGCAAGAATAGGGAGGCTTTGATGCTGAAAATGTCCAGTTTTACATCTCTGCAGCCACTGTTACTGGCATGTCTTCTAATGACTTAAGAGGAGCCAGTCACCGCTGTGGTTATTGATTGGCTGCGGGTGATGACAAACCGGATGTTTATAGCGAGGGAGAGCAGCGGACCATCGCAGGCCGGAAGGAGGAGAAGGGGGGAGCCAGTGCCCGGAAGCAGGTAAGTAAGCATCCCTTTACAGGTCCTGCCGAGTGTGTGTGGATTGGGGGTTGCCAGAAATTTGCCACTGCTGCTGTCCCTGCTACTCAAATTCCTTCTCAGACAGGTGACTGATGTGGATCAGGGGGCAGCGCTGGGTCCTAGGTTTGAATCCAACCAAGGATAATATCTGCATGGAGTTTGTATGTTCTCCCCATGTTTGCGTGGATTTCCTCCCACACTCCAAAGACATACTGATAGGGACCTTAGATTGTGAGCCCCATTGGGGACAGCCTAATGCTAATGTCTGTGAAGTGCAGCGAAATATAGTAGCGCCATAAAAGTGCATAAAATAACTAAATAATAAACTGGTCCATTAACACACTTCTCTACCTATATAGATATTAACCATGGGTGTGATTTAGATGCAGCAGTCTATGTTTCAGGACTTCTGGGGTGACGTTACCCTAACAATTTCTTGTTTCCCAGATATTAACTATGTAAATGCTAGGACCCTGTATGGCACCACGTTGAGTCTTTACGAACTGCAGGACCTTCATGGCCATTTTTATAGTAGTTTTGTGAGACAATGGGGGAGATTTAGCAATTTTTGTGCAATTTGCGCCATAACTAACTTTTAGAGCTGGAGATGAAAGTTGAGACCAAAATCATCAAATGTCATACAGAACATAATAAATAAGACCTAGTGCAGATTTGCTAAATTTTGATGACCGAGGATTGAATATGGCCAGCTCTGCAGGAGCCTTCAACTTTATAATTGCATGTTCACATACAGCAAGTGGCTTTTCATGAGTTTACGCTTGTCTGGGGTATGCCTACAGCATCGCCTATATCTGCACCTTTTCTCTGGTAACACATTCATAAATGTGGCGGTCCTGACACCACTTTATTAACCACTCCCACTATTAGCAGATTTTGGCGTGAATACTATATTCTGGCATGCATATAAAATTAGAAGTAAAATATGGGCCCATAGCCTGGCTCCACCATGTTTTTCAGATCCTTAAAACAGCCGTGTGCTTGGGCCCTGACCCTAGAATACAATGGCTATTGCTGGAGTGTCCTTTAATACTGCTGAGTACTTACTGTCAGCTGCAGTGTCTGCTCCTTGTCCTCTGGAGTATTTAGGGTTGAGGTATGACAGTTGTTCATTGCTTTAATTATAAGCTGCCACCCCTCAGAGTATTGTTGATCCTGTAATAAAAATGATGGTTCTTTATTTATGATCTTAATAAGAGAAACTGCAAAGAACAGAACATTGCTTTTTACTGATGAGACATAAATTAGATGAAAACTGTACTGGTAATTTTTATTTTTATTTTTTACTAAATCCTAAAGGAACTATAAAGTGCTCATTTCATCTTTCTTTCTTTGTTTTGTAAACGGTAAAATGAAAAATATGTTCTATGGTGCCCTTGAGAACATTAGTGCGGAACACTAGGCACAGCACAACAGTTGGCACTTGCTATATTTCTAAGTAATTTGCTCATATTCTGGAACTTCTGTTTCTGATAATATATTTAGGGTTGCTGCGAATCAAACTATATGAAGTGAATTTTGATCTGAATTTCAGGGAAAAATAAATTTGCCTGCAAAGCCGAATTTCCTTGTGCTTCGTGGTAACGAATCAATTTCCCTGAAATGGGGAGGGGTGAAATGCAAACTCTCCTCATCCATTTGAGCACGAAGAGGCCGCCGCAGCCATCTTGATTAAAGATCCCGCACTAAATCTCGTGCGCGGTGACGTATAACGTCACCGCACTGGCCAGCGTGATGATGTCATCAGGCACCGTGTGAGATTTCGTGCATTATCTCCAATCAAGATGGCCACAGTGGCCTTTTCGCACTCAAATGGATATGGTGAGTATTATGTAATTTCAATTTTTTTTTTAGCTCCTGAAAGCTCTTATTTTCCTAGGGTCATTGCGCCTGCTAATTACAAAGAAATGCGCTTTGTGAGGAAGTAATTCGCCACAAAGCTAATTTCTTTGTGAAATTTGGTGAAGAAGCCGAATCAAAGTTTGTACAGGCAATGGTATTAATATTTGCCCTCCTCCACTGAGTTTATATATTCATAGTAAAAAGTCTTGACTGTTCTCTTTTGCGCATTTCTATTTTTCTAAACCTTCATAAAGCAGTCAAATAAAATAGTAAAATGCCTCTTCAATATGAATAGTGCAGCCAAACCTTTTGGTCAACTTTTTAAGGATGGTCCAGCTGCTGTAACCTCATGGATAATCCGGCTGCTGTAACCTCCAGGGGAAGCAACATTTAACTAGACTTCTACCGTGTAGCGACCACTGCAGGAGACATGTAGTACCACACTTTGCCCATTCACATAAATGAGCGACTATGTATTACATGGCATGCTGAGTTTCCAGCAGCTCTCGGCTCCTCGGTGGTATATCACCCTCTGTGCCATTTATATGCACTAATAGGACAATCTCAATAGGCTTAATTAAAGAGCTGTTCACCATAGAAACTACACAGAAATAGAAATCCCTTAGTTGTCTGCCAAGCCTTAAACACTCTATTCAGCCATTTATTTCTAAGTTCATATTTTCACATTGGTCTTCTTCAGGGACTAGTTAGTAATTTTGCTTCTCACCAGGAGGATGAGCATATCTACAAGGAATTGTATAAACTAGGTAGGCACTCACCATCCAGAATCTCCCAGAAATAGGCGTTTATTTACATATAAAATAAAGATTAAGAATGGTTCACAATATTATTAAACAATAAAATAATTAAATACCCACCCTAAAATTTTATACTTATTCTGTTCAACATCCGCAGGGTCACGATCTGTATTGATTACAGAGTAGTAACTAAGATGGCAGTATTCCCAGAGATTGAACAGTCTAAGTTATAGCATTGACTTCATGTATCAAATACACCATTCTGATCCACATAAAGGTAGATTAGTTATCCGTTCATTAGTCACTTTATTATTTGTGTCCGGTTAAAATATTCCACTTTAAACAAGTAGATATCAGAAACCTTCGACATTCAATAGAGATATGTCAATTAAAATGTGTATATCCTGTTATTTTATTCTGCATGTCCACTATATTGCGTATATCCTCCCGGAGCACAGCGCTGAGAGAGTATTCTTGTTGTCCAGTGAGGAACAGAAGTATTTGAACACCCTGCGCTTTTTCAAGATCTCCGACTTAGAAATCATGGAGGGGTCTGAAATTCACATTGTAGGTGCATTCCCTGTCTGATAGACAGAATAAAAAAAATTCTGGAAATCACATTGTATGATTTTTTAAAGAATGTATTCGTCTTGCACTGCTGAACATAAGTATTTGAACACCTGAGAAACAGCAAGAATTGTCTCTCAAAGACCTGTTACGGTGCCTTTAAAAAGTCCACCTCTACTCCACTCATAAATCTAACTTAGTAGCACCTGTCTGAGCTCTTTAAAGACCCCTGTCCACCCCACAGTCAGTCAGACACCAACTACTACCATGGGCAAGACCAAAGAGCTGTCAAGACACCAGAGACAAAATTGTGGACCTCCACAAGGCTGGAAAGGGCTACGGGGCAATTGCAGCTTGGTGAAATTAAATAAACTGTTGGAGCAATTGTTAGAAAATGGAAGAGACTAAAGACGACTGTCAGTTTACCTCGGACTGGGGCTCCATGCAAGATATCGCCTTGTGGGATATCACTGATGAGAAGAAAGGTGAGGAATCTGCCCAGAACTACAAGGGAGGAGCTGGTCAATGAAATGAAGAGAGCTGGAACCACAGTTTCAAAGTTCACTGTCGGTAGAACACTACGCCGTCATGGTTTCAAATCATGCATTGCACGGAAGGTTCCCCTGCTCAAGTCATCACATGTCCAGGCCCGTCTGAAGTTCGCCAATGACCATCTGGACGATCCAGAGGCGGCATGGGAGAAAGTTATGAGGTCAGATGAGACCAAAGTAGAACGTTTTGGTCTAAACTTCACTTGTCATGTTTGGAGGAAAAATAATGAGTTGCATCCCAAGAACACCATCCCTAATGTGAAGCATGGCGGTGGTAACATCATACTTGTGGGGGTCCTTTTCTGCAAAGGGGACAGGACGACTGTACTATATTAAGGAGAAGATGAATGGGGCCATTTATTGTGAGATTTTGAGCAACAACCTCCTTCCTTCAGTCAGAGCATTGAAGATGGGTTGTGGCTGGGTCTTCCAACATGACAACGCCCTGAAGCACACAGCCAGGATAACCAAGGAGTAGCTCTGTAAGAAGCATATCAAGGTTCTGGAGTGGCCTAGCCAGTCTCCAGACCTAAAGCCAATAGAACATCTTTGGAGGGAGCTGAAACTCTGTGTTGCTCAGCGACAGCCCTGAAACCTGACAGATCTAGAGGAGATCTGTGTGGAGGAGTGGACCAAAATCCCTGTTGCAGTGTGTGCATACTTGGTCAAGAACTACAGGAAACGTTTGACCTCTGTAATTGCAAACAAAGGTTTTCTGTACCAAATATTAACATTGATTTTCTCATGTGTTCAAATACTTATGTTCAGCAGTGCAAGACAAATTATTAAAAAATCATACAATGTGATTTCCTGAATTATTATTATTTTTTATTCTGTCTGAGTGGGAATGCACTTACAATGTGAATTTCAGACCCCTCCATGATTTCTAAGTGGGCGAACCTGCATAATCGCAGGGTGTTAAAATACTTCTGTTCCTCACTGTATTTAACTTGTATATGGGATATGTTACTTGGATATCCTCCTACTGTGGTTACATAATCGAATCACAGCTAATGTCAGTTCCGTAATTATTTCAGAGTACTCGCAATTAAATGGATCGCTGCGGGGTTCGGTGTTACTTGTGACGTCCCACATGTACACTCTGCTTCTCTTCCCTCTGCTCGATTTCTACAGTAGTGAGTGTCATAGGTATGCTGCTAATTCCCGCTGTATCTGCCTCGGTCTCGGCTCCCACGTGTGTGGTACAGCCTTTCTGTTTGTGCCTGATTTGGCGTTCCACGTGCGTGGTCCCGGGTTATAGACTGGACAGTAGCAATAGGTATTTTCCCAATTTCTGCTGGTAAGATGTCAATTTTCAATGGTGCATCTTTAAAGCGCAATATACATGGCTACTTGGAAGCTGCGGTTATTTACCAGAAGCGCTTCGAAGTCTTTTGCAATGGACTTCTTCCTCAGTAGTTAAGCAGCTTCAAATCCAGTACCCTTATATACCCTCCTGCCCTCCTATTACGGTATAATCCAAACTGTGGATCGGAATGGTGTCACTTGTCTTAACAAATCCTCATTATAATATATTCCCCTCTAATACACAAGCATCAGACACAAAAAATGTATGTATTAAACTTTTATGAGTATACATATAGAATTTATGATGAAGAATCCATGAATTGACTATGCGATTAATGTGCAGTTCCCATGGGTCTTTCTAGAATGGGTGTGTTTTCTATCTATAACATACAATAATATTCCATATCACCATATACTGTTTCAGTTCGATGTTCATAATATTTTTATAGGAAAAATATTTATTTCAACTATTTCCAATATGTTGTATTTTTATATTTTTAATTTTCCATATATTTTATTTTAAAATATCATAGTTCCAATAGAATATACTATTGCAACAATGGTTCTAATACCCCCTTCTACATCTCATATTAGCCATTTTGAAAATGACGTTTGTATGCAACCTCTTCTGTACACTTTTCTCAATCAACCGCACAGTTTTCCCTCATTCTTGGAAATAGTAGAATATAGTAGGATAATGGGTGGGAGCCTCCCACCAAGGCGAAATCTGAGTGTTAGAATAACAACAAGCTCCTATCCCACGTCAGTGGAGGGCATCCACCCTTTGTTATTTACAGGATCAACAGAAATTCAAATAGTTCAATCTCTGCATTAAAGGGCTTCTGTCAGCCCACTAAACCTTTTTTTTTTTTTGTTTAATAATAATCCCTATACTGCGAGCTCTGCATACATAAGCTAAATAATCATTTTGGTTCAGTAGAATTTGATAAAAAGCTATTTTTATAATATGTAAATTACCTTGCTACCAGCAAGTGGGGCGGCTACTTGCTGGTAGCAGCCGCATCCTCCGATCCTAATGACGTCCCCCTCCGCATTGTGATTGACAGGGCCAGGGAACGGAATCGTTCTCTGCTGGCCCTGTTTGAATTCCAAATCTCGCGCCTGCGCCGTACCTGTCTTTAATCGGCGCAGGCGCACTGAGAGGCGGCCGCTCTATCCTCAATGCGCCTGCGCTGATGACGTCACATCTACACCCGGCGCAGGCGCATTGAGGATAGAGCGGCCACCTCTCAGTGCGCCTGCGCCGATTAAAGACAGGTACGGCGCAGGCGCGAGATTTGAAGTTTAAACAGGGCCAGCAGAGAACGATTCCGTTCCCTGGCCCTGTCAATCACAATGCGGAGGGGGCGTCATTAGGATCGGAGGATGCGGCTGCTACCAGCAAGTAGCCGCCCTACTTGCTGGTAGCAAGGTAATTTACATATTATAAAAATAGCTTTTTATCAAATTCTACTGAACCAAAATTATTATTTAGCTTATGTATGCAGAGCTCGCAGTATAGGGATTATTATTAAACAAAAAAAAACTGTTTAGTGGGCTGACAGAAGCCCTTTAAGGCCTTCGGGCAATAGAGTGTTGAACTCAAAGATTCGTCTTGATTCAATTCTAGACATCCTACTGATGTGATCCCCACCTCTCCACTGTCTTTCCACTTTTTCGATTGCTGCAAAACTCTTTTGGTTATGACATTGTTTGAAGTGATTTGACAATGAATAGTTGGTGTACCCTTTCTTGATGTTGGCTAGATGTTCAGCGATTCTCTTTTTTTTAATGTTTTTAGTCCTGCCCACATATTGTTTTTTTGCACATACATTGCACTATATAAATCACATCAGCGGGGTTGCACGTTAAATCAATTAGTTGAAATAAATAATATTTTTCCTATAAAAATGTTACGACTATCGAACTGAAACAGTATATGGTGATATAGAATATTATTGTATGTTATAGAAAACGCACCCATTCTAGAAAGACCCATGGGAACTGCACATTAATCGCATAGTCAATTCATGGATTCTTCATCATGAACTTTTAGGAGTATACATATAGAATTTTATTCATACATTTGTATTATAATGAGAATTGCGACAAGCGACACCATTCCGATCCACAGTTTGGATTATACGGTAATAGGAGGGCAGTAGGGTATATAAGGGTACTGGATTTGAAGCTGCATAACCACTGAGGAAGAAGTCAGTTGCAAAAGACTTTGAAATGCATCTGGTAAATAACCGCAGCTTCCAAGTACCCATGTATATTGCACTTTTAAGAAGCACCATTGAAAATTGACATTTTGCCGGCAGAAATTGGGAAAAGACCTATTGCTACTGTCCAGTCTGTAGGGACCACATACGTCAGGAGCGACCAAGCACTGTGGGACGCCAAAATCAGGCGCAAACAGAAAGGCTGTACCACACACGTGGAACCCCGAGACTGAGGCAGATACAGTGGGGATTAGCAGTATACCTATGATACTCACCACTGTAGGAATTGAGCGGGGGTAAGAGAAGCAGAGTGTACCATAACACATGGGACGTCACAAGTAACACCGAACCCCGCAATGATCCATTTAATTGTGAGTACTCTGAAATAATTACGGAACTGACATTAGCTGTGATTCTCTATTGTAACCAATAGCAGAGGAAGCAGGAAGAGCAAGGTTGCACAGAGTGGCTTAGGCTCACCCTCAGTGCACTTAACTTCTCATTTGAATATGAATTAAAAGTACTTTTTCCTCCAGATTGAAGCAAGGGATGACTAAGTAAAAGGCATCATTACCTTCAGCTTAGCTAGCCTTACAAGGCACTGTGCCTGGTTTATCAGTGAATTTCCTGTTGACAGATTCATTTTACGTTCCTACAGTGTTTGGAGAATTAGCACTTTAATAGAAAGTATTATCTGAAAAGGTAAGAATACTGAAATGGCTGTTGGTAAAAGAACTAATGTAGACCAAGTCCACATTTTGCATGTCACCCATATTGCTTTCCCACCATAGCTGCAACACAAGAAAGTAGTCACAGGGCTCTCCAATACTTACAATGTCCTCAAACATCTCTGTGGATAGAGAATGGATATAATGTGAAAGTCTGATTGCTCTGTCAAAAAGATCACTGAGCAGAACCTGACATTGGAAACTCCCTGGGGTGCAGATTGGACTAGAGAAGACCAACCCCTTCATTCAGGCACATATTCAATACCAAAAGCCACAAGCAGCAGCTTTCCTGTATAAATACAACAAAATTAGCCAAATATAAAGTTTGATCATTATGAAATGAAATTACCCTGGAAACTGTCAAGAGGTAGGTATGCTGCTGCTGAGACCTTACTGTGCTTATTTTTTCCTCTATTTAGCACTTTAAAGAATGTACAGTAGGGACCTAACTAGGTTGTGGGTAGATTGACTCATTAACACTTTAATTACTGCTGTGGTGCAAATCATAAACCCAGGACTTGCATAAAGCATCTATTCATACGATAATAAAGCAGTTCAGATATTTAATAATTTATGGTCTGGACTGTAATGCCATTAACGGAGGAATAATCTATGGCATAATATAGCAGCACATCTTCACCACTATGTACTGAGGAAAGATACAATCTATAAGAGCCACGAGCAGCCAGCCTGCTTGTTGACAGTTTTCATGTAGCAATAGGAGTTATTTTCAGATACTGTACAGTACAGTTATACAATTAATTTAAAAAAAGATAGTAAAAAAAAATGTGTTACAAAGGTGATGTGCCTTATTTATTCCATTTATATTAGTCCTTTTCATTTAGATGAGGAACCACCGTTGAGATGGCCTGTTAGAGTGAAAAAGTAAAAAAATATAAATAAAATCTCATCTGTCATATAGTGTTAAGCGAAGTGAGCTTCGGATCACAGATCCAAAGTCACTTTGGTCAAAACTTCTTTGAATGCTGTACAGATATCCATCCCCGTACAGCATTCAAATGTATGGGCTCCGGCAAGGCGAAGTGAGTTATCACCAAAGTCTCACATAACTTCGGGATTTGACTTTTAAAGCCATTTTAAAACATGGATCCGAAGTTGGCTTCGGTACTGAGGTACCAGTTGGTACAGAAGCCGACTTTGGATGTTTTTGAATGGTTTTAAGGTTTAAAAATCGATGGCCAAAGTTATTCACAGAAGTCTTGCGAGACTTAGGTGATAACTCACTTCGCCTCGCTGGAGCCCATTTGTTTTAATGCTGTACTAAGACTGGTTACAGCATTAAAACCAAGTTTGGAGTGAATTGACTTCGGATCTAGGAGCCGAAGCTCAATTCGCTCAACACTAGTCATAGGCATTCCAGAGTTGAGCTCCCATCCCTTCTTGTCTGATTCCGGTCCCTACTGGGCCAGAAGTGTGACATGTCATTTACATGCACGTGACCACTCCCGGACACTCAGTGACCTCATAGGTGGTGTCATCAGTTACAACACATGACCGTTGCCACCACTGTAGCCTTTTATTGGCCAGCAGTAGTGAAGTGCATTTAGACAACATGTTGCACTTCCGGTCCAGGAGGGACTGTAAATTGAGCCAAAGGGAGCTCAGTGCTTGAACCAGGGTGCCTATGACAGGTGCCAATGACAAAGTCTTTAACAGGGGTTCCCAGTCTCAGAAAACCCCTTAAAAGGGGTTGTGCAAGATAGAGATTTTGGCAAACCCTGCAAAGGGAAGATGACTTACCTGCTTCCCACGCCAGCTCCCAGCTTCTCCTCCTGCAGGCCTGTGATGCTCCACTGGGCTCCAGCGATGTTAACATCTGGTTTGACATCGTTGCAGCCAATTACTGGCCGTGGCAGTGTCCAAATTCTCTTGCGTCATGTGATTATTTGTCATGACGCAAGAGTAGACGGACATCACCAAGGCCAGTGATTGGCTGTGGAGATGTCTAATCAGATGTTGAGATCGACAGAGCCCAGTGCCGGGAGAAGAAGGAATGGGGAGCCGACACCAGGAAGCAAGTAAGTAATCTTCCTTTTGCAGGTCCAGCAGGGTTTTTTTTTTTTGCCAAAACCCCTCCATATTGCACAGCTACTTTACGATAAAAGTTTATTGTCCATCTTTGAACACCGAGTCATTTTTAGGTCCAACATAATAATATATTGGGGTTGGGGTTGTTTTTTAATTTTTTAATACATAGCACCAAATTTGTTGATAGAATTAAAGGGGTTGGCCCATCTCATACGTTTTGGGCATACTGCTAGGCCCTAAAACGGAGCCCACAAAGAGGAGAGTGGACTGTGCACACGCGCCTGCCCTCCATTAATTTCTGTGGGAGTGCTGAAATAGCCGAGTGGCGTGCTCAGCTATTTTCGGAAGTCCCATAGAAGTGAATGGAGGGTGGCCACTCATGCCCCATCTGCTCTCCTGCTCTTTGTGGGCTCTGTTTGAAAGATAGGTGCGGGTCCCAGAGGTGGAAACCCACACCTCTCAGACATTGGGGGAATATCATAGTGATTCCCTATAAGATTATTCTTGACTCCCAAGCCCAGAGTGAGAAGGGATTTAAGTAAAAAAATAAAATAAAAAATTTCAAGTTTTGCTGAATCTTTACCTACAGAACCATATATAAATCTGCTCAGCTCCTCGTGCTCTATAACGTGCTGCTGGCAAATACTGCATATTCAATGTGACAGGTTCTCTTTAAACGCTATTATAAATCTGTATGCAGCAAGCTCCACTTAGAGAAAGAGCTCCAACCAATTTAAATATATTTAAGATACTAATCAACACAGAATAGACCTATTTTGATAAAATAAAATTGTATTTCAGTAATTATTCACATTTGGTATATTGAAGGAAGTTGTACAAGATTAGAAAAACATGCAGCTAAATTTTTCTGATCCTGGACAACCCGTCTACTAGGGTTATAATATTAACTCCAATGACCTATCAGGTGATTAAAAACTGAAAGTCCAAAACTTCCCTCAGAGCTGAGCCTAGAACAAGGCTGGGTGCTATAAATTAATCATACCTGGAAAAGAAGCTCCTTTGGTGGTAGTCATGGTCAGATCAATCTTCATCTAAAGTTAGGCTTACCTGCTCATGTCCAGTGGAATAGCAGCACTGACTTTTATACCTTCCATCTTCCCACCACTTTGGTGCCCCCAATGACATTAGAAATGGTAACCATATTAATCAGAAACATGAAATCTTCATTTTCCCAACATCCATATTTAGGAGAGGAGCCAGGCGGGGGTTACTGGTATCATCTTTACTTACTCCAGTTTCATTAATTTTCTTCTAAGTACAGTGGATTTGCACAAATGCATCTGTAATGACAACTTCTCTGGTTCAATTTACATATTACATATGGTGTGAACTTTTACTGTATTTTCTACAGTATAGGTGTATAATTAGATCATAGCAGATATATCTCAATGTATTTATGTAGATGCACTTAACTTTTAAGATGTTTTAATAGTTACTTATCAAAATGGTGATGGGTACTAGCAGTGGATACCTACAGCACTTAAAGGGGTTCGCCACTTTGGAATTCCCATTTCCTTAGAAGGTTCCCTTAAAACTAAGCTGATTGCAAGGCTTCACACTTTTAGGACCCCATCAATCAAACGTGATCTGTGGGAAAACCTGGCAGCAATTATTCAACTCTGCTGTAGCGCCACCACAGAGAAAATGAAGAATTACACAGTGGTGGTTTAAATCTGTCAGTGTAATGTATGAATGTGTTGGATCCTTCAGAGGGAGTGATACTCTTTGTAGCTGCTTTACAGTGACTGGTGGTGAGGGACATCAAAATCCCCACTGCCCACTGTTAACAGGCAGTTCCGAAAGAATCTGAAAATGGGCTTTCTAAACCAGACAGCTACTGTAAAGCTGTTATCCCATGATCAAAAAATGAAAATCCAACATTATATAGTATATCATCTTTTATTTTTAACAAACTCAGTACCAGTCCTGTTCTTCACATGGATCCAAAGATCTCCACATTCACTGCTCCAATTGCTCTGCTGCATCTATTTCAACCTGGCAGCTTAGGGGGCATGTCCTTTCAGGCAGCAGCTCTCTTCTTTATCACAGGAGGCAGCTGAAGCATGGAACTTAGCATGTTGTCATATTTTGGTGTGGGAGAAAAACCCACCCTGAACGTAGGAGGAAGGGGTGAGGGGAAAAGGCCTGGAAACTAGGGAAAGGAGCTGGTCACCTCCTAGAGAAACCCTAGTCAAAGTCCTGACTGACTGTAAATATGAACTGACCCCAGAGGAAGGTGAGTTTATACACAGGAACCTAATTCACCCTGGAACTAATGTCAGGACAAGAGAAAACCTGTTCCTCCAAACGGTAGGACGAACAGGAGTCTCCCTCAGGCCTAAACACAAATGACTGGGAAAAGAGCAAAACAAGATACCCAAACAATCAACAAAAGGGGAAGAAGATTTCAAATAGCAATGGAAGCACAGGAACTCTGCCGAGATCCAAACACCAGCAATCCAAAACCAGACAGAAGCTGTAAACCGCACAGCATGGCAGGGGAAGCCACAATAAATAGGGAAGGATAAATGACCACATAAGCAACACCTGAGGCGAGGGGTGTGGCCATCACCAGAAACAACACAAGCATGAATTGATCCACAAGGAACCTGTCAGATCAAACCACGTGTTGCCAGTCTCACTGATCTCATGGGACCTGTCACAGGAATGTCCGTGACAGTACCACCACCCCTTTACGGGTGACCTCTGGGCACCCAGGACCGACCTTATCTGGGTGAGACCTGTGAAAAGCTTTCACCAAACGACTGTCATTCACAGTCGGATGCTGGTACCCACATCCTCTCCTCTGGTCCATAACCCTTCAAGTGAACAAGATACTGAAGATATCTACAGAGAACTCAAGAGTCAATTATCTTGGCAATCTGAAATTCCAAAGTACCGTCCATGATGACAGGAGCTGGTGGTAAGGAAAAAACAGTTCCAATGGTTCAACATATCTCTTCAACAAAGACTTATGAAAAACATTATGAATCTTTAGAGCCTGAGGAAGTTCAAGATAAAAGGCTACCAGATTAATAATGGCAGTGATCTTATATTGACCAATAAACTTTGGACCCAACTTCCAAGAAGGTACCTTCAACTTAATGTTTCTTGTGGACAGCCACACAGAATCACCCACTCTTAGGTCTGGACCATTAATACGTCTCCTGTCAGCCATACAATTATGCTTGTTGCCCCATATTCCTCAAGTTATTTAGAATTTTCCGCCATATAGATGACAATGATGACGGAAAAACTTTCCTCCTCAGGAATACCAGAAGTATCAGAACCAGAAAATTTGCCAAACTGCGGGTGAAACCCATATGCCCCAAAAAACGGCGACTTACCAGTGGACTCCTGTCTACGATTGCTTGTGGCAAACTCTGCTAGAGACAAAAATGAAGACCACTCCTGGTTCTCAGAGACAAAACATCTTGGGGCGGGCGAGGGAGGGGGGAGATTGGAGCGACCATTGGCAACGTCCACCGGGATGACCATCAGGGGGGGGGGGGGGGATAAGTTTGGACAGACAGTGGGAGATCTGAGTTTAATGTAATATGGAATTGAACAGGGAATGTATGAATTTTCCAAAACAGCTTATGATTATGTATTAGATCTACATTTTACTTTCTGTTCAATGTGATATATAATTTATTATATCTGCAATGTCGCCAGAACTTGTATAGATGCACTCAGATTCGGTACTGCCAAATTGTTATATAGTGTTATAAAGGGAAAAAACTGAATAAATAAAAAATAAAAGAGAGGCAAAACATCTCAAGTAAATCTCCAGACTCTGATTAGTGCGTTCCATCTGTCCGTTCAACTGAGGATGAAAAGCCAAAGAAAGGGACAATTGTACTCCCAGTCGAGTACAGAACGCCTTCCATAATCTGGAAACAAACTGAGTCCCACGATCCGAGACCACGTCAGAAGGAATGCCATGTAGTTTAACAATGTTGTCAACAAACACTTGTGCAAGAGTTTTAGCATTAGGTAGGCCCGGCAATGCTATAAAGTGCGCCATATTACTAAAGCGATCAACTACCACCAGAATAACTGTCTTTCCTGAAGAATTAGGTACAAACCGGATTCCCAAAAAGTTGGGACACTAAACAAATTGTGAATAAAAACTGAATGCAATGATGTGGAGATGGCAAATGTCAATATTTTATTTGTAATAGAACGTAGATGACAGATCAAACGTTTAATCCGAGTAAATGTATCATTTTAAAGGAAAAATACGTTGATTCAAATTTTCACGGTGTCAACAAATCCCTAAAAGTTGGGACAAGTAGCAATAAGAGGCTGGAAAAGGTAAATTTGAGCATAACGAAGAGCTGGAAGACCAATTAACACTAATTAGGTCAATTGGCAACATGATTGGGTATAAAAAGAGCTTCTCAGAGTGGCAGTGTCTCTCAGAAGCCAAGATGGGTAGAGGATCACCAATTCCCACAATGTTGCGCAGAAAGATAGTGGAGCAATATCAGAAAGGTGTTACCCAGCAAAAAAATTGCAAAGACTTTGCATCTACAGGTCCTTCTCAAAAAATTAGCATATTGTGATAAAATTAATTATTTTCTGTAATGTACTGATAAACATTAGACTTTCATATATTTTAGATTCATTACACACCAACTGAAGTAGTTCAAGCCTTTTATTGTTTTAATATTGATGATTTTGGCATACAGCTCATGAAAACCCAAAATTCCTATCTCAAAAAATTAGCATATCACGAAAAGGTTCTCTAAACGAGCTATTAACCTAATCATCTGAATCAACTAATTAACTCTAAACACCTGCAAAAGATTCCTGAGGCTTTTAAAAACTCCCAGCCTGGTTCATTACTCAAAACCGCAATCATGGGTAAGACTGTCGACCTGACTGCTGTCCAGAAGGCCATCATTGACACCCTCAAGCAAGAGGGTAAGACACAGAAAGAAATTTCTGAAGGAATAGGCTGTTCCCAGAGTGCTGTATCAAGGCACCTCAGTGGGAAGTCTGTGGGAAGGAAAAAGTATGTCAGAAAACGCTGCACAACGAGAAGAGGTGACCGGACCCTGAGGAAGATTGTGGAGAAGGACCGATTCCAGACCTTGGGGGACCTGCGGAAGCAGTGGACTGAGTCTGGAGTAGAAACATCCAGAGCCACCGTGTACAGGCGTGTGCAGGAAATGGGCTACAGGTGCCGCATTCCCCAGGTCAAGCCACTTTTGAACCAGAAACAGCGGCAGAAGCGCCTGACCTGGGCTACAGAGAAGCAGCACTGGACTGTTGCATGTCATTCGGAAATCAAGGTGCCAGAATCTGGAGGAAGACTGGGGAGAGGGAAATGCCAAAATGCCTGAAGTCCAGTGTCAAGTACCCACAGTCAGTGATGGTCTGGGGTGCCATGTCAGCTGCTGGTGTTGGTCCACTGTGTTTTATCAAGGGCAGGGTCAATGCAGCTAGCTATCAGGAGATTTTGGAGCACTTCATGCTTCCATCTGCTGAAAAGCTTTATGGAGATGAAGATTTCATTTTTCAGCACGACCTGGCACCTGCTCACAGTGCCAAAACCACTGGTAAATGGTTTACCGACCATGGTATTACTGTGCTCAATTGGCCTGCCAACTCTCCTGACCTGAACCCCATAGAGAATCTGTGGGATAATGGGAAGAGAAAGTTGAGAGACGCAAGACCCAACACTCTGGATGAGCTTAAGGCCGCTATCGAAGCATCCTGGGCCTCCATAACACCTCAGCAGTGCCACAGGCTGATTGCCTCCATGCCACGCAGCATTGAAGCAGTCATTTCTGCAAAAGGATTCCCGACCAAGTATGGAGTGCATAACTGAACATAATTATTTGAAGGTTGACTTTTTTTGTATTAAAAACACTTTTCTTTTATTGGTCGGATGAAATATGCTAATTTTTTGAGATAGGAAATTTGGGTTTTCATGAGCTGTATGCCAAAATCATCAATATTAAAACAATAAAAGGCTTGAACTACTTCAGTTGGTCTGTAATGAATCTAAAATATATGAAAGTCTAATGTTTATCAGTACATCACAGAAAATAATGAACTTTATCACAATATGCTAATTTTTTGAGAAGGACCTGTATAATCATCAACTGTGCATAACATGATCCGAAGATTCAGAGAATCTGGAAGAATCTCTGTGCGTAAGGGTCAAGGCCGTAAAACCATACTGGATGCCCGTGATCTCCGAGCCCTTAAACGACACTGCACCACAAACAGGAATGCTACTGTAAAGGAAATCACAGAATGGGCTCAGGAATACTTCCAGAAACCATTGTCAGTGAACACAATCCACCGTGCCATCCGCCGTTGCCAGCTGAAACTCTACAGTGCAAAGAAGAAGCCATTTCTAAGCAAGATCCACAAGCTCAGGCGTTTTCACTGGGCCAGGGATCATTTAAAATGGAGTGTGGCAAAATGGAAGACTGTTCTGTGGTCAGACGAGTCACGATTCAAAGTTCTTTTTGGAAATCTGGGACGCCATGTCATCCGGACCAAAGAGGACAAGGACAACCCAAGTTGTTATCAACGCTCAGTTCAGAAGCCTGCATCTCTGATGGTATGGGGTTGCATGAGTGCGTGTGGCATGGGCAGCTTGCATGTCTGGAAAGGCACCATCAATGCAGAAAAATATATTCAGGTTCTAGAACAACATATGCTCCCATCCAGACGTCATCTCTTTCAGGGAAGACCCTGCATTTTTCAACAAGATAATGCCAGACCACATTCTGCATCAATCATAACATCATGGCTGCGTAGGAGAAGGATCCGGGTACTGAAATGGCCAGTCTGCAGTCCAGATCTTTCACCTATAGAGAACATTTGGTGCATCATAAAGAGGAAGGTGCAACAAAGAAGGCCCAAGACGATTGAACAGTTAGAGGCCTGTATTAGACAAGAATGGGAGAGTATTCCTATTTCTAGACTTGAGAAACTGGTCTCCTCGGTCCCCAGACGTCTGTTGAGTGTTGTAAGAAGAAGGGGAGATGCCACACAGTGGTGAAAATGGCCTTGTCCCAACTTTTTGGGGATTTGTTGACACCATGAAATTCTGATTCAACATATTTTTCCCTTAAAATGGTACACTTTCTCAGTTTAAACTTTTGTTCCGTGATTTATGTTCTATTCTGAATAAAATATTAGAAGTTGGCACCTCCACATCATTGCATTCAGTTTTTATTCACGATTTGTATAGTGTCCCAACTTTTTTGGAATCCGGTTTGTAGATCAGTGATAAAATCCATGGATAAATGAGTCCATGTTCTGGATGGGATGGGCAACGGAACTAGAGATCAACGTATTTTTCCTTTAAAATGATACATTTACTCGGATTAAACGTTTGATCTGTCATCTACGTTCTATTACAAATAAAATATTGACATTTGCCATTTGAATCCGATTTGTACTGTAAAACCGCAGGAGCATTGGTCAACCCAAAAGGCATGACCAGATTCTCAAAGTGACCCTCAGGGGTATTAAAAGCCATCTTCCATTCATCCCCCTCCTTGATCCTGACCAGATTATATGCCCCCCCAAGTCCAACTTGGAGAACACCTTGGCACCAACAATCTGGTTAAACAAATCAGGAATCAGAGGAAGGGAGTAAGGATCACAGACACCAATCCGATTAAGCTCACGGAAATCCAGACATGACCTAAGGGTTCCATCCCTCTTTTCAACAAAGAAAAACCCTGCTGCCACAGGAGATTTGGAAGGTCTTATGTGTCCTTTAGCCAAACTCTTGGTAATATGCTTTCTCATGGCCATTTTTTGGGGTCCAGAAAGGTTATACAACCTAGATTTGGACAACTTAGCTCCGGGAATAGGGTTAATAGGACAATCATATTCCCGATGCAGAGGTAAGTCCTGGCATCCACTTTCAGAAAATACATTGGAAAAATCAGATATAAAAGAGGATAATGATTTTGTGGTTAAAGCATAAAAAGACGTATTCAGACAATTATCAACGCAATAATCACCCCAATCCAGAATCTGTCTAGCTTGCCAATCGATGGTTGGATTATGCTTGCTTAACCACAGTAAACCCAGAACCAATGGAGCAGGGAGACCTTCCATCACAAAACACGAGATGAACTGCTGATGAAAAACACCCACTCTTAATCAGATGTCATGCACCATTAGAGGTGCAGAATCAATGGCAAAAACTGAAATGTTTTTCTCTAATGCACTCGGTGACAACCCATGCATACGGACGAACTGACCATCAATTAGATTCCCCCCTGCCCCAGTGTCGATAAACACCTCAATTCCCACAGTTTTTGAATCTCGGTAGTCAGGAGAAATCGGGTACTACCAGTCAAAGACAAATGCATGTTCTCCGACTCCCCTCGTACCCCTCCAAGAGTCAGATGGGAATTAGACGCCCCCTTTTCTTTTTAACGCTGAATGCATGGACATACATTGATAAAATGTCCCTTTTGTCCGCAGAAAAAACACACACCCTTCCTACGACTAATACTCTTGAAAGCGGACCCAGGCGTAGCTCCCCATAATTGCATGGGTTAGTCCCTAGACTTAAACCCAGGAGTATCCTCACCCCAATTGTCGGAGGAAGATGATACATTATGTGATAGTACATCCTGAGAGTGGGGGCCCCTAGATCTCTCTCCCAGGCATCTATCAATGCGTACAGCAAGAGACATAGCGGCTTCCAAAGACTCAGGATTCTCATGAAAGACCCTGATAGAACTGACTACGTAGAGCCGGATCGTTCCACTCAGTATCTGTATCCCACCTCCTAAACTCAGAACAATAGATCTTGGCAGAACGCTCTCCCTGACGAAGGCCACGTAACTAGGTTCGGCCAGGGAAGTCCAGTCCGGGTCATCATATACGAGACCCAGAGCAATAAAAAATTCATCCACCGATCAGAGAGACTGCGATCCGGTCGGCAGTGAAAAAGCCTGAGCGTCCCCTTTAAGCAACAAAATAACTGCACCAACTCTCTGGCTTAAAATACAATTTGCACGCCTCTCTGAACAAAATGAAATGATCACTTCCCCCAGAGAATCTGTCCGGGAGGGCCACTTTTGGTTCAGAAAAGGCCTGGTAACCACCACTAGGACCAGCAGCCTGTGTTCTCTGGTGTGTTCTCTGGATCTGCGAGACGGTTGAGCGGAGGTCAGCTACCTCCGGCCAGTGCAGCGATAGGATCCATGGCTTTACTGACCCAAGCAAAAAATGACGATTTGGCGGTTTATAATGTCATTTTTCGTGTGGGAGGGAAACCACCCTCACCCCAAACGTAGGAGGGAAAGGGGTGAGGATAAAAGGCATGGAAACTAGGAAAAAGAGCTGGTCACCTCCTAGAGAAACCCTAGTCAAAGTCCTGACTGACTTTTAAATATGAACTGACCCCAGAGGTAGGTGAGTTCATACACAGGAACATAAAGTCCTAATTCACCCTGTAGTACCCTTGAACTAATGTTAGGACAAGAGACAACCTGTTTCTCCAAACGGTAAGGGGCGAGGGGTGTCGGCCATCACCAGAAACAACACAGACACGAATTGATCCACTAGGAACCTGTCAGATCAAACCATGTGTTGCCAGTCTCACTGATCTCCTGGCACCTGTCATAGGAACGTCCGTGACACATGTGCATCCATGTGGACAAAGATATAAGAAAAAGAGCAAACAGCAGGTGGCGGTATACAGATACATTTTATCAAATAACTCTGTGGCTATAACTCATGTTTAATTACATGCAATTACAATAGTATTCAGCTGCTGGTTTGAACCGCAGAATATTTTTGCAGGACTACCCCTTTAAGTAGTCGTCTGTTATCAAGATCATAGTCAGTGTTGTTATCCTGCCTTCTCTGGAAAATGAATGATCCCTGAACAGCTTTGTTGTGATCTTCCTATCTTCTGTTCAATTGAATTCTCACCCTGTTGGATATTGCAGGATCTATAGATGGTGTATATCCTTGCAAAGATGACTGGTGGATGATGAGAGTGCCTCAGATTGTGATGTTTAGGGGAAATCCAGCTAAGGAATCTTTATAAAACTCCAGGTAAGTAAGATTTTCAGTGATGGCAAAAGGATAAAAATTAAAAGTCTCTGGAGGTTGTATCCCTAAGAGAAAGTGTGCTTTATTAAAGAGCCAATCAGGGATTTTATATCCAAGGATCATCTAGGGAACTGCTTCATTTTAAGCATGTCGAGGAATGATGCCTCAGAGTTCTCTTATGTTTGCAAGAGAAGCCTTTTTTTGGGCAGTACAACGCATTTTATATTATACTGGTTCATCGCTACTTCCACACTAGCTTTTTTTTGCGGATCCGTCATGGATCTGCAAAAACGCTTCCTTTACAATAATACAACCGGATCGAGTTGTATTATGTCTTCTATAACCATGATAGATCAGTCTTGAACACCATTGAAAGTCAATGGGGGACGGATTCGTTTTCTATTGTTCCAGATTGTGTCAGAGAAAACAGATCCCTCCCTATTGACTTACATTTTGTGCCAGGACGGATTCGTTTGGCTCTGCCTTGTCAGGTGGACAGCAAAACGCTGCAGGCAGTGTTGTGGTGTCCGCCTCCAGAGCAGAATAGAGAGTGATCGGAGGCAAACTGATGCATTCTGAGCGGATTCTTTTCCATTCAGAATGCATTAGGGCAAAACTCATCCGATTTGGACCGCTTGTGAGAGCCCTGAATGGATGTCACAAACGGAAAGCCAAAACGCTAGTATAAAAGTAGCCTGAAAGATACAGCAGTACAGTGTATGAAAATGTGTCATGTCATCTAACAATTTAAACTCTAGAGCACTCAATGAGGCTTCTCATTTATACTTCTTGCTAGCAGATAGCTAAATTCCTCAGCATGCTTGTAGCCACAGCTATCCTCCCGGTGATCTTTTCTCTTATGTCTTGGATATAATACTAGAATCTGTGTCTGGATTCCCAAAGAACGCAGCAGCAAATTCCACTCAGCTACCAAAGTATTGTATATGCATATTTGCCTACAATTACAACTTTCACAGGACAGTGACACATTCTGAACCAAAAGAGTGTGAAGGCAATGCATTAAAAGGATTGTTCCTGGTAGTCTTTGGGGCGTTCTTGTCTTTACAGCACATTTGACAGCTACTTGATTACATTGACGTCTAGAAAATTTTGTGGCCAAGTTACAGTAAAACTTTGAACTCTTTGTCCTGTTCCTCAAACCATTCCTGAACAATCTTTGCAGTATGACAGGGTGCATTATCCTGCTGAAAGAGGCCACTGTCATTTCGGAATACCACCAACATGAAGGACTGTACATCCACATAAATTCCAGTACCAAATGTTTCCCAGAAGAGCATTGTCCAGAGCATCACAACGTCTCCGCTGGTTTACCTTCTTCCATAGTGCCCCCTGATGTCATTTCTTCTCAAGGTAAGTGACAAAAATTTCAGAGGGACAGTTCTCTCTGTGAACACCAGCCCAACCATAGAATCCCACTCAAAGATGCCACAGTGAGGAGGCAGACATGTGGAAATCAAGTTGTAGCACACTGTACTCCAGCAGGGAGGCACAATGCTTGGGTGTTACAGTTTTAATAGGTGCAACATCCTTTAAAGGCACAGAACTTGGCAGAGCAGTCTTTCATGAAGGACACACAGCATATTGGTTACAGTCTCTCTTAAAGGGCACTCCGCATATTGGTTGCAGTCTCTCAATGAGGGCACACAGTGTACAGATTGCTGTCTAACAGACTCCAAAAGCAATGTTGATGGCACTGGGATACTTTGATTCAACGCTGTCTCAGTTTCTGATTTACAAAAGCAGTTTTCTGCAGGGCCTTCTCAGGAAGCGGTCCAGAACTACCTGTAATTCTTCAGGTACACTGCCAATGAAGGGCTCGTCCAGATACAGAAGTTTGTGTGGTGATGTGCTCTAGTGGTCTGCAACTAAGGCTAGAGCCAGTGTAGTCCAGGTTCCCACCTGCAATATCACTTTACACAACCAGCATCCACTGTTCCATGGTACTTGCAAATGAGGAATGGCTATAATGCACACTGGCCCACAACACAGCAAACATAACGTGGCCTAGTAAACCTTACTGGGTTTTCCCAGTCCACACGGTTTAGCTCAACCAGCTCTTACATATGAACACTGCCATCCACATGATATCAAAGAAAACATGATTCATTACACCAGGCCACCATCTTCTACTGATTCCATTTTCTAGGAGGTTTCAATGGTGGGCAAGTCAGCAGGGGCACCCTGACCAATCTGTGGTTATGGGGCCCCATATGCAACTGTAATGTACTGTGTGATCTGACAGCTTTCTACCATAGCTTGGCTGTTTACTTGCTACTACTACATCCCACCCCTTGTCAGGTGGGTTCAAATACATCACTAATTTTCCATTTTCCACCTGTATTCTCTTACCAGAAGCATTCAGTTTCTCTATACAGTACATACAGAGTCTGATGGCCTCTGTAAACCAGTGCACTGAGGCCGTAGTCTCCATGCAGGAGGCCCTACTGTGTCGTTACAGATTTGATTCATATATTTTATGTATTAAATACTATGTACTCAAATACTGGAGATATTCCTCTTCTCTCTGAATAATAAAAAATGAAAACTAATTCTGACATGTGAGCTGTGGATCAACGTTAATTGCAGTGACTTTCCAGTTGTAGACATCTTATTATTAATGCAAAGACAATTACCGGCTGGTAATAAGTCCTAGGATGCAATATGAGTGCACCGTAATGCATAGATGAATATTTGTGACACATAAGGTATGGGCAGCTCATGTTATACGTATGCACCAAACAGGAGATTAACTAAGAATATTTCATGAACTGCAGAGAATGATGGGTGAGTTGGGAGACACATGGCTCATGGTCTCTGCTGCCTTTTGTTTGATGGATGAGCTCATGAATATGCCTTCTTTTTTGACTGATGGCCATGTCTTAATGAAGGGTTTCTAAATTTAATGTGACATGGGAGACAACTGAAAATAAAATTAAATCTGAATAGAACGTAAAGGTCATCTGTCAGCAGGTATGAACATGGGACCAACACAGATGTCTTCAACTGCCTAAGTGCACATCAACAGGTCAGCCAGTGTCATAGGTAGAAATCTGCTGACAGATGCCCTTTAAAAAGAACCTCTCCTGACATGTCTGGTTTAGAATCAACTTGCATTCTGCATGTAATAAGAATTCATCTGGAACCTCTATTGTTATGACTATGCTGTCCCATTCCACAATTATTCTTATTAGAGTTTTAAGAATGTATTACCAGCAGTCTGCAATAAAGGTCCAGATGGGTGTTACCAGTTGAGGACCTCTCCCTGCCCAGTCTGATACTATCAATCAGTGCTGCCAGTGTCCAACTGTGCAGGGACGCTGCCCTCCCCAACTGGTAACACCCAGCTGGACCTTTATTCTAGACTGCTGGAAATCCCTTCATAAATTTCCAATAGGAATAATATAGAAATGGCACAACATAGAACAATAACAATAGATGCTCCAGAATTCTTATTACATAGAGAATGCAAGTAGTCACTAAAACAGACATGTCAGGAGAGGTGACATTTACTGTATGCTAGAAATGACATGGCATCCTTATTCTGTCGATACCAAATTGATATAGTTTCTATTATGTTTTACTACTGAAATAAAAACATGAAAGACATCATTGTATTGCAATATTCTGATAGCCATGACTTTAGTTTTCCATCTGCAGAGCTGTGTGAGGGCTCTTTTTTGTAGGGCAAGCTGTATCATTTTGGGTACATCATATTGCGTTAAGTGGTTAAAGGAGTTGTTCATGATTTATATTTTTTATTTTAAATCCTCCCTTCCCCAGCTAGTGGGACCTGTGTAGAGAAACATATTTACCTGCTTCCTGACACTTGCTTCTGGCTCTCTTGCTCCTGGTTTGTTTGCACTACACTTCCAGTCCGCATTTGTCAACATTTGCATAGACGGGGTCAAGTGCACCGCTGGATCTAATGACTGTCCTCAGGGGTGACGTGAACCCAGAAATAAATCCCAGACAACCCCTTTAAGTTTGGCACAAAATAATGTCTTTCAGTTTTTCACGGTCTTGAGGTTTGGGTTTTACATCATAAACATTTACATGTAATCAATACCTTATAAAAAACAGAGCTGCGATCACACTTCTGCCATTACATTTCATCTTGTGCTCCATGCAGAGCTGTGGTCACATCTAATAGTCCATTCACATTGTTACATCCAGAGCTGCTTTCGCAATTCTACATGTCTTTATCAGGTCTTTTTGCATAGAGATGTGCAGCTTCATAGTAATGACTCTTCCAGGACACTTGCCATACATGATGGTCACACAGTTATCATCCAAGCTGGAACCATTCTTTAACTCCTTAAAGGGAACCTGTCATCAGTTTTATGGTGTCCTAACTAAAGTGACTGATTCTCTTAGCAAAATGCTGGGTCACTTTCTTTAATTGACCCAGTCAATCTGCCAACATCTTGTATTGAAAAGCTCCAGCTGATAATGATGAGTCCTGAATATTCATGAGTTCCTGACTCTCCCCACCTACCTGCTGCTGATTGACAGTTATTTTCCATATGAATCAGCAGCAGGTGGGCAGGGGAGTAGCTATATTTCGGAATTAAAAAACGCTGGACTCACTGACATCACGCTGGACTCAAATCAGCTCATTAGCATGTGGCATCTTTGTGTATATATTATGAGGTAACCATCTGTCACACCAGTAAGTGAATACATCTAAGGCACTTTTTAGTAGTTAATGATTGTATATAATTAGTTAGATTATAATCAAATAATGAAATATCCACATGACAGGTTCCCTTTAGGCCTCATGCACACTGCCGTGTTTCACGGCCGTATGCGGGCCGTGGAACCGCGGCCTGGATCCCTCCTGAGAGCAGGAGCGCACGGCGTCACTGGTTGCTATGACGCCGTGCGCCCCCTGCTGCCGGCACAGTACAGTAATACACTGGTATAGATTAGGACACAGCCTTATTTCACCTTAAGGACCAGGTCATTTTTTGCAAATCTGACCAGTGTCAATTTAAGTTGTGATAACTTTAAAACGCTTTTACTTATCCAGGCCATTCTGAGATTGTTTTCTCGTCACATATTGTACTTCATGACACTGGTAAAATTGAGTAGAAAAAATATTCATTTTTATTTATAAAACAAATACCAAATTTTCCAAAAATTTGAAAAAATTAGCAAATTTCCAATTTTCAATTTCTCTACTTCTATAATACATATTAATACTTACAAAAATAGTTATTACTTTACATTTCCCCTATGTCTACTTCATGTTGGGATCATTTTGGGAATGACATTTTATTTTGGGGGAACGTTACAAGGCTTAGAAGTTTAGAAGTAAATCTTGAAATTTCTCAGAAATTTTCAAAAACCAACTTTTTAAGGACCAGTTCAGGTCTGAAGTCACTTTGTGAGGCTTACATAATAGAAACCACCCAAAAATGACCCCATTCTAGAAACTACACCCCTCAAGGTATTCAAAACTGATTTGACAAACGCTGTTAACCCTTTAGGTGTTCCACAAGAACTAATGGAAAATAAAGATGCAATTTCAAAATTTCACTTTTTGGGCAAATATTCCATTTTAATATTTTTTTTCCAGTTACAAAGCAAGAGTTAACAGCAAAACAAAACTCAATATTTATGGCCCTGATTCTGTAGTTTACAGAAACACCCAATATGTGGTCGTAAACTGCTGTACGGGCACACGGCAGGGCGCAGAAGGAAAGGAATGCCATACGGTTTTTGGAAGGCAGATTTTGCTGGACTGTTTTCTTTTTTTTTACACCATGTCCCATTTGAAGCCCCCTGATGCACCCCTAGAGTAGAAACTCCATAAAAGTGACCCCATCTAAGAAACTACGGGATAGGGTGGAAGTTTTGTTGGTACTAGTTTAGGGTACATATGATTTTTGGTTGAATTTTATTTATTTATGTAAGTTTTACACAATGATTTCATTTTCGAAACAAAAAAATCGTGTTTTAGTGTCTCTATAGTCTGAGAGCCATAGTTTTTTACGTTTTTGGGCGATTATCTTAGGTAGGGTCTTATTTTTTGCGAATGAGATGAAGGTTTGATTTGAACAATTTTGGGGTGAATATGACTTTTTGATCGCTTGCTATTACACTTTTTGTGTTGTTTACTTTTTTTTATTTATGTAAGTTTTACACAGTAATATTTTAAAAACAAAAAAAATTATGTTTTAGTGTCTCCATATTCTGAGCAATATTTTTTTTTCTGGGGGAGACTGTCTTAGGTAGGGGCTAATTTTTTACGGGATGAGGTGACCGTTAGATTGGTACTATTTTGGTGGGCATACGCCTTTTTGATCGCTTACTGTTGTACTTTTTGTGATGTAAGGTGACAAAAAAATTGTATATTTAGCACAGTTTTTATTTTTTACGGTGTTCATCTGAGGGGTTAGGTCATGTGATATGTTTATAGAGGCGGTTGATAGGGACGCGGCGGTACCTAATATGTCTTTTTTTTCCCCCTATTTTTTACCATTGTTTTTAACTTTATTTGGGGAAAATGACGTTTTTGTTAAATTTTACTTAAAACTTAAATTTTGGGGGGGGGGGGACTTTATTTTTGCTTAATTTTTTTGTCTCACTTTGGGACTTTAACTTTTGGGGGTCTAATCCATTTTACAATGCATTCCAATACTTCTGTATTGGAATGCATTGGCTGTATGAGTAATACTGTGTGTATTACTCATACAGCCTCCTGCCTGTAAGATTCAGGGGGCTGGATCTCACAGGCTCGTCACAGGAAGGCAGCGCGGTGCCTTCCTTAGGCATCGCGCTGCCTTCCATGCCATTGGGTCCCCCCTACAGCCGCATGGGGACCCGATGGCACCTGCGCCCGCCGCCGCACCATTGAAAAGCCGCAAACCGCAGGTCACGGGACCCCCACTTGCATTTAGCCAAGGTGCCTGCTCAATGATTTGAGCAGGCACCGGGTTCTGATCGCCGCCTGCCGTGCAGTGGTGATCGGAAATACACAGGGCGTACAGTTATGCCCTGTGTCCTTAAGTACCCTGTGTCCGTAACAGATAAAAAAAAAATTATCAAAAGATTTCTGGAGTCAATAATGTAACACTACAGCTGTTTTCAGACTGTAAGCTGTAATACAGGCTATTTTGTTTGTTCACATCTTTGTTTTGTTTTAAGTTCTTCTGATCCTTCAGAAGAACAGAAAAATAACGGAAAAAAACTGATCCTTTATTTTGAACATCCATTGTGCTCATTTTGCATCCATTTCTATCTATTTTTATCAGTCATCAGAGATCTTTTACTTTAGATTGGAGATAAAGTCCTGCATGTGCAGTGTACGTCCCAGTATATTCGTGTTGAGGTCTGCGAGTGGTATAATATGGCCAAGTGTAGTGCTCTTGTGTCACAGTGGTCCTACCTCAGGCCATCGCTCCCTGGGTGTAGTTTGCTGCAATGATTGAGTTGAAGTAGACAAAGATTGAGAAATCTGAATGTAGTATACTGAATGAACTCGGTACTACAAAAATGTTTCTTTACTCGTTGGAATTCAATCCACTTGGTACCAGCAGGGTGCAAGTTGGCGGCAGTCGGTCCAAAGGCTTCTGTTAGTTCTCAGCTGGCTTCAGTCGCTTATCAGATCAATGAGTAGAGTGTCTCTTGCCAATTGTCCCTCTCATGTACATAAAGTCTTTAGTATAATCAAATGCAAGGAGCGTGGTGCTCTCTGAGCTGCTTCCCGGACTCCTGCTGCGAGTGGGGGTGAAAGCACCCCTTCACTGCGCTATGTTGTCTCTTCCACTGTCCAACTCCAACTAACTACAGGGACAGCCCACTTCTCCTCAAAGGGGGGGAAAAAAATGGAATTTTTAGTCTTATTCTATCTAAAGCTCTGCCAGAACGATGGCACCTGCTGGATACCAGGCACGTTGCGTATAACAGAATAGTCAAAATAGTCACTGAATGAGAGGACCTGGAAATAAATATACAAATGGAATACATCGCTAGACGTCGGAAACAATAGTCAAGTGACAAAATGGTAGTGCCCCATTCTGGGGTACTAAGCATGCAGTACTGTTCACACATTGAAGCTGATAAAAAAAAAAAACAATATGCAGTAAGTATCCAACTTTTCTCACTTCTACACTGGTCACTTTTTCTTCCACTTTTTTTGTATTGGATGAGGATTAGCATGAGTGGGTGTGTTCTCCAACTGTCCAACATATTTTTTATGTTTGCCAGAAAGTGGTGTAAATTATAACGCATATCTACACCAGCTATGAGTTTTTTTTATTCTGCTGCTCTAAATTTGGCGCATCTTACTCTCTTATTAATACTGGCGTATGGTTTTGTAAAACCGTAAGGATTTTCTAGAGATAGTTAAACAAAATTTCTACCAGTAGAGCCAGCTAATTTCATGAATAATGTTAGAAAGAGGTCATTATCTGCTTAACATTTCATTAATTCATTATCGTGTTCATGTCACTTGTCTTATGATTGGATTTTCATCTCATTTATAAATACTATTTCCTGTGGATTAGTTCTGCGACACTGATTTATTTATTTTAAACATTAGTTTTCTACCTGTAGTCCCTGCTCTAAAATATAGACCTAAAACGAACAGAGTAATTCTATAAAGGTGATCGATATCGTACCGCAGCAAAGCATACACTACCATAATAAATAGTGACTGCAAAGGAGTGCAACTAGAAATTACTGGGCTCCATAACAAACTTTAAAAGGGTCCCACCACCACCCACTTCAGAAATGTTGTTATATCGACCCAGGTGTCATTACATTCTATAACCACCAGATGTCCCCCCCCCATTCTTGTGTATTGGTCCCATGAAGATTCACATTGAATCATATTAACATGAATGTTATTGGTTTTAATGGTATTTAATAAAGTCAATATCTTAACAGTTTTGTTGCTCATTTTTGTCCAGCATAGTTTTGTGTTTATGTAAATAGTTAGTTTAGATAGGTAAGCAAATTTCTTTAAATTAGTTTTGTCTCCAATTATTTTTTTATTTTTATTCTATCTACGGATAATACGCCACTGAAAAAAAGCAAGTCATTCCTCCTACCCAAAAGAAAAGAATACTGAATGTCCCTGAATAACATTTTTAAACTAGAAAAGCTACAATTTCTGGGGAAATTGTGTGAAGTGTTCTTGCCTCCACCAGTAGTCTACAACTGGAGTTGGCGTAGTAACTGGGTGGAGTGGCTTAGGTAACTGTTGTGTGGTTGGAGTGGCTGGAGTAACTGTGGAAAGGTTGGACTGGGAAGAGTAACTTTATGGAATGGGCAGAGTAACTGTGTGGAGTGTTTGGAGTGAGTAAAGATAGTAAACATGTTAGAAATACTTTCTGAGGCTAAACAAAGGACAGGCAGACAGTCTTTCAGGTCTAACGGACCTCTGCTCGGTAACTGCACGAGCACTTAACTGAACTTTATTGAACAACTGACAAACAGGAAGTTACACAAACTGCCATCTAGTGACCATACAATATACTAGGCATATAGCAATGACATACAGTGGTTGTTGCTTATACAATGCAAACCTTGTATGCTAACACCCCCACTCAACAACTACTATGTCAGTCCCATTCCTGATCTAAGATCCTCAAATCTGTTTCTAGCGAGTGGCTTTATTCCACATTTGTTTCTCATGCATTGGCAGTTTCTGCATCTCTTTCCATGAACCTGGTTCAGTTTGAACGGCTCTGCGAGCTATGTAAGATAAAAGTTCAGCCAGAACACCTTTATTGGTTCTGGTTGATCTTCTGACTGAAGGTATCTCTGGTTCAGTTTCAGCTTTTGATTTTTCTTCAGTAATTTCTATTACTGTGTCACTTTCCTTATCCTCTTGAGTGACTGATGTTGATTCCTTTTTCAGTTTGAATAGTTTGTGTCAGTTGTTCAAACTTTAAACACATAGAACTTTCATCAATAATCACACTTCTGCTGACCGTTACCTTGTTTGTGTCTTGATGTAAAATCCTGTATCCTTTTTGAGATTCACTGTAACCTACAAGTACTCCTTCTTTTGCACATGCATCCCATTTTGTACGTTTTTCTTTTGGAATGTGTACATAGGCTTTACTTCCAACAATTCTGATGTGTCTTAAATCTGGTTTCTTTTTGTTCCACAGTTCATATGGAGTTTTTGTTGTTGTTTTTCCTGGCAAATGATTTTGAAGATAACATGGAGTCATGATGGCTTCTCCCCAGTATGTAGATGGCATATCAGCATCACATAGTATGCACCTCCCGCTTTCACACAGTGTGCGGTTCATTCTCTCTGCAACTCCATTTTGCTCTGGGTTATGTAGAACAGTTGTTTGGAACATTATTCCATGTTTCCTGAGGATGACTTGTGTTTTACCACTTGTATATTCTGAGCCATTATTTGTTCGTAGTACTCTGGGCATCCTGCCAAATGTATTACTTACTTGGGCGAGATACTCTTCTAATTTCTCTGGCACTTCATCCTTATTGTGAAGTAGAAACACTGTGGTATATCTGGAGTAATCATCAATAAAGGTCAGAAAGTACTTTTTCTTTCCTGGAGTTATAGTTTTCATTGGACCACAAAGATCTGAATGTATTAAGTCCAGAGGTTTTTGAGTTTTGCTGCTGGTCTGCTTGGGAAAAGATGTCCTAGTCATTTTTCCTTTAATACAGCTGGTGCAGATCATTATTTTGTCACATGGATTAATCGTAATACCACTTGCATAGTTATTCTCAACTATTTTCTTTAATGTATTAGAATTTCTGTGCCCGAATCGTCTGTGCCAAGTGTGGATGCAGTTTGAATGTTTATCCTCTTTGGCCGTTTTAACCATTTCACTGCAGTTCAGCTGATATAGTTAATCTCAGATTTTAGCCTTTGCAAGCAAGCAATCCCCTTTAGTGATGATACAACTGTCACCCTGAAATGTGACTACATTGCCTGGGTTAGTGAGTTTCTTTACTGACAAAAGGTTGCTGTCAAGATCTGGCACATACAAAACATTCCTCATATGGATCTTTCTAGTGATATCTGGAGAGATAGGACAGTATAGAAAACCATCTCCTATTCCCAGTGATTTCATGAGTTGCCCATTAGCTGTAGTTATCCTTTCTGTTCTGCTTTCATCCAGCTGAGTGAAGAAATGTCGGTCATTTGTCATGTGGCTTGTAGCACCTGAGTCCACACACCACGCTTGCACAGAGGTGACCCCATTCTTGGATCCGAATGCATACTCCTTTGTTTCTATGACATTCTTAGCTTGTTGCAATCCATTTTTGCTTTTGCATTCTAGCTTTCCAGATTCTACAATCTGCCTTTAGGTGTCCTGGTTTTTTGCACACAAAGCATTCCTGCTTTTCTAGCTGCACATTACTGCTTTTATTTTTGTATTTCATCTGAACACACACTTGCATTACTCATGCTTTCTGTTTTGCTCTTGTGTTCATCCACAAGCTTGCCTTTAACATATTCCTGGACGTGCATCCAGCGCTGTGACAAGGGTCTCATAACTTTCAGGAAGTCCACTTAACAATAACGCTGCAACATGGAAGTCTTTTATATCTTCTCCAATCCCTCTCAGTCTCTCCACCATTTCTAAGGTCTGTCTTATATAGTCCTGCATGTCCTGGTCTTTCTGCAGCTTAGTCTGATACGGCTTTCTGATTAAATACAGTTTATTGCTGAGATTAACTCTTTCATGCACTTTTTGTAATCCTTCCCACATGTCTTTAGCAGTTTGACAGTTACATATATGTATGATTTGATCATCGTCTATGCACAGAGAGATTGTGCTCTGGGCTTTCTGATCTCTGTCTAACCACTCCTCTGTGGGCTGTGCAGGTCTGGGTTCATCTATACATTTCCACGTACCTTCTCTTATAAGCAGCATTTTCATCTTAAATTTCCAGGATTGGTAGTTCTGATTTGTCAGATTTGCGATGGAGAACTTTGCTGAGGGGATGGTGGCAGCCATTTCTGCTGTTTGCCTTTCTGTTGATGTCTCCTGCACTCAATTGCTTTAGCTCACTGTATCTGGTTCTATCCAGAGGTAATCTGTGTTATATACAGGGCTTCTGTAGCATGTCCTGGGCCCATGACCTGTTAGAAATACTTTCTGAGGCTAAACAAAGGACAGGCAGACAGTCTTTCAGGTCTTACTGACCTCTGCTCGGTAACTGCACGAGCACTTAACTGAACTTTATTGAATAACTGCCAAACAGGAAGTTACACAAACTGCCATCTAGTGACCATACAATATACTAGGCATATAGCAATGACATACAGTGGTTGTTGCTTATACAATACAAACCTTGTATGCTAACAAAACATTACACTAACCAATTGATTGATCAAATTTAAAAAGTGCACATGGCAGGCTTGATAGAGTGAGAAATGCATTTCAACTTCTATTTATTTATATAGTACATTTAATTGCAATGTCGTTGCCCAAAGTGCTTCACAAAACATTAGCAGCCGATTTATGTAGGTGGGCTTGAAAATGAGGGAGTGGTGGCAGTTTACAAATCATGTCCTGATTTTTTAGCTCACACTCTAGCTTTTGTCACTCTGCTGGCTGCTCACACACCTGGGTTCCTATGGCAACTCACTCTACAGCAAGGGCAGAGAAGAGCGGTTAAAAGCAAACTGCTCCAACTTGCTCACTTCACTGGCGGTTGCCATCTTCAAACGGTTGTAGTTTAAAAATTATAAATCCTACAGTGAAGAGCTTTATATTGTGAGCATCACAAGACCCAGACCTACATTTTGATGCATAGTATGTCTCTGAAATATTAATAATAAAAATGAAGGCACAGTCGCAGTTTAGATTGCTAGAGTGGAGTTTCAATGACTGTCGATGGGCGGCGTGAGTACATATTGTGAAAACTATCAGGACTATGGCTTAGCTGTGGACATTTTTAGTGGCAGCAGGGATAGCTGAACGTTTTGATATAAGATTTGTGTAGGTGGGCTTGAAAATTGGAGAGTGGTGGCAGTTTTGAAATCATGTCCTGATTTTTCAGCTCCCACTCTAGCATTTGTCAGCTCCCACTCTAGTTTTGAACATTCCGCTATTTATTCCTATGGGACAAATTTTGCCACAAAAACGCTGATATTTTGTGAACCATTCGGCGAAACGTTCTACAAAGTAATAGCACACCATTCGGGAAAAATCCGCACGTTTAGGTATATTACTGTCTATGTAGTGTAAAAACTGTGGGAGGAGTTAGGGTGGTAAGTTTAATAAGATTATATATGTGAGATAACAGTAAGTGGTCTTCCCATGCAAGAACACTTAATGAGACATGCATGTCAGTTCTCTTTCCAAAATTAAAAGAAAACTGTATTTTAAGAGAAACTGGCCCTGTGGTGGTCTTGGGGGAGACCACCTGGTATTCGTGGGAACTATTTTAGTCCAGCCAACACTGACATCAGACAGACTAATTTAAAGAGAGTCTGCCACCAACTTCAGTCATGTCAGGCTGTTAATACACACACAGATAAAACATGGTACCTTTTTTTGCCACTTCTGTAGCTGCAATGTTCCAAAAATGAAGTTTACACCATATGCAAATGGGGTTTGCAAGTGCCCAGGGGGCGGTGTTTGCTGCAAGTGCCCATGCCCCCCAGCGTTACTCGGTGAAAACTTCTCTCCTCTATCGCAGTTTACCTGTCCAGTATCCATGTGATGTGAACACTGACATTGGCCCGTGCATGCGCCACAGGATACCCACTGTCGGCAGCGGTAGGGTCAACTGCTAGTACAATGGAGGCAAATAAGTGGCGCATGTGCATTAGGTTGAAGCATGCCGTTGCCCACAGTGGGTGTTGTGTGGTGCATGCACAGGCCAGCGCTCGTGTTGGCAGGCATATTCTGAAGACAGGCACTTTACTCGGATACTGGGCAGGCAAACTGCCATAGAGGGGAGAAGTTTTCGCCGAGTAATGCTGGTGGTCCTGGGCACTTTGAGCAGCAAACACTGCCCCTGGAAACTTGCAAACCCTATTTGCATATGGTGTAAACTTCATTTTTGGAACATTGAAGCTACAGAAGTGGCAAAAAAAGGTACCATGTGTTACCTGTGTGTGTGACCTACAACGTGGAATTAACAGCTTGACATGACTTAAGTTGGTGACAAACTCCCTGCAAAATAACTTTCCTTTAAAATAGAAAAGAACACTAAGTCTCTCTGATGCCAGCAGAAGTAAGATATGCTAATTTTCATATGTTTCCCAGAAATGCAGAGCAGCATTGGCTGGTTTACACTACTTCTCATGCATACAATGTGGTCTCCGTAATGAGAAAGAGCATCCCCAAGTCGACCATAAAGGCCACTCAGCTAAACAGGGCAATTTCCTCTTGAGACACACAGTTTTATTTTTATTTTCAAAGGAGAACTCACTTTTATGTCTCATTTGGAAAAGCATAATAAAGGGGCATTCAGGACATTTCTTTTGGGAGGTGAGCTGGCTTGTACATCTATTTTCAAGTAGAATATTAACTTTCTCTTCTGAAACAAGTCATGAGAAATCTGGGTGTGTTAGAATCCAAGTTTTTGGAAAATTAGTGACAGAAGTGCTGAGTTCACTCATGGCTAAAAGTAAGTGGTTGCTGAGAACCAGCATCATAATCATTGCAGCACAGACCTTGAAAAGAGTCAAATCTGCTTGAGAAGAGTCATGGTTATTCATAATCTCCTGCTCTCTCACCCATCTACTGATGATTGGCAGTTCCCTCCTAGACAGAAAGGGAGAAAACTAGGTAGAAGACTGTCACTCAGCAGCAGGTGGGCAGGAGAGCAGGAATTTATCAGTAACCAGGACTCTTCTCAGGTGGCTGTGACTCTTTTACAGGCCCAGTCTAATGATTGTGATGTTGGTTCTCGGCAACCACTTACTTTTAACTTTTAAATGACAGACCACTGAAATCAACTCACCTGTCTCTACTTTATGCTGCCATTAGTATGGGCAGCATAAAGTTGATGACAGATTCCCTTTAAGTCATTACTGGGCCAGACAGCAATAATGCTAGCCATGTGATTACAGCAACATCTGCACTGATCAAACAAGCAGACTATGCAGTGTGAGGGTGAAGGGAAAGAACGGAAATATAATGTGAGCTACAGTAGCAGGCTTGTAGACATATAGGTACTGAGGCGTGGTCAAACCTCTCTCTTTCCCCTATGGGTTGTACACTACTAAGCAGGTAGTTATTGCTGGAACCCCTGCTTCTCCATACAGGACCAGCCAAGGTGGAAATAGCTAGACAGTCACAAATATTGTCAAGTCATTAATGGTCTTTAAACTTTATTTTTTACTACAGGAGGCACAGAAGGATAGCGGTTACAGTCTCTTACATAGGTGAGTATAATAATAATAGAATTGTTGGTACACATTTAGAGGCACAATCCATAAATGCAGACAACATTGGTGATGGTGACGCACTTCGTCTTTCTGTACAATGGCAACGACACTCTATTACAGTTTACTAGGTCTTTACTCTTAAGGGGTCACTCCAGCTTTTACCCTTCACTTTATAGAACAGTACAGGGTGAATGCTCAGGTAGTCCAGGTGCCTGCTTACCCTCCTCAGTGTGCTTGACTAAGTTCATATTTGACCTAGTCCGGCATTACCTCTTTAACCACCTCAGCCCCCCTAGCTTAAACCCCCTTAATGACCAGGCCACTTTTTACACTTCTGCACTACACTACTTTCACCATTTATTGCTCGGTCATGCAACGTACCACCCAAATTAATTTTACCTCCTTTTCTTCTCACTAATAGAGCTTTAATTTGGTGGTATTTCATTGCTGCTGACATTTTACTTTTTTTGTTATTAATCGAAATGTAACGATTGTTTTGCAAAACAATGACATTTTGCACTTTCAGTTGTAAAATTTTGCAAAAAAATGACATCCATATATAAATTTTTCGCTAAATTTATTGTTCTACATGTCTTTGATAAAAAAAAAAGGTTTGGGTAAAAAAAAAGGTTTGGGTACAAGTTATAGCGTTTACAAACTATGGTACAAAAATGTGAATTTCCGCTTTTTGAAACAGCTCAGACTTTCTGAGCACCTGTCATGTTTCCTGAGGTTCTACAATGCCCAGACAGTAGAAAAACCCCACAAATGACCCCATTTCGGAAAGTAGACACCCTAAGGTATTCGCTGATGGGCATAGTGAGTTCATAGAACTTTTTATTTTTTGTCACAAGTTAGCGGAAAATGATGATTATTTTTTTCTTACAAAGTCTTATATTCCACTAACTTGTGACAAAAAATAAAAACTTCCATGAACTCACTATGCCCATCACAAAATACCTTGGGGTGTCTTCTTTCCAAAATGGGGTCACTTGTGGGGTAGTTATACTGCCCTGGCATTTTAGGGGCCCATATGCGTGAGAAGAAGTTTGAAATCAAAATCTATAAAAAATGACCGGTGAAATCCGAAAGGTGCTCTTTGGAATCTGTGCCCCTTTGCCCACCTAGGCTGCAAAAAAGTGTCACACATGTGGTATCGCCGTACTCAGGAGAAGTTGGTGAATGTGTTTTGGGGTGTCATTTTACATATACCCATGCTGGGTGAGAGAAATATCTTGGCAAAAGACAACATTTCCCATATTTTTTATACAAAGTTGGCATTTGACCAAGATAATTATCTCACCCAGCATGGGTATATGTAAAATGACACCCCAAAACACATTCCCCAACTTGTCCTGAGTACGGCGATACCACATGTGTGACACTTTTTTACAGCCAAGGTGGGCAAAGGGGCACACATTCCAAAGAGCACCTTTCCGCTAACTTGAGACCAAAATTTCAATCTTTCATGGACTCAATATGCCCCTCAGCGAATACCTTGGGGTGTCTTCTTTCCAAAATGGTGTTATTTGTGGGGTCTTTGTACTGCCCTGGCATTTGAGGGTCTCCGCAATCATTACATGTATGGCATTAGGAGTTTCTGCTATTCTCCTTATATTGAGCATACAGGTAATGAGATATTTTTTTTCCGTTCAGCCTCTGGGCTGAAAAAAAAAAGGAACGGCACAAATTTATTCATTCGCATCGATCAATGTGGATGAAAAAATCTCTGCCAAAAAAAAAAAAGGAGGGGAAAGGCGTCTGCCAGGACATAGGAGCTCCGCCCAACATCCATACCCACTTAGCTCGTATGCCCTGGCAAACCTGATTTCTCCATTCACATCAATCGATGTGGATGAATAAATCATTGCCGGGATTTTTTTTTTTTTATGTACAAAGTGTTTGCCAAAGCATATGAACACCGCCACCTCCTCAGCTCATATGCCTCGGCAAACGTATCTTTTACTGCAGAGGAGAAATCTCGTCTTGCAGCGCCGCATACACTGACTTGTGTGTAATCTGACAGCAGCGCAATGCTTCTGTCAGAATGCACATCACTGCTGCAGCTAGTCGATCGGTTGGTCCACCTGGAAGGTAAAAAAAAAAAAAACAGGCCGCAACGCAATACATTTTATTAACTTTATAATAACTTTAGAACAGAACATATAAACTTTATTTAACTTTTGAAACTGAACTTTAACTTTTTTGCTTACCGGTGATTTTTTATTTTTATATTTTTACCTTTATAGGACAAACTTCTCCTTCCCCATGGGACAATGTGCCAAGCGCAAATCGCCCAAAGATGTGGCGAAGTACATTATGCACTTTATCCCAGGTGAAAGGAGAGGTTTGCAGCAGCTGTGAGTGAAAGGGCCCTAATAGCCCTGTGTGCCTGTCCTGGTGAAATGTGATCCCTATGCTAGGTGTACCTGTGTGTGGTACTTCCGGAAACACTCTTCAAAGCATAGGACAGGGTGGTCAGGGCAGTCAGGACAGAAATAGCGGGTGTCACGCCTTATTCCACTCCTGCTACAGACACAACATTTTTTTCTGGGTGGCGGTCGGTTTGAGGTACCAGCAACGACACTGGGGAAATGTCGCTCGTGTAGACGGCTAACTACACTGGTGGATGGGGCCACGGAACCTCCTGGATACCGGAGGTTCGCGATGATCTCTTCCTGAAATTTGAGGAAGGATCCTGTTCTCCCAGCCTTACTGTAGAGAACAAAACTATTATACATAGCCAATTGAATTAGGTATACAGACACCTTCTTATACCAGCGTCTGGTGCGGCGGGACACTAAATACGGAGCCAACATCTGGTCATTGAAGTCCACCCCTCCCATGAGCAAATTATAGTCGTGGACACAGAGGGGCTTTTCAATGACACGGGTTGCCCGTTCAATTTGGATTGTCGTGTCTGCGTGAATGGAGGAGAGCATGTAAATGTCACGCTTGTCTCTCCATTTCACCGCGAGCAGTTCTTTGTTACACAAGGCAGCCCTCTTCCCCCTTGCAAGACGGGTGGTAACGAGCCGTTTGGGGAAGCCCGCGCGACTAGTTTGCGCAGTGCCACAGCAGCCAATCTGTTCTAGAAACAAATGCCTGAAGAGGGCCACACTTGTGTAGAAATTGTCCACATAAAGATGGTACCTCTTGCCAAATAAGGGTGACACCAAGTCCCAGACTGTCTTCCCACTGCTCCCCAGGTAGTCAGGGCAACCGACCGGCTCCAGGGTCTGATCTTTTCCCTCATAGATCCGAATTTTGTGGGTATAGCCTGTGGCCCTTTCACAGAGCTTATACAATTTGACCCCATACCGGGCACGCTTTCTTGGGATGTATTGTTTGAAGCCAAGGCGCCCAGTAAAATGTATAAGGCACTCGTCTACGCAGATGTTTTGCTCAGGGGTATACAAATCTGCAAATTTCTGGTTGAAGTGGTCTATGAGGGGCCGAATTTTGTGGAGCCGGTCAAAAGCTGGGTGGCCTCTGGGACGGGAGGTGGTGTTGTCGCTAAAGTGCAGGAAACGCAGGATGGTCTCAAAACGTGTCCTGGACATAGCAGCAGAGAACATGGGCATGTGATGAATCGGGTTCGTGGACCAATATGACCGCAATTCATGCTTTTTGGTTAGCCATGTTGAGGAGAAGGCCCAGAAAAATTTTAAATTCGGAAACTTGGACTGGTTTCCACCGGAAAGACTGGGCATAAGAGCTTCCCGGGTTGGCGGATATAAATTGAGTGGCATACCGATTTGTTTCTGCCACGACTAAGTCCAAGAGCTCCGCAGTCAAGAACAGCTCAAAAAATCCCAGGGCCGAACCGATCTGAGCTGTCTCAACCCGAACTCCAGACTGGGCGGTGAAAGGGGGAACTACAGGTGTGGCTGAAGTTGGGGACTGCCAATCAGGGTTTGCCAGCACCTCAGGGATTCTAGGGGGTCTACATGCCCGTCTTTGCGGTGGCTGCGATGGGGTAACTAATGCACGTGCCACCGTACCAGCTTCAACTGCCCTTCTGGTGCTCGCCACTTCACCATGTTGTACGGCAGTGCTGGTGGTAGGTCCAGGATGGGCTGCGCTGCTCGTGTATGCCTCACCTTGTAATCCGACAGCGCCAGCCCCACTCTGCTGCCCTTGAAACGGATCCTGCGCAACCTGTGGTCTAGCGACACAGGGCCGGGTACGCCTGGTGCTATCAGGGACCTCAACCTCCTCGTCCGAACTTTGGGTCAGACTGCCACTGCTTTCTACAGGTTCATATTCTGACCCGCTAGATTCATCAGATGAGGGTTCCCATTCCTCATCCGACTGGGTCAGAAGCCTGTAGGCCTCTTCAGAAGAATACCCCCTGTTTGACATTTGGGCAACTAAATTTAGGGGTATTCCCTGAGACTACCCAAGAAAAAAAGCAAGCCTGTCTTACAAGTGGGAGGCTAGCGAAGTACCGGAGGCCGCTGCGGTTGATAAAAAATATCAAAACTGATTTCTTCATCGCCGCAGCGCTTGTAAAGTGAATGTGTAGTGATAAAAAAATATATATATATTTTTTGTCACTGCGGTGGGGCGGGCATGGGTGAACGCACGTGTGGGCGTTTTGGGTGGAGATTACAGATACTATAAAAAGTACAAATGCTGATTAGCGATACGCTAATCAGCGGCTAAGTGACTGCGGTGCGGTGGGCTGGGCGCTAAACGATCGCTAAACTACCTAACCAAGGGACCTAAACTATCCTAAAACCTATCAGTCAATACCAGTGAAAAAAAAAAAAGTGACAGTTTACACTGATCACTTTTTTCCCTTTCACTAGTGATTGACAGGGGCAAGAAGGGGTGATCAAGGGGTTAATTGGGGTGATGGAGGGTGATCTGGGGGCTAAGTGTGGTGTTGGTGGGTACTCACAGTGATGTGTGCTCCTCTGCTGGAACCAACCGACCAAAAGAAAGAGCAGAGGAGCACAGCAGCCATTTAACACATCATATTTACAAAATATCATGTGTTAGCTGGCTTCTGATTTGTTTTTTTGAAAATCATCAACCTGCCAACAACGATCATTGGCTGGCAGGTTGATGACGAACTTGTCTTTTAAATTTTGCCGGCCCGCGATGCGCATGCGCGGGCCGGCATTGCCCGATATCTCGCGTCTCGCGAGAGGACGCACCGGCGTGTCCACCCAGAGTAACAGGACCGCCGCAAAGACGCAATCATGCGTACGGCGGTCCTGAGGAGATTAAAGGGGTTGTGTCACTTCAGAAAATAGCATTTATTTTGTAGATAAAGTTAATACAAGCCACTTACTAATGTATTGTTATTGCCCATATTGCTTCCTTTGCTGGCTGGATTCATTTTTCCATCACATTATACACTGCTCATTTCCATCGTTATGACCACCCTGCAATCTATCAGCGGTGGCTATGCTTGCACACTATAGGAAAAAGTTCTGGCCATAGCTGGATTATACGTTGCCCAGATAGCAGGCTGATAGCCCAAGAGAGGCTTGTGCTGTTTGAAGCCACCTTGTCGCGGGTAGATGGGCCTGACATATTTTTGATCAACATTATGCGCAAAGAGATTCTACTTTTTCTTACAGTAAGTATAGCAACAATGCAGTTTTCCTTTTTTCTAGAATTCACTGTTTAGTTATGTCTTTGCACATTAAGCAGTGTGCTGTTACTTATAGTTCTATGTATTTATTGTATTTTAGCCAAGGTAGCGTACACCTGCATCCTTATCTATATGCATTATGGAGGTGCTGGTTTAATTCTCCTCATTTTTTTTGGGTGTACATCCTCTTTAAGGTCTGCAGTGTAGTTCCATGTTACCCTCGCAACTTCAATACCTTGGCAATACTATGTTGTCCAAGCTGCCAGACAGCTTCTCACATTACACCCCTACTGCGCCAGATGCACCAGTATCCTTTGTATGGACCCAGCACACTCAGCTTTCTTTCTCTGAAGAGATTTCTCCAATCAGCACAGGTTGCTTTCCTGCTGTTTAGCTACACAATTGACTGTGCAGACTGCTCTCCCACTGCAGAGCTCAGCCTACTGCCCTTTCTTCTTCCATACTTGATAGTTTTAAAGCCAAAATCACCTAGTGGTGGGCTGTGAGATGCCTTTAGCTATGGGCCATAGATAAAGTCTGTTCCAGCCCTAAGCCATCATATCGGGAAGTCACTGCCAGGAACACAGATATGGCATATACATTACATGCACATAATAAACTGTGAATAACTTATGAAGCAGCCAATGGTGGAATTTACATCATATAAAATACAAAGGCAAAGCCGTCACGGTGCAGGTAAGCAGGACAACACTGCCAACTCTTTAGAAAGTGGTTCCTGCACCGTCTGACAGAGTTCACTGTACCGCTCTACTGTAGCTCTTCTCATCTGTAACATGGCAGACAATCATAATATTATCCCTTGCTCAATCTATCATTCCATCACTCATGCTACACTTTGCTGCCTCAGGAATAAAAAAATAATAATTGTGTGTGTGTATATACAGTACAGACCAAAAGTTTGGACACACCTTCTCATTCAAAGAGTTTTCTTTATTTTCATGACTATGAAATTTGTAGATTCACACTGAAGGCATCAACATTTTGAATTAACACATGTGGAATTATATACAAAACAAAAAAGTGTGAAACAACTGAAAATATGTCATATTCTAGGTTCTTCAAAGGAGCCACCTTTTGCTTTGATTACTGCTTTGCACACTCTTGGCATTCTTTTGATGAGAAGACTTCACCAGAGTGAATACAGAGGGTTCACCACAAGATGTAAACCATTGGTGAGCCTCAAAAACAGGAAGGCCAGATTAGAGTTTGCCAAACGACATCTAAAAAAACCTTCACAGTTCTGGAACAACAGCCTATGGACAGATAAGACCAAGATCAACTTGTAACAGAGTGATGGGAAGAAAAGAGTATGGAGAAGGAAAGGAACTGCTCATGATCCTAAGCATACCACCTTATTAGTGAAGCATGGTGGTGGTAGTGTCATGGTGTGGGCATGTATGGCTGCCAATGGAACTGGTTCTCTTGTATTTATTGATGATGCGACTGCTGAAAAAAGCAGCAGGATGAATTCTGAAGTGTTTCGGGCTATATTATGTGCTCATATTCAGCCAAATGCTTCAGAGTGCGATGGACTGCGCTTCACAGTGCAGATGGACAATGACCCAAAGCATACTGCAAAAGCAACCAAAGAGTTTTTTAAACAAAAGCAGTGGAATGTTTTGCAATGGCCAAGTCCATACCCCTGACCTGAATCCGATTCAGCATACATTTCACTTGCTGAAGACAAAACTGAAGAGAAAATGCCCCAAGAACAAGCAGGATCTGAAGACAGTTGAAGTAGAGGCCTGGCAGAGCATCACCAGGGATGAAACCCAGCGTCTGGTGATGTCTATGTGTTACAGACTTCAGGCTGTAATTGACTGCAAAGGATTTAAAGAGTATTAAAGAGTGAAAGTTTGATTTATGATGATTATTCTGTCCCATTACTTTTATTTCCTTAACAAGTGGGAGGCACATATGCAAACTGTTGTAATTCCTACACCGTTCACCTGATTTGGATGTAAATACCCTCAAATTAAAGCTGGCAGTTTGCAGTTAAAGCACGTCTTGTTTGTTGCATTTCAAATCCATTGTGGTGGTGTATAGAGCCAAAAATGTTAGAATTGTGTTGATGTCCCAATATTTATGGACCTGACTGTATATATCAAAAGTAGGGCAGCACTCCTTTGCCAACTGTAAAGTGGGTGCCAGCGGTAACCCCTCGATTCTGGGTGGTAGACAAATTGCAAAAATCCATGACACTCCTTAAAAGTGAAAAAAATTGCTATTTATTCACACATGTCATACAGCAACGTTTCGGTTCTCTCTCAGAACCTTTTTCAAGCCAAGTGCCCAAAATAGCAAATTTTTTCACTTTTAAGGCGATGCCATGGATTTTTGCTATATATATATATATATATATATATATATATATATACAGTGGGATGCGAAAGTTTGGGCAACCTTGTTAATCGTCATGATTTTCCTGTATAAATAGTTGGTTGTTACGATAAAAAATGTCAGTTAAATATATCATATAGGAGACACACACAGTGATATTTGAGAAGTGAAATGAAGTTTATTGGATTTACAGAAAGAGTGCTATAATTGTTTAAACAAAATTAGGCAGGTGCATAAATTTGGGCACTGTTGTCATTTTATTGATTCCAAAACCTTTAGAACTAATTATTGGAACTCAAATTGACTTGGTAAGCTCAGTGACCCCTGACCTACATACACAGGTGAATCCAATTATGAGAAAGAGTATTTAAGGGGGTCAATTGTAAGTTTCCCTCCTCTTTTAATTTTCTCTGAAGAGTAGCAACATGGGGGTCTCAAAACAACTCTCAAATGACCTGAAGACAAAGATTGTTCACCATCATGGTTTAGGGGAAGGATACAGAAAGCTGTCTCAGAGATTGCAGCTGTCTGTTTCCACAGTTAGGAACATATTGAGGAAATGGAAGACCACAGGCTCAGTTAAAGTTAAGGCTCGAAGTGGCAGACCAAGAAAAATCTCGGATAGACAGAAGCGACGAATGGTGAGAACAGTCAGAGTCAACCCACAGACCAGCACCAAAGACCTACAACATCATCTTGCTGCAGATGGAGTCACTGTGCATCGTTCAACCATTCGGCACACTTTACACAAGGAGATGCTGTATGCGAGAGTGATGCAGAGGAAGCCTTTTCTCCACCCACAGCACAAAAAGTGCCGCTTGAGGTGGGCTAAAGCACATTTGGACAAGCCAGCTTCATTTTGGAATAAGGTGCTGTAGACTGATGAAACTAAAATTGAGTTATTTGGCCATAACAAGGGGTGTTCTGCATGGAGGAAAAAGAACACAGCATTCCAAGAAAAACACCTGCTACCTACAGTAAAATATGGTGGTGGTTCCATCATGCTGTGGGGCTGTGTGGCCAGTGCAGGGACTGGAAATCTTGTCAAAGTTGAGGGACACATCGATTCCACTCAGTATCAGCAGATTCTGGAGACCAATGTCCAGGAATCAGTGACAAAGCTGAAGCTGCGCCGGGGCTGGATTGTTCAACAAGACAACGACCCTAAACACTGCTCAAAATCCACTAAGGTATTTATGCAGAGGAACAAGAACAACGTTCTGGAATGGCCATCTCAGTCCCCAGACCTGAATATAATTGAGAATCTGTGGTGTGACTTAAAGAGAGCTATCCATGCTTGGAAGCCATCAAACCTGAATGAACTAAAGATGTTTTGTAAAGAGGAATGGTCCAAAATACCTTCAACCAGAATCCAGACTCTCATTGGAACCTACAGGAAGCGTTTAGAGGCTGTAATTTCTGCAAAAGGAGGATCTACTAAATATTGATTTAATTTCTTTTTTGTGGTGCCCAAATTTATGCACCTGCCTAATTGTGTTTAAAAATTATAGCACACTTTCTGTAAATCCAATAAACTTCATTTCACTTCTCAAATATCCCTGTGTGTGTCTCCTATATGATATATTTAACTGATATTTTTTATCGTAACAACCAACGATTTATACAGGAAAATCATGACGATTAACAAGGTTGCCCAAACTTTCGCATCACACTGTATATATATATATATAATGAAGAAGATCTGCAGCACTCCTTAAAGAATAAAATGTGCTCTTTATTCACACATATCAAATATTGACAATGTTTTGGTTCTCCCACAGACCCTTTCTCAAGTCAGGTGACTTGAGAAAGGTTCTGTGAGAGAACCGAAACGTTGTCAATATTTGATATGTGTGAATAAAGAGCACATTTTATTCTTTAAGGAGTGCTGCGGATCTTCTTCATTGTTTTCTGTCCTGAATCGAGGGACCACCGCGGGCACCCAGAGCCATTGTTGAAGGGAGTGCTGCCAGATTTTCATCATGTGTGTATATATATATATATTTATACACACACACACTTCTTGGCAACTTGTATGGGAGAAAATAAAAGAATAGTTTTTAAAGAATGGTAAGCCCACCATAGCATGACTCCCTTCATGTATAGAGTCCTGTGGTCCTGTCCCCTCTTCAGTAGCACAAGTCGCACACCCTTTAGTATGACACTGCCAACGATATATGCTTTATGACATATCCTATCCATAGGTTATAAACATTATGGTGGGGACATTTCTAAGAAAAAAAAAACAAACACAGGGAATAATTTGGCCCATAGAAGTGCATATACTTCTAGATGTGCTTTGAGCTGTAATAATGGCATTTTCCACTTTTCACAAGCTTCTGACTGAAAGTCTGTACATTCAGTAGATATCCTCTTATGTCGGGAGTTGTCAGTCACAGTGGGTGGGCATGGGAAGCAGGGTTCAAATGTTTTCTCTATCAGCCCTGGTTTTCCTTAAAGGGGTTGTCCGGCCCCCAAGCCAAAATTAACAACTGCCAAGAAACACATTTCACGTCTTGAAATGAACTCTGTTCTAGTGCTGAGGGTCCTGTTCCTTCTTCTCTTGGTTGACTGGAAGTGTGAAGTCCCATCTGTGGTCACATGCACTGCTGCATCCATTCACTGGCCACTGTGGTAATATGTCCCAGCAGGTGACTGCTGAAGCTCAGTGGTCATGTTCTGCTCAGGGACACATCAACGCAGACGCCAGTGAATGGCTGCAAAGGTGTATGTGGCCACGAATGGTATGTCACACTTTGTGTCTGCTGGGGTTTGGAAGCAGGACGTACAGGACCTTTGGCACTGGAACAGAGCTGCTTTTTCCCCTTTATTTGATACATATTCCCCATCAGTATTTAATTTTGTCTGGGAGTCAAACAACCCCTTTAAACATAAGCACTAAGCCACATGTTCACCAGTGTGCACCTTTTGGCCTTTAAATGCACTAAAATGAGCGCTTCTAGGGGACACCTTGTATGGCATCTGTTGGTGCATGGTGCAATTTTATATCACAGACTCTATGATCTGCACATACCACAGTATTTCGATAAGGTAATGGCCCCATTGAAATGCATAAACACGATATTTGGGATCCGTGTGATAAAATTCCCAGATATCAGGCAGATCCCAAATACATTCGCGTGCATCAGGTCTAGTGCTATTACTCTCCCTGTCTATATGCTGAGCCTTGTAATTTTCAATGAAATACTGTAAATTCAATTCACAGCAGTGGGAGTTTCTAAAACATCCTGTCTCTTAACCAACGTTAAAATGACTAGATCCCTCATACATATATTTTTTTAAATTTATCAATTTAAGCCACTAGATGGCAGTCTTTTGAAAGAAAACCATGAAATGTCCTGAATCTCTGGTGTTCCTAAATGGATTATTGTTATATACAGTACCATATCAAAGGTAGAATATAATAAGTTAATAACATTTTACTGTAATATTTATTACTAGAATGCATAACTTATGATGATGAAGTAAGACCTTCATCGTTATTACTCATTGATAATTTCTTGCATAATTTTACATATTCTCTTCTTTTTCTTCTTAGTCTTCTTCTTCGTTATTGAATGTTGAAAGTTATTGAAAGTATGTAACTTTATAATGTTAGTCCACATATTACTACTTAATGACTAGTCATTAATTCTAAAAAATGTTATGCTATTAAATGGGCTATCCAGGAAATGAAAAGGATGGCCTATCCTCAGGATAGATCATTATCACATCGGCAGGAGTTTGAATCCCAGCATCCCTGCCGAACAGCTGTTTTAGGTAGCTGCAGCGCTCACCAGAGGTGTCCCAGCAGCTTAGCTGAGCTGCAATACTAAGAACAGCTGTTATATATATATATATATATATATATATAAAAGGAAAATAATGGCTGCACTGGAAAAAACACAAGGAGGGTGCTAGGTCCAGGGATGTAGCAGCTTACCCCGTCAGATAAAGATGAAAAACGGACAGCACTCCAAGTAAAAGTTAGTGGTGTTTAATCACCCATGTGGATGGCAACGTTTCAGCTCATACAAGAGCCTTTTTCAAGCAATGAACACAGTGCAAAAGTGGGGTATATATAGTCCAACCCCTATTACATCACAGTATAATCAATTAGCAAACATATACAATAAAGTGCAAATAGTGCATATATAAAAAAAATCAGACTGTATATATAACAGTGTCATACACGTCATACACGGTGCCACTATCCGTGCCGCACATGTCATATACCGCCACGTCTGGCGTTCAGATGGAGACAGTGCGCAGGCGCCAAGTTGCATAAAGATCATGATGTGGCTTCCTCAAATGACGTAGCCGGAGCATGCGCGCAAGTGTGGAGGAGCTTCGTCGGCCATCTTGAAAGAGGTACAAATACTTTCATGTGGAAAAAAGCGCAGGCACTAAACCGCATCAGCGACGCGATATAGTGTATTGTCCTCACATATGATAGCGAGAGTATGCGCAAAAGAAAGGAAAAACCTTTATCTCCAAATACACTGAACAAAGTAAGGAAATCAATCGCATCATTAAGTGACATTGGGGGATTCTGGGTGGCTGTCACAGTGAGATCTTAGAATTTAGATCCCCTCCCCTCTTTTCTTACTGCAGGTCCAGAAACTTACGTGACCAACTTGTCAGAGCCGATATTGGACCTAGGTCCAAGTCCGTTCAGACTTCCTTAACTATACATGGCAAGGGCAGCTTCCCCTGTCTTGGTTGTATTGACTGCAAATACATGGGCAGGGGTAGTGCCTTTGTCCACCCTATCACTGGAGTTTCATACCCGATTCGATTTCACCTTACATGTAATTCCAATTGCGTTATTTATGTCTTGATTTGTCCGTGCAAATTATTATATGTGGGTGAAACGTCGACGGATCTCAAAACGCGGTTGAACAACCATAGATTGTCTATACTCAAAAAAAGAAAGGACCTCCCTGTTGCCAAACATTTTACGAAGCTTCAACACTCCGAAAAAGATCTTATAAGATGTTATATATACAGTCTGATTTTTTTATATATGCACTATTTGCACTTTATTGTATATGTTTGCTAATTGATTATATTGTGATGTAATAGGGGTTGGACTATATATACCCCACTTTTGCACTGTGTTCATTGCTTGAAAAAGGCTCTTGTATGAGCTGAAACGTTGCCATCCACATGGGTGAATAAACACCACTATCTTTTACTTGGAGTGCTGTCCGTTTTTCATCTTTTTATATATATATATATATATATATATATATATATTTATACAGCGCCTTGCAAAAGTATTCACCCCCATAAAAGCTCTGGTGCAACCAATTACTTTCCGAAGTCACATAATTAGTGAAATGATGTCCACCTGTGTGCAATCTAAGTGTCACATGATCTGTCATTACATATACACATCTTTTTTCGAAAGGCCCCAGAGGCTGCAACACCTAAGCAAGAGGCATCACTAACCAAACACTGCCATGAAGACCAAGGAACTCTCCAAACAAGTAATGGACAATCTTGTTGAGAAGTACAAGTCAGGGTTAGGTTATAAAAAAAAAAATAGCCAAATCTTTGATGATCCCCAGGAGCACCATCAAATCTATCATAACCAAATGGAAAGAACATGGCACAAAAGCAAAGCTGCCAAAAGACGGCCGCCCACCAAAACTCATGGACCGGGCAAGGAGGGCATTAATCGGAGAGGCAGCACAGAGAGCTAAGGTAACTTTGGAGGAGCTGCAGAGTTCCACAGCAGAGACTGGAGTATCTGTACATACAGTAGGACAACAATAAGCCGTAAACTCCATAGAGCAGAGTGGCCAGAAGAAAGCCATTACTTTTAGCAAAAAACAAAAAGGCATGTTGTGAGTTTGCGAAAAGGCATGTGGGAGACTCCCAAAATGTATGGAGGAAGGTGCTCTGGTCTGATGAGACTAAAATTGAACTTTTTCGGCCAACAAAGAAAACGCTACGTTTGGTGCAAACCAAACAAATCATATCACCCAAAGAACACCATGCTGTGGGGATGTTTTTCAGCAGCCGGGACTGGGAAACTGGTCAGAGTTGAGGGAAAGATGGATGGTGCTAAATACAGGGATATTCTTGAGCAAAACCTGTACCACTCTGTGCCTGATTTGAGGCTAGGACAGAGGTTCACCTTCCAGCAGGACAATGACCCCAAGCACACTGCTAAAGCAACAATTGAGTGGTTTAACCACTTCACATCCGGGCCATTTACCCCCTTCCTGACCAGGCCTAATTTTGCAAATCTGACGTGTCACTTTATGTGGTAATAACTTTGGAACGCTTTTACTTATTCAAGCCACTCAGACATTGTTTTCTCGTGACACATTGTACTTCATGTTAATGGTAAATTTGAGTCAATATGTTTTACCTTTATTTATAAAAAAAATCCAAAAGTTAACGAAAAGTTTTCAAAATTAAAAACTCTCTGCTTTTAAGACAGATAGTGATGCCTTTTTTTTAGAACGTTAGAAGGTTTCACATTTTTGAAGCATTTTAATAAAATTTCCAAAGTCAGTACTGAAGTCACTTTGTGGGTCTTACATACAGTGGAAACCCCCCATAAATGCCCCCATTATAGAAACGACACCCCTTAAACGACTAAAAACTGATTTTACAAACTTTGTTAAACCTTTAGGTCTTCACAAGAATTAAAGGAAAATGGAGATGACATTTCTAAATTTCACTTTTTTGTCAGATTTCCCATTTTAATAATTTTTTTTCCTTTAACACATCGAGGGTTAACAGCCAAACAAAATTCAATATTTATTACCCTGATTCTGCGGTTTACAGAAACACCCCACATGTGGTCGTAAACTGATGTAAGGGTATAATTACACTTTATGGGGCAAGGTGACCAAAAAATTGGTTGTTTTAGCACAGTTTTCTATTTATTTAGTTTTACTGCGTTTTTACTAACCCTGAGGGGTTTGGTCATGTGATATTTTTATAGAAGATTGTTACGGACGTGGCAATGCCTAATATGTATACTTTTTCTTATTTATTTCACTTTGACACAATAATAGCAGTTTTAAAGCAAAAATATCTTATTTTAGTGTCTCCATTGTCTGAGAGTCATATTTTTTTTATTTTTTGACCGATTGTCTTAGGTAGGATCTCATTTTTTGTGGGATGAGGTGACGGTTTGATTGGTCCTATTTTGAGGGGAATATGCCTTTTTGATCGCTTGGTTTCACAATTTTTGTGATGTACGGTGACAAAAAATTAATTTTTTTGGTACTGTTTATATACATATATATATTTTTTTTACGATGTTCACCAGAGGGGTTGGGTCATGTGATATTTTCATAGAGCTGGTTGTTACGGACGCAGTGATATCTAATATGTGTACTTATTTTTTTTATTTCACTTTAACACAATAATAGCATTTTTGAAACAAAAAAAATATCTTTTAATGTCTCCATTTTCTGAGAGATAGTTTTTTATTCTTTTTAGCTATTTTTTTATGTAGGGGCTCATTTTTTGCAGGATGAAGTGACGGTTTTATTGGTACCATTTTGTGGGACATACGCCTTTTTGATCACTTGGTGTTGCACTTGTGATGTCAGATGTCAAAAATGGCTTTTTTTTTTTACACAGTTTTTTTTTATTGTGTTTATTGGACACGGTGGATCATGTGATATTTTTATAGAGCCCACCATCACGGACGCGGCAATACCAAATATGTCTGTTTTATAAATTTTGTTCTATTTTTAACATATATTTTTTACATGTCAAACCTTTTTTTTTTCTTTTTAATAAAACTTTTTATTTATTTTTATTTTACACTTTGTGTCCCCCATAAGGGCATACAAGACCTCTGGGGGACATTTAATTTCATTTAAGCCTCAGTGCAGGGCTGAATGTGGTCTATGGAAGACCCGACAACTTCTGCACTCACCCGACCCCGGCGGTCACATGAACGTCCATTCAGAGATAAACAACCACCGATAGGACGTTTCTATCCTATGGGCGGATGTGAAGTGGTTAAGGGGAAACATGTAAATGTGTTGGAACGGCCTAGTCAAAGCCCAGATCTCAATCCTATAGAAAATCTGTGGTCAGACTTAAAGATTGCTGTTGACAAGCGCAAACCATCCAACTTGAAGGAGCAGGCACAGTTTTGCAAGGAGGAATGGGCAAAAATCCCAGTGGTAAGATGTGGCAAGCTCATAGAGACTTATCCAAAGCGACTTGGAGCTGTGATTGCCGCAAAAGGTGGTTCTACAAAGTATTGACTTTAGGGGGATGAATAGTTATTTTGTCCTATTTGTTGCTTGCTTCGCAATAATAATAATAATAAAAAAAACATCTTCAAAGTTGTCGGCATGTTCTGTAAATTACATGATGCAAATCCTCAAGCAATCCATGTTAATTCCAGGTTGCGAGGCACCAAAACACGAAAAAAGTAAAGGGGGTGAATACTATTGCAAGACACTGTATGAAGTATAGCAGCTGTGCTTGGTATTGCAGCTTAGACCCATTCACTGCAATAGGGCTGAGCTGCAACTAGGCCATGTGACCGATGTATGGTGATGTAACATGACCTAGGAGTAGGCCGTGGTGCTCACTGAACAGCTGATCTGCGAGGGTGCTGGGAGTCATACCTCCACCGATCTGATATTGATGACCTATCCTGAGGATAGGTCATCAATATTTTTTCCAGGATAACATCCTTTAGGGTCCATTCACATGTCTGCAAGTGTTTTGCAGTCCGCAAATTGCAGATCCGCAAAACACGGACACCGGCCATGTGCGCAATTTGCGGACCGCACATGGCCGGCACTATAATAGAAATGCCTTTTCCTTTCTGTGGCTGCAGACAAGAAGAGTACATGTTCTATTTTTTTGCGGGGCTGCGGAACGGAAGTGCAAATGAATGGGTCCGCACCAGTTCGTCAAATTTGCGGAACGGATGCAGGCCCATAATGCGGACATGTGAATGGACCCATAAAGTGATTCTTCTTCTTTTTATTCTTGACCAGCCTTGGTTTCAGCCTCATTTATTTTACCAGGGAAAGCAGCCCTGATAATGTAAACATTGCAGAGTCAGGACTTTTCTTAGTTCTATCTGCTGTGTCACCTGACAGCTCTCCTGCCAATCACATGATTTCTAGGACCAACAGAGGCCACAATGCTGCCGCTATCTTTATTGTCTATATAGCATTCGTAGAGAACTGTGTGTATAAAGACAGAGACAGCAGAAATGGTAAAAAGAACATCACTGAAGTATGGCTGCCTGATTCTCTCCTCAATAGCTGCACTAAAAGCATGGCATGCTGTCATTAAAGGTGATCTGTCAGCAGATTTGTACCTATGAAACTGGCTGACCTGTTACATGTGCGCTTGGCAGCTGATGGCTTCTGTGTTGGTCCCATGTTCATATGTGCCTGTATCTGTTGTTCTACACTTAGTTCTGACCCCTGGTGATGCCCTCTTTACACTCCTATCTTCTCCTCTGGTTTGTTAGTCCTTGACCATTTTCCTGAGTTCCCTTGTTTCTGATTCTGACTACACTACAGATCCTCCAGATTACCTGCCACCCATTGGTACCTACTAATCCACAGTCTAAAAAGGAGATGAAAAAGCTAGTGACACATCCAGTATACAGTTGCAAGAAAAGGTATGTGAACCATTTGGAATGATATGGATTTCTGCACAAATTGGTCATAAAATGTGATCTGATCTTCATCTAAGTCCCAACAATAGACAATCACAGTCTGCTTAAACTAATAACACATAAAGAATTAAATGTCACCATGTATTTATTTTATTATTTTTTATTAAGACACCATGTAAACATTCACAGTGCAGGTGGAAAAAGTATGTGAACCCTTGGATTTAATATTTGGTTGAACCTCTTTTGGGATCAATAACTCCAACCAAACGTTTCCTGTAGTTGCAGATCGGACGTGCACAACGGTCAAGAGTAATTCTTGACCATTCCTCTTTACAGAACTGTTTCAGTTCAGCAATATTCTTGGGATGTCTGGTGTGAATCGCTTTCTTGAGGTCATGCCACAGCATCTCAATCGGGTTGAGGTCAGGACTCTGACTGGGCCACTCCAGAAGGCGCCTTTTATTCTGTTGTTGATTTACTTCTATGCTTTGGGTCGTTGTCCTGTTGTAACACCCATCTTCTGTTGAGCTTCAGCTTGTGGACAGATGGCCTTAAGTTATCCTGCAACATGTCTTGATAAACTTGGGAATTCATTTTTCCTTCGATGATAGCAATCCGTCCAGGCCCTGATGCAGCAAAGCAGTTCCAAACCATGATGCCCCCACCACCATACTTCACAGTTGGGATGAGGTTTTGATGTTGGTGTGCTGTGCCTCTTTTTCTCCACACATAGTGTTGTGTGTTTCTTCCAAACAACTCAACTTTGGTTTCATCTGTCCACAGAATATTTTGCCAGTACTGCTCTTGTGCAAACTGTAAACGTGCAGCAATGTTTTTTTGGGACAGCAGTGGCTTCCTCTGTGGTATCCTCCCAAGAAATAAATTCTTGTTTAGAGTTTTACGTATCGTAGATTCGCTAACAGGGATGTTAGCATATGCCAGAGACTTTTGTAAGTCTTTAGCTGACACTCTAGGATTCTTCTTCACCTAATTGAGCAGTCTGCGCTGTGCTCTTTCAGTCATCTTTACAGGATGGCCACTCCTAGGGAGAGTAGCAACCGTGCTGAACTTTCTCTATTTATAGACAATTTGTCTTACCGTGGACTGATGAACAGCAAGGCTTTTGGAGATACTTTTATAACCCTTTCCAGCTTTATGCAAGTCAACAATTCTTAATCATAGGTCTTCTGAGAGCTCTTTTGTGCGAGGCATCATTCACATCAGGCAATGCTTCTTGTGAAAAGCAAACCCAGAACTGGTGTGTGTTTTTTATAGGGCAGCTGAAACCAACACCTCCAATCTCATCTCATTGATTGGACTCCAGTTGGCTGACACTTCACTCCAATTAGCTCTTGGAGATGTCATTAGTCTAGGGGTTCACATACTTTTTCCACCTGCACTGTGAATGTTTACATGGTGTGTTCAATAAAAACATGGTAACATTTAATTATTTGTGTGTTATTAGTTTAAGCAGACTGTGATTGTCTATTGTTGTGACTTAGATGAAGATCAGATCACATTTTATGACCAATTTGTGCAGAAATCCATATAATTCCAAAGGGTTTACATACTTTTTCTTGCAACTGTCAATAATAAAAGAATGCGTCCTAAGATGACTGCCGGGCTATTTCTTCCTAACTTAGAGCTAATGACACGCCTGGACTGGTCACCCTCTCATGTATGTTCGGTGACACCACAGGATGTGCTCAGGAGCCTACAAATTCAATGTTGTCACCTGCTGGAGGCAGCACCTGTTGCTAGGTAACAGGAATTAACAAGACACGTAGATAGGGCTGTCTAAAGACCTCTACATAAAGCAAAACGGTATAAGGAAAATAGACAAAAACTCTCAGGAGCTTTACAATACCCTTGTAACTATGATCCTAAAAGCAATTTGGTGAAATGAAAAACAAAGTATATTAGACATTATGCAGTGATAAAGCTTTATTTCCAGAAACTGGAACAACCCTTTAGTTTTGATAATCAACCCGAGGATGTCTTAAAGCAACAGAGATTTTCTAAATGTTTTTCCTTGGATCTTTTGCACACACATCTTTGCATAAAAGCCAAATGTGAGATATGTCTCACCTCCCACACAGTGTAACATATGTATGTAATAAATTCCAGCTCAGCCTCTAGCACTGGAGAAGTTGTAGGCCATATATATATATATATATATATATATATAGTGGGATGCGAAAGTTTGGGCAACCTTGTTAATCGTCATGATTTTCCTGTATAAATCGTTGGTTTTTACAATAAAAAAAGTCAGTTAAATATATCATATAGGAGACACACACAGTGATATTTGAGAAGTGAAATGAAGTTTATTGGATTTACAGAAAGTGTGCTATAATTTTTTAAACAAAATTAGGCGGGTGCATAAATTTGGGCACTGTTGTCATTTTATTGATTCCAAAACCTTTAGAACTAATTATTGGAACTCAAATTGGCTTGGTAAGCTCAGTGACCCCTGACCTACATACACAGGTGAATCCAATTATGAGAAAGAGTATTTAAGGGGGTCAATTGTAAGTTTCCCTCTTTTAATTTTCTCTGAAGAGTAGCAACATGGGGGTCTCAAAACAACTCTCAAATGACCTGAAGACAAAGATTGTTTACTATCATGGTTTAGGGGAAGGATACAGAAAGCTGTCTCAGAGATTTCCGCTGTCTGTTTCCACAGTTAGGAGCATATTGAGGAAATGGAAGACCACAGGCTCAGTTCAAATTAAGGCTCGAAGTGGCAGACCAAGAAAAATCTCGGCTTGACAGAAGCGACGAATGGTGAGAACAGTCAGAGTCAACCCACAGACCAGCACCAAAGACCTACAACATCATCTTGCTGCAGATGGAGTCACTGTGCATCGTTCAACCATTCGGCGCACTTTACACAATGAGATGCTGTGTGAGAGTGATGCAGAGGAAGCCTTTTCTCCGTCCACAGCACAAAAAGTGCCTCTTGAGGTGGGCTAAAGCACATTTGGACAAGCCAGCTTCATTTTGGAATAAGGTGCTGTGGACTGATGAAACTAAAATTGAGTTATTTGGCCATAACAAGGGGCGTTATACATGGAAGAAAAACGTTTAGAGGCTGTAATTTCTGCAAAAGGAGGATCTACTAAATATTGATTTCATTTCTTTTTTGTGGTGCCCAGATTTATGCACCTGCCTAATTTTGTTTAAACAATTATAGCACACTTTCTGTAAATCCAATAAACTTCATTTCACTTCTCAAATATCACTGTGTGTGTCTCCTATATGATATATTTAACTGACATTTTTTATCGTAACAGCCAACGATTTATACAGGAAAATCATGACGGATAACAAGGTTGCCCAAACTTTCGCATCCCACTGCATATATATACAGGTCCTTTTCAAAAAATTAGCATATTGTGATAAAGTTCATTATTTTCTGTAATGTGCTGATAAACATTAGACTTTCATATATTTTAGATTCATTACACACCAACTGAAGTAGTTCAAGCCTTTTATTGTTTTAATATTGATGATTTTGGCATACAGCTCATGAAAACCCAAAATTCCTATCTCAAAAAATTAGCATATCATGAAAAGGTTCTCTAAACGAGCTATTAACCTAATCATCTGAATCAACTAATTAACTCTAAACACCTGCAAAAGATTCCCGAGGCTTTTAAAAACTCCCAGCCTGGTTCATTACTCCAAACCGCAATCATGGGTAAGACTGCCGACCTGACTGCTGTCCAGAAGGCCATCATTGACACCCTCAAGCAAGAGGGTAAGACACAGAAAGAAATTTCTGAACGAATGGGCTGTTCCCAGAGCGCTGTATCAAGGCACCTCAGTGGGAAGTCTGTGGGAAGGAAAAAGTGTGGCAAAAAACGCTGCACAACGAGAAGAAGTGACCGGACCCTGAGGAAGATTGTGGAGAAGGACCGATTCCAGACCTTGGGGGACCTGCGGAAGCAGTGGACTGAGTCTGGAGAAGAAACATCCAGAGCCACCGTGTACAGGCATGTGCAGGAAATGGGCTACAGGTGCCGCATTCCCCAGGTGAAGACACTTTTGAACCAGAAACAGCGGCACTGGACTGTTGCTCAGTGGTCCAAAGTACTTTTTTCGGATGAAAGCAAATTTTGCATGTCATTCGGAAATCAAGGTGCCAGAGTCTGGAGGAAGACTGGGAAGAGGGAAATGCCAAAATGCCTGAAGTCCAGTGTCAAGTACCCACAGTCAGTGATGGTCTGGGGTGCCATGTCAGCTGCTGGTGTTGGTCCACTGTGTTTTATCAAGGGCAGGGTCAATGCAGCCGCTATCAGGAGATTTTGGAGCACTTCATGCTTCCATCTGCTGAAAAGCTTTATGGAGATGAAGATTTCATTTTTCAGCACGACCTGGCACCTGCTCACAGTGCCAAAACCACTGGTAAATGGTTTACTGACCATGGTATTACTGTGCTCAATTGGCCTGCCAACTCTCCTGACCTGAACCCCATAGAGAATCTGTGGGATATTGGGAAGAGAAAGTTGAGAGACGCAAGACCCAACACTCTGGATGAGCTTAAGGCCGCTATCGAAGCATCCTGGGCCTCCATAACACCTTGGCAGTGCCACAGGCTGATTGCCTCCATGCCACGCCGCATTGAAGCAGTAATTTCTGCTAAAGGATTCCCGACGAAGTATTGAGTGCATAACTGAACATAATTATTTGAAGGTTGACTTTTTTTGTATTAAAAACACTTTTCTTTTATTGGTCGGATGAAATATGCTAATTTTTTGAGATAGGAAATTTGGGTTTTCATGAGCTGTAGCCAAAATCATCAATATTAAAACAATAAAAGGCTTGAACTACTTCAGTTGGTGTGTAATGAATCTAAAATATATGAAAGTCTAATGTTTATCAGTACATTACAGAAAATAATGAACTTTATCACAATATGCTAATTTTTCGAGAAGGACCTGTATATACCCCCCTTTAGTTGCTGATCTACAGATCTCTCTGTGGGCTATGCATCTACAAATAGATTTTCCTGGAATACACCCACAATGACAATGGAAGGGTCCCACTCCAAACATTTAATCTGAACTGAGATTTCCAATTACCAAAATTTTCGGTTGCTTCTTTGGATCACAGTGTAAGAAACCTCTTGACTAATTGCTTTGTTTGATGTATATCTGAAACCTAAAGGTTATTAAGGTCCCCTGGGAAATTCAGGACCTGAAATGGAGCAAATATTTAGCCTGGCTGTACAGACATCAAGAACTAGTACCAGTGACATAGTTCTTACCCAATGTGCAATAATCTCCTTTGATTTTCAGTCTGCAGACTACTAATTCTCCATAATTCTTGACGACACCTTCAATGAATCAGTATCTCTCAGATCTTGTTCACTGACCAAAGGAATGTTGTGGAGAAGATAATTAAAACTAAATCTTTATTGAAACGTCTTTAAATATTATGAGAACAGGGGGGAAGATCTCTACCTAATATTAGACCTTCTAATTGACAAACATCTATCCACACCAACTGAGGCGACAGAATGCCTGGCACCAGTTGGTCTGTTAGGAGCATCAAAAACTCAGTGTGCGATGTCGCTCAGGTGTGGACACGAGTCAATTAGGAAACCATGTGAATGGGACCAACTAAAAAGTATGTTGGCCCACAGATACAACCCCCAAATGATGTGGTACTGAGCAGTAACCAACTACTCCTGTACATTTACAACCGGTGTGTTCACAGTGGCGTAAATTGAAAAAATGCAATAGCTCAAATACCCAGCCATGCCATTAAATAACTTGCCCTAAGTGTAACTTGCCCATTGATAAACATCTACCCACACTAAGCAGTCAATCATGTAGGAATAAATGCACATGTCCACTATGACGTGTGGTGGATGTGCTGTCATTTACTGCCGTGTGAGCACAAATCAAGGGGAATTTTTGATAGGCAAACCTATGACACCTATTTGGGTATGAGCAGTTGTGTTCTAACATTGTGTTCTAGGATAAAGCTCAGAAGTTCAAGGACAAACTCGTTATGCTGCCAAAAGTGAGTACCACGTTGGTTTAAAAAGGATGCTACAACTCCATACTCCTTATCATGAGGTATGGAGCTGTACAGCGCCTCCACATCAAGACTTGCCAGCATGGCATAATCATCAATCTGCATCCCCTCCAGTCTTTTTATGACATCCATCAAATCACGTACGTAGGAAGGCAAGGCCAACACAAATGGTCGTAAAATCTGGTCCGCGTACGTGCTGATGGCATGTGTAAGACTGCCTGTCCCCAAGACGATAGGTCGCCCTTTTAGTGGGGACAGGCCCTTGTGCACTTTTGGTAACCCATAGAAACAGGGGACCTGGTTGTGTTTGGGGAACAAAAAATATAACTCTTGACTGATCAATCTACACTTGTGTGCTATAGCTAAAATATTTAATATTTTTTTCTGGAATAACTCAGAGTCTAAGTCAGATTTATATCCAATGCACGGTAGCATCGATACCCAGAGGTATGCGCATCTCCTTTTTTCCATCATCTAGGGTTCAGTCACCTGAGTACTTGAAAGAAGAAAAGGTGCTTTACAATAGAAATGCTCAATTACTCCAGAAGCAGATTACAGCCACGAAGAAATTCGCAAATAGTCCCGATTTTGCTCGGAAGGAAGGGATTTTTCAGCCGTCCTTCTCGTTTGATTCGTGCTCACACCGCAGCAGTGGTCTGTATCTTTCAGCCCTCTGATGAGTGTGGGCAGATGTTTATCAAACAGGTTGCTCATACCCAGGACAGATAGCTGTCATAGGTTTGCTAATCAAAAATTCTCCTTGATTCATGCTCACACGGCAGTAAATGACAGCACATCCACCACTTGTCATAGTGGGCATGTGCATTGATTCCTACGTGATTGACTGCTTAGTGTGGGTAGATGTTTATGAGCAAGTTACACTTAGGGCAAGTTATTTAATGGCATGGCTGGGTATTTGAGCTATTGCATTTTTGCTATTTACGCCACTGTGAAATGTATAGGAGTAGTTGGTTACTGCTCAGTACCAAATCATTTGGGTTGTTGTATCTGTGGGCCAACATACTTTTTAGTTGGTCCCATTCACGTGGTTTCCTAATTGACTCGTGTCCACACCTGAGTGACATCGCACGCTGAGTTTTGGATGTTCCTAACAGACCAACTGGTGCCAGGCATTCTGTCGCCTCAGTTGGTGTGGATAGATGTTTGTCAATTGGAAGGTCTTATTTTAGGTAGAGATCTTCCCCCCTGTTCTCATAATAAGAAGCTTCAATAAAGATTTAGTTATAATTATCTTTTCCACAACGTTCCTTTGGTCAGTGAACATTATTTGATGGTGGAACGTAAACCATTATTTGTCAGTGAATTGATCTCCCAGATCTTACCTTAGTACTCCTTGGAATCACTTAAGGGTAAGTCTGTAAAAGAGGGTAAGCAGGACTTCTGAGCTCGGAGAACATATAATACAGTATGGAACACGTATAAGCAGTTAGTAGGATGCTATAGTTTATTTTCTTATGAAATGCTGCTGAAACTGTTAAATCTAAAACCACTTTCGATATAGTTTTGATTGAAAAGATCTTACTGTTTTGCGTATACTGTACAGCTACTATGCAGATCTACTGTAGTGTATCCATAGTCACTTGTCTGATCCAGCAGTCACACTCCCTTCCATGTACCCCCCACTTCCTGCTCACAAACATTTGCTGTTGTTAGATTACACAGGGTTTGTTCTTGTTGTCTGTGACCATGAAGACACATGTGTCATCATTGGAGCTGTAGACACAAAATAGTAAGAGATTTTTAATTCAGATGAGATGCAAAGTTGCTTCATTTTTTATTTTACTTACACTAGAACAATGAAAAGAATTGTTTCAAAGGTGTTCATACAGATGTTTCCTTTCTTACCTTTCCTTATGACTTAAGATATCCTTGATGAGTGGGGAGAGTTGAAAAAAAAAACTTTTTACGTTACTCACAATGCCAGGCAGAATATGATATTGTCTAAACTTTCACAATGCAAAACAGGAGAGAAAGACTACATGGTGGCATGTTGAGCCTGTCATGGTTGTGTCACAATATATGTAATTTGGCTGGACATAACTATTGTAAGGTCGGTACATACATGTTGTATCTATCTATCTATCTATACAACGGACCCACTACGGACCCTTGCCCCTTATGAGGTTTCTACGAAATATGTCCCTCTAATAGAGCAAGTAATCTTGATGCTAGTTGCAGTTAAGCAGCGAGGACATGGAGTCGTCTTTGTAGATGGTAGTGTTGGTACTCAGGGTAGGATTGCCAGAGTGGTGTAGAGTGGCCTACAATGTCTCTGTAGATGTTATAAGCACGTGTCACGGTGCTCCTACCTGGATATCCGTGGATCCCAGACGTGGTGTATTTCAAAACAGTGCCAAAAAGAGGTTGTTGAAGTTGGACAGTGAAGGAGGTACAATAAATTGAGTCCAGACTTTGTATAACGTAGAACAGTAACTTTACTTGGCATAAACAGTAATCCAAACAGTTTCCAAATGGTATCTTGGTCATCAGCAGATATTGGCTTAACTTTGGCAGGCAAACACTTCTGCAACAATCTCAGCTCTGCTATGCTGTAGCTCTCTCAGCTCTACCATGCTAGCTGGGTAAAACAGTAAATTTCCTCTTCTACTGGAACTTAGTTTAGCTGTCTGTAGTCTGTCTCTTACTTTAATCCTAGGAACTTCTTCCTGGCATCAAGCTCTCTTAGCTTGGAGTTTAAGGCAATGCCAGCCCAGGAGGGGATATGCAACCATGTAGACTTCAGAGGCTGGGCCTCTGGGCCTAGCAGAGCAGACAGGGCTCTGCTAGCCAACACACCACCTTTCCAAAGGAGGGGGTAGGCTAGACTTCGGCATACAACATCTCCCCTAGGAGGGGAAGGCTAGACTGACAACAAACTAACTCCTTCCTCTCAAGAGAGGGCTGGAAGGAACAAGAAGGTTCCTCTCCAGGGAAACTATCACACTGCCAATGTTGCTGCCACCTGCCGATGAACCAGGCACCTTACACTTTAACATTGTTTTACAAGGAAATACATGCACACATTGCAGGAAATGGCAATAAATATCTAAGATGACACAGATCACACAATGCAGATAGTGGGGGGTACAAAAGGAGGTGGTAATACCACTCTAGGGCGTTACATCTATCTATCTATCTATCTATCTATCTATCTATCTATCTCATATCAATCTACCTATCTCATATCAAAATTCTATCTATCTCATATCTATCTATCTATATATTTATCTATCTAATATCTATCTATGTATCTATCTATTTATCTAACATCTATCGATCTATCTATCCTAATATAGTTACTGTTTAAATTTGGAACTAATTTAGCGCCATGAGTTATCTTGACTTCTAACATCTCCTGTTGCCTTTGCATAACAATACAATTAGGCATATCTAGTAATGTACCAAATAAAAGGAACTAAATATTGGACATTGGCTTGACATGAAGTAAGACTTCCTGTACTGATGGTGAGGTGCTTCCTGTACTGATATACCTGGAACTGTAAGGGTATGGCGACACAGTCAGGTTTCTAGATGCAGTCTTGGAATCCAAAATCAGGAGTGAATTCAGAAAAGTGGAGTAGTTGTATCTGTCCTTTATACATTCTCTCTTTTTATGACCCATTCCTTATTATAACATTGCATTGTTCCATGTTATCTGACATTGACAGGCTGTGTACTCTAGTGTTCTTCAGTAGGTCAGCAGACATATACATACGTGTGACTTATATTAGTAGCTTTTCAGAAGCCACCCTGTTCAGACTTTAGCTCTAGTGCTATTATATCTGCAATGTTGTTTCTGCTATTATTGCCAGAAGCCCAATTTCTTGCAGTGGCCTCTGGGAGATGATGTGAACAGATGCAATACTTCCGCTGGGTTTCAGGACGCTTCACCCTGATTGGAGGCTTGTTCTTCTCAACTGTGGGCAGGAGCCCCCCAGAGAGCGATGCTGGCGCGGATTAGTGTCCCATTTTCCAACTGTTTAGAAATCTGCTGACATTTGGCAGCCCCTGAGACTGAAACGTAGAACGCAGCCTTCACTAATGATGTTATTTATATAGATCACCTCTATGTGTCTGGCGGCTTATACAGCCTTCAATATTTTTATATAATATTCCTACTGCTTCTTGTAAGCAGAAACACCGACATAGCAGTGCTGTTGCTGCCAGATGCAGCATAACTGAGTCTGCTGTTTGCCCCAGCTCATTGTAATTTTGCCTGTCTATGAATGGCAAGAGTATGGAGGCTGTCACAATGTGCTGTGTGGCACTGCAACAACCTCTGAATACTGTAAATGATAAATAATGCTTATATAATACTGTCAGAAGGCAGTGATTGTGTATCTGCTGTCTTACTGGTTCATATGCCCCACACCAGCGGTTAAAGGGAAGTATATGATAATTCAATAATTTCCAAAAATGTTTTCCTAATCTCATCTAAATGAATGGGAGCTGAGCTGCAGTTATCTGGCATGACCACTACACACAGAGTGGAGCTGTGCTTCTGACTCTGCTCTCCACATTAGTTCTGGCACCAGCACCCCACCAATCTGATATTGATTCTAAGGATAGGTCATCAATATCTGTAACATCGAAAACCCCTTTAGCTAGAAGTCATTTGAGCTTGGCCTTCGTGACTCCATTCTAGCTTCTCTGACATCCCAATCATTCAGATCCTACTCTATAACATGCATATGAGCTACTGTCAGCAAACCCATGGAAATGTTAATAGTACAGACATGAATTGTATATAGAGTACCAGTAAGTGCTGATTCGCTTGCCCAGTGAAATAACAGACTTGCTGGTTGCACATTCATGAAATATGTATACTTAATAAAATCCAAGTATGTAAGTACCCACTGCAACCAATCAATTGACTACGGGGGAGAAGGTTAAGAAAGGAGGACTCGCGACTGGAGAGCTGGAAATGTTCTCTTTAATAATAAATTATCCTGCTCAGTGGTTGTAAAGCCTAAGGTCAGAGAGAAAGCAACGTGTGGGATACAACCTGATCGCCATATAGCATGATTGCTACAAATATTCTCTCCCTGTCGGCTACTGTCAGGAAAATGACAATACTTCCTGACTTTGTGCCATAGAGTCTCCTAAAAGATCTCACTGTCTTGGTCTTAGAAAAAAAATCTAAAATTGCTTGGGAATGGACATGCCATACCCATAAAAAGAACAGGACATGGAGGCTACACCCATAAAAAAGAACAGGACTTGAAGGCTCCTGTTAGGAGAACAGGATAGGGAGGCTCCATCCATAAGAAGAACAGGACATGGAGGTTCCACCAATGTAGGGAACAGGACATGGAAGCTCCACCCAAAAAGAGAATAAAGAAGGAAACCGCTACCAATGAATTGAGAAGCAGTAATAGAAGATGGCTTCCAGTTCTGAGTACAGTAATGTGGGAAGGCAAGTTCTTGAAGGAAATGCATATTAGTAGAAATAAAGGTAGCAATGTTAATTTTGTTGGCAAAGATTGCTATATATAAGGAATCTTTAAGATAGACCATGATATCCAGTTGATGTGGGTCCTACTGCTCTTGCAACCCTCAATGATCCGCTGCTTGATGTAGCTGCAGCCATGTAGGTTTGAGCTTTGGGATTTCCTCTGATTTCAAAGTCCCTTTGACAGTTTTTTACGCCGTATGTGTCCCATGCCATCCCACTGTGCAAGAAACTACAACATAGCTCCATGGAATGGAAGTAGGTTGAAAAGGTTTTTATAGCAGGTGGATGGGACCTGAGCTGTGAATCGCTAGGGGCCCAGGCAGTTGGGCCCTCAACAATCAGGATGGTTGGTAATGGCTTATCCTAGTTATTTCTTCTAGTGGGAAAACCTTTGAAGAAGTGTTCCTGATGTATTAGAAATGGTTTGAGACCACTATCCACTGATTCCCTGTCATCTCCTGACACTCCAAAAAAACAAGTTAACCACTGGCTTCTTTTCTTACATCTGCTTCCTGAAGGATGAGTGGATGTGTCTGCTGTTCTGAATGGAATTCAACCAGAGAGACCTTTATTCATATTTAGAAAAGCCAAAAGTAATGTCTCCCTTGAATTAGATGTCCCCAAGACAAATTAAACTCCTTTAACCCCTCACTTGATTTTTTATGCTTTCTCCTTTCGTAGGATGCTAGAGATCCTGTCACCTGGAGGATTACTTTTACCTACCTCAGGTCATGACCCTAACCTCTAACTCTTCAGTGGACTTTTTATGGTCTCCTTCTTTTGTTACAAGTGTGACATAAGCTTGGTTCAACATAGGATAGTTTAGCATTATAAGACCACGTCTTGGTATTGCGTCTTCCATGTCTCAGAGCAGTTTGGCCCTGATGGAAATAGCAAATTACATTTAAATACACAGGCCTAAGTATAGCTCAATATAGTAACGTCTCCAGAGGATGCTTCTCAGGTTACATTGTGCTACACAAGGTTAGAGGAGAGTAATGCAGAGTCTTCCAGAAATAACGTATCTGCTGATTAGTGTAAAATAATCTATCAGAGCCGCGCCGAGGAGCAGGTCTGGAGTGCAGTATAATGAAACCGGATCTCATCATTGAGTTTTCTACAGAGGCTGTTTCAGCAGCGCCTGGGGGAATAAGAGTACTCCTGACGATAAGTAACGTACAGTAAAAATAGTCCATATTTAATGTTACCTGGTTTATTTCTGATTCTACAGAGGTTTATATATTTTCTGTTCATTAACCCTTTCCTCTTATAAACAGTTTCCTTTTTTTTGCCTTAATTTTTTTACCCCCTACCTACCATCATTTTTGTTACTTTGCTATTCCTGTGTTCACATAGCCATGTATTAGGAAACTAGAAAAATCACTCTAATTGGGGCAGGATTGGATTTTTTTTTTTTAACAGGCTTTGTTAACAGGCATTGTTTTACAGGCTTTGTTTTTTAAGGTGTTCACTTTGCAGTAAAAATGACATGTTATCATTATTCTGCAGGTCAGTACGATTACAGCAATACAAAAGTTACAGTTTTTATGTTTAAATATATTTAAAAAAATGTATAAAAACTAAAAAAAAAATTACTTTGCACTGCCATATTCTGACACCCATAACTTTTTAATATTTCTGTGTATGGACCCATATAAGTTGTTTTTTTGTGGGGCAATCTGTCATTTCTACTCATACCATTTTGGAGTGTGTATGACTGTGTGTTCACTTTTAATTAAATTTTTTTTTTTTAGAGGTGAAGCGACCCAAAAATGGCGGTTTGGCCATTTTGATTTTTTTTTTCTCCCATTACACTGTCACAATATGGGTACCATAATCATAAAATCAACATAAATAGTTAATATTTTAATAGTTTGGGCATTTTCAGATGCAGCAATGCCTATAATGTCTATTATATTTCTCTGTTTTATATGCAAAATGGAGAAAGTGAGTGATTTTAATTTTTAACTCTTTTTTTCATATTTTTTTAAAACCTTTTTTTTTTTTACTTTTTTTTAAAAACTTTATAGTCTTGAGAAGATAGTCAGAAAGAAGTCTTGTGAGGACCGTTTGCTATGGACGGAATCTTATTAAACAAGTGGGAGTGTTAGTAAATCAAGCAGTTACCATGGGAACAGAATGCCTATATACGCCGCAGGACAACAGTGCTTGAACATCCCTGACGAAGGAGCCCGCAGGCCTCGAAATGCGTAGGGTGAGAATTGTCCCACAGAGGTACCAGTAGGAACAAGTGTGACGTCACACGCTTTCTGTTCACACAGCGGCTCCTGCGCTCGCGTCTGCCACCGGCCGGGGCAGCACGTGAATCAGCAGTAGAGCTGAAGATCACAACACTCCGCAACAAGCTCCCGCCGGCTCATGTCCGCAAAAAAGAACAAGTGACTACAACCTTTTAAGGTAGGAAACTATGCGACTGTACATGTGAATCTGTAGGAACTTGTGAAGAAGGATATAAATTGTCTGAAGTTATTAATAAAAGCCTGCGCGGATATAATACTAACATACATAGATAAACTTTATAGTTCTCCTAGGGAACTTGAACATGCAATCATTAGCTCACTTCCACGACAGACTGCGGTGGTTTACCATTGTAAGCTATAGGAAAATTGATGTGTTCCTATTCAGTCCTTCCTGAGGTAAATGACCCCTCAGATCATAATTTTCCATGACATATTTGGGGTTAAATGTTTATGACTGGAGTTGCCTTCAATCACATACATTGCTGTCTGAGCAGGTGCCATCTTTAAAGACCCAACACCCACCGTACATGTATGTCAGAAAGGGGTTTAAGACATACTCCAGTATAAAAACTTGATCCTGCTAAAAGTTTGCGGTAGAAAGTAAAACCCCTCAATATACAGATATAGGGGCACATTTATTAAGAAAAGCAAAGGCCTCTGCATAACTTTGGCGGATAAACCGCCTCTAAACAGCCTAGCTGTATTACATTTAGACCATTTTCTACACCTAAAACAGGCGTAGAAAATGGTAAATGAGATGGGCCTGCCGGTCCATCCCCTTCCCCGACACACCCACTTTTTTAGATCTGCCGTGAGAATGGAGAAGTTGCAGATTGCATCTCAAAGGAGCATAGTATTTAAAATGTAATGCTTCTTCCTTGCTGCCTGGGGTTACGACTAGAGATGAGCGAATTTTTCAAAAATTCGATTCGCCGGTTCGCCAAATTTTTGGGGAAAAATTTGGTTCAATCCGAATATATTTGCGGCAAATCTCGTTAAAAAAAGTCTATTTCCTGGCTTCTGAGAGCCTTCATAGTGGTGTAGAACACTGTGCCTTGCAGTAACACACATAGGGAGTTTGCTTTGGTAGTGAAATAATACTGAGTCAGTATGACACGCACATGACAGGTCTCGCTCTTTGAATCACTGCATACTTCATTTATTTGGACAGTCACGGGGCCAAAACTGACCAAAATAACTCAAGTATGAACTCAGCCTTACAGGTCGATGTTAGCGACAAGAAGAAACACTCCTTTTACACCGTCGTCAGCTTATTCCACATAGATGTCTACAGAACCTGTTCTATTAAACGCTTATACAAGTAGAGCCCCCCCCCCCCCAGACAGAGTGGAGAGGGTGTCAGCAGAAATTTATGTCACTGATTATTTTGCCCTTCCTCTGATCCGTCAGAATAATAACCCACAAAAATTGGATCCTGTCTTTGGAGCATCCGCCTTCACTCGGTCAGTCAGCATTTGCTCAGTAATCCATCAGTATTGCTAATGCCAAAAAAAACAGGAGTGGATCCAAAACAGAGATGACACGTGAATGGAATATTTGCATGTCTTCTGTGTTTTGTACCCACTCCTGCTTTTGGCTACCAAATCACAGAGTGTGGAGGTGGCGGCAGCAGCAGCATCAGGAGGAGGCCACAGAGTGGCACAATGACAATGTGGAGGTGGCGGCAGCATCAGGTGGCCACAGAGTGGCAAGGTGACATAGTGTGGAGGTGGCTGCAGCATGAGGAGAAAACAGAGTGGCAAAGTGACATAGTGTGGAGGTGGCAATTCCAGTACCCATGGAAGATGGTGGGTGAAATAAGGAGCACTTGGCATCAGATGTGTGGCTTCAGGTGGGTGACAGCATCAGAATAGTAGCTGAGGCAGGTAGCCAGAAGAAGCCTTCTGGTCTCATGTATCAGGCATTGGTGGGTTGAAATCCTGGGTGATCCACACCTGATTCATCTTGACAAAGGTCAGTCTCTCCACATTTTGGGTGGACATACGAGTTCTTCTTGGGGTAACTATGGCCCCTGCTGCACTAAACACCTGCTCTGATGCCACACTATTGGCTGGGCAGGACAGCTTTTTAAAGGGCAAACTCTGCCAGTTGAGGCCACAAATCCAGTTTGGCTGCCCAGTTGTCCAGCGGATGTTAAATGTGGGGTGGCAGGGTGCTGTCCAAGTATGCCACCACCTGCTGGTTCAGGTTTTGCTCCAAGTCTAGCTGCTGCTGAGTATTTTTCTCACTAGGCGGGTGAAGAAAGCTGCTCTTCAGCGACTCTAGACTCGAGTTGCTGCTGATGGAGCTGGAACTGCTCCTACCTGCCCACAGCAGCCATGGCAGAGGAACGTGAGTGCAGAGGGCCCCCTTCCTGGTCAGACCTGCAAGAGGATGGACGATGGCGCAGATAGGCAGTGGCAACTCACTACATAGAATGTCTCTATAGTAGGTCAGTTTGTCCTCCCTCTCAGCAGGTGTAAAAAAGGCCCCCATTTTGGACCGGTGATGACCACAAAGTAATAACCTTCCAATTATCATTCAAAAGAGCGTTTCTACAGGGAGGAACAAAAATACCAAACTTCAAAAAAGCTAAATTTAGCCAACTAAGAGAGGCCATAGGCCTAACTAAATGGGATAAAGTCCTCACAAATAAAAATACAGCCACAAAATGGGATATCTTTAAAAGCATCCTAAAATCTCATTGTGAGAGGTACATACCGTATGGGAATAAAAGGTTAAGGAACAAAAAGAAACCAATGTGGATAAACAGAACTGTAAAGAAAGCAATAAATGACAAAAAGAAAGCATATAAAACACTAAAACAGGAAGGTAGCACGGAAGCACTGAAAAACTATAAGGAAAAAATAGAACATGTAAAAAACAAATAAAAGCGGCCAAACTAGAGACTGAGAGATTAATTGCCAAATAGAGTAAAACTAACCCTAAAATGTTCTTCAATTATATAAATGTTAAAAAGTATAAATCTGAAGGTGTCGGCCCATTAAAGAGTAATGAGGGGGGAGTCGCAGAGAGCGACGAGGAGAAAGCAAAGCTGTTAAATATTTTTTTCTCCAATGTATTCACTGAGGAAAATAAACTGTCAGATGACATGCCGAATGTTGAAATAAATTCCCCATTAAAAGTGTCCTGTCTGACCCAGGAAGAAGTGCAACAGCGACTTAAAAATATTAAAATAGACAAATCGCCAGGACCGGATGGCATACACCCCCGTATCCTAAGGGAATTAAGTAATGTCATAGCCAGACCCTTATTTCTGATATTTGCACATTCTATACTGACAGGGAATGTCCCACAGGATTAGCGCATGGCAAATGTGGTGCCAATATTCAAAAAGGGTCCAAAAACAGAGCTTGGAAACTATAGGCCGGTAAGTTTAACATCTGTTGTGGGTAAACTGTTTGAAGGTTTTCTGAGAGATGCTATGTTAGAGCATCTTAACGGAAATAAGCAAATAACGTCATATCAGCATGGCTTTGTGAGGGATCGATCATGTCAAACAAATTTAATCAGTTTCTATGAGGAGGTAAGTTCTAGACTTGACAGCGGCGAATCAATGGATGTCGTGTATCTGGACTTCTCCAAAGCATTTGACACTGTACCACATAAAAGGTTAGTATATAAAATTAGAATGCTCGGACTGGGAGAATACGTCTGTAGGTGGGTAAGTAACTGGCTCAATGATAGAAAACAGAGGGTGGTTATTAATGGTAAATACTCAGACTGGGTCACTGTCACTAGTGGAGTACCTCAGGGGTCAGTATTGGGCCCTATTCTCTTCAATATATTTATTAATGATCTTGTAGAAGGCTTGCATAGTAAAATATCAATTTTCGCAGATGACACTAAACTGTGTAAAGTAATTAACACTGAAGAGGACAGTATACTACTACAGAGCGATCTGGATAGATTGGAGGCTTGGGCAGATAAGTGGCAGATGAGGTTTAACACTGACAAATGTAAAGTTATGCACATGGGAAGGAATAATGCAAGTCACCCGTACTTATTAAATGGTAAAACACTCGGTAACACTGACATGGAAAAAGATCTAGGAATTTTAATAAACAGCAAACTAAGCTGCAAAAAACAGTGTCAGGCAGCTGCTGCCAAAGCCAATAAGATACTGGGTTGCATCAAAAGGGGCATAGATGCCCGTGATGAGAACATAGTCCTACCACTTTACAAATCATTAGTCAGACCACACATGAAGTACTGTGTACAGTTCTGGGCTCCAGTGAACAAAGCAGACATAGCAGAGCTGGAGAGGGTCCAGAGGAGGGCAACTAAAGTAATAACTGGAATGGGGCAACTACAGTACCCTGAAAGATTATCAAAATTAGGGTTATTCACTTTAGAAAAAAGACGACTGAGAGGAGATCTAATTAATATGTATAAATATATCAGGGGTCAGTACAGAGATCTATCCCATCATCTATTCATTCCCAGGACGGTGACTGTGACGAGGGGACATCCTCTGCGTCTGGAGGAAAGAAGGTTTGTACACAAACATAGAAGAGGATTCTTTACGGTAAGAGCAGTGAGACTATGGAACTCTCTGCCGGAGGAGGTGGTGATGGTGAGTACAATAAAGGAATTCAAGAGGGGCCTGGATGTATTTCTGGAGCGTAACAATATTACAGGCTATAGCTACTAGAGAGGGGTCGTTGATCCAGGGATTTATTCTGATTACCTGATTGGAGTCAGGAAGGAATTTTTATTCCCCTAAAGTGAGGAAAATTGGCTTCTACCTCACATGGGTTTTTTGCCTTCCTCTGGATCAACTTGCAGGATGACAGGCCGAACTGGATGGACAAATGTCTTTTTTCGGCCTTATGTACTATGTTACTATGTTACCATCGCCATTTTGTAATGGAGTTTATTCTAACAAGAATACTTCCTACGTCATATGTGACACTTCAAAGAGGTGCTTCTCTATAGGCAGTGAATAATATATACATATCATCAAGCCATATGATTGGCTTACGCCTTCCACCACACTCTATGTGTCTTTCTACTCCACACCTGTAGAAAGATGAGAAATCAGACACTTCCCACAGCACAGCTCTTTGCCCCCCTCCCTCTCCTCTCCAGTCTTGAAACAAAGAGGGGGGTGGGTGGGCACTTGGAAGTAGAAAAAGTTAACTCATTACAGTCCTAGATATACAAAATATAGAATCAAATTCACACATCTTTAACAATCCCCCTTGAATTTCATTCTCTCCCTAAACCTAAACATCTGTTCTAATGCTCCGCCTCCTCTTCACCAGCTTCCACGACAAGCCATTCCTAGCGAACAGCCTCCCGTGACACTGGATTTGAGCAAGGGGAAGTCAGATGATCTTTCCCTAACTGGTGTTGACATTATATGGGGGGACTGGAGGTCATCAGTGCTCCTGATTTTCTGGATCGAAGTTTTCATACAATGTTTCCATATTCTTTTGAGTCATGATCAACAGTCACACAAGGGAAAACCAGTCTCAACACTTCCTTGAAATCAATCCAATTATCCTTGTCTTTGAGCTTCACTGTGCATGTGGTCAACAACACTCGGAATGGACCATCAAACCAGGGTTTTAGGACTTTTCTAACGTGTCTTTTTCTACCACCCAATCTCCAGACACAAGCGGGTGGGTTCCTGGTACTTTATCAAAACCTGGAAGTGAAGCAAAAACTCGAAAATGTACTTTAGTCAAATGCTTATACAAAACCGATCACATAATCTGTCAGACAACCATGTTGCATCTGAAGCTGCTGTGGGAAATAAAATCCTATTCTAGGGGCTGACCCAAAAAGGACCTTATAGGGACAAAGGCCTGTCTCATGGTTAGGCGTATACCTTACTAAAAGAGGGCTACCAGCAGGCACTCTATTAAGGCTTTGAATCTTTAACTTAGCGTCCCGTTCAGTTCCTTTTTCCTACTCTACTGCTGCTTTGTGGATGGTACGAAGCATGTAAGGCCTGTCCTACACCCAAAACCTTCATCATCTCCTGCATCACTTCACCTGTGAAGTGAACACCTGTGTCACTTTCAATGATCTAAGGTACCCCATACTTGCACACAACTTCGGCCATAATCTTCTTTACTTCTTTGGGTATGGTTTTGGCCATCCTGAAAACAAGTCATCACATATCAATACATACTCATACATGCCCACCTTGGGTATTTGAAGGTAGTCTGCAAACGTTGAAACAGATACAAAAAGCAAGACGTGTTTTTTGGGTACCTTAACCACCTTGCCCACGTTGTTCTGGGCACAAGTCATTTATCCTTGAGTATGTCTGACTGTTACAGTGCTGAACCCTGGGGCGTACCATATGCTACGTACTAAATCACACATAGCAGTTTTTGTCTGGTGCATCACTCCATGGGTTGCCTGTGCCATCGTGGAGTAGAGGGACCTGGGAAGGTAAAGTTTCCCTTCTTATTTGTAGTCCCCCCTTTTTCATCCACCAGTCCCTTTCCTCCTTCCCCATCTGGTTCTGTAAGGTCTTAAGAACTTTCGGGAGACAGGAGGAGTTATTTCAGGGACCTGAACTGTGGCCACTTAAGACAGGGGTCTGCTTAGGTAATTTGGCAGCCTTTTTTGCCGCCTGAACTGCCGTGGCTTTCCCCCTTGCCTCCTCTGCATCCGTTTACAGTGGCCTTTCATTGCTATCATCACCCCTCATGTTAGTGACAAGAGGGCTTCCATCAGAGACCTCACTGCTTCCCCATTTTCAATGGGTTTACCTGAAGCGATCAAGGAGTCTCTGGCTTTCCATATGGGCCCATAGTCATGGGCTATCCCAAAGCACACCTGGAATCAGTGTAAATGGTGGCTGTTTTCCCATCTGCATATCTGCAAGCCATGTTCAGAGTCTTTTAGCTCCACTTCTTGAGCAGACATGTGTGGTAGTTCACGTTTAATCACCACTGCCCAACCTGTGTAGTACCTGCCATACTGGCCATACCTCGATCCATCCACAAAGAGCACATGATCTAGATTACCTAATGGCTGATTTACCAAATCCCACTACTTCTTGTGACATCATCTGCAAACAGTCCGGAGCCTCTTCCTTTGAATCTGGAAGAAAAGTTTAAAGTGTGGTGCCCTAACTCTTCCCTCCCCTCTTGATCCAGAGGAAACAGGGTGGCTGGGTCCAAAGTATTACACCTTTGGAGAGCAACATTGTCAGGCAACAAAATGGAACAATAATGGGCAACCAAACAATCATTTGGATTGTACGTTCATGAGGATAGATGTAATATCACCATCACTTTGTGGTTCAGGACTATCTCAGACTATCTCTACAGCTCTGATGCAGACAGGGGCACCTCTGGCCACGGGATCAAGTCTGACTGAATAATATGCTACGGGCGTTATTGCTGGCAATGCAGTTGGGTGAGGATTGCTGAGTCATGGCCACTCACTTCATAAAAATACAATCTAAATGTAATAATCTGATAGGCTCAGTGTGGGGGAACACAAAATTGCCAGTTCTAGGCATAAAAAACATCTACCACCTCATCTGTGAGGCGGTAGGGACTAAAGGACAAATCAATCACAGTGGAGTGAGTAGGGGTAATGGGAACCTGAGCCGACAAAGTGTCTGTGTGTGTTGGGCACGATGTGGGTGTTAGAAACTGTGGCTTCATTAACGGCATGTAGGTCATGTACCATCCAATGGTGAGTGGTTTGTTTTTCTCAGCTTCTGGGAGTACTGATACAAACATGGACCAGGAAATTTTATCACTAATGGCCAACAAACAAAGGTCTTGGTCGTGGAGGGCACCTGTAAGCTTCACAGTGCCGTCCTCCTGATGTGAGATACCAGCATGTACTTTTGCAAACAAATCTGCACCTAGGAGGCAACAAGGGGCGTTACCACTGACCAGCAAATGGGCAAGCGCATCTTAGTTAGGGGCAAATCTAATATGGATGGTTTCTGCTGAAAAAAGGGAGCGTACTACTTTTCCATCCACTTCTACCCAAAGACTGGTGTCCTTGGAGAGTAAATCAGGGGAGGCCATGCTTGCTGTGCACAACTGTCTTGGCTGCTCCAGTATCAATCAAAAACGGGACTGCTTCTTTATCACCCAGAGTGAGGGATATCATTGGGCCAGACTGAATCTGCTAAAAATGTTTAAAAGTAGAGCCGATACTGGATTTCCTGTTTCCTAATCTTGATCTAACTCCCCCCCTCACCTGTCTGTGTTCTCCTTATGACAAAAAAACATGGGTGTCTGTGGGGACAGACAGTGATCCGGGCATGGTCAACATAGAATACAATCCTCTCGTGTGGTGTGGACGAGGAGTACCACACACACCACAACACTCTCTCTTCTGGGATCTGGGTCCCACAGACTCTGCAGGCCCACCATAGGGTGGCAGACTTACTTTTCTCTCACTTCAATGAGGCGTTTGACATCAGGGCTGAAGCAATGCCAAAGGAACACTACCTATGGTTGGCACCACTGAACCACCCAATGCCACTTGATGTCACTCTGCATTTTGGCTTACAGAAGTATCCAACTTTCCCTATCGCAGAATTAATAGACTGGAAAACAAAACAGGACTTCTCATCTTCCATTGGAGTGTCTTATAAGTAGGGGATGGGCACAAGGGCTGTCGTTGTCTGTAACGTCCACCCCTATCCTCCTCCCTCCGCTCTGAGTCATCTAAGTCCACCCCCTTCAGTCCGACGCTGTGGTCCTCCTTTTGCCCATCAGTAATCTGCCAGCTATCCATAAGAACAGAGCTCTGATGTTTAGCACAACACTTAACATGTAACACGTAACTTCAAACATTGAAACAAACAGATCTGACAATACAGACATGAACACACAAAGGGCCCATAAGAAACCTTTCATTGACTTAAGATTAAAAATAAAATAAATAAATTAAAATGTACAGCTTGATCAATGCTGTTGGCACCAATAAAAACCAGAATTAATAGACTGGAAAACAAAACAGGACTTCTCATCTTCCATTGGAGTGTCTTATAAGTAGGGGATGGGCACAAGGGCTGTCGTTGTCTGTAACGTCCACCCCTATCCTCCTCCCTCCGCTCTGAGTCATCTAAGTCCACCCCCTTCAGTCCGACGCTGTGGTCCTCCTTTTGCCCGTCAGTAATCTGCCAGCTATCCATAAGAACAGAGCTCTGATGTTTAGCACAACACTTAACATGTAACACGTAACTTCAAACATTGAAACAAACAGATCTGACAATACAGACATGAACACACAAAGGGCCCATAAGAAACCTTTCATTGACTTCAATTTAAAAATAAAATAAATAAATTAAAATGTACAGCTTGATTAATGCTGTTGGCACCAATAAAAACCAAAAACTTCCAAGAAAAATAAAATAAAATCCTCAATGCGCATATTATAAAAAAAAACTAAAAAAAAACAAATACCGTACTCCATACGCATTCATATTTTCATGTTTTCATGTACTCATTTTCACAAACAGCTCATAACCACGCCCTCATACATAAAATATGAATTGCATTCACAGCTCTGCTAAAAACCTCCATCAGTCTTCACACATATTTGCCTCAACTACAACTCAAAGCCACACCCATTCACATTCCACTGAATCATTTATGTCTTCCAACCCACATTGTTTCATCCCAAAACTTGCAGCTTTCCTGGAAACAGATAGCCACACCACACCCAGAATTGCTGATGGTCTGTCGCTGTAAGACAATATACATGTTATAATCATACAGTCATTTTGTTAAAAGCTGGATTCCCACAGTACCCTGCTTGGGAAAGAAGAAAGAAAATTATTGAACAATTCTTTGTCTTGTATAATATATTACACATCACTTACTCTGCATCATTCCCTCATTCCCTCCCCCCTTTTTCCTTCGCCTACTCCCCTTATCCCAGGAATGTTTCTGTTAAGGTGGGGGAAGTGAGTCTCTGTAGCTCACACTAAATACAACACCTATCCATTAACTGACCATCTTTTACTGCTGTAATCTCTAGGATATTCCCTATTTAAACACACACATATTATTAGGGTAACAAAACTTAACCGGTTCATTTCGGAACATTTAACACAAGCGCCGTTCTAATTGCAGACACTGGGGCACTTTCTTTCTTTCTTGTTAATGCCATCAATTAACATCCTGACACTGCTCTGTTTTCTCACTCATTAGAACTCCCCCCTCAAAATCACGGGAGTTCTGATGCCCACAGTCTGTAAGCTCTAACTTCACAGATTCTTACAGATTTTCATCCCTGTTGCCAGGGGGCTTTCTCTAACATTCTTTGTCACATTTTTAACTTTATTTGTCACATTCTTAACTGTCTTTGTCACATTTTTTTTTTTCTTTTCAATTTTCCTTCTTCATGTGAGTGGGACTGACCCATCTCAAAACAACAGTATTTCAGACTGACACACACACAAAACAGAGGAGTGATCAGCACCTTTAACCCTTTCCTCTGCAGACAAAGGATTCACCCTCCCCTCTGGTTGGCTCAAATCTATCACGTCTGACTAGTCAGCTGGGACTCCCCGCACGTCTTCCCCAAGACCAGGGTCAGGCGGGCTCTGTCGCATCTTCCTGGGGTCAGGTCAGGTGGAGAATATCTCCGCAGTCTTCCCTTATCTCAAGGATCTAAGGATCATACGGCTCCACGCGTCTTTCTAAGGTCAGGTCAGGTGGAGAATATCACTGCAGTCTTCCCTTATCTCAAGGATCTAAGGATCATACGGCTCCATGCGTCTCCCTGGCAGGTCAGCCAGAGTTTACTTTGTCCCACACCTCGGCGCTACAGCGCCCCCTTCCCAACCAGGAGGTTACTGTCCCCTCCCTTTGTCTGTGGTCTTACTGTCTGTGCTCAACTCACTCCTCACATAAATCACAGACACACACAAAACATATACACACCAGAGTGATCTATCATTTCAGACTATTGGTTCTATAGACTTCAAGCTTTCAGCATTACAGCCGACTACTATACTTACATCGGTACCACCTTAAAGCAGACTGAGCTATCTGAGCATGACGAAGTAACTAGCAGAAAGGCAGATGAGATAAAAAGTTTTCTCACCTTTCTTTGAGGTTGCAATCCTCTCTTCTCTGCCGTTCGTCAAGCTCAGGGGCCCGTCTTGTCAGCTGTCTGATGCTACGTTCGCTCAGGAGTCCCTTCGTGGTCGCCATTTTGATGAAACCACCCTAAATTAGGGTATTTAAGATACACTCTGGTGTTCCAAATCAATGTACCCCCCACAGGGGTTAATATCCACGCGTAGCTGAGAGACTAGACACTGACACAGAAGTTGGTCAAGGCAATTGTCATGGTCTTACCTTCTTGCTGTTCTCCTTCGTTTGACATGTGCTGGCGGCCATCTTGGTTTCTGGGTTTCTTGTAGCCTCCCACCCTGCGGCTTCTCCTTCCCACTGGGAGGAGCTGGATGCCTAGCTCATATATATAGGAGGTCTGTGGCTTCAGTTCCTTGCTTGGTCCTCCTGTGTTCACATGCTTCTAAGACTGCTTCTGCTTCTGGTTCCTGATCCTGGCTTCGTCTGACTACCCTGCTGGTTCCTGATCCAGGCTTCGTCTGACTACCCTGCTGGTTCCTGATCCTGGCTTCGTCTGACTACCCTGCTGGTTCCTGATCCAGGCTTCGTCTGACCACCCTTCTGGTTCCTGACCTCTGGCTTCGCAAGACCCTGCTTCGGTTTAGCCATCCGTTTGGACTTTTGCCTTACAGCTTGATTTCCAATAAAGCCTCCTTATTTCCACTTATCTCTTGTTGTACGTCTGGTTCATGGTTCCTTGACATTAGGACCAAGCCATGAATTCTGACGGTACAGGGCCATCCTCGCTACCTACGCTGGTTGCCAGACTTGATCAGCAGGATCATCTGTTGGGTCGGTTCGCCGTGGCGTTGCAAACCCTGCTTGAACGCACGGCTCATTTAGCTTCCGTTGCCGATGGGTCGGTTGTCGCTCCTGGGCCCGCTCCTACTGCCGCTCCGGTTGTTGCGCCAGAGTCTACCCCGACACCTGTTGCTGCGCCTGCGGTGTTTCGGGGTATGACCGGTTCTGCCCCCCTTCCACAGCGCTTTGGGGGAGAGCCAACTCAGTGCCGAGGTTTCCTTAACCAGGTGGGCATTTATTTCGAGTTGCTGCCACATGCCTTTCCTACTGAGAGATCAAAGGTGGGCTTCTTGATCTCGCTGCTCTCGGACAGGCCTTGGCCTGGGCCAGCCCTTTATGGGAGAACAACAATCCGGTGGTTGCCGAGTTTTCCGGTTTTGTTGCTTCTCTTCGGAAGGTATTCGATGTGCCGGCTCGTGCTGCCTCTGCTGCGAAGCTCCTTATGTCCATCAGACAGGGTTCACGATCCGTAGCTGAATACGCCATTGAGTTTCGTACCCTGGCAGCAGAGGTGGGCTGGAATAATGAGGCTCTGGTCGCTGCTTTCTCTCATGGTCTCTCGGATGCCTTGAAGGATGAGGTTGCAGCTAAGGACCTACCAGTGGAGCTCGAGTCCCTTATTTCTTTCCTGATTTTGATTGACACCAGACTCAGGGAGAGACCTTCCTTTAAGGAGAGCCTGCGGAGGTCTTCTAACAGATTGGCGCCTACGTTTGCTGTCCCACCCGTGCCTCCCTCTCCTCCCACGCCTCCTGGGGATGACTTGTCTGGGGGTGAACCCATGCAGCTGGGGTTTGCTCGCCTGTCCGAGGGGGAGAGGGTACTCCGGAGACGCGAGGGCCGATGCATGTACTGTGGTCTCGGTGGGCATTTTCGGTTGGCATGCCCGAACCGTCCGGGAAACGCTCGCACCTGAGATCCTGTCGGGGGCAGATCTTGGGTGGAGTCTCCTCGTCCCCGGTTTCCCGTGTTGACAAACCACTGATTACTGTTGTCCTCTCCTGGGTCGGGGGCTCGGTGACGACCCAGGCGTTGGTGGACTCTGGTGCTGGTGGTTTGTTCATTGATAGTGTGTTCGCTGCCGCCAATTCCATTCCTCTGCAGCCTCGAGGTTCCCCACTGGCTCTTGAGGCGATAGACGGCAGACCCCTTCTGCCGCCACACGTGACTCAGGAGACTCTTCCAGTGGGGATGGCCATTGGTGCCGTTCACAGAGAGTCGGTCTGTCTCCAGGTTATTTCGTCTCCACACTACTCGGTGGTCTTGGGGTACCCCTGGCTCCAGAAGCATAATCCGACTTTCGATTGGAGATCGGCCGAGATCCTCTCGTGGTCACCGCAGTGTGGGGCTAGTTGCATCCATGGGCCTGTCAAGTTGCTGTGTACTTCCTCGGACTCTCTGTTGCCTCCTGAATACGAGGAGTACCGGGATGTATTCGATAAGGTGCGTGCGGTTGTCCTACCTCCGCACCGCCCATACGATTGTGCCATAGAGTTACAATCTGGTGCCGTTCCTCCTCGTGGCAAAGTCTATCCACTGTCGGTAGCGGAGAATGAGGCCATGGAGGAGTACGTGAGGGAGGCGCTTTCACGCGGACACATTCGCAAATCCTCGTCCCCGGCAGGGGCTGGATTTTTCTTTGTGAAAAAGAAGGGCGGTGAGTTGAGGCCTTGCATCGATTACAGGGGTCTCAATCGCATCACGATCAAGAACGCTTACCCGATACCCTTGATTTCCGAGCTGTTCGATCGCCTCAAAGGGGCCACGGTCTTTACCAAACTCGACCTGAGGGCGGCATATAACCTGGTAAGGATCAAGGCGGGCGATGAGTGGAAGACCGCGTTTAACACCAGGACCGGTCATTATGAATCCTTGGTTATGCCCTTTGGGTTGTGCAATGCGCCCGCAGTCTTCCAGGAATTCATCAACGATGTTTTCCGTGACCTGTTGCAGCAGTGTGTGGTGGTCTATTTGGATGACATCTTGGTATATTCTGAATCCATGGAGGCCCACATTCTGGATGTCAGACGAGTGTTGCAACGGTTACGAGAGAACAAGCTGTTCGGTAAGCTTGAGAAATGCGAATTTCACCGATCCCAGGTAACCTTCTTAGGTTACATCATTTCCGCTGAGGGGTTCTCCATGGATCCTGAGAAGGTTTCGGCTGTCTTACAGTGGCCCCAGCCCAGTGGTCTTCGTGCCCTGCAGCGCTTTTTGGGCTTCGCCAATTATTATCGGAAGTTCATCAGGGACTTTTCCATGCTAGCCAAGCCTCTCACGGATCTGACCAGGAAGGGCAGTAATCCCCAGGTCTGGCCGCTCGAGGCCATCCGAGCTTTTGAGGCTCTAAAGTCCGCCTTTGTGTCGGCTCCGATTCTGTTGCATCCCAACCCTGGGTTGCCTTTTGTCCTCGAGGTGGACGCGTCTGAAACGGGAGTAGGCGCCCTCCTGTCTCAGCGTAGAACACCAGAGGGTCCTCTGCTTCCTTGTGGGTTTTACTCCCGGAAACTGTCTTCCGCGGAGTGCAACTATCAGATTGGTGACAGGGAGTTATTGGCCAACGTGCAGGCCCTTAAAGAATGGAGGCACTTGCTCGAGGGCTCGGTGGTTCCGGTTCTCATCCTGACGGACCACAAGAATCTGACCTACCTCTCTGAGGCCAAGAGATTGACACCACGTCAGGCCAGATGGGCTCTGTTCTTGTCACGTTTTAATTACGTGGTCTCCTACCTACCCGGTTCCAAGAACATCAGAGCGGATGCCTTATCACGGCAGTACTCCGAGCTGTCCGGGGAGGAGTCGATTCCGACTTCGGTCATACCTCCGAATCAGATCCTGGCCGCTATTCGCACCAGCCTGACCTCTCCCCTGGGTGAGCAGATTTTGGCGGCTCAATCTGGTGCTCCCTCTGGGAGACCCAACGGCAGATGTTTTGTGCCTGAGGAGTTGCGCACTCGGTTGTTGCGAACCTACCATAACTCCAAGGCCGCGGGGCATCCTGGAAAGAATCAGCTGTCCTGGGCTGTTTCACGTCTGTTCTGGTGGCCTTCTCTACGTTCCGACATCGCCGCATATGTAGCGGCATGCTCCGTTTGTGCCCAGAGTAAGTCCCCTCGGCACCTTCCGTTGGGCCTTTTGCAACCCATAGCCACCGGGGAGCGTCCATGGTCACACCTGGGGATGGATTTCATTGTGGACCTCCCTGCATCCCGAGGCCATACGGTCATTCTCATGATTGTGGATCGGTTTTCCAAAATGTGCCACTGTGTTCCTCTCAAGAAGTTACCCTCTGCACAAGAGTTGGCCTCGATTTTTGCCAGGGAGGTCTTCCGGTTGCACGGTTTGCCCAAGGAGATTGTGTCGGATCGGGGGAGTCAGTTTGTGTCCAGGTTCTGGCGCGCCTTTTGCTCCCAGTTGGGGATTCATCTCTCTTTCTCCTCGGCCTACCACCCTCAGTCCAATGGGGCCGCAGAACGATCCAATCAGGCCTTGGAGCAATTCCTTCGTTGCTATGTCTCCGATCACCAAGACAATTGGGTTGACCTCCTGCCTTGGGCTGAGTTTGCCAGGAACATGGCGGTGAACTCTTCCTCTGGGACGTCTCCCTTCATGGCCAATTATGGGTTCCAACCTGCCGTGTTACCGGAGGTATTCTCTCCCCAGGATATTCCGGCTGTGGAGGATCACCTTTCCGTCCTACGTGCTTCTTGGGTACAGAGCCAGAGGCCCCTTGAGGTCTCTGCGCAGCGCCAGAGACTCCAGGCTGATCGCAGACGAGCGCCCGCTCCTTCCTACCAGGTCGGAGACCGTGTATGGTTGTCCACCCGCAACCTCAACCTTCGAGTGCCCACTCCCAAGCTGGCGCCTCGCTTTGTTGGTCCCTTCCGAGTGCTTCGCAGGGTAAACCCGGTAGCCTATGCCCTTGCGCTTCCTCCTGGCATGCGGATCTCCAACGTGTTTCATGTCTCCCTGTTGAAGCCACTGGTGTGTAATCGTTTCACTTCCTCGGTTCCTCGGCCTCGTCCGGTCCAAGTGGGCAATCGTGAGGAGTATGAGGTGAGCAATATCCTGGACTCACGCCTGGTCCGCGGTCGGGTGCAGTTTTTGGTCCATTGGCGTGGTTATGGTCCAGAGGAGCGTTCCTGGGTTCCCTCCGCAGATGTCCATGCTCCTGCCTTGCTCCGAGCCTTCCACACACGCTTCCCTCAGAAACCGTTCTTTACTCCGCGGAGGAGGGGCCCTTGAGGGGGAGGTACTGTCATGGTCTTACCTTCTTGCTGTTCTCCTTCGTTTGACATGTGCTGGCGGCCATCTTGGTTTCTGGGTTTCTTGTAGCCTCCCACCCTGCGGCTTCTCCTTCCCACTGGGAGGAGCTGGATGCCTAGCTCATATATATAGGAGGTCTGTGGCTTCAGTTCCTTGCTTGGTCCTCCTGTGTTCACATGCTTCTAAGACTGCTGCTGCTTCTGGTTCCTGATCCTGGCTTCGTCTGACTACCCTGCTGGTTCCTGATCCAGGCTTCGTCTGACTACCCTGCTGGTTCCTGATCCTGGCTTCGTCTGACTACCATGCTGGTTCCTGATCCAGGCTTCGTCTGACCACCCTTCTGGTTCCTGACCTCTGGCTTCGCAAGACCCTGCTTCGGTTTAGCCATCCGTTTGGACTTTTGCCTTACAGCTTGATTTCCAATAAAGCCTCCTTATTTCCACTTATCTCTTGTTGTACGTCTGGTTCATGGTTCCTTGACAGCAATCTCTAACTTTTATTACATGGGGTAAGCGTATATACATTTTCAGAAGAGGGCAGTCCTCACTGAGGCTAAAACATTGTTTCATTGGTCAAAAGGGAAGAAGAGATAAGAGAGAGGAGATAACACCCTGGCTTCTGTGCACTGGGTCCTACTTTGGAATGTGAACTAATGTAAACATCTGGTTACCATCGCCATTTTGTAATGGAGTTTATTCTAACAAGAATACTACCTACGTCATATGTGACACTTCAAAGAGGTGCTTCTCTATAGGCAGTGAATAATATATACATATCATCAAGCTATATGATTGGCTTACGCATTCCACCACACTCTATGGACACCTGTAGAAAGATGAGAAATCAGACACTTCCCACAGCACAGCTCTTTGCCCCCCTCCCTCTCCTCTCCAGTCTTGAAACAGAGGGGGGGGGGGGGGGGGCACTTGGAAGTAGAAAAAGTTAACTCATTACAGTCCTAGATATACAAAATATAGAATAAAATTCACACATCTTCAACACCGGTAGCGAGGGTCTTCCTCATCGCCCTGTTGTTTCTCTGGCTGCTCCTGCTCCTCCTCTCCTGTCACCTGTGTAAAAAAAAAACACACCCATTTCCGCTACACAATGCTTGTGCTCCAATTTCCTCCTCCTTTACTGGGAGTTCAGCCCCCACAGGGCTCATGTGGCCGTGAGATCTAGGTGCCACGTCTCCAGTCCCCTGACCAGCCAGATTTACCAGCATCTGTTCCAGGACATGAAGCAGTGGAATGACGTTGTTCATCCCGTAGTCCTGGCGACTGACAAATAACGTGGCCTCCTCAAAGGACCTGAGCAATCGGTAGGTGTCACGCAAGAGCTGCCACTGGCTAACATCAAAGTTACACAGAGGTGTACTCCTGTCCGCTTGGATCATCAAGAAATCATTTATGGCCTTTCTCTGTTCGTACAGTCGGTCCAACATATGGAAGGTGGGATTCCAAGGGGTGTAAACGTTGCATATCAGCCTATGTTGGGGGATGCCGTTCTGCCACTGCAGCTCAAGGAGGGTGTACTTTAGTAACCGCATGACAACCCGATTGAACACGTGTGCCATGCAGGGCGCATGGCTCAGCCTTCCTTGATGCAGTGCCGACACCATGTTCTTCCCGTTGTCGGTCACCATGGTTTTGATTTAGAGTTGTAGCAGAGAAAGCCAGGATTCGATTTCTTGAGGAAAGACACGGAGCAGGAGCAGTTCCTCCCCTGTCTGACTGTTCGCCCAGGCAAACGTGGTGCAGTACAGCATGACACCGTCGTGCCCTGCACATGTGGTATGCTGGAGGGGCAATGTGAATTGTCCCTGCAGTGGAGGCTGAGGACACGGTAGAGGATGAGGAGGCAGAGGTGGACATTGTCGCTGGACCAACGGCGTGAGAACATCTAGGGGGAAGCGACATCGCCTGGCCAAGTTGCTGGTGTGGCTGTGCAGGAACCACATTCACCCAGTGGGCCGTAAAGGACATGTAATGTCCCTGACCCTTTGTTACAGCCCCACATGTCAGCGCTGCCGTGCACTTTGGCAGATACCGACAGGCTCAAAGACTGGCCCACCTTCTGTTCTACATGTGTGTGCAGGGCTGGTACTGCCTTTTTGGCAAAGAAATGATGGCTTGGGACTCTCCACCTCGGCTCGGCACAAGCCATCAGTCCTCTAAAAGGTGCAGAGTACACCACTTGGAATGGGAGGGACTGCAGCACCAGCAACTTGGCCAGGAGAACATTCAGCTTCTGTGCCATTGGACGAGTGCACGCATACTGTTGTCTCTTGAATATTGCTTCAGTGATCGATTGCTGACGTAATGACTGACGAGGAGTAGGAGGAGAAGCAGGAGCATCAGGACCAGCAGATGATGGGAAGGACAGACAACTTCCTTCGGCTGAGGTGGTGAAGCCTTGACTGCCTGAAACTGTGTGCGTGCCTCTGGGTAATGCAGCAGTTGCAGCGACAGGCTGGACCACCACATATGGTTCTCCCATGCTAATTTATGGTGATACTGCATATGTTGATGCAGGGCTGTGGTGCCAACATAGGCACCCTGGCCACGCTTCACCTTCTGCCCACAGATTTTACATATGGCTATGTTCACCTCCTCTGGCGGCTTAACGAAAAACTGCTACACCGCCGTGTAGGTGATTTTACCCCAACACTACGCACTGACTGAATGCTACCGCCGCTGCTTCCGTGAACCCGTGCACCACTACTTTCTGGGCAGGTAGGCTCCTGCGAAGTGGGTGGTCTATCCCAGGCACGTTTGGCTAGTGACCGCCCACTGTTGCCACCCTGCTGACTCCGCCGCTGCCTCACGGGCAAGCTGCCACCCTCTTCTCCTGATGAAGAAGCCCCTTCATCACCCGGCTCCCAAGTGCGATCAGCTACATCATCATCCTCATTGAGTACTGTCTGCACATCACTCATGTCCTCCTCAACCGTGACTAGGTCAGGAGCCTCACCGCTCGCAACACCAGCTCCCACGCCACTCTCCTCATCACTACTTGCCCGCCTAGCGGAGTAAGCGGCCGATGTCTCCTCCACATGTTGGCTGGCCAGTATCTGCTGACTGTCCTGTAGTAGCTTGTCCTGGCTGTATAGTGGGGCTAAGCCCACAGCAATTAATGCTTCTCTGTCTGAGGGAACAGAAAAGGCAGTTTGAGGACAGGTGAGGGCACAGGGCCTGCTCCCGGGCCATGCCAACTAAGGGTAGTGTCTGATGAACCCACCGACTGTTGGCTGGGGGTGTCTGATGTCACTTGGTATGAAGTGGAAGAACCGCTGGGTTGCTGGTCAAGACACAACCGCTATATGTCACCGGGAGCTCAGGCCTCTTGCTGCGACTCCTGCTGCCACGCCCCCTTACTCTGCTGCAACCTGCGCCTGCGCCAGATTCATTTAGGCCTCTGCCACTCCCCTGTGCAGGGCCTGGCACTTCTCTGTTTGATATACTGTTAGATCAAAAATAAATAAAAAGGAATTTAAAACACCCCAAAAAAGTCTGTAATTTTCTCACTTCACCACAAAACTGCTAATAAGCCCTCTTTTTTCTCACTAATACTTGCCAAAAAGGGCTGTAATTTTCTCACTTCACCACACAACAGCAAATACTTTTTTGTGTGCCACTAATACATGCAAAAAAGGGCTTTAGAACATATGCTGCGATTTTCTAGACAAAGGACAACACTTAGGGTAGTAATACTAGTATATTTTAATACAAAATGAGCAGACTAATGTGATGATGTTAAAAGCTCTGTCACTAAAATCCAGGTGACAGAATCCCTTTAAAACATATACGGTAACTGCACCGCTGAGCGGCAAATATATTTTTGGTTTGCCTCTAATACACAGCAAAAATTGCTTTAAAACAGATAACAGCACCGCTGACCGGCAAATATATTTTTTGTTTTTACAGTAATACATGCCACAAAAGGCTTTAAAACATATACAGTAACTGCACCGCTGAACGGCAAATATATATTTGTTTTGCCACTAATACACAGCAAAAATGGCTTTAAAACAGATAGCACCTCTGACCGGCAAATATATTTTACTTTTGCCACTAATACACAACAAAAAGGGCTGCAATTTTCGAACTTCACCACACAACGGTTAATAAGTTCTTTTTTCCCACTAATACAAGCCAAAAAATGCTTTAGAACATATAACTGCACTGCACAAGGGCAAATAAGACATAGAAATATTTCCTTGTAATAAACCCTGTTAATGGCTGTATCAAACAGCACTTGCACCCTAATAAGAACGGTTTGCTGGAATTACAGAGCTGTATAATTGCAATTTTGATCCCCAGTCAGTGCAGCAAGGTGTACTAGGATTGTTCCTATTACCCAGGTTGTAACCTTCCCTACTAAACCCTGTTCAACATAAACGCTGTGGAATGATTCCTCCCTATCCTTTCCCTACACCTTGAATAATCTTGCCCTGCACTTGTATCATCTTTTTAGCACAAAGAAGTTTTTTCTAACACTGTCCCTAGCGCCTGCTGACGTCTCTCCCTGCACTAAGTACACTGGTAAATGGCAGAATTTAAGATGGCTGACGCTATTTATAGGGCTGTGACATCACAGGGCTGGCGGGCTGCTAATTGGCTGCATGCATGGCATTATGGGTGATCTTGGCTTCCTTGAGTTCCTTGCTCCATGTCCTGACACGTGCAGCAGCCATTTTATGAAAAAATGTGATTCGTTACCACGAAGCGTGAGGAAATTCAGCTTTGGTGCAAATTGAATTTTTCCTGAAATTTGGATCGAATTCCACTTCGTCAACTTGGATTCACTCATTTCTAGTTATTAGATTAAAAGAAAGGATATCCCACGGCGCAAAAACCACCCAGTAGTTGGCGTAATGATGGTTCTTGTTTATTTAGGCAAGCGGTACAACGCGTTTCGGGGTTTAACCCCTTCTTCAGGTACAATTGACTTTTTTTTATTATTTGGGCATTGTTTAAAAATGTTTAAATTGTTCCATGTCAGGCTGCTTTCACACTCGCGTTTGGTGCGGATCCGTCATGGATCTGCACAAACGCATCCGTTCAGATACTACAACCGCATGCATTCGTTCAGAACGGATCCGTTTGTATTATCTTTAACATAGCCAAAACGGATCCGTCTTGAACACAATTACAAGTCAATAGGGGATGGATCCGTTTTATATTGTGCCATACTGTGTCAATGAAAAAAGGATCCATCCCCATTGACTTACATTGTGTGTCAGGACGGATCCCTTTGGCTCAGTTTCCTGAGATGGACAGCAAGCAGCGTTTTGGTGTTTACCTTCAAAGCGGAATGGTGATGGAACAGAGGCAAACTGATGCATTCTGAGCGGATCCTTATCTATTCAGAATGCATTAAGGGCAAAACTGATCCATTTTGGACCGCTTGTGAGATCCCTGAACGCGTTTCACAAACAGAAACCAACACGCCTTGGTGAAAGTAGCCTAACTTTCAATAGTTAAAGGAAAATCCTAAAACATTGCAATCTTTTTACTCAGATGTTCATCATTGGCTGATATTTTCTTTTCTGTATGGATCACTTCTCAGCAGCCATTGCATTATCATTATAGGCAGGATAACAATGACAGATAACACCTCTGTATAGATACCACAGGACTGGCCATTCTGTATAGATACCACAGGACTGGCCATTCACAGTAGGTGATAGGTTGTTCAGCACAATGACCTCTACAAAGCTCACAGAGCATGCCCACAACATTCTCTGATAGAAGTCAATGAGTCATCTCCGGTCTGCAGATTCCTATGATCCATGTGGCTGCATTAAAGCATCTCTAAATGCTATTAACAGCACCTCAGACAAGATATCCACCCCATAATCATGTCCAGAAAATAGAATAAAAAAACGACAGTCAGAAAATGAAAAAAATAAAAAAAATAATGTGAGTAACTACACTTAATTAGTAAATAAATAAAAATAAAAAATATAATATAGTGCATTTAAGACATTGTGGTGCTAAATAAAATATATTTATTTTATATTATTTATTATTTTTCTGTACAAGAGCACAGGTCTCCAGAGCATTGATGAGATACTATTCCTGTTTATAACTAATATACTAATTGCTCCTCGTGTTGGATTATTCTTCCCAACAATCCCTAATTGCCTATTCTTTCTAGGTTTTAGCTATAACATTTTCAATTTGTTACCAACAAGAAAGTCATTAGAGAAAGCGCACTATTAATTACCCACTAAACTATGGATGGGTCATGCACACTTCATGGGACATGCGTGGAAGAGGTAAACACTCCATGAAGAAGAGGTTTTCTGTTTTATATTCACTGAAAGGAAATCTCAATGACACACATATGTGCCATACTGTCTGTAAAGAGAAAAGCCGCTTTCCTTTTTGGGCATGTAATGTTAGATGGCACCAGGGAATCAGGGTTATCAGATCATTTCGGCATCAGAGAAGGACCATACTGCAGCCTCACAGAGGTGAAATGAGAAATTTTAATGGGCATCTTGAGAGCAAATACAGATCCATGAGCAGAGCCTTTGAATTTCTAGCCTTTCATCAATGGGATATGTGTAGAATATTAATACACTGAATATATATGCAAAAAGGTTAACAAACATAGTCGGGTGACCTAGATCAGGGAAGGAAGGCTTACGGATAATGTTTCTTTTTGCCCTTTGCCACGGCTTATTGCAGTTTCACTGCTCAGACTCCAGATCCTGTAGAGAATGGAGTGAACACAAACCGCCATCTGTTATATCTAAGAACATAGTGGGCTCTCCCTGTGCTCAGTGCGTTTCACATATTTCATTATTTCTAAGGCCAATATTACCATCCTCCACCCAGGAAGCACAATTCCAAGCTGTAGTTTATTTCATCCATACTGAACACCTGCAACAGAAAAATACATAGATGGATGGTAAATAGATGAATGCATAGATAGATAGATAGATAGATAGATAGATAGGAGATAGATAGATAGATAGATAGTTGATAGATATATAGATAGATAGATAGATAGATAGATAGATAGATAGGAGAGAGATGATAGATAGATAAATATGAGATAGATAGATAGAATAAGATAGACAGATATAAGAGTCGATTAGATACATATGATTTAGATAGATAAATCTGAGGTCTGCTTGGGGGTCATTCACATTGGGCTCTGATTTGAGGTCTGCTTGGGGGGGTCATTCAATCGTGCTCTGTTCTGAGTTCTGCTGGGGGGGCATTCTCATTGTGGCTCTGAGGTAAGGTCTGATTAGCATTGGGGCTCTAACCTGAGGTCTGATGAAAAATATGTTTTTCTTATTTTCTTCTTCTAAATCCTAGGTGTGTCTTATGGGAAGGTGCGTCTTATAGAGCAAAAAAAGTATCAGTAATATGTTGTATTTCTCGTTGCAGTAAAGCTGTGGATACGCCCTTTCGTAGGAAGGATGACATCACAGCTACATAGATTGACCACCTTAAACGCCGCCTCGACTGGCTCTCTCTCCTGAAGACCCTTCAGTTTTTTGAGAGTTGGGTGGAGGACATTGTCTCTGAAAGAGGGCCCCATAGATCAGTGTTGGACTGGGGTACATAGGGCACACCAGAGGAATTGATCCTGAGTAGTGATGAGCGGCACAGGCAATATTCGAATTTGTGACTTTTTAGCTGACTATTCATCAAAAATTCATGATTGCAAAAATTGGCAATGTAATACACACATATTGCGCGCACAATTTCATTACCTATAACAAACAATCACACAAAGGCTATATGTCAAAAGCCAGGTATGTGCCAGCCAACAACCTATCTATGAGACAGATACAGTCAGCTTACCTTATAATGGTAGCCTTGTGTGCAATGAGACATTTAAGACCAGCTCTTATCTGACTGAGAGCCAGTAAGTCTCAAAGTTGTTTGATTTGATGGCTTGGGGGACCTGCGCCCCTAGATCATTATAATTAGGAAGAAAGAAAAATTACAAGTTTTTTTTTTTTGGATGCCAGCTAACTCTTCTCTCACTGCTTATGAGGGCTGCAGGCTGAGGCTTACTAGCTCCTAGTTAGATGAGAGCTGGGCTTGAATGTCACACAAGGTTGCCATTGTAAGGTATGCTGACTGTATCTGTCTTACGGATAAACTGTTGGCTTGCACATACCTGACTTTTGGCATACAGCCTTTGTGTGATTGTCTGTTATATGTTGTCTATTAAATGTTATAGGTAATGATTTATTTTAAAAATAATATAGCACCTATAAAAAAAAATATTAATGATAAATAGGAAAATTCTTATAATAAAAGTTTATTAATTATAGATTAATAAAATATGGATGATAAATAGCATAAAGGATAAAGACAAGTTATATACAAGAAGTGAAAACAGATTAAAGGTTTATTTATCAGCAAATCAGCAAAAGTCCCAGAGATAAACAAAATAATCTCTAAAGTATCGAGCAATTAATTTGCAGAAGAAACGTTTGCTTGGCAGATTGAAAATGGCTATAAATGTATGAGGGGCTGGAGCTGTTGGTTAACACACTCCCCCCCCCCTTCCCCCCCAAAAAACATGCTCTAGGTCTTTATCAGCACATCGACATGATACAAGACTTACCTTTTACTCTAGGTAACACCCGTGAAGCCAAGGGCCGATCAATCTACTGCTAATAAAATAACACTATGAGGCTCAACTCGAGTTATACTATGTTTTACAGTCAGGTCCATAAATATTGGGACATCAACACAATTGTAAAATTTTTGGCTCTATACACCACCACAATGGATGAAATGAAACGAACAAGATGCGCTTTAACTGCAGACTGTCAGCTTTAATTTGAGGGTATTTACATCCAAATCAGGTGAACGGTGTAGGAATTACAACAGTTTGGATATTCACGCTCAACACTAATCCTGGGGGCCCACTCCCTGTACAATCCCAAATATCACATGTTCAATTTTTGATAGTTACTGAACTGAGCACGTGATGCTCTTTGACGCGCCCTTTTCCTTCTCCACTGCTCATATTTTATGTTGCTAAATGCGCACAGAATATGATAGACAGAATGTATGCATTGGTTGCCACAGAAGGACCTGGCTTCGCAAGGGTATATTTCATCTATTTCATTTAATCCTTGTGTGTGTCTTTAAAAGATATCAACAGTATCTACTATAACAGTGACATCTACAGTACCCCGCCCCTTTATCAGTGACCCCCACAGCGGCCTTCCCCCTTAATAGTAACATCCACAGCTCCCTCCCCTTTAACAGTGATCTCCACAGTGGCTGCCCCTTTATTAGTGACCTCCACAGTCACCCGTCTCGTTAACAGTGATTTCCACAATAACCACCCCCTTAACAGTGACCTCCACAGAGCTCCGTTCCCGTAAAATGTGACCTCCACAACACCCCACCCCCTTAACAGTGACCTCTATAGCACCCTGCTGCTTAACACTGACCTCCATAGCGGACCGCCCCCTTAACAGAGACCTCCACAGCAACCCTCCCCTTTAACAGCAGCCGCCCCTTTATTAGTGACCTCCACAGTACCCCATCTCCTTAACAGCAAAACAAAGGTGAAAGAGCAGCACAACCAGACCTTTAGACCAAAACCGGAATGCAACAGCCATGGAGGGACCACAGATCCTAGCAGTCCAGGAACAACGATGCAAAGTAAGAATCACAGCAGCATATCCAGTGCGTCTTTTATTGGAAGCCTTGAGTGCACACACAGACAAAATACAACATTTCGGCTATGCTTGACAAAGGCTACTGCATAGTCGAAACGTCGTATTTTGTCTGTGTGTGCACTCAAGGCTTCCAATAAAAGACGCACTGGATATACTGCTGTGATTCTTACTTTGCACCATCTCCTTAACAGTGATTTCCACAACACCCCATCCCCTTAACAGTGGCCTCTACAGCAATCTACCCTTTAACACTGACCTCCATAAGGGATCGTCCCCTTAACTGTAACCTCCATAGCAGCCTGCCTCTAGGGCGGCCAGAAGTCTGGGTTTTAGGCCGGACAGTCCGTCTTTCAGACTCCCTGTCCTCCGTCCAGAGCAGGGCCTGGAGGGACACAGGGATGTCTTTTTGAACTGCTCACTCTCGGACAGCAGCACTGTGCTGTCTGAGCAGGATCTCCAGGGAGAAAGTCACCCTCCCTCCCAACCCTGCAGCTGCCAGAAGTTGATTTTTACCTTCATTTTTTCAATCCCTGTTGGCTGCAGAGTGGGAGGTGGCGTGGCTTAGCTGGACCTGCAGGTGGGGTTTTTAAGTCTGTCTTTTGAGGGTGGCCTAAATGGCCACCTGATCTCCACAGCACTTTGCTTCCTTAACAGTGTCATCCACTGCGCTCTGCCCCTTTAAAGCTGACCTACAGCAGTGAAGAAAAATGGCTTGGTTGTTGTGGAAACCTGGTGTAAAACTGTGTATGTGAAGACTAAGGGCCTGCCAGCTTCTATTGGCTGATAAGGGTCATGTGACCAGGCTTCTATTGGCTAATGCATTTTTTGGGAATATCTAAGGAACGGTGCGTGCCAGAGAGCTGAGACACGGTCTAAAACCTTCCCGGACACCTGATGTACCTGTGTGCCAAATTTAGTGATTGTAAATGCGATACAAGTACACTCAGCTTTATATATTAGAAGGGAAACAGATACAAACAAGAGACACAATATTGGGGGCCGTGACAAGTTACTTCACCACAATGAACCATAGGGCTGCCTCATCTGCCTCTCTGCTCTGCTTGTCAGGAATCATGATCCTGAATACAGGTGAATGTCTGTGGGAATGGAGATGATGAGGAGACATGAGAGGAGGGTGAGATGTGGCTAATAATCAGCAACACTTGTTTACAGTCTTCATTACCACAGTAACACATTACCACAGTCTGTCCTGTCCATCCTCTGTACTTCAGGTCTCCTCATGAACTCCATTCCTACAGAGATTCAGCTAAAGTTCTTATCATCTGTATACAGGATCATAATTCCCGACAAGTAGAGAGGAGGAAGAGGCAGCTCTTTACCTCAGTGTTGTAAAGTAACTTGTCCTCATGTGTGATCAGTGGTCATAAGCAGCATAGGCAATATTTGTTTTCGCGATATCTCATGAATTTTTGGCCTAATATTTGCCATAAATTCGCTAATTCTGGAATTCGTGATCTCGCCATTATTTTCTTGATTGCGGAAATCAGCAATGCAATATGTGCGTATTGCGCGTGCAATACAGGTGTGGCTAACGTTTGCTACATTTCTCAAGCTGCTAGAAGTTTCCTGAGACTTGGTTACATGAAATGGTTGGCAGCAACTTTCATGACTGTGAGGAAGAACTCCTGATCACTGTAAGTAATTTTAAATTACAGCACTGTTTTTGATTACATTTCGCATGCATGGCAGAACAATACCTTTATATGCAGATAGAGTGCTCCAATATATTTGCAATTGTGAAAATCGGCACTAATCATGCAAATATTTTTGGCTGAATACATGCAAATTCACATTTTATGAGGTCTGAGTAGATATTACTGATTGGTGTACTAAGTATTGTTGTGACATCACAGCACTATGTCTGTAGCATGTACAGTACAGACCAAAAGTTTGGACATCAAAACTATGAATTAACACATTTGGAATTATATACATAACAAAAAAGTGTGAAACAACTGAAAATATGTCATATTCTAGGCTCTTCAAAGTATCCACCTTTTACTTTGATTACTGCTTTGCACACTCTTGGCATTCTTTTGATGAGCTTCAAGAGGTAGTCATCTGAAATGGTTTTCACTTCACAGGTGTGCCCTGTCAGGTTTAATAAGTAGGATTTCTTGCCTTATAAATGGGGGTGGGACCATCAGTTGCGTTGTGGAGAAGTCAGGTGGATACACAGCTGATAGTCCTACTGAATAGACTGTTAGAATTTGTATTATGGCAAGAAAAAAGCAGCTAAGTAAAGAAAAACGAGTGGCCATCATTACTTTAAGAAATGAAGGTCAGTCAGTCCGAAAAAATTGGGAAAATGTTGAAAGTGTCCCCAAGTGCAGTCACAAAAACCATCAAGCGCTACAAAGAAACTGCCTCACATGCGGACCGCCCTGGAAAGGAAGACCAAGATTCACCTCTGCTGCGGAGGATAAGTTCATCCGAGTCACCAGCCTCAGAAATCGCAGGTTAACAGCAGCTCAGATTTGAGACCAGGTCAATGCCACACAGAGTTCTAGCAGCAGACACATCTCTAGAACAACTGTTAAGAGGAGACTGTGTGAATCTGGCCTTCATGGTAGAATATCTGCTAGGAAACCACTGCTAAGGACAGGCAACAAACAGAAGAGACTTGTTTGGGCTAAAGAACACAAGGAATGGACATTAGACCAGTGGAAATCTGTGCTTTGGTCTGTTGAGTCCAAATTTGAGATCTTTGGTTCCAGCCACCGTGTCTTTGTGCGACGCAGAAAAGGTGAACGGATGGACTCTACATGCCTGGTTCCCACCGTGAAGCATGGAGGAGGAGGTGTGATGGTGTGGGGGTGCTTTGCTGGTGACACTGTTGGGGATTTATTCAAAATTGAAGGCATACTGAACCAGCATGACTACCACAGCATCTTGCAGCGGCATGCTATTCTATCCGGTTTGCGTTTAGTTGGGCCATCATTTATTTTTCAGCAGGACAATGACCCCAAACACACCTCCAGGCTGTGTAAGGGCTATTTGACCATGAAGGAGAGTGATGGGGTGCTGCTGACATATTTTCAGTTGTTTCACAATGTTTTGTTATGTATATAATTCCACATGTGTTAATTCATAGTTTTGATGCCTTCAGTGTGAATCTACAATTTTCATAGTCATGAAAATAAAGAAAACTCTTTGAATGAGAAGGTGTGTCCAAACTTTTGGTCTGTACAGTATGTATGGACAGCAGAGAAATATCTCTCACATGCACATTGCACATCCATTTTCCTTCCACACACTATATACCACACACACACACACACACATATACCTACACTGACTATCTCCCACTAGCTATCTGTATTATATATATGAGCTGACTAACTATCTAATGTAATTGAATAAGGATCTAGATGACTCAGCAAAGCACAGAGCACAGCAATGACATTGCTCTCTCTCTCTCTCTCTCTCTCTCTCAGAACTGCAAAAAACAGCAGAAAATGGCTGCTGGGGAGTTTCCTATTTAGTATGGGGTAGACAACTTTCCTATTGGTTGCTAGGGATGTTGCTAAGCTCAGACAAAGATATTGCAGCCTTCTCATTGGCCCACAAGCAAGAGGGAAAATCTAGAATATTCGCACTATATTCTATATCTTCGCGAATTCTCGAAGTGCCGATATTCGTGATAAAAATTTGTGATTAAAATATTCGCGATCAACACTAGTGATCAGAACAGGTTTTGTGTGAACTAATGGGGCAGCAGCCATTTTGTTTCCCCTGATGATTGCTCCCCGACAAAACTAGCCATTATAAATAATAAAAGTTATTTGAAAATATATTTATATTATAAAGTAATATTTAAGTATTTTCATTTTCTTAATTCCCGGAGAGCCCCTTTAATGTCTTCGAGAAAATGAGATAAAATTCTTTAGTATTAATTCATCAGTATATAATAGGTGAAGACAGAGTAGAGATTAGATAATTACATAATATTCTATTCAGGTTCGATTTAGCCGAATCGATCAAACTTTTCAATCCAGGTCGGCTATAATTCTACCAGAATAGACAGTACTCCAAACCTATACCTATAATGTTGCTCACTCACAAACAACAAACACATACCCAATATAGTCAAAAATATATGCACTTTATTGCATAAAAATTCATGTACACAATATATAACAATATAATGGTAATGAAAAAAGGAAAACAACATGATTGGGTATGGGGTATGTTTTAGTTGTTTGTGAGTGAGCAACATTATAGGTATATGTTCTGGTTGATATACATACCCTGATTTGTTGTAATGAGGCCTGTTTAGGTTTTGTGCTATTATATTGTCTGTCTTTACAGATAGTGCCTGTAGTATATAGATAGTATATAGATTTTAGGAAACGTGATAAGACCTGGGCAACACAACTCGGGTCAATCTTTGGGGGAATGGCAGTGGTTGGGGCTGAATCCAGTAATGTAACGGATTTGAAATTAAAGATCAAAGAGTTACTGAAAAACCACACTAGAGCAATACCTCCAAAGAGAAATCATTCCTTGTGGTCTTCGGTTGCATGTATTCCCAGCATTTGATATAGAGGATAGATCATTTGTAGGGAAGTGGTAGAAAACTCTTACTAGGTGCTCCCGTACCCTGACAGAGCTGCTGATTGGGGTAGATTGTCGATCACTTGAAGTGATCGAGAAGGAAATCTAATTCTCGTGAACAGATTCAATAGGTGCTGCCAGTTGAAGCTTGCGGGAGCTTTGATGGTGAGTTGGAGGAGGAATTGCTTAAATGGGAAAAAGAGATCCAGGGTTTAAAGGACAAGAAGTTCTAGAGGGATCTAGTGGATTTTCAAAATCAGATGGTATACCGTTGGAACCAGATGAGGGGACGTACACGTAATATATCACAATTAGGGATGAGCGAACTCGAACTGTATAGTTCGGGTTCGTACCGAATTTTGGGGTGTCCGTGACACGGACCCGAACCCGGACATTTTCGTAAAAGTCCGGGTTCGGGTTCGGTGTTCGTCGCTTTCTTCGCGCTTTTGTGACGCTTTCTTGGCGCTTTTTGAAAGGCTGCAAAGCAGCCAATCAACAAGCGTCATACTACTTGCCCCAAGAGGCCATCACAGCCATGCCTACTATTGGCATGGCTGTGATTGGCCAGAGCACCATGTGACCCAGCCTCTATTTAAGCTGGAGTCACATAGCGCCGCCCGTCACTCTGCTCTGATTAGCGTAGGGAGAGGTTGCGGCTGCGACAGTAGGGCGAGATTAGGCAGATTAACTCCTCCAAAGGACTTGATTAACTGATCGATCTGCAGCTGTGGATCATTGAGCTGCTGATCCTCAATTGCTCACTGTTTTTAGGCTGCACAGACCGTTTGTCAGTCTCATTTTTCTGGGGTGATCGGCGGCCATTTTGTGTCTTGTGGTGCGCCAGCACAAGCTGCGACCAAGTGCATTTAACCCTCAATGGTGTGGTTGTTTTTTGGCTAAAGCCTACATCAGGGTGAAGCTGTCACACCAAGTGCATTTAACCAGCAATAGTCTGTTCATTTTTTGGCCATATACAAAATCAGGGGCAAGCTGCGCCTGTCACCAAGTGCATTTAACCCTCAATGGTGTGGTTGTTTTTTGGCTAAAGCCTACATCAGGGTGAAGCTGTCACACCAAGTGCATTTAACCAGCAATAGTCTGTTCATTTTTTGGCCATATACAAAATCAGGGGCAAGCTGCGCCTGTCACCAAGTGCATTTAACCCTCAATGGTGTGGTTGTTTTTTGGCTAAAGCCTACATCAGGGTGAAGCTGTCACACCAAGTGCATTTAACCAGCAATAGTCTGTTCATTTTTTGGCCATATACAAAATCAGGGGCAAGCTGCGCCTGTCACCAAGTGCATTTAACCCTCAATGGTGTGGTTGTTTTTTGGCTAAAGCCTACATCAGGGTGAAGCTGTCACACCAAGTGCATTTAACCAGCAATAGTCTGTTCATTTTTTGGCCATATCCCAGTCTAATTCTGTCACTAAATCCATACCGGTCACCCAGCGCCTAAATACTAGGCCTCAAATTTATATCCAGCTAAATCTGTCCCTAGTGCTGTAGCTGGGCGAGTTATTTAGTGTCCGTTCAAGCACATTTCTTGTTCTGGGTTGAAATACAATTCCCAATTTAGCAATTTCATAATTTAGTGGTTCCTGCTATATCAGAGCTATTTGAAATCTATCCCAAAAAGGGTATATAATATTGAAGGTGCACATTGGGTCATTCAGAATAACTTCACACACACCCGCTACTGTGTATTTCCAAGTCTAATTCTGTCACTAAACCCATACCTGTCACCCAGCGCCTAAATACTAGGCCTCAAATTTAAATCCCTCTAAATCTCTCGTTACCCACCGCTGTACTGTTGTTGCTGGGCAAGATATTTAGTGTCCGTCAAAGCACATTTTTTGTTCTGGGTTGAAGTACAACTCCCAATTTAGCAATTTCATAATTTAGTGGTTTCTGCTATATCAGAGCTATTTGAAATCTATCCCTAAAAGGGTATATAATATTGAAGGTGCACATAGGGTCATTCAGAATAACTTCACACACACGCTTCTGTGCATTTCCAAGTCTAATTCTGTCACTAAATCCATACCGGTGACCCAGCGCCTAAATACTAGGCCTCAAATTTAAATCCCTCTAAATCTCTCGTTTGCCACCGGTGTACTGTTGTTGCTTGGGAAGATATTTAGTGTCCGTCAAAGCACATTTTTTGTTCTGGGTTGAAGTACAATTCCCAATTTAGCAATTTCATAATTTAGTGGTTTCTGCTATATCAGAGCTATTTGAAATCTATCCCTAAAAGGGTATATAATATTGAAGGTGCACATAGGGTCATTCAGAATAACTTCACACACACGCTTCTGTGCATTTCCAAGTCTAATTCTGTCACTAAATCCATACCGGTGACCCAGCGCCTAAATACTAGGCCTCAAATTTAAATCCCTCTAAATCTCTCGTTACCCACCACTGTACTGTTGTTGCTGGGCAAGATATTTAGTGTCCGTCAAAGCACATTTTTTGTTCTGGGTTGAAGTACAATTCCCAATTTAGCAATTTCATAATTTAGTGGTTCCTGCTATATCAGAGCTATTTGAAATCTATCCCAAAAAGGGTATATAATATTGAAGGTGCACATAGGGTCATTCAGAATAACTTCACACACACCCGCTACTGTGTATTTCCAAGTCTAATTCTGTCACTAAACCCATACCTGTCACCCAGCGCCTAAATACTAGGCCTCAAATTTAAATCCCTCTAAATCTCTCGTTACCCACCGCTGTACTGTTGTTGCTGGGCAAGATATTTAGTGTCCGTCAAAGCACATTTTTTGTTCTGGGTTGAAGTACAATTCCCAATTTAGCAATTTCATAATTTAGTGGTTTCTGCTATATCAGAGCTATTTGAAATCTATCCCTAAAAGGGTATATAATATTGAAGGTGCACATAGGGTCATTCAGAATAACTTCACACACACGCTTCTGTGCATTTCCAAGTCTAATTCTGTCACTAAATCCATACCGGTGACCCAGCGCCTAAATACTAGGCCTCAAATTTAAATCCCTCTAAATCTCTCGTTACCCACCGCTGTACTGTTGTTGCTGGGCAAGATATTTAGTGTCCGTCAAAGCACATTTTTTGTTCTGGGTTGAAGTACAATTCCCAATTTAGCAATTTCATAATTTAGTGGTTCCTGCTATATCAGAGCTATTTGAAATCTATCCCAAAAAGGGTATATAATATTGAAGGTGCACATTGGGTCATTCAGAATAACTTCACACACACCCGCTACTGTGTATTTCCAAGTCTAATTCTGTCACTAAACCCATACCTGTCACCCAGCGCCTAAATACTAGGCCTCAAATTTAAATCCCTCTAAATCTCTCGTTACCGCTGTACTGTTGTAGCTGGGAAAGTTATTTAGTGCCCGTCAAAGCACATTTTTTGTTCTGGGTTGAAGTACAATTCCCAATTTAGCAATTTCATAATTTAGTGGTTCCTGCTATATCAGAGCTATTTGAAATCTATCCCAAAAAGGGTATATAATATTCAAGGTGCACATTGGGTCATTCAGAATAACTTCACACACACGCTTCTGTGCATTTCCAAGTCTAATTCTGTCACTAAATCCATACCGGTCACCCAGCGCCTAAATACTAGGCCTCAAATTTATATCCCGCTGAATTTGAATACAATACATTGGGCCAAATAATATATTTGTTGTTGTGGTGAACCATAACAATGAGAAAAACATCTAGTAAGGGACGCGGACGTGGACATGGTCGTGGTGGTGTTAGTGGACCCTCTGGTGCTGGGAGAGGACGTGGCCGTTCTGCCACATCCACACGTCCTAGTGTACCAACTACCTCAGGTCCCAGTAGCCGCCAGAATTTACAGCGATATATGGTGGGGCCCAATGCCGTTCTAAGGATGGTAAGGCCTGAGCAGGTACAGGCATTAGTCAATTGGGTGGCCGACAGTGGATCCAGCACGTTCACATTATCTCCCACCCAGTCTTCTGCAGAAAGCGCACAGATGGCGCCTGAAAACCAACCCCATCAGTCTGTCACATCACCCCCATGCATACCAGGGAAACTGTCTCAGCCTCAAGTTATGCAGCAGTCTCTTATGCTGTTTGAAGACTCCGCTGGCAGGGTTTCCCAAGGGCATCCACCTAGCCCTTCCCCAGCGGTGAAAGACATAGAATGCACTGACGCACAACCACTTATGTTTCCTGATGATGAGGACATGGGAATACCACCTCAGCATGTCTCTGATGATGACGAAACACAGGTGCCAACTGCTGCGTCTTTCTGCAGTGTGCAGACTGAACAGGAGGTCAGGGATCAAGACTGGGTGGAAGACGATGCAGGGGACGATGAGGTCCTAGACCCCACATGGAATGAAGGTCGTGCCACTGACTTTCACAGTTCGGAGGAAGAGGCAGTGGTGAGACCGAGCCAACAGCGTAGCAAAAGAGGGAGCAGTGGGCAAAAGCAGAACACCCGCCGCCAAGAGACTCCGCCTGCTACTGACCGCCGCCATCTGGGACCGAGCACCCCAAAGGCAGCTTCAAGGAGTTCCCTGGCATGGCACTTCTTCAAACAATGTGCTGACGACAAGACCCGAGTGGTTTGCACGCTGTGCCATCAGAGCCTGAAGCGAGGCATTAACGTTCTGAACCTGAGCACAACCTGCATGACCAGGCACCTGCATGCAAAGCATGAACTGCAGTGGAGTAAACACCTTAAAACCAAGGAAGTCACTCAGGCTCCCCCTGCTACCTCTTCTGCTGCTGCCGCCTCGGCCTATTCTGCTGCTGCCGCCTCGGCCTCTTCCTCCGCCTCTGGAGGAACGTTGGCACCTGCCGCCCAGCAAACAGGGGATGTACCACCAACACCACCACCACCACCTCCGTCACCAAGCGTCTCAACCATGTCACACGCCAGCGTTCAGCTCTCCATCTCACAAACATTTGATAGAAAGCGTAAATTCCCACCTAGCCACCCTCGATCCCTGGCCCTGAATGCCAGCATTTCTAAACTACTGGCCTATGAAATGCTGTCATTTAGGCTGGTGGACACAGACAGCTTCAAACAGCTCATGTCGCTTGCTGTCCCACAGTATGTTGTTCCCAGCCGGCACTACTTCTCCAAGAGAGCCGTGCCTTCCCTGCACAACCAAGTATCCGATAAAATCAAGTGTGCACTGCGCAACGCCATCTGTAGCAAGGTCCACCTAACCACAGATACGTGGACCAGTAAGCACGGCCAGGGACGCTATATCTCCCTAACTGCACACTGGGTAAATGTAGTGGCAGCTGGGCCCCAGGCGGAGAGCTGTTTGGCGCACGTCCTGCCGCCGCCAAGGATCGCAGGGCAACATTCTTTGCCTCCTGTTGCCACCTCCTCCTTCTCGGCTTCCTCCTCCTCTTCTTCCACCTGCTCATCCAGTCAGCCACACACCTTCACCACCAACTTCAGCACAGCCCGGGGTAAACGTCAGCAGGCCATTCTGAAACTCATATGTTTGGGGGACAGGCCCCACACCGCACAGGAGTTGTGGCGGGGTATTGAACAACAGACCGACGAGTGGTTGCTGCCGGTGAGCCTCAAGCCCGGCCTGGTGGTGTGTGATAATGGGCGAAATCTCGTTGCAGCTCTGGGACTAGCCAATTTGACGCACATCCCTTGCTTGGCGCATGTGCTGAATTTGGTGGTGCAGAAGTTCATTCACAACTACCCCGACATGTCAGAGCTGCTGCATAAAGTGCGGGCCGTCTGTTCGCGCTTCCGGCGTTCACATCCTGCCGCTGCTCGCCTGTCTGCGCTACAGCGTAACTTCGGCCTTCCCGCTCACCGCCTCATATGCGACGTGCCCACCAGGTGGAACTCCACCTTGCACATGCTGGACAGACTGTGCGAGCAGCAGCAGGCCATAGTGGAGTTTCAGCTGCAGCACGCACGGGTCAGTCGCACTACAGAACAGCACCACTTCACCACCAATGACTGGGCCTCCATGCGAGACCTGTGTGCCCTGTTGCGCTGTTTCGAGTACTCCACCAACATGGCCAGTGGCGATGACACCGTTATCAGCGTTACAATACCACTTCTATGTCTCCTTGAGAAAACACTTAGGGCGATGATGGAACAGGAGGTGGCCCAGGAGGAGGAGGAGGAGGATGAGGAAGAGGGGTCATTTTTAGCACTTTCAGGCCAGTCTCTTCGAAGTGACTCAGAGGGAGGTTTTTTGCAACAGCAGAGGCCAGGTACAAATGTGGCCAGCCAGGGCCCACTACTGGAGGACGAGGAGGACGAGGATGAGGAGGAGGTGGAGGAGGATGAGGATGAAGCATGGTCACAGCGGGGTGGCACCCAACGCAGCTCGGGTCCATCACTGGTGCGTGGCTGGGGGGAAAGGCAGGACGATGACGATACGCCTCCCACAGAGGACAGCTTGTCCTTACCCCTGGGCAGCCTGGCACACATGAGCGACTACATGCTGCAGTGCCTGCGCAACGACAGCAGAGTTGCCCACATTTTAACCTGTGCGGACTACTGGGTTGCCACCCTGCTGGATCCACGCTACAAAGACAATGTGCCCACCTTACTTCCTGCACTGGAGCGTGATAGGAAGATGCGCGAGTACAAGCGCACGTTGGTAGACGCGCTACTGAGAGCATTCCCAAATGTCACAGGGGAACAAGTGGAAGCCCAAGGCCAAGGCAGAGGAGGAGCAAGAGGTCGCCAAGGCAGCTGTGTCACGGCCAGCTCCTCTGAGGGCAGGGTTAGCATGGCAGAGATGTGGAAAACTTTTGTCAACACGCCACAGCTAACTGCACCACCACCTGATACGCAACGTGTTAGCAGGAGGCAACATTTCACTAACATGGTGGAACAGTACGTGTGCACACCCCTCCACGTACTGACTGATGGTTCGGCCCCATTCAACTTCTGGGTCTCTAAATTGTCCACGTGGCCAGAGCTAGCCTTTTATGCCTTGGAGGTGCTGGCCTGCCCGGCAGCCAGCGTTTTGTCTGAACGTGTATTCAGCACGGCAGGGGGCGTCATTACAGACAAACGCAGCCGCCTGTCTACAGCCAATGTGGACAAGCTGACGTTCATAAAAATGAACCAGGCATGGATCCCACAGGACCTGTCCGTCCCTTGTCCAGATTAGACATTAACTACCTCCCCATAACCATATATTATTGGACTCCAGGGCACTTCCTCATTCAATCCTATTTTTATTTTCATTTTACCATTATATTGCGATGCTACCCAAAGTTGAATGAACCTCTCCTCTGCCTGTGTGCTAGGCCTAAATATATGCCAATGGACTGTTGCAGTGGTGGCTGACATGAAGCCTGATTCTCTGCTATGACATGCAGACTAATTCTCTGCTGACATGAAGCCAGATTGTCTGTTACGGGACCTCTCTCCTCTGCCTGGGTGCTGGGCCTAAATTTATGACAATGGACTGTTGCAGTGGTGGCTGACGTGAAGCCTGATTCTCTGCTATGACATGCAGACTGATTCTCTGCTGACATGAAGCCAGATCGTCTGTTACGGGACCTCTCTGCTCTGCCTGTGTGCTAGGCCTAAATATATGCCAATGGACTGTTGCAGTGGTGGGTGACGTGAAGCCTCATTCTCTGCTATGACATGCAGACTGATTCTCTGCTGACATGAAGCCAGATTGTCTGTTACGGGACCTCTCTGCTCTGCCTGTGTGCTAGGCCTAAATATATGCCAATGGACTGTTGCAGTGGTGGGTGACGTGAAGCCTCATTCTCTGCTATGACATGCAGACTGATTCTCTGCTGTCATGAAGCCAGATTGTCTGTTACGGGACCTCTCTGCTCTGCCTGTGTGCTAGGCCTAAATATATGCCAATGGACTGTTGCAGTGGTGGGTGACGTGAAGCCTCATTCTCTGCTATGACATGCAGACTGATTCTCTGCTGACATGAAGCCAGATTGTCTGTTACGGGACCTCTCTGCTCTGCCTGTGTGCTAGGCCTAAATATATGCCAATGGACTGTTGCAGTGGTGGGTGACGTGAAGCCTCATTCTCTGCTATGACATGCAGACTGATTCTCTGCTGTCATGAAGCCAGATTGTCTGTTACGGGACCTCTCTGCTCTGCCTGTGTGCTAGGCCTAAATATATGCCAATGGACTGTTGCAGTGGTGGGTGACGTGAAGCCTCATTCTCTGCTATGACATGCAGACTAATTCTCTGCTGACATGAAGCCAGATTCTCTGTTACGGGACCTCTCTCCTCTGCCTGTGTGTGTGCTGGGCCTAAATATATGCCAATGGACTGTTGCAGTGGTGGCTGACGTGAAGCCTCATTCTCTGCTATGACATGCAGACTGATTCTCTGCTGACATGAAGCCAGATTCTCTGTTACGGGACCTCTCTCCTCTGCCTGTGTGTGTGCTGGGCCTAAATATATGCCAATGGACTGTTGCAGTGGTGGCTGACGTGAAGCCTCATTCTCTGCTATGACATGCAGACTGATTCTCTGCTGACATGAAGCCAGATTCTCTGTTACGGGACCTCTCTCCTCTGCCTGTGTGTGTGCTGGGCCTAAATATATGCCAATGGACTGTTGCAGTGGTGGCTGACGTGAAGCCTCATTCTCTGCTATGACATGCAGACTAATTCTCTGCTGACATGAAGACAGATTCTCTGTTACGGGACCTCCCTCCTCTGCCTGGGTGCTGGGCCTAAATATATGCCAATGGACTGTTGCAGTGGTGGCTGACGTGAAGCCTCATTCTCTGCTATGACATGCAGACTGATTCTCTGCTGACATGAAGCCAGATTCTCTGTTACGGGACCTCTCTCCTCTGCCTGTGTGTGTGCTGGGCCTAAATATATGCCAATGGACTGTTGCAGTGGTGGCTGACGTGAAGCCTCATTCTCTGCTATGACATGCAGACTGATTCTCTGCTGACATGAAGCCAGATTCTCTGTTACGGGACCTCTCTCCTCTGCCTGTGTGTGTGCTGGGCCTAAATATATGCCAATGGACTGTTGCAGTGGTGGCTGACGTGAAGCCTCATTCTCTGCTATGACATGCAGACTAATTCTCTGCTGACATGAAGACAGATTCTCTGTTACGGGACCTCCCTCCTCTGCCTGGGTGCTGGGCCTAAATATATGCCAATGGACTGTTGCAGTGGTGGCTGACGTGAAGCCTCATTCTCTGCTATGACATGCAGACTGATTCTCTGCTGACATGAAGACAGATTCTCTGTTACGGGACCTCTCTCCTCTGCCTGTGTGCTAGGCCTAAATATATGCCAATGGACTGTTGCAGTGGTGGGTGACGTGAAGCCTCATTCTCTGCTATGACATGCAGACTGATTCTCTGCTGTCATGAAGCCAGATTGTCTGTTACGGGACCTCTCTGCTCTGCCTGTGTGCTAGGCCTAAATATATGCCAATGGACTGTTGCAGTGGTGGGTGACGTGAAGCCTCATTCTCTGCTATGACATGCAGACTAATTCTCTGCTGACATGAAGACAGATTCTCTGTTACGGGACCTCTCTCCTCTGCCTGTGTGTGTGCTGGGCCTAAATATATGCCAATGGACTGTTGCAGTGGTGGCTGACGTGAAGCCTCATTCTCTGCTATGACATGCAGACTGATTCTCTGCTGACATGAAGCCAGATTCTCTGTTACGGGACCTCTCTCCTCTGCCTGTGTGCTAGGCCTAAATATATGCCAATGGACTGTTGCAGTGGTGGCTGACGTGAAGCCTCATTCTCTGCTATGACATGCAGACTAATTCTCTGCTGACATGAAGACAGATTCTCTGTTACGGGACCTCTCTCCTCTGCCTGGGTGCCGGGGCCTAAATATCTGAGAATGGACTGTTCCAGTGGTGGGTGACGGGAAGCCAGATTCTCTGCTATGGAACCTCTCTCCAATTGATTTTGGTTAATTTTTATTTATTTAATTTTTATTTTAATTAATTTCCCTATCCACATTTGTTTGCAGGGGATTTACCTACATGTTGCTGCCTTTTGCAGCCCTCTAGCCCTTTCCTGGGCTGTTTTACAGCCGTTTTAGTGCCGAAAAGTTCGGGTCCCCATTGACTTCAATGGGGTTCGGGTTCGGGACGAAGTTCGGATCGGGTTCGGATCCCGAACCCGAACATTTCCGGGATGTTCGGCCGAACTTCTCGAACCCGAACATCCAGGTGTTCGCTCAACTCTAATCACAATCCCTATCTACATCATCTTCTAATAGTCAGGGATATGGGGAACATTTTTTAGATGTACGCAGAGGATCTGGAGAAAGAGGTGGTGAGGAAAGCTGGACCACTCATCTAAGAACACCGTCCATAAAACCAAAGACAGGATAGAACAATCTCCTGGGGAAACGAGCAAAGAAACATTGAAGGTAATCAATCTTTCTAATATCAAGTGATCATGGGAGAAGACATTAAACAATGTCTCCACCAAAAAGAGACAAAATGGATGGTATTGCTCAACACGGTGACCCCTCATGGGCTCAATGAGGCCCTCAGTTTCAAATCCTTTCTATAGGAGCTTTTTTGATGTGTATTTTTATTTATGTTAGATACTTTTCGCAGACCTGTGCGGTTCTGTATACCCCCAATCATGTCCTGTTGTATATATCGCACATAATATTATGGTCACATTGTTATTGGCTTTCCTTTCCTGACCAGGCTGTGGGTAGTGTTTTTTTTACTTTTCTTTTCTTTTTTCCTCCATTTTCTCCGTCCCATTGCTTATTTTTGGGCTCATGCTGTACCATTGTTTTGGGCAATATTTATTAAGGAGTGGTATTATACACGTCCTAAATGTGAACTCGATATAGGGATTTACCCGTATGAGGGATATACCCATGCATGTAGTAACAGGTAGGCCGTTTTGTGATATTCATGTTTTATAGTGTATACTCTTTGGACATGGTGACACTTGACATGTGGAGGATCTTTTTGGGAGTAGTAGCAGCATAGGTCAGGTGATTCTGGCACCCTTATCTGTCGTTTTCCTGTTATCATTACCACTATATTGTTATATCTTGTGTACATTAATTTTTATGCAATAAAGTGGATATATTTTTGACCATATTGGGTATGTTTTTGTTGTTTGTGAGTGAGCAACATTATAGGTATATGTTCTGGTTGATATAAATACCCTAATTTGTTGTTGTAATGAGAACTGTTTAGGTTTACTACTCCAAACCTGCCTGAAAATTTCTGTATGACAATCTGAGGTCTATGATTTTTTCTCTGTAGTCTCTCATCTTTTTTTTTTTTATGAATTTTTCTCTCTCTGCCACCCAAATTTGCCCGAATTGATTTGATAATAATTTAGATTTGGATGAATCTTCAATTTTTACAAAATTTGCATCAAATTCTCTGGTAAAAAGTGATTCACACCTTGTCAATCATCTGTAGAGAAGACACGTTGTAAACTGATTCCCCTTGAAGAGATTTTGCTGAGGTCTAGAGTTTTACAGGCAATGCTCCATCAGTAAATAAAAATAATGTAAATTATTTATTCTCCAGAAGGGAGAAAGCAGTTTCTCTAGTGCCACCTCAATAGCTACCCTAAAAGTCAATGTATGACCCTTAAAAGAGTCTACCAATATTTCCCTAGTCATGTTTCAAGGCTCTCTCATGAGTCAGAAATTGGCTTATAGGGTAGCTACCTGGCACTAGAAAGACAGCTTATTTTCTTCTTGAGAAAAGCCAATTTGCATATTTTAGAATTTGTAATGGCTTGTTCATCTCTACTTACCACTTACTATAGTCCAAAAATAAAGTGACAAATGATCAGAGATAAATATAGGTTTTTCTTACTGGTGTTAACCATGTTAATGTGTGCAGTAGCAGTGTAAACCTATTAAATATAGAAATTTCCCAAGAATAAAAACATTTATGGATTGAGGACCATCACTTTATCACCAAAGCTGTTAAGAAAGCCATGATTTTGCTTTTAAGTTAATATGATAATGGCATCTGGCTAGGATGAAATTTCACACCTGTCTATGCATGCTAATTAAGACTTACCACATAGATCTGATAGATGTTGTGAATGCTCATTAAAACAGTGCAAATTGGAGTAGGGTTTAAGGTCTATATTTTTGTCGGTGTAAAATGTATGCAATAAGAACATGTAAGAGAGTATTCAATTTAATGACATAGGTATTTCAATTGTATTTAAAAAAAATTAAAATAAAAATCAATATAAAAATTATATCTGAATGTAATTATTTATTAATTCAATCATGATTTTACCAGCTAGGTCAAGTTCTTGCTGTATTATCAGGTTTTATAGGCTATCAAGTGTTAAAAGAAAGCCTAAATTTAGAAAAAATAATAATATTTTTTTCCAAGAGGAAATGACCTCCGAGAGCTTCCATGGAGATGGTCATTTTCTTATTATGGGGCTTCATGGATCTGGTAGGTAATCCAAAAGTCTCATCTTGTTCAGTTAATCTCCATGCCATTTAACTGGGGGAGATAATGTTGCATACAACTCCCCTGTCCTACCCTTAGTAGGAAATGACTAAGCATGGATAATCATTATCTACTGACCAGGATGTCAGTACCAGCAGGACAGTAAAAGTATCTAATTACCTTCTACTGAAATGACATTATTTATTTAAAAAGCCTGTATAACATTTGTACAGACTGTACTGCTGCTTGATCTCCCCAAAACACTATAAAGAACCAAAAGGAACTCAACCAAACTCAACTAACCTCAGCCCATATGTAATTACTACAGGGTGTACATCTCTTGCTATTCAATTCACCGGAACCAGCACTTAAACCAGCATGCAGTCTTTCAAAGTTATGACATATGACCCATGAATAGAACACATTGTGATTATGATGACCATCTACCAATAAATATAACAGTCAAGGTCATACATACCATAGAGGTAGTACATATGGCAGCTATGGTGCTCTTGGAGAAAATAGGAGATCCATCCCTGATTGGTACTATAAAGATGGTCATAGTGTGAAGGACTTTGAAGAGTAGTGTTGCAAAAAATCCAAGAAGTAGAGCACTGCCTTAAAAACACTAAAATAGACACTGATTATGCAGGAACTGCCATAATAGACTACCATTCAAAGGGCATTTGTCATCAGTTTTATACTGTCTTAACTGAGGGTAGTATAAACTGGTGAAAGAGATCCTGAGGAAAACGCTGGACCACTTACTTGAACTGACCCAGTCATTTAGCTAAAATTAGTATTATGTAGCTCAAGGGAGATCTGAGCAGGGGCGTAGCTATAGGGGGTGGAGAGGTAGCAGTCTCTACCGGGCCCAGGAGCCTGAGGGGCCCAAAGACCCTTGTGTCACATAAGACACTGACATTATAGAAGGGGTTAGGTCAAGAATTTGGCATGAAGGGGTGCCCTTTTAATGTTTGCCTCATGCAGCAGGAAGGATATGTGCTCCCCTGCCCCTTTTCAACATGCACTGAGGGAAGGGGGGCACAAGCTAAACTCTTGCACTAGGGCCCATGAGCTTTTAGCTACGCCCCTGGATCTGAGCACTGGAGTCCACGCAATACAAGGAACAAGCTCCTCATATTAATGGGCTCCTGACTCTCCCCATTCCCCTCCTTGATGATTGCTATAGGAAGAGCTTTCAATTAGTGCCGGAGCTGCTCTAATTAATTTTAGAAAAACGATTACCGAAGGTAAATTCAAGTGACTGATCCAGTGTTTTTCCTATGGTCTCTATCACCAGTTAATACTACCCTCATATTGGACAGCAAAAAACTGGTGACAGATTCCTTTTAAGGACTCTATAATTCGTAATGTCTATTCCACAGGACTGTCACTCAGCAAATGTGATGCCAATATTCAAAAAGCGTCAAAAATCAAGCCTGGAAATTTTGTGTGTGTTAAACTCTATTGTGGGTTAAATATTTTAAGGTTTACTAAGAGAGTATCTCAATGATACCATTATAGCACCCTCATCAAGCATTGGTTTATGAAGGATCAGCCCTGTCAGGCTAATCAAATGCTTCTGTGAAGAGGTAAATTCCAGCTTGAGCCAGGATAATGCCATGGATGATGTATATCTCGCCTTTTCAAAGATGTTTGTACCACATAAAAGACATTGAAAAGGAAAAAAGAGGGTAGTTATTGATAGTAGCCTCAAATTGGATCATGGTCACCAGTGGGGTGCGAAAGGGGTCATTATTGGATTTTCTTTTTAATACATTTATACATTTCTGTGTAAAAAGCTTACAAAGAATTTCGGATGATAATGAATTCTGAAAAGTAATCAACACAAAGGAAGATAATATAACATTGCAGAGAGATCTAGGAAAGAGGAAGGCTTGGGTGGAGAAATGGCAAATTAAGCTCTATATGAATAAATGTAAGTTTACACACCTAGGCTAAGGAACCAAAATGTACAATTATGTATAAAACAGTAAAACAATCGGTAGGACAGCAACTGAAAAAAGACTTGGGGATTTTAATTGACATTGTAAATAGAGTTGAGCGAATCGAAGTTGACGAAGTGGAATTTGATCCGGATTTCAGGAAAAAATTTATTTGCACCAAATCCGAATTTCCTCACGCTTCGTGGTAACAAATCGTATTTCTTCCTAAAATGGCTGCTGCACGTGTTAGGACATGGAGCAAAGAACTCTGGGAACGAGGGATCACCCACAATGCCATGCATGCAGCAAATCAGCAGTCATCCAGCTAGCCCCTATGATGTCACAGCCCTATAAATAGCCTCAGCCATCTTGGATTGAGCCATTTTTCAGTGTACTTAGTGCAGGGAGAGACATCAGCAGGCGCTAGGGACAGTGGTTGAAAAGACTTAATTGTGCTGAAAAATTGATTTACAAGTGCAGGGAAAGATTATTCAAGGTGTAGGGAAAGGATAGGGAGGCATCCTCTACACTATAAAAGGAGAACAGGGTCCAATAAGGGAGTGTACAGCCTGAGTAATAGGAGCGATTCTATTACACCTTGCTGCACTAATTGGGGATCCAAATTGCTGTCATGTTGCTTTTAGCCATTAACAGGGTGTATTACTAGTAGTGTTGATCGAGCATGTTCAGCCGAACACCAGTTCGGCTCGAGCATCTCGATGCTCGGCACATGGCGGTATTTGGCTGAATACTGCATGTGCCTGAGCACAATGCTCGAGTCTCCTCCCCACACGTTTTTTGGCTGCTACGCAGCCAATAAACATGCAGATGAGTACTGCCATTTAGTGTAATGCTGTTGGTTACTGGCATTACAGTGATTGGCTGGCAGGAACGTGTCATCGGGTGCACCCGATGACATGTATTCGGCTCAGTGTTAGTCAGGGAGAGCTCTGCTGAAGAAGCGAAAGATAGTGTAGGGAGTGAAATATTTTTTTTGTAAGGTGAAAAACTTGTCAGAGACCCAAAAGTCCTTTTAAGGACTATTGTTGTGTGTGGCAGCAGCAATATATATTTTTGGCGCATCCTGCGCTAAATAGCGTACAATTATCTTCGGTATTTCTCCTGTGTAACGTTAACACATCCAAAATACCTGTGACATTCCCTGTAATTTTATATTAGTCGCTGCTGACATCAGCAATATGATCTGTGGTATTTTTCCTGTGTAACGTTTTCACATCCCAAATACCTGTGACATTCCCTGTAATTTTATTTTAGCCGCTGCTGACATCAGCCACATTATCTGCAGTATTTTTCCTGTGTAACGTTTCCACATCCAAAATACTTGTGACATTCCCTGTAATTTTATATTAGCCGCTGCTGACATCAGCGATATTATCTGTGGTATTTCTCCTGTGTAACGTTTCCATGTCCCAAATACCTGTGACACTCCCTGTAATTTTATATTAGCAGGTACTGAAATTACGCTACCGTAATTTGCAACCTGTGCCATACAAAAATGACACCTGCCGTTTGCTCAGGCCCTTTGAGGATGCCACGTTATTTGTCAGTCGCCAGAACTACGGGATGAACAACGTCATTCCACTGCTTTATATCCTGGAACAGATTCTGGTAAATCTGGCTGGTCAGGGGACTGGAGACGTGGCGCCTACATCTCATGGCCACATGAGCCCTTTCGGGGCTGAACTAGAGGAGGAGGAGGACATTGGAGCACAAGCAATGTGTAGCGAAATGGGTGGTTTTTCTACACAGGTGACAGGAGAGGAGGAGCAGCTGGAGGAGCAAGAGGGAGATGAGGAAGACGAGGCAGATAACCCAAGCATATCGTGGCAGTATGCAGTGGAGATGGAGGAAGGGAGTCACTCCGAGTCACTTGCGCAAATGGCCCGCTGCATGATCACTTGCTTGGGTAGTGACAGCCAAATTGTCACCATTCGGCAGAGGGATGACTTCTGGCTCTTCACCTTGTTGGACCCTCGCTATAAGTCCAAAATGGGGGCCTTTTTTATACCCCCTTAGAGGGAGGACAAACTGAACTACTATAGAGACATCCTATGTAGTCAGTTGGCCGCTGCCTATCTGCACCATCGTCCATCCTCTCACAGGTCTGACCGGGGGGCACTCTGCTCTCTCGATCCACTGCCATAGCTGCTGTGGCGGGTGGGGGGTAGGATCAGTACCAGCTCCATCAGCAGCTTGTCTAGAGTCACTAATGAGCAGCTTTCTTTACCCGCCTAGTGAAAAAACTACTCACCAGTAGCAGCAGCTAGAACTGGAGCAGAACCTAAACCAGCAGGTGGTGGCATACTTGGACAGCACCCTGCCACCCCACATTGAAGATCCGCTGGACTACTGGGCAGTCAAACTGGATTTGTGGCCGCAACTAGCAGAGTTTTGCCTGGAAAAGCTGTTCTGCCCGGCCAGTAGTGTGGCATCAGAGCGGGTGTTTAGTGCGGTGGGGGCCATAGTTACCCCAAGGAGAACTCACCTGGCCACCCAAAATGTGGAGACACTGACCTTTGTGAAGATGAATCAAGCATAGATCAGCCAGGATTTCGACCCACCAATGCCTGATGCATCAGATAGATCATCCATGCTGCCTCACCCAAACTTTGACAAAAGAGACTGGTTTCTTCTGGGTACCTGCCTCAGCTACTATTCTGATGCTGCCACCTGCCCGATGCCACACATCTGATGCCAAGTACTCCTTCTTACACCCACCATTGTCAGTGGGTACTGTTATTTACACCCCACTCTGTCACTGGGTCAATCTGTGGTCTCCTGATGTTGCTGCCACCTCACCACTCAGGTCTCATGCTGCTGTTGCCACCTCCACACTATGTCATTGTGCCACTCTGTGGTCTACTCCTGCTGCTGACACCTCCACTCTATGTCACCTTGTCATTCTGTGGTCTCTTCATGCTGCTGCCAACTTACAACCTTGTCTCTGGGCCACTGTCTCCTCATGCTGCTGCTGCTGCTGCAACCTCCACACTATGTCACCTTGCCACTCTGTGGTCTCCTGATGCTGCTGCCAACTCACAAATCTGTCTCTGGGCCACTATTGTTTCCTCATGCTGCTGCTGCTACCTCCACATTATGTCACCTTGCCAGTCTGTGGCCTCCTTATGCTGCTGCCAACTCACAACTCTGTCTCTGGGCCACTCTGTGGCCTTCCTCATGCTGCTGCCACCTCCACACTATGTTACCTTGCACTCTATGGTCTCCTTATGCTGCTGCTGCCACCTCCACACTATGTCACCTTGCCACTCTATGGTCTCCTTATGCTGCTTCCACCTCCACACTCTATCATTGTGCCACTGTGTGGTCTCCTCATGCTGCTACCACATCACCACTCTGTGGTCTCCTCATGCTGCTGCCACTTTACTACTCTGTGGTCTCCTCATGCTGCTGCTACCTCAACACGATGTCACTGGGCCACCGAAACCTTGACAAAAGAGACCAGTTTCTTCTGGGTACCTGCCTCAGCTACTATTCTGGTGCTGCCAACCGCCTGATGCCACACATCTGATGCCAAGTTCTCCTTACACTCACCATCCTCAGCGGGTACTGTTATTGCCACCCACCTCCCTACTTTGTCACTGGGTCACTCTATGGTCTCCTGATGCTGCTGCCACCTAACTACTCAGGTCTCCTCATGCTGCTGTTGCCACCTCCACACTATGTTATTGTGCCACTTTGTGGTCTCCTCCTGCTGCGCCACCTCCACACTATGTCACCTTGCCACTCTGTGGTCTCTTCATGCTGTTTCCAACTCACAACTCTGTCTCTGGGCCACTCTGTGGTCTCCTCATGCTGCTGCTGCCACCTCCATACTATGCCACCTTGCCAGTCTTTGACCTCTTCATGCTGATGCCAACTCACAGCTCTGTCTCTGGGCCACTCTGTGGTCTCCTTATGCTGCTTCCAACTCACAGCTGTGTCTCTGGGCCACACTGTGGCCTCCTCATGCTACTGCTGCTGCCAACTCCACACTATGTCACCTTGCCACTCTGTGGTATCTTCGTGCTGCTGCCAACTCACAACTGTGTCTCCGGGCCACTCTGTGGTCTCCTCATGCTGCTGCTGCCACCTCCACACCATGTCACCTTGCCACTCTGTGGTCTCCTCATACTGCTGGCAACTCACAACTTTGTCTCTGGGCAACCCTGTGGTCTCCTCATTCTACTGCTGCCACCTCCACACCATTCAAACAAAATAATGGCTGATATTAGGGAAACCAGCTACAGAAAACACTGTGGAGCCTCATTTAAGAGTCTCGACAAAGCAATCCAAAGTGAAAAGCTCCCTGGGAAACAGTAATATGTAAAATAATTGTGGAGCCCCAGTTATGGGTCTTCAACACAATGAAAGCCAGATATCCCTCAAAGGAAGGAAAACTGAGCAAAGGGGTATCCCCATTACAGAGATCACTAAATCCACCATATTAAGTGGCCCCTATGTCAAGATCCTGCTCTTTTACAAGCTTTAAGGATGTAACGGAGAAGACCTAAGTTATTGTTTGAGTAACCTCCACACTATGTCACCTTGCCAGTCTGTGGCCTCCTCATGCTGCTGCCAATTCACAAATCTGTCTCTGGGCCACTCTATGGTCTCCTCATGCTGCTGCCACTTCACCACTAGAGATGGCCTTGCGGTTCGCCCTGCAGTCGTTTTTTTCCGGCTAACTTTGCGCATTAGCTATTCTCCGAACATGCGAACATATGGCGAGATTCGCATCCGCCATATTCTTTTGCATTGCGCCGAACTTTGACCCATGACACATCCATCAGGTGGGACAAGACAGCCAATTGAGACATTTCAGCACATGGACACCCCCCCATCCCTATAACAGAACTTGATCTGGCAGCAATTTTACATTATGTGTTTTGCCAGTGTAGGGAGAGGTTGCTTTTTGGAGCAGGGACAGGCTGTTAGGAACTTAGGAACACCAAACGCTAGCTAATAGGGCCACAAAAGTCCTTTTAAAGGACTGGTAACATTGTGCTATCACAGAGGGGTGTGATATACTTATAATATACTTTCTAACATAGAAAGTACATTATAGTGCATTTGTATGTTTCCAGAAAATACTGATTGAGAGCTGCGATCTATCAGCTTCCATAAAATAGTTGTAGAGGTTTTCCATATACATGCGTCCACAAAATTACTGCAGGTGCACCAGGCCAGAGCCTAAGTGGGAAGTTGGAGAAGGTGCGTACGATAGTGTCAAAGGACGTACCACAGTTTGTTAAGTGGCTCACTCAGTCTTCCGCTTCTGCACCCTCCTCATCCTCTGCATCTGCACCCTCCTCACTCTCTCCTGTGTGCACCCACAAATACACCCCCACCCCCACCATAGTCTCTCTACTCGAGTCAGAGGAATTATTTTCCCATCTATTCCCAGATCTTACCGATACTCAGCCATTCTTCTCCATCCTCCATCTCCTCGTCGGGTATTTCCTCCTTTTACACTGCTACCGCCTTTTCTGCTGCACCCCTTAGTTCCCCAGAACCTATTCAACATGCCAGGTGAGACATTGCCATGCTGTGCTGTGGCTTTTGTGGCTGGAAGCCAAGAGCCACACCGGTCCTGCAATTCTTTTCACAGACCGATCAGTGGCTAACCACACTAAATTTGACAGTTGGTAAAGTGGTGTGTGACAACGGTGCCAATCTGCTGAGCGTGCTGAAACAGGCCAAAATGACACACATGCCGTGCATGGCACACGTCCTGAACTTAGCCGTGCAGCGATTCATTGCCAAATACCCCGGGGTCCAGGACGTCTTGCGGAAGGCTAGGAAAATCTCAATTTTAGAAGATCTTACACGGCCATGGCTCACCTTACTGACCGACTGCCCTACGCGCTGCAACTCCATCTTGTATATGCTTGATAGGCTGATCCAGCAGAAACTTGCTGTTAACGACTACCTGCACGAACTCTGTGGCAGGATAGCTTCTGGAGAGCTTGTTTTTTTTTCACTGCACCAGTGGCTGCTTATGTGCGTTGCATGCAGACTTCTGCAGCCATTTGATGAGATCACCAAACAGGTCAGTCGCAGCCAGGGCGCCATCAGTGACATCGTACCTTACGCCTTCTTTCTGGAGTGTGCATTGCGTCATGTCATTGATCAAACCGTCGAGGAGCAGGAGCAGGAAGATGAGGAAGTTGCAATGCTGAATGAATTCCCAAGGGAACAAGTCAGCAGGAGTCTGAAGAGGGGTCAGTAAAGGATGGTGCCTGGGCGGAGGAGGAGCAAGAAAAGCAGGCTTTAAACTTTCCTGGGATCGCTGGTGTTGTCCGTGGTTGGGAGGAGGAGACCAAAGATGACATTCTCCTGGGCGATGAACAGGAGCCAGACTGCTCCACTGCTTCCAATTTAGTGCAAATGGGGGGCTTCATGCTCCAGTGTTTGAAGAGGGACCCCCGCATAAAAAGCATAAAGGGCAAGGACCAGTAGTTAGTCCCCCGGTACAAACACAAAATGCAGGACATGTTACCAGCATCACAGAGGCTGTTGCAGATGCTGGCAGAGGTATTTCCAGTACTTTCCAAAGAAACAGTTGCGGGTACCAATCCTACAGCGCATGCAAGAAGAGTGCGGTTTGAAGATGTGTTGGTCACTTCGGATATGAGATCATTCTTGCAGCCAACCCATTGACAGCCGCCCTCGGCATCCAACCTCAGGGAATGCCTAGACCGACAGATGTCCAACTACATCGGGTTAACTGCCGATGTGGACGTTCTGAGAAGCAAGGAACCCCTTGACTACTGGGTTTGCAGGCTTGACCTGTGGCACAATTTGGCCATGAATCTCTTGGCTTGCCCCTCGTCGAGTGTCCTGTCTGAAAGGCCGTTCAGCGCAGCAGGAGGGAGCGTGACCGATAAGCGCACTCGCCTAGTTCACGACAGTGTGGACTACCTCACATTTCTAAAAATGAATGAGGCAGGGATCTCGGAAGAATTCAACACCTGTGACGACCACCTTTAATTGAATTTCTTCATGCCAGCCCACACATATCCTCCACCATGCAGAACAAATAATGGTCCCTGTCTTATGTAAATGCAGTGGCATAAAAGGCCTTTTTTGTTTGGTGAATGACTAATGTTTGGGGCCGCGGAGGAATTAAACACCTGTGACGACTACATGTTATCGAATTTCAACTATTATCATTTGGTGTTTTTTTTAAGAGGGGGGATTCGTTAGCCATGTTTTTAATCCAATTTTATATTTTTAGTTCTTTTAAACATACATTTGCAAGAAAAAGTATGTGAACCCTTTGGAATGATATGGATTTCTGCACAAATTGGTCATAATGTGATCTGATCTTCAAGTCACAACAATAGACAATCACAGTCTGCTTAAACTAATAACACACAAAGAATTAAATGTTACCATGTTTTTATTGAACACACCATGTAAACATTCACAGTGCAGATGGAAAAAGTATGTGAACCCTTGGATTTATTAACTGGTTGAACCTCCTTTGGCAGCAATAACTTCAACCAAACGTTTCCTGTAGTTGCAGATCAGACGTGCACAACGGTCAGGAGTAATTCTTGACCATTCCTCTTTACAGAACTGTTTCAGTTCAGCAATATTCTTGGGATGTCTGGTGTGAATCGCTTTCTTGAGGTCATGCCACAGCATCTCAATCGGGTTGAGGTCAGGACTCTGACTGGGCCACTCCAGAATTTTGCAAGAAAATTTAGACTAAAACCTTCAGGATCACAGGTGCATATCCATGAGGCAAACATAATTACAAAAAACAAAATGGCTGCACACCATTAAATATATACAAACATTAGAGCTAAGAAATGGGGGTCATTCTACATAAAAGTGGTACAATACCGACTATAAATCAGTATACATGAAAAATGGAAGCTCTTAGCGCACATACATGTCGGGCCCATCTACCAGGCGTCAAGGTGGCTTCCGCAGATGGATCCCTATCACTAAAAAAAAACTGCCTAACTTTGGACTTACTTAAGCCTACAATATTCAGGGCAGTGTAGGAACCAGCTACAAACATATTCTGCTCAGAAGTCCCAGGTAGATGGGCGTGTCCAGTCTAAAAGGGGTGCCACCCCTAACATATTGCAAGAAAATTTAGACTAAAACCTTCAGGATCACAGGTGAATATCCATGAGGCAAACATAATTACAAAAAACAAAATGGCTGCACACCACATACCCATACAGAATTGAAAATTAAGTCTAATTTTAACCCTAACAGATGATGAAACCTATCAAGAATTACTATTTAACCCCGCAGACCAATATAAAAGAGAATTGAATAAACTAGTAATGAAGGGAAAGGAAAAAGGAATTCTAACAACAAATGACGCTATATTTATTACTAATCAGCACCCAAGTATGCCAATGTTTTACTATCTCCCAAAAATACACAAATCAAAAACCGACCCACCTCGGAGACCTATGATATCTGGTATTGGTGGCCTTACTTGAAATCTATAAAAATATGTAGATGTCCTTTTACAAGGTTGTGTTCAGAAACTCCCGGCATACTTGAAGGACACTAAGCATATTTTACAATTATTGAGAAATATAAAGTGGGAGGGGGATTATATTTTAGGAACGTTGGACGTCACTTCACTTTATACTATAATGGAAAATACAAAAGGAAGAAAGGCTACAGATCTTTTTCTAGAAAAGGATAGTATAATGCTGAAGGAACAAATGAAATTTTTGGGAGAATGTATTACATTTATTCTAACCCACAACATGTGACACAAAGGGGGTTATTTATTACATTAAATGTCCTTGTGGTGAATTATATGTAGGGAGGACAAAACGACCCCAAAAATAAGAATAAAATAACATATTAGAAATATTGAGAAAAAATGTGAAGGCCACCCCCTATCACGCCACTTCATGTAAGACTAGATGGATATATAAATTAAATAGTCTAGCACCAAAAGGACTAAATCAAGAAATGGAGCTATGAGCTGTGCACTACGATTGGCCAGTACTGCAGCAAGGGACACGCCTCCTACAAAGAAATCAGTCCAGTACAACAGACGGAGCTGAGACACCGGAGCCTATACCGGGCGAACGGAGCGGCGCCCAGGCATACTAGTAAGTGCAGGGGGACCCCTGGGCGCCGCTCTGCCCACAGGTATAGATCGTTTTTAGTTTGTACACCAGTGAAAGATCCTCTTTAAAGTCCTGGAATGTATTGGATAACACTGACAGCATCATACACTTACAGTCAATGCATTAAAATATAGATGTATTGTAATGCACTGTAGAGGCGATCAGACCCCCAAAAGTTAAAGTCCCATTTTGGGGCTGGGGGCTGGGTCTCCCAAGCTTCCATGGTAGGCAGCGCAATGCCTATGGAAGGCATCAGGCTGCCATTCTAGCCATTAGTTTCCTGTCATTGCAATGCAGGGACCCAATGGGGACTGGGAAGGAGCACCCTCCCTCCACACACATTGTACATGCTGCCCTCAGCAGCACAGCTAGGGTTGATGCACCGTCGTCTGTTTTTCACCGATCCCGGCGCAAACAGCAGGGACACGGTTAACACGAACAGTTGAACCCTTGCTGCTGATCATGTATTTGAAAGAATGACCACGGCACTCTCTTTTTGCTGTTATGTCAAATGCTTATTTTTATTGTCTTATTATATCCATCCAAAAGTTTTTTTGAGCCACTGGCCAATGTTTCGGTTAGCAATAGACCTTGATGACGGCCGTACTACTTTGTATACCACTGAGCACCTCCCTGCATACGTTGAGGAGTGCCGGTCAACGTTTTCTTTACCTTGCTGCTGATCAGGCAGGCGCAGTTCCTGCACCCGCCCGATCAACGCGCCGTAGCTGTATGGTGCTGGGATTTAAGTCACAGTCCGGAGCACCATACAGTTATTGCACTGGTATACTACGGGTTAAGGGAATGGGTGGACTGCAGTATTAAAATAGGTTATAAAACTTGGGTTTGTTTAGTCTGGAAAAAAAATCGCTTACGGGTGAACTAATTACTTTGTGCCAATTTATGAATGGAAAGTGCAGATAACTTTCTAATGATCTTTTTATACCTTGGCATGTAACCATGGCAAGAAGATATCTTCTACATCTAGAGGAAAGAAGGTTTCACCATCAACATATAAGGGGATTCTTTACTGTAAGAGCATTTAGAGCCACAAGATGAAGCCTTGATGCCTTTTTTTTTCTCTCCTAGATCTATAATGAATGCTAATTTTCCGAGCTGAGAAGGAATTTTTCTTCTTTAATATTAGGCAAGTTTTTTTTGTCTCCTCTGGATCAACACAGTAGGTTGGACTTGATAGACCTGTTTTTTGTTTTTTTATCGTACCAACTATGTAACTATGACTACCGGCACATTCTGGCTATGTAGTTGGAAATAAATGATAGAAAGCAGCAGCACAAATGATCAGTAGAAGACTTGTTTCTTTGGTGAGATGTACTTTTTTATTTAATGGAGAGGATTTGTTTGCAGCTGCTGGAACATCCATCCGTCTCACTATCTAGGTCATCCTTCATGTTTGACTGCAGCATTATCTTTGTATCTTTTAGTATTTCTCAGCGATATACTGTGCTTGTGATCTTTTGTACCGCATATTGGTTCAGAGGTCATTCTCTTCCATGTAAAAGATGTGTGTTTTAATGATTGACTGTAGGTAGAAACAAAATGTGTATTTACTGGTGTCTTCAAGAGCAGAGCATTCACTTTGTCATGAACAGAGTTTTTTCCTGCCCTCTGTAGAGTCCAACAGAAACTCTGATTTTTTTTTTTAGTTTGTAATATCTTTGCACCAGTATGTCTACAGTGCAAACAACAAACCTTCCACGCAGCCAGCGAACCAGTTAATTCCCGCTCACCTGGCTCCTTGCTCAGCCCAGGCCACCCCACCCTCTTTAAATACCACAGTAAATTGACCTACCAAGCCCACAGCAGGGGTGTCCCTCTCTCACACTCCCACGGTACATCTAGAGCAGCAGGGCAGAACAAAAGGCAAGTGCGTATGGTCAACATTTACTGCTGCTATGCTGTTTGGGTGGAGGAACAGGGATGATGAGGAATCTAAGGAGTCTCTAGCTATCAGCCAGGCAGGGGGTGGGCTAGAGGCTTCTCTAAAAAGTTCCCTCCATTCATAATTGCCAGCAGCACTCCAGTGAACTTTGCTTCTTCTGGAAGTGTGGGAAAGAGCCAGAGCTTGCATGGGTTGCACTAACTGAAGTCAGGCAGCAGAGGATAAAGGCTCCTTTACACTGACAGATGTGGCTGACGCTTGTTGGGAAGGAAGCGTTCCTTCCCCACAATCACCCGTCTTCAGTGGAGGAGACCGCTGCATTTACATACAGCGATCTCTTCCACAGTATGGGGAGAACTGATCGCTATTGTCTTGCTTATCCCCATGCTGACTTGTTGTTTTCTGGCAGCAGAGGCTGTTTAGATGGCATGATCTGCTGCCAGCAAACAACGATTTTGCTGACTTAGCCAACAATCCTATTACTTGTTCATTAAGTAATTGGCACCATCTTTACACTGGCAGATTATCACTATCAAACGTTTGTATGAACGCTCATTAGCGACAATCTGCCCGAACATCAGGCATTGTAATGGGGCCTTAAAGGGGTTGTCTCATCACAGATGATGAGCACATATCGCCAGGCCCACACCTATATTGTCAACAGAGCCCGAAAGTGATGAAGAGCAGCACTATAAGACAATGCACCTATAAGACAATGGGGGCATATCCTAGCTAGATTAGACAACCCCTTCACGTTTCCCCATTATAACGAGGCTGTTAATGTGCTTTGAATGAGGGTGGGTGAAGGAATTTTCTAAAGGTGGACTAAAAACGTATCTTTCAGTGTATCTACCACCACATTTACATAACTGTGATGTGTACAAAATTACTGCAAATTATTTTGTACTATTTTGAACAAAAATAGCCACAAAAGGGGTCATGTAGGTATAACCTTATTCCCAAGCCTGTGAAGTGTCCTAAAACTGCATCAACTGCAAGGTGTTGTAATTGTGCTCCCGTTTTGGAACAGGGAGTCGCCCAGTTTTTTTTTACCCCTCACCTGGTCACCGGCACTGCTCACTGTTAGTGATTGACAGTGGAGAAGTCTTGATTACATTGCTGAAGCAGGTAGCAAACGCTGGGTTCTTCTTCCTCCTTTACCCATTTGACACCATAAGAACAAAAATCATACATAGCAGCTACCAACAGACCTGGAGATGATGCCAGAGGTCCATCCTGTAATAGGGGTCAGTATTGTTCCATGACTTCTGACTTAAACTCGGGGCCCCAAATGGTGCAGTGACAGACTCAGCACGATCCATCAGAAACAGGTGTTTACTCAGGATTGAGGCAACTGGTGCGGCAGTTACAGTCTCTGACAAAGGATTTAAGCTCATTGGTTACAACTTAACCATTATTTAAGATACTAGGCTTGGTGGTCACATTTCTGGCATTATGCTTGGCACTTGCAATATCAGACATAAAATCTCCATAATTCTCATGTTGCAGGTGTATCAGTCAGCGCTACACTTAGCAGGGTGACTCCCTCTAGTTACAGGCCCCAACAAGATTTGTCATATGTTTGACAATCTACAGCAAGGTAACCACATCATCTGCAACATATGGCAACTCTACACTCTGCACCAAAGTCTCACCACGCTCTCCAATATCCATTCATATAGCAGGGTTGCACAAACCCATGTCCACTTGAAATTTTCCATACTTTTTATTGCACATATTTACAAATTTCTCTCACGCATACCTCTGAGAATGCTAAGACCTTTCACCATCCTCCACCTGCTGCTATGTTTCAGGACACTGAAAGTAAAAAATCAATATAAAACCTTGAAAATCTTGAAAATCAATATAAAACTTTACTTTATTTTAAACTACGGTAAGCCTAAAACATAAAACATCACCGAAATTCTAAAAGATTACAATGGTTCATTCACAAAAATACATGCCCTGATTTATCATGGCTTCACTCCAGTATTCTGGCTTCAAAAAGTTGCAAATGAGGTTGACTTTTTTGTAGCTCATTTGCGCAAAAATTTAGCGACTTTTTGCATTTTTACACCACTCATCCCAGTGTGGAAATATGGGTTGGAAAGTGGGTTTGTTTAGCTATGTTAATGAGTTTTACTCTATATTTATCACTGAGACTTTTTAAAAATTCACAAAAAAGGTTTCAATCTCACTCTAGTAATATGGTAGAGTATGAAAACTGGAGTAGATTTTCTAGTAAAGTTGTAGGTTTAAGGATAAGACAAATTTATTGAACAATATGGCATATTTGATAAATGTGGCTTAAAGTACACCAATGCAGACTCAGCAAAACTGACTTCAAATATTCTCCTCATGATAAATTCCCTTTATTGAATCTACATGCTTCATTTAACCCTATTGATTCCAATGTCTCCAATCTGGTTATCCAATATACTTCATGCTCTAATAGCATCCTTCTGGTCTCTTTTTCATTAGCCCTGACCTCTATATGTTCTGGTATTTGCCATCTCAACTCACCCACCTGTTTTTCGCAAATAAAAATGTCACACTACAGTAGTCTCATACTGTACATGCTTTGTCTCTTCTTTTTTTATTACTTGGATCAGCAGTGCATAGTCTGAGACCACTGAGGCCAGTGATGAGCTTCAGTGGTATATGGTGCAGCCACAACAATATGTCACTGGGTGCAGCCAGGGGAAGAGGAAGAAGCAGCAGCGTTGAATTGACGTGGCTAATGAAGGTAAGTTCTATTTTTAATAAACTTACCTGTCCGTCTCCAGCTGTCACCACCAGATCTTTGAGAAGTTCTGATAGAAGTTCTTCAGTACCTCCTGCATGATCTTCTTTTGTTTTGCTTTCATTTTGACATCTCTCCTCCCTCTCCCAGCTGTCATCTATTAGCAGTGATTGCCTCCCTATATATCTCCTCCCCATACTGCCTCACCTTGCGGTTTATATTACATCCTGGATTGTGTTCTCTGCTAGAAGTTGCTACAGCTGGGTTTTCAGATAAGTCCATTTCTGTACTTGTTGTTTTCCTGTTGGCTTGGTTCTAGGTGACCCTGACTCCCTCCGTATTAAATGCAGGGAGCTGGAGGTCGTGTCCCCTCACTATTATAGGGTTTACAGGTGTCATTCAGTCTAGGTACGTGGACATGCAACCTTCTATCACTGAGATCTTTGCATGGGCTGAGAAGACAGGGAGAGCTTCAGGGCTTTGATAGGGGTCACCATTTGTTCCTTAGTTTTTGATCAAGCCAGTCGGATCCTTATTTGTAACTTCTTGTTTTCTGTTGCACCATCCGTGACACCAGCAGTGTGATCCTCAGGTTGGCACTTGCACGCCAGGAGAGCCAGGCCCCTCGGGGACACGGCCGTGTCCTCAGTTACCTGACGCAATGCTCTGCTTTCTCACCGTAGTATGCATTTGGTAGAGGAGAATGACAGCCCAGCTACTCTATTACCTTTTGTGTTTGGTATTTGACACATGGGAGATTCATGTCCGGACCAATCAGGTTCTGGTCCAGGGGCCTGGCTCTCTATTTTAATCTCCTATTGTCATGTAACCATTGCCAGTGATAGTCCTATTTGGCTCACTAGCGTTGTTCCTGGTTACCTATTCCTGATTTGCTGGTTGAAACCCCCCACTGTACAATGAGGGGAAAATAAGGTAGCAGCTAAGCCTGAAAACAGGGAAAAGGTACCTGGAAACCAACAAAGCATTCACTAAATCCTATCCCTTACCTACTGACTGTATGAGCCACCCTCGATGGTAGGGGGCTCATAGTCTCGAACCTGGACCCTACTGACCATAATGGTCCCTGCAATATGGCGTCAGAAGGTGGAGACAACCGATTCCTCCACGAGGAACCGGAGTCTCCAAAAGGCCTAGCAACAAAGGGGAAGAAAGCTGCCAGCAGTGGACAACACGACAGGTAAGTGTCCAGAGGCAGAAAACACCACTGCCAACAGGACCAACATGGACACCTACCTGACACAGCTGCAACAGGAACTCGAGCTCTCTATGCCACTACCACTGGATCCTGGAAATGCGCATAGGCCCAAACACACACACCAGGCAGGACCCAGCACAAATACCAAACACAGAATCCAGTAGAAACAACCTGGAACACCATGAGGCATGAACCATGGTGGCACCAGGCCGAGCTGCTTGTAGTTTCCCCTCCGGGGAACTCCAGGGACCCCCTTCCGAAGCTGAGGACTTATAAAGGATATGTCTGGCATCCATGATGACCAGAAACACCAAACAGGCCAGACATGAAACACCAAACCAGACATAACAACAAACCCCAAACATAAACGCACACCAAACATACAACAAGTGAGGTAGGGTAACAGCAACAGACACAAAGGGGTGACATTGGGTGACTTTGATGTCCTATAAGGTGGCCCTCAAGGACTGGGCAGATGGAAAATCAACAGCTCCTCAAGACATTGAAGAAAATCTGACCTCAGGCTCACAAACTCAGAACAATAAAAACCAAGAGGCCACACCCAGCTCCACCTTGCACACACCTTAACCCAATACACACCAGAAATGGGAAGGGAAACAGCCTTAAAGGGGAAGTGCACATGCATGCATAACAAAAAACACGTTGCCACCAGCAACAAGCATGCGCGGCAAAAGTGTCATGGTCCACAGACACCAGACCATGACACAGCTGTGACATTGATATCCCTTGCTTCTGATTCTGGCTTGTCTCCTGACCTCTCTTTGTCTCTTGTTTTGGTATTGCGATGGCCATCTGGTTCTGAAGATTTTTGTGACATCTACGAATATTGTATTTGTCTGTTTGCGTGTTTGTTATTCCGTCTCTGCACTTATGTAGAATAGGGACCGTCATCTAGTTGCGGTTCTGCCACTTAGGGCTCATACTGCAAGTGGGTATAGTGGGGTGGGGTTTAGTTCATTGTCCTCCTCTTTCCTTAATCTACAAATATTACACTTTTATTGTTTTATGGGCTCCACAGCAGATTAGAGTAATTACATTTTAACTCATCCCCTTTCATAATTTTATTGCTGTTTTGACAGTTTAAACAATCAAAGATGCCCTTCCATTGCCTGGACAGAAATGTCTGTCTACTAAATTTCTTGAGAAGAATTTCTGATACCGCCTGGAGTTGTCTCTGCGTGGTTGACAGAGACACCGGTGCAGGGCACTTAGGGGTCAGGCAAAAATTGTAGTCAGGGACAGTCCAAAGTCAGGACTAGTGTAGTGCATGTACTACAATATATACGTTCTGAGGTCAAGGCAGGCAAAGAAGGGTCAATACAGAGGGGCGAGGCACAGGTCAGGTCAGGCAGTGGAGGTTCAGAGCACAGTAAATATATAGGATACAGCACATCTAGCTGAAACTTAGTAAGCTAAGGAACCTAATTGCCCAGGAACCCTCCCTTAGGGAATGATGCGTGAAGTACCCCAGGGTTGCCAGCCATTGGCTGGTGAAAATTAGTATGTGCACTGTCCCTTTAAGAGCTGAAAGGAGTGTATGTGTGCCTTGCGGGCTGATGTGAAGAGTAGGGTTGAGCGAACCAAAACTGTAAAGTTCGGGTTCGTACCGAACTTTATTATAATTTTTTTTGACCCGGTCAGTAAAAGTTCGGGTTCGTGTTCAGCAATTTATTGGCACTTTTTGAAAGGCTGCAGAGCAGCCAATCAACAAGCGTTTAATTCTGTGCCCTTAGAAGCCATGAAAGCCATGCCTACTAATGGAATGGCTGTGATTGGCCAGTGCAGCATGTGACCCAGCCTCTATATAAGCTGGAGTCACGTAGTCCTGCACGTCACTCTGCTGTGCTTAGTGTAGGGATAGGATGCTGTTGCTGTGAGGGAGAGAATAGGAAAGAATCTTTAATCTGAAGTGCTTGTTAACCACTTCAACCCCCCTAGCTGAAACCCCCTTAATGACCAGGCCACTTTTTACACTTCTGCTCTACACTAATTTCACCGTTTATTGCTCGGTCATGCAACTTACAACCCAAATGAATTTTACCTGCTTTTCTTCTCACTAATAGAGCTTTCATTTGGTGGTATTTCATTGCTGCTGACATTTTTACTTTTTTTGTTATTAATCGAAATTTAACGATTTTTTTGCAATAAAATGACATTTTTCACTTTCAGTTGAAAAATTTTGCAAAAAAAAACAAAAAACGACATCCATATATAAATTTATCGATAAATTTATTGTTCTACATGTCTTTGATTAAAAAAAATGTTTGGGCAAAAAAAAAAAAAAATGGTTTGGGTAAAAGTTATAGCGTTTACAAACTGTGGTACAAAAATGGGAATTTCCGCCTTTTGCAGCTCTGACTTTCTGAGCACCCATCATGTTTTCTGAGGTTCTACAATGCCCAGGCAGTAGAAAACACCCACACATGACCCTATTTCGGAAAGTAGACACCCTAAGGTATTCGCTGATGGGCATAGTGAGTTCATAGAACTTTTTATTTTTTGTCACAAGTTAGCGGAAAATGATGATTTTTTTATTTTATTTTTTCTTGCAAACTCTCATATTCCACTAACTTGTGACAAAAAATAAAAACTTCCATGAACTCACTATGCCCATCACAAAATACCTTGGGGTGTCTTCTTTCCAAAATGGGAAGTGGGGTAGTTATACTGCCCTGGCATTTTAGGGGCCCATATTCGTGAGAAGTAGTTTGCAATCAAAATCTGTAAAAAATGACCGGTGAAATCCAAAAGGTGCTCTTTGGAATGTGGGTCCCTTTGCCCACCTAGGCTGCAAAAAAGTGTCACACATCTGGTATCGCCGTACTCAGGAGAAGTTGGGGAATGTTTTTTGGGGTGTCATTTTACATATACCCATGCTGGGTGAGATAAATATCTTGGCAAAAGACAACTTTTCCCATTTTTTTTATACAAAGTTGGCATTTGACCAAGATATTTATCTCACCCAGCATGGGTATATGTAAAATGACACCCCAAAACACATTCCCCAATTTCTCCTGAGTACGGCGATACCACATGTGTGACACTTTTTTGCAGCTTAGGTGGGCAAAGGGGCACACATTCCAAAGAGCACCTTTCGGATTTCACAGGCCATTTTTTACACATTTTGATTGGAAACTACTTCTCACGCATATGGGCCCCTAAAATGCCAGGGCAGTATAACTACCCCACAAATGACCCCATTTTGGAAAGAAGACACCCAAGGTATTCCATGAGGGGCATGGCGAGTTCGAGTTAGTGGAATATGAGACTTTGTAAGGAAATAAAAAATCAGCATTTTCCGCTAACTTGTGACAAAAAATAAAAAATTCTAGGAACTCGCCATGCCCCTCACGGAATACATTGGGGTGTCTTCTTTCCAAAATGGGGTCACTTGTGGGGTAGTTATACTGCCCTGGCATTTTAGGGGCCCATATGCGTGAGAAGTAGTTTGCAATCAAAATCTGTAAAAAATGAATAGTGAAATCAGAAAGGTGCTCTTTGGAATGTGTGCCCCTTTGCCCACCTAGCCTGCAATAAAGTGTCACACATCTGGTATCGCCGTACTCAGGAGAAGTTGGGGAATGTGTTTTGGGGTGTCATTTTACATATTCCCATGCTGGGTGAGAGAAATATCTAGGCAAAAGACAACTTTTCCCATTTTTTGTATACAAAGTTGGCATTTGACCAAGATATTTATCTCACCCAGCATGGGTATATGTAAAATGACACCCCAAAACACATTCCCCAACTTCTCCTGAGTACGGCGATACCACATGTGTGATACTTTTTTGCAGCCAAGATGCGCAAAGGTGCCCAAATTCCTTTTAGGAGGGCATTTTTAGACATTTGGATCCCAGACTTCTTCTCACGCTTTAGGGCCCCTAAAAAGCCAGCGCATTATAAATACCCCACATGTGACCCCACTTTAGAAAGAAGAAACCCCTAGGTATTCAATGAGGGGCCTGGACGAGTTCATAGAATATTTTTTTTTGGCATAAGTTAGCGGAAATAGATTTTTTTTTTGTTTTTTCTCACAAAGTCTCACTTTCCGCTAACTTGGGACAAAAATTTCAATCTTTCATGGACTCAATATGTCCCTCAGCGAATACCTTGGGGTGTTTTCTTTCCAAAATGGGGTCATTTGTGGGGTGTTTGTACTGCCCTGGAATTTGAGGGTCTCCGCAATCATTACATGTATGGCCAGCATTAGGAGTTTCTGCTATTCTCCTTATATTGAGCATACAGGTAATGAGATTTTTTTTTTTCTGTTCAGCCTCTGGGCTGAAAGAAAAAAATGAACGGCACAGATTTCTTTATTCGCATTGATCAATGTGGATGAAAAAATCTCTGCCAAAAAAAAAAAGGAGGGGAAAGACGTCTGCCCAACATCCATACCCACTTAGCTCGTATGCCCTGGCAAACCAGATTTCTCCATTCACATCAATCGATGTGGATGAATAAATCATTGCCGGGATTTATTTTTTATTTTTTTTATATACAAAGTGTTTGCCAAAGCATAGGAACACCGCCTCCTCCTCAGCTCATATGCCTCGGCAAACGTATCTTTTACTGCAGAGGAGAAATCTCGTCTTGCAGCGCCGTATACACCGACTCGTGTGTAATCTGACAGCAGCGCAATGCTTCTGTCAGAATGCACATCAGTGCTGCAGCTAGTCGATCGGTTGGTCCACCTGGAAGGTAAAAAAAACAAAAGAAAAAAGAAAAAACCAGGCCGCAACGCAATAATTTTATTAACTTTTGAACAAAACATATAAACTTTAACTTTTTGAACTGAACATTAACCTTTTTGCTTACTGGTGATTTTTTTTTTTTTTTACCTTTATAGGACAAACCTCTCCTTCCCCATGGGACAATGTGCAAAGCGCAAATCGCCCAAAGATGTGGCGAAGTGCGTTATTCACTTTGTCCCAGGTGAAAGGAGAGGTTTGCAGCAGCTCTGAATGGGGCCTAAGAGCCCTGTGTGCCTGTCCTGGTGAGATGTGATCCCTATGCTAGGTGTACCTGTGTGTGGTACTTCTGGAAACACTCCCCTAAGCATATGGCAGGGTGGTCAGGGCAGTCAGGACAGAAATAGCGGGTGTCACGCCTTATTCCACTCCTGCTACAGACACAACATCTTTTTCGGGGTGACGGTTGGGTTGAGGTACCGGCAACGACAGTTAGACGGCTAACTACACTGGTGGATGGGGCCACGGAACCTCCTGGGTACAGGAGGTTCTCGATGATCTCTTCCTGAAATTTGAGGAAGGATCGTGTTCTCCCAGCCTTACTGTAGAGAACAAAACTATTATACAGAGCCAATTGAATTAAATATACAGACACCTTCTTATACCAGCGTCTGGTGCGGCGGGACACTAAATACGGAGACAACATCTGGTCATTGAAGTCCACCCCTCCCATGTGAAGGTTATAGTCGTGGACTGAGAGGGGCTTTTCAATGACATGGGTTGCTTGCTCAAATTGGATTGTCATGTCTGCGTGAATGGAGGAGAGCATGTAAACATCACGCTTGTCTCTCCATTTCACCGCAAGCAGTTCTTGGTTACACAAGGCAGCCCTCTCCCCCCTTGCAAGACGGGTGGTAACGAGCCGTTGGGGGAAGCCCGCGCGACTAGTTCGCGCGGTGCCACAGCAGCCAATCTGTTCTAGAAACAAATGCCTGAAGAGGGCCACACTTGTGTAGAAATTGTCCACATAAAGATGGTACCCCTTGCCGAATAAGGGTGACACCAAGTCCCAGACTGTCTTCCCACTGCTCCCCAGGTAGTCAGGGCAACCGACCGGCTCCAGGGTCTGATCTTTTCCCTCATAGACATGAAACTTGTGGGTATAGCCTGTGGCCCTTTCACAGAGCTTATACAATTTGACCCCATACCGGGCGCGCTTGCTTGGGATGTATTGTTTTAAGCCAAGGCGCCCGGTAAAATGTATTAGGGACTCGTCTACGCACAAATTTCTGGTTGAAGTGGTCTGGGTGGCCTCTGGGATGGGAGGTGGTGTTGTCGCTAAAGTGCAGGAAACGCAGAATGGTCTCAAATCGTGTCCTGGACATAGCAGCAGAGAACATGGGCATGTGTTGAATTGGGTTCATGGACGAATATGACCGCAATTCATGCTTTTTAGTTAGACCCATGTTGAGGAGAAGGCCCAGAAAAATTTTAATTTCGGAAACTTGGACTGGTTTCCACCGGAAAGGCTGGGCATAAAAGCTTCCCGGGTTGGCGGTTAGAAATTGTGTGGCATACCGATTTGTTTCTGCCACAACTAAGTCTAAGAGCTCCGCAGTCAAGAACAGCTCAAAAAATCCCAGGGCCGAACTGATCTGAGCTGTCTCAACCTGAACTCCAGACTGGGCGGTGAAAGGCGGAACTACAGGTGCGGCTGAAGTTGGGGACTGCCAATCAGGGTTTGCCAGCACCTCAGGGATTCTAGGGGCTCTACGGGCCTGTCTGTGCGGTGGCTGTGACGGGGTAACTACTGCACGTGCCACTGTACCAGCTTCAACTGCCCTTCTGGTGCTCGCCACTTCACCATGTTGTACGGCAGTGCTGGTACTAGGTCCAGGATGGGCTGCGCTGCTGGTGTATGCCTCACCACGTAATCCGACAGCGCCAGCCCCACTCTGCTGCCCTTGAAGCGGATCCTGCGCAACCTGTGGTCTAGCGACACGGGGCCGGGTACGCCTGGTGCTATCAGGGACCTCAGCCTCCTCGTCCGAACTTTGAGTCAGACTGCCACTGCTTTCTACAGGTTCATATTCTGACCCGCTAAATTCATCAGATGAGGGTTCCCATTCCTCATCCGACTGGGTCAGAAGCCTGTAGGCCTCTTCAGAAGAATACCCCCTGTTTGACATTTGGGCAACTAAATTTAGGGGTATTCCCTGAGACTACCCAAGAAAAAAAGCAAGCCTGTCTTACAAATGGCAGGCTAGCGAAGTACCGGAGGCCGCTGCGGTTGATAAAAAATATCAAAACGGATTTTTTTATTGCCGCAGCGCGGCGTGGGTGAACGCACGTGTGGGCGACCGATCAGGCCTGATCGGGCAAACACTGCGTTTTGGGTGGAGGGCGAACTAAGGTGACACTAATACTATTATAGATCTGACTGTGATCAGTTTTGATCATTTACAGATACTATAAAAGTACAAATGCTGATTAGCGATACGCTAATCAGCGAATAAGTGACTGCGGTGCAGTGGGCTGGGCGCTAACCGATCGCTAAACTACCTAACCAAGGGGCCTAAACTATCCTAAAACCTAACGGTCAATACCAGTGAAAAAAAAAAGTGACAGTTTACACTGATCACTTTTTTCCTTTCACTAGTGATTGACAGGGGCGATCATGGGGTGATCAAAGGGTTAATTGGGGTGCAGGGGATGATCTGGGGCTAAAGTGTAGTGTTTTGGTGTACTCACTGTGAAGCCTGCTCCTCTGCTGGAACCAACCGACGAAAAGGACCAGCAGAGGAGCAGGGAAGCCATATAACACATCATATTTACTAATATGATGTGTTATATGGCTTCTGATTCAACATTTTAAAAATTGCGAGCCTGCCAGCCACGATCATTGGTGACGAAATGGTGCTTGTAATTTTGCCGGCCCGCGATGCGCATGCGCGGGCCGGCTCAGTCCGAAATCTCGCGTCTTGCGAGATGACGCACGGATGCGTCCAGGAGGAATAAATCAACCGCCTCCCGGACACATCCGTGCGTTACATGGTCGGGAGGTAGTTAATTCAGCGATCTACATAGATTTAGTTTTGTGGGTGCAGTGCACAATCTTTTTAACCTGCCCTGAGCCCTGTGACAGAGAAAAATAACTTTTATCCGTCTGTTAGTTAGGTGGGCGGCGACATTTGCAACATTTGTCAGTGTGCAATTTAAGCTATAAATACAGCAATAATTTTCTGGGTTTTAAAAAACACCCTTTTTGGGCAAAATACTACATTTTACAGCCCTTGCTGCATCTTTCACTGTGAAATACACGCTTTAGATACTGCTGTGCTATTCTGGTATTAAAAAAAACACCCATTTTGGGCAAAATACTTAATTTGTGGCCTTGTTTGCATCTGTACTTCAATAATTTTCTGGGTTTAAAAAAAAAAACATTTTTGCCAATACCCTCCATCTGGGGCCTCTGACGCATTAGTCAGTGTGCAATTAAAGCTAGAAAAACAGCTATTATTTTCTGGGTTTTAAAAAACACCCATTTAGGGCAAAATACTTAATTTGCGGCCTTGTTTGCATCTGTACGTGTGAAATTCAAGCGTTATATACTGCTGTCATATTCTGTTATTAAAAATACACCCTTTTTGGGCAAAGTACCTAATATTGCAGCCTTTGCAGCATCTGTTATCGTTAAAACAAGCTTGAAATACTTCAATAATTTTCTGGGTTTGAAAAAACACCCATTTTTGGCAATACCCTCCATTTGGGGCCTCTGCCGCATTTGTCAATGTGCAATTTAAGCTAGAAATACAGCTATAATTTTCAGGGTTTTAAAAAAAACACCCTTTTGGGGCAAAATACTAAATTTTACAGCCCTTACTGCATCTGTACATGTGAAATTAAAGCGTTATATACTGCTGTCATATTATGTTATAAAAAAAACAACCTTTTTGGGCAAAGTACCTAATATTGCAGCCTTTGCTGCATCTGTGATTGTTAAAAACATGTTTGAAATACTTCAATAATTTTCTGGGTTTGAAAAAACACCCATTTTTGGTAATACCATCCAAATGGGGCCTCTGCTGCATTTGTCAATGTGCAATTTAAGCTAGAAATACAGCTATAATTTTCAGGGTTTTAAAAAACACCCATTTTTGGTAATACCATCCATCTGGGGCCTCTGCCGCATTTGTCAATGTGCAATTTAAGCTAGAAATACAGCTATAATTTTCAGGGTTTTAAAAAACACCCTTTTGGGGCAAAATACTAAATTTTACAGCCCTTCCTGCATCTGAATATGTGAAATTAAAGCGTTATATACTGCTGTCATATTCTGTTATTAAAAAAAATACTCTTTTTGGGCAAAGTACTTAATATTGCAGCCTTTGCTGCATCTGTTATTGTTAAAACAAGCTTGAAATACTTAAATAATTTTCAGGGTTTTAAAAAACACCCATTTATAGCAATACCCTCCATCTGGGGCCTCTGCCGCATTAGTCAGTGTGCAATTTAAGCTTGAAATACAGCTTTAATTTTCTAGGTTTTACAATTTTAGGGCAAAATACTTAATTTGCGGCCTTGTCTGCATCTGTCAGTGTGAGATACACGCTTTAGATACTGCTGTGCTATTCTGGTATTAAAAAAACACCCATTTTGGACAAAAATCATAATTTTGCAGGCTTTGCTGCATATGTCATTGTGAGATACACCCTTTAGATACCGTTGTTCTATTCTGCTATTAAAAAACACCTATTTAGGGCAAAAATCTTGATTTTGCCACCTTTGCTGCATATGTCATTGCAGGGGCGTCGTTAGGTCAAAACATTCGGGGCTTGAGCCCCGGATGTTTTGACCAGTGCCCAAATGTTATGCTGGCACTGGCAGGGCTGGCCGGCGCTCTGACTCTCCTGCACTACACCGGCCCCGCCACTCACATATATTTATAAACTCTAAACTGTAATCCTAATCCGCCTACAGACTTAATTTAACTTGAAATCAGCGCTCATCTCATTACTAGATTCTTACTCAGCTCCATTAACAGCAGGCAGTGCGGGCGTCGCTCGCTCACTGACGTCAGGCACCTGCTCCTCCCACTAGGCGGTGCCGGCGCATGACGTTAGTGATTCAGCACCGGCCGCACTGCCTGTTATTGGAGCTGACTAGCTGAAAGTAAGATAGTAAAGACTAGAGATGAGCACTGATTTAAAGTTAAAGTTGCAGGATACGGATTAGAATTACATTTTAAAATGTATACTCCTGTGAGTGGCGGGTGGGGGGATCTGTGGATGGCACTGTTATGGGGAGGTAGATCTGTGGATGGCACCGTTATGGGGAGGGGGATCTGTGGATGGCACTGTTATGGGGAGAGGGATCTGTGGATGGCACTGTTAAGGGGAGGGAGATCTGTGGATGGCACTGTTATGGGGAGGGGGATCTGTGGATGGCACTGTTATGGGGAGGGGGATCTGTGAATGGCACTGTTATGGAGGAACTGTGGATGGCACTGTTATGGAGGATCTGTGGATGGCACAGTCCTGTATGCTGGTGCGGCAATGGTAGCATTTTTGGCTATTATATTGAGTGGACCTGGTCTTGGGTAACCCCACAGTGGCACAGCCGCACAGATCATCCCCCAACCCCCCTTGTACTTGTTCTGTTCTGCGGCGCGTGATCCCGTGAGACCCGCCACGGGAGATCACTGGTTTTGCGGGATCACGCGCCGCAGAACAGTATTGCGGACCGAAGTGACTGAAGTTCTGAACTCATGCCCACGCAGCCTGCAAGTAGGAGAACAAGTACAAGTGGGATTGATGGGTTCCAACTTCTGTGATTAGCTTATAGTTGTGGGGTTAGCTTAATTTTAAATTAGGCTGACCATAGGTTAGGCTGATCTGTGGGGTTGCCCAGATGGCTAGGGCCTTCACTGTAGTTATTAACCCCATTCAGCAGTTCCCCATTCACTGAAGGGGGGACTGCTGAAAGGGGTTAATAACTACTGTGAAGGCCCCCCCCGGTGGCGATGAGAGTGTGGCTTCATGGGGTGGGGGCATGGCTTCACGTGGGCTCGTGCCCCGGATATCTTCAGACCCTAGCAACGTCCCTGTGTCATTGTGAGATACATGCGTTAGATACTGTTGTTCTATTCTGTTATTTTAAAAAAAAACACACATTTTGGGCAAGATCCTAAATTTGAGAAATATGAGGAGAGCATCAAATAAGGGACATGGCCCCGGTCGTAGTGCTTCTGGTGGAGCTCCTGTTGCAGGGAGAGGACGTGGTCGATCTGTGCCAGCTATACGCACAAGTGAAACACCTTCCTCAGGTGTGAGTAGGCGACAGAACCTTCAGCGGTATTTGGTCGGGCCTAATGCGGCTATACGAATGGTGAGGCCAGAACAAGTACAGGCGATAGTAGATTGGGTTGCTGACAGTGCCTCCAGTTCCTTTACATTGTCTCCCACCCAGCCTCCTGCTGAAAGATCAGAGTTGGCACCTGCAGTCGATGTCCATCAGTCTTTCACCTCACCCCCTTGCAAATCAGCCAAGCAGTCTGAGCCCCAAGTCATGCAGCAGCATCTTCTACTTTTTGATGACTCTGCTAGCAGGGTTTCCCAGGGCCACCCACCTAGCCCGCCCCAGAAGTGGAAGAGCCCCGATGCCCAACCACTTATGTTTTGCGATGAGTACATGGCTGGACCATCGCAGCACATCTCGGATGATGACGAAACACAGGTGCTAACTGCTGTGGCTTTCGAAAGTGTGCAGACCGACAAGGAAGGCAGTAGTGAAGACTGGGTGGAAGATTATGTGGAGGACGATGAGGTCCTCGACCCCACATGGAATCAAGGTCATGCAAGTGACCTGTATAGTTCGAAGGAAGAGGCGGTGGTCGCACAGAGCCACCAGCACAGCAGAAGAGGGAGCAGGGTGCAAAAGCGGAGCGGCCGTACCCTAGACAGTATGCCTGCTACAACCCACAGCAGCAAGGGACCGAGCACACCAAAGCCAGCTCCAAGCAGTTCCCTGGCGTCGCAGTTCTTCAGACAATGGGCTAACAACAAGACACGAGTGGTTTGCACGCTGTGCAATAAGAGCCTGAAGCGAGGCATAAACGTTCTCAACCTGAGCACAACCTGCATGACCAGGCATCTAAGTGCAAAGCACAAGCTGCAGTGGAGTAGACACCTCAAAAACCAAGAACGGTTTCTGGCTCCTCCTGCTTCCTCTTCTGCTGCAGTCTCAGCTTCTTCATCCACCTCTAAAATGAGAGTGGCAACTGCCACCCCGCAAACAGAGGATCTGCCAGCAACACCACCACCTGGGTCACCAAGCATCTCCACAATCTCCCACGGAAGCGTTCAGCTTTCCATCTCCCAAACACTGGAGCTGAAGAGGAAGTACCCCCCTACCACCCATGATCACTGGCCCTGAATGCCAGCATTTCAAAATTACTGTCCTTTGACATGTTGTCATTCCATCTGGTGGAGACAGAGTTTTAAAAGCCTTATGGCGGTGGCTGTCCCACAGTATGTCGTGCCCAGCCGCCACTACTTTTCCAGGCGTGCCATCCCTTCCCTGCACTACTGTCACCACCAGATCTTTGAGAAGTTCTAATAGACGTTCTTCAGTACTTCCTGCATGATCTTCTTTTGTTTTGCTTTCATTTTGACATCTCTCCTCCCTCTCCCAGCTGTCATCTATTAGCAGTGATTGCCTCCCTATATATGTGCGATAATGGGCGAAATCTTGTAGCAGCTCTGGGACTAGCTGGTTTGACGCACATCCCTTGCCTGGCGCATGTGCTGAATTTGGTGGTGCAGAGGTTCCTTAAAAATTACCCCGATATGTCAGAGCTGCTGCAGAAAGTGATGGCCGTCTGTGCGCGCTTTCAGCGTTCTCACCCTGCTGCTGCTCGCCTGTCAGCACTGCAGCATAACTTCGGCCTTCCCGCTCACCGTCTCATATGCGACGTGCCCACAAGGTGGAACTCCATCTTGCACATGCTGGCCAGACTGTGCGAGCAGCAGCAGGCGATAGTGGAGTTTCAGCTGCAGCACGTACGGGTGAGTTGCTTTGCGGAACAGCATTACTTCATCACCAATGACTGGGCCTCCATGCAAGACCTGTGTTCCTTGTAGCGCTGTTTCGAGTACTCCACCAACATGGCCAGTGCCCATAACGCCGTTCTCAGCGTTACTATCCCACTTCTATGCCTTCTTGAAAAAACGCTGCTGGCGATGATGGAAGAGGATGTGGCACAGGAGGAGGAGGCGGAATAGGGATCATTTCATAGGGTTTCCGGTCAGTCATTCACAAGTGGCTCCGAGGGTTGGTTCCTGCACCCACAAACGCCAGGTACACAATTGTCCAGCCAGGGCACAGTTCTAGAGGAGGAGTTGGAGGAGGAGGAACCGTGTTCACAGCAGGGTGGCACTCAAACCAGCTCACGGCCATCACTGGTGCGTGGCTGGGGGGATACAGAGGACACAGACGATACACCTCCCACAGAGGACAGCTTTTCGTTGCCTCTGGGCAGCCTTGCACACATGAGCGATTACATGCTGCAGTGTCTCCGCAACGACCGCCGAGTTGCCCACATTCTAACTTGTGCTGATTACTGGGTGGCCACGCTGCTGGATCCCCGTTACAAGGACAACGTACCGTCCTTAATTCCATCAGTGGAGCGTGATCGTAAGATGCGCAAGTACAAGCACACGCTGGTAGACGTGCTGCTGGTGGCATTTCCACCTGACAGCGGGGGCACAGTGGAAGCACAAGGTGAAGGCAGAGGAAGAGGTCGCCAACGGAGCTGGGGCACCGCCAGCAAATCAGAAGGCAGGGTTAGCATTGCCAAAATGTGGAACAGCGTTGTCAGCACACCACAACAACCAGCACCACCAGCTGATATGGAACGTCTTAGCAGGAGGCAGCATTTCACCTACATGGTGGAGCAGTATGTTTGCACACGCCTACACGTACTGAATGATGGGTCTGCCCCCTTCAACTTCTGGGTCTCAAAATTGGACACATGGCCCGAGCTTGCCCTTTACGCCTTGGAGATACTGGCCTGCCCTGCGGTCAGTATATTATCTGAACGTGTGTTTAACACTGCAGGGGGGCGTCATCACAGACAAGCGAAGCCGCCTGTCCACAGCCAATGTGGACAAGCTCACGTTCATTAAAATTAACCATTCATGGATCCCTCAGGACTTGTCCGTACCTTGTGCAGAATAGACATGTATACCAGCACTAACCAGCCATTGTTATACTGAAGCACAACTGCTCATTCTTGTATTTTCGATATTTCACACACTTTTAGAGTGTACCCTAATTTTAAAAAATAAAATTAAAAACAAAAACCTGTATTGGCTACCTTGTCCTCCTCCACCGCCGCTTCCACCTACACCGCTACGTCCACCGCCTCCTCAAACTCCTACTCCATATGGAACTCCACCTCAGAAATAATTTTTTTTTATTTGTACGTATTTTATTTTATATCATTTCACTACTTTGTCATTTAGATTTTCGGGTAAAATTAACCAATTTTTGGGTGTATAGTGCCACTGCTATAACTAGTAGGCCGTTTAAAAAAAAAAATTGTCATCAACATTTTCGTGTGAAATTCACCAAACTTTGGGGTGTAAAGTACCACTGCTATACCTAGTAGAACGTTTAAAAAAAAAAAAAATTGTCATTAACATTTTCGTGCAAAATTTACCAATTTTTGGGTGTATGGTACCACTGCTATACCTAGTAGACCGGTAAAAAATACATAAAAAAATTGGCAGTTACATTTTCTGTTGAAATTAACAAATTTTGTTGGTGTATAGTACCACTGCTATACCTAGTAGACCGGTAAAAAAATAAAAAAAATTGTCAGTTACATTTTCTGGCGAAATTAACAAATTTTTGGGTGTATAGTACCACTGCTATACCTAGTAGACAGGTTAAAAAAAAAAAAAAAAAAAATATATATATATATATATATATATATATATATATATATATATTGTCATTTACATTTTTGGGTGAAATTAACAAATTTTTGGGTATTAAGTACCACTGCTACACCTAGTAGGCCGGTTAAAAAAATTATTGTCATTTACATTTTAGGGTGAAATTCACGTATTTTGGTGTGCATAGTACCACTGCTATACCTAGTGGACCGGCAAAAAATAAATAAAAAAATTGTCAGTTACACTTTCTGGTGAAATCACCAAATTTTTGGGGTATAGTACCACTGCTATACTTAGACAGGTTAAAAAAAAAAATAGTCAATTACATTTTCCGGTGAAATTCACCAATTTTTGGGTGTGATGTACCACTGCTATACCTAGTAGATAGGTTTAAAAAAAAAAAAAAAAAATTGTCAATTAAATTTTTGGATGAAATTCGCAAATTTTTGGGTGTAATATACCCCTCCTCTACCTAGTTGACAGCTTAATAAATTTCAATAATTTTTCTGTTACATTCTTGGGTTGACATTATTCAATTTTAGACGTGAATAAACACCTGCTATGCATAGATGACAGGGAATAAAATTTAATATATTATTCAGTAATTAATGCGCGCCACATCCTTTCATTCAATGCTTCTACTTTGAAAAGTTTTCACACTTTTACGCTTTAATAATTTCTCCCATATTTCAACTCTATAATTTTTAATTTGAAAAAATGAATCCTCCCTTGGATGTGGTCTCTCTTTCTCATGGTCCCTCTCTGGCCTAGAACTCTGATTCCCCGCCACCCGTGATCACCATGGTAGGCACATAAAAGAACATCGAAAGTTGATAGAGCAGATATGAAATTGGATCGTGAACATGACGGGGATGTGCAACATGGTGGAGCAGTAAGTGTGCACACGCCTACACGTACTGACTGACAGGGGTCAGCCCCTGCAACTTCTGGGTCTCCAAATTGGGCGCATGACCTGAGCTTGCCCTTTAGCCCTTGGACGTGCTGGCCTGCCCTGCAGCCAGTGTATTGTCTGAACGTGTGTTTAGCATGACTGGAGGGGGTTATCACAGGATATATTTCCCAATGTTTTGGGGTGTACCCTTATTTAAAAAAATACAAATACATTTAAAGCCAAAAAGAAGTGTAGGCTACCTCCTCCTCCTCCACCGCCACTTCCACATACACAATCCACCGCCTCCTCAACCTCCTACTCCATATGGACCTGGTCCTCCTAGAGCAAGATTATAATTTTTTATTTTTACATATTTTATGTTATTTTAAGTAATTTCGCTATCCACATTTGTTTGCGGAGTACTTGCCATGCTCTTAACCACATTTTGATGACATTTGCAGCCCTCTAGCCCTTTCCATGACATTTTTACAGCCATTTTAGTGCTCAAAAGTTTGGGACAAGTTCGGGTTCGGGGTCAAGTTTGGGACAAGTTCGGGTCCCGAACTCGAACTTTTTTTTGGAAGTTCGTCCGAGCCTGTCGAACCCGAACATCCAGGTGTCCGCTCAACTCTACCTATAGGCTCTCCTCTGCTTTACACCTATCTAAAAATAAATAAAACTTGGGCTACTATCACACTAGCGGGTGAACAGCCTGTCGGATCCGTGCTGCCGCTATTCGTAGCATAGTTTTATTCCGGCCGCCTCTCGGCATGTTTGACGTGCTGCCGCTGGAAATCCGGTGCGTCCTCATTATAGTCAATGGGGCCGGAGCGATAGTCCGGGGGCACACGTGCACTAGAAGCAGCATGGACCCGACAGGCTGTTCACCCGCTGGAACAGCCTACCGGAGTTCCTTGCCGCTAGTGTGAAACTAGTTAAAGGGTAAGGTCGAGTTCATATCACGTTTTTGCTATCTGTTTCATGTATACATACAGTGGCATCCTTCATCATAGTTTGAAAGAAAAATGTATATGTAAGGGTACTTTCATAGCGTTTAAGTTTTCCGGTATTGAGATCCATCATAGGGGCTCAATAACGAACAAAAACGCTTCAGTTTTGTCCCTATTCATTGTCAATAGGGACAAACTGAACTGGACAAAACGGAGTGCACCAGAATGCATTCTGTTCCGTTTAGTTGCATTCCCAGCCCGGAGATCAAACCGTAACATGTTGTATTTTGCTTTCCGTCCTGGGATGCGGTGCAAGGCGGATCCGGCATTACGCCAACGCACGGATCCGTTTTCTCTGACACAATAGAAAATGGACCCGTCCCCCATTGACTTTCAATGGAGTTCATGACGGATCCGTCTTGACAATGTTAAAGATAATACAACCGGATCCGTTCATAACGGATGCAGATGGTTGTATTTTCAGTAACGGAAGTGTTTTTGCTGGACCCTGCTGGATCCAGCAAAAACGCTAGTGAGAAAGTAGCCTTAACATATACGTTTTTCCTACTGGACTCTGCAGGATAGAAAAGCGTTGGGTGCTGCACTTTTATATCCCTCCCCCCCCCAACATATACGTAAAAATGGATGGCAAAAACGTGATGTGAACACAGCCTAACCTTATATTTAACCCCTAATGTACAGCGCTGGTTGTCTATTTTAAATATGGCAACCGTAAGGCCTCTTTCACACAAGCGTAGCGGAGTAGCGGATTGGCTCAGGATGCGTTCAGGGTGCATTCACTGAAACTTACACCATTTTGCAAGCAAGTTCAGTCAGTTTTGTCTGCAATTGCGTTCAGTTTTTTCCCGCGCGGGTGCAATGCGTTTTGATGCATTTTTCACGCGCGTGATAAAAAACGGAAGGTTTACAAACATCTTTTAGCAACCATCAGTGAAAAATGCATTGCATCCGCACTTGCTTGCAGATGCAACGCGTTTTTCACTGAAGCCCGTTCACTGCCAGGGCTGCGTGAAAAACGCAGAATATAGAACATGCTGCGTTTTTCACGCAACGCAGAACTGATGCATGAAAAAAAACGCTCATGTACACAGACCCATTGAAATTAATGGGTAAGGATTCAGTGCGGGTGCTATGCGTTCACGTCACGCATTGCACCCGCGAGGAAAACTCGCTCTTGTGAAAAGCGAGTGCAGCAGGTGCCATAGCCCCAGGGTTACTGCTTTTTAAACAGCAGAGGTCTGAGGCTAATGTCTGTGACCGGGGTGCTATATACTGTAGTATACTATATATACTGTATACTGTAGGGGTGTTGTATACTGTCGGGTGTTGTAAAATATCCATGTACACTAGAGATGAGTGAATTTCTGAAAAAATTCGATTCGGCTGGTTCGCTGAATTTTTCAAAAAGATTTGCTTCAATCTGAATTTATTTGCGGTGAATTACGTTAAAAAAAACGGCTATTTCCTGGCTGCAGAGCTCCTTTATAGTGGTGTAGAACACTGTGCCTTGCAGTAACACGCATAGGGAGTCTGCTGTGGTAGTGAAATACCAATGTGAGTCCATATGACGTGCAGATGACAGGCGTCGCTCTTAGAATCACTATGAGAAAAAGGTTGAATGGCACGCTTCAACTTGTGTAGGGAGGTGCTCAGTGGTATACACGGTTCATGTATTTGAAATTCAAATGCTTATTTTTATTGATATTAACTTATTGTATCCATCTAAAAAAAATTAAGCCACTGGCCAACGTTTCGGTTAACAATAGACCTTGATCATGGCTGTAGTCATGGTGCTACGTGGTGGAGCTGGATGGCTCTTAGAATCACTGCACACTTCACTTATTTGGGCAGTCACGGGGACAAAACTGACCAAGTTACTGAAGTATCAACTCAGTCTTACAGGTCGATGTTAACGTCATGAAGAAGCGCACTCCTTTTACACCGTCGTCAGCTGATTCCACATAGATGTCTACAGAACCTGTTCTATTAAACGCTCATACAAGTAGAGACTCCCGACAGAGTGGAGAGGGTGTCAGCGGTAATTTTGTGTTGACATCACTGATTATTTTGCCCTTCCTCTGATCCGTCAGAAAAATAACCCCCAAAAAACGGATCTTGTCTGTGGAGCATACGCCTTCACTTGGTCAGCATTTGCTCAATAATCCATCAGTATTGCTGATGCTAAAAAAAAACAGGAGTGGATCTAAAACAGAGATAACACGTGAATGGAATATTTGCATGTCTTCTGTGTTTTTTATCCACTCCTGCTTTTGGCTACCAAATCATAAGCCAATTCTGATGGGACCAAACAGGCCTTACAGCTGCTACACAGACAGGATCCGTTGTACGTCTCATTTTTCCTTCCTTCTGACAGATCAGAAGAAAGGTCAAATAAATGATGATGTCAGCCAGGCCAAAAGCCAAAATAGTGGACCAGTTTGAACTCGTGAGCCATGCAGGGCGCATGGCTCAGCCCTCCTTGACACAGTGCTGACACCATGTTCTTCCCGTTGTTGGTCACCATGGTTCCGATTTTGAGTTGTTGCGGAGAAAGCCAGAATTCGATTTCTTGATGAAGGACATGTGAATTGTCCCTGCAGAGGAGGCTGAGGACATGGTGGAAGATGAGGAGGCAGTGGCGGACATTGTCACAGGACCAACGGCGTGACAACGTGGAGGCGAAAGTGGCGTGACCTGGCTAAGTTTCTGGTGTGGCAGAAACCACATTAACCCAGTGGGCCGTAAAGGACATGTATTGTCTTTGACTGTAGTCACAGTTCCACACGTCGGCGCTGCCGTGCACTTTGGCAGAAACCGACAGGCTCAAGGACTGACCCACCTTCTGTTCTACATATTCGTGCAGGGCTGGTACTGCCTTTTTAACAAAGAAATGACGGCTTGGGACTCTCCACCTCGGCTCGGCACAAGCCATCAGTCCTCTGAAAGGTGCAGAGTACACCACTTGGAATGGGAGGGACTGCAGCACCAGCAATTTGGCCAGGAGCACATTCATCTTCTGCACCGTTGGAGGAATGCACGCATGCTGCTGTCTTTTGGCAGCCGCTTTGGTGATCGATTGCTGCCGGAATGACTGACAAGGAGGAGGAGGAGCAGGAGCATCTGGACCAACAGAAGATGGGATTGACAGACAGCTCCCTTCGGCTGAGGTGGTGGAGCCTTGACTACCTAAAACCAGGGTGCGTGCCACTGGGTGATGCAGTGGTTGCAGCGGCAGGCTGGACCACCACATTGGAGTCACGTTCTCCCAGGCCATATTATGGTGACGCTGCATATGTTGGCGCATGGCCGTGGTGCCAACATTGGCACACTGGCCACACTTCACCTTCTGCCCACATATTCTACATATGGCCATGATAACCTCCTCCGGCGGCTTAAAGGGAACCTGTCACCAGGATTTTGTGTATAGAGCTGAGGACATGGGCTGCTAGATGGCCGCTAGCACATCCGCAATACACAGTCCCCATAGCTCTGTGTGCTTTTATTGTGTCAAAAAAAAGGTTTTGATACATATGCAGATTAACATAAAAGAGTCATATCTTACTTGTAATCGAAAATTTTCAAGGGTCTCTAGGACCATCTGTGGCCCTTATTCCTCACTGACTGATTATTAAAACTTATACTTTTATTGTATCTTAGTTAAAAATTGTCCTATTATATCAGGAGAACACACTATTAAAATTCCTCAGGATCTGGAGTAGGGGTTCTGTGTTTCACACTTTCAAGTACATTCAAGTACATACACTTTCGTCACTATACAGCTTGCTCTGGAGGTGCCTGATAGGAGGGATACCTGAGAAGTATCAGGCACCTCCAGAGCAAGCTGTATAGTGACGAAAGTGTATGTACTTGAATGTACTTGAAAGTGTGAAACACAGAACCCCTACTCCAGATCCTGAGGAATTTTAATAGTGTGTTCTCCTGATATAATAGGACAATTTTTAACTAAGATACAATAAAAGTATAAGTTTTAATAATCAGTCAGTGAGGAATAAGGGCCACAGATGGTCCTAGAGACCCTTGAAAATTTTCGATTTAAATAATAATGTGGTCACCTCCTGAGAGACCTATATGTATGTTGGTCGTATGATATCTTACTTGTGTGACCAGAGAAGAGTCATATTTTCAAGCTCTGACTCATCTCAGGTTAATTTGCATATGTATCAAATCGGTTTTCATACACAATAAAAGCACACAGAGCTATGGGGATTGGATATGGCAGATGTGCTAGCGGCCATCTAGTAACCCATGTCCTCAGCTCTATACACAAAATCCCGGTGACAGGTTCCCTTTAACAGAAAACTGCCACACTGCAGACTAGGTAATTTTTCCCCCAACAGTCCGAACTGACTGACTGCTAACGTCGCTGCCTCCGTGAACCCCTGCACCATTACTTCCCAGGATGGTAGGCTGCTGCGAAGTGGGTGGTCTAACCAGGGCACGTTTGGCTCCCGACCTCCCACTGCTGCCACCCTGCTGACTCCCAGACAGCCATGCTACCACCTTGCTGGCTCAGCCGCTGCCTCAGGGAAAAGCTGCCACCCTCTTCTCCTGATGATGATGAAGCCCCTTCTGCACCTGGCTCCCAAGTGCAATTGGCTTCATCATCGAGTAATGTCTGCATGTCACTGATGTCCTTATCAAAGTTCTCTGGGTCAGGAGCCTGACCGCTTGCAACACCACCTCCCACGCCACTCTCCTCATCACTACTTGCCCACCTAGCGGAGGATGTGGCGGATGTCTGCTCCAGATCTTGGCTGGGCAGTAGCTGCTGACTGTCCTCTAGTAGCTCGTCCGCGCTGTATAGTGGAGCTGAGCCCACAGCATACAATACTTCTGTGGGTGAGGGAACAGAAAAGGACAAAGGCAGGTTGCGGACAGGTGAGGGCACAGGTCCTGCTCCCGGGCCACGCCAAATAAGGGTTCCGTCTGACGAACCCACCGACTGTTGTCGGGTTGTCTGATGTCACTTGGGATGAAGTGGATGACCAAGTTAACCAATCAAGAACCGCTGGGTTGCTGGTGAAGACACGACTGCTAGATGACATCGAGAGCTCAGGCCTCTCGCTGCGACTCCTGCTGCCATGCCCCCTTACTCTGCTGCGGCAGAAACATTTAGGCCTCTGCCACTCCTCTGTGCATGGCCTGGCACTTCTCCGTCTGACATACTTTTGGCTGAACTAAATAAATTAAAAGCAAATTAAAACACCCCTAAAAGCAACAAATATATTTTTCGCCACTAATGCTTTCAACACAAATAACTGCAACAGTGAAGTGCGTATATATTTTTCTTTCTGTACTGAAATAGGCCATTAAACGCTTTCACCACAATAACTGCAACAGTGAAATGCCTAGATATTTTTCTTTCTGTACTGAAATAGGCCACTAAACGCTTTCACCACAAATAGCTGCAACAGTGAAATGTGTATATACTGTATAACTGCAGAAGTGAACTGAGAATATATATTTATTTTTGTACTGAAATAGGCCACTAGAACATTTTCACCACAAATAACTGCAACAGTGAAGTGTGCATATATTTTTCTTTCTGTACTGAAATAGGCCACTAAACGCTTTCACCACAAATAGCTGCAACAGTGAAATGTGCATATACTGTATTACTGCAGAAGTGAACTGAGAATATATTTTTATTTTTCCACAGATATAAGCCACTAAAGGCTTTTCAACATAGCACTTGCACCCCAAAAACATATTGCTGGAATGACAGAGCTGTCTAATGGCTATTTGGATCTCCAAATAATCTTTCCCTGCACTTGTAAATCGCATTTTTTTCACATCGAGGTTTTTCCTATCACTGTCCCTAGCGCCTTCTAACGTCTCTACCTGCACTAAGATGCTGTGAAATGATTCCTCCCTATCCTTTCCCTGCACTTATAAATCGTTTCTTCGTTTTTTTTTCCACAATGAGGTTTTTCCTATTGCTGTCCTTAGCGCCTTCTCACGTCTGTCCCTGCACTCAGAACGCTGGAAAATGTCTGCATCCAAGATGGCTGGCTGCTGATTGGCTGCATGCAGGCATGTTAATCTGGGTGATCTCGTCTTCCCAGAGTTCCTTGCCCCATGTTTTCACATGTACAACAGCCATTTTAGGAAAAATGCGATTCGTTACCACGAAGCACAAGGAAATTTGCATTCGTTGCAAATTAAATTTTTCCTGAAATTCGGATCGAATTGCACTTCGGCAGTTTTGATTCGCTCATGTACACTATGAGAGGCTGGGAATGTTATGCTATAAATATATATATATGTTGTATCATTTTCTTTAACCTCTAGAGGTCCTGCACCGTACATGTACGGCAGGCTGATCAGGCGGGTGCAGGAACTGCACCCGTCTGATTAGCGGCACGGACCCGGCAGTCGTATTAACCCCTTGTATTCCGTGGTCAAAGCTGACCGCGGCATGTGGAGGGTACTGGTGGAGGGTCCGCATCTCCATCGGGTCCTTTCGCTGACAGGCAATGCATTGCAATACAGGATGTATTGTAATGCATTGAAGAGGGGATCAGACACCAGAAGTGTAAAGTAAAAAAAAAAAGTAAAAAAAAAGCTTCTTTCCTAAAATAAAACACATAATTTTTTTTTAAATAATAGAAAAATAAGAAAAACAGACGTATTGGGTATTGCTGCATCTGGAACGACGGCTCTATAAAAATATCACATGATCCATTCCCTCACCTGAACGCCGTAGAAAAAATAAAAAAAAAAACTGTGCTAAAACAGCCATTTTTTTGTCACCTTACATCACAAAAAGTGCAACACTAAGCGATTAAAAAGGCGTATGCTCCCCAAAATAGTACCAATCAAACAGTCACCTCATCCTGCAAAAAAATTATTAAAAAAAGGTGTCAAAAAAGCTATTTTTTGTCACTTTATCTCACAAAAAGTGTAATACCAAGTGATCAAAAAGTCATATGTACCCTAAAATAGTGACAATCAAACCGTCATCTCATCCTGAAAAAAATTAGCCCCTACATAAGACAATCGGGCAAAAAATTAAAAAGCTAAGGCTTTCAGAATATGTTTTTTCAAAAATGCTTTATTATGTAAAACTGATATTGTCGCATCCGTATCAACCTGCAATATGAAAAAAGAACAAGATCTAACCTGTCAGATGAACATTGTAAAAAACAAAAAATTAAAACGGTGCAAAACAGCTATTTTATTTACCAACAAAATTGTCACCTTATCCCTTAGTTTCCAAAACTGGGTCACTTTTTGGGAGTTTCTACTCTAGGGGTGCATCAGAGGTTCTTCAAATGTGACATGGCAACATAAAATTATCCCAGTGAAAACTGCCCTCCCAAAACCATATGGCGCTCCTTTCCTTCTGCGCCCTGCAGTGTGTGGATACAGCAGTTTACGATCACAAATGGGGTGTTTCTGTAAACTACAAAATCAGGGTAATAAACATTGAGTTTTGTCAGAGTAAGTCCCACTCAAAGAGGCAACCTTGGCGTGGTGAATGGGCTTATGCCTTTTGATCAAAATGTACACTAATGCCTTTTGATCAAAATGTACACTAATGCCTTTTGATCAAAATGTACACTAATGCCTTTTGATCAAAATTTACACTAATGCCTTTTGATCAAAATTTACACTAATGCCTTTTGATCAAAATTTACACTAATGCCTTTTGTATAGCATGCAGTATAGTGGGCTGTACACTTTAATATTGCGCTGGGAAGCGAGTTTAATTAAATCTAAGCATAGCATTGTGGATGTACAATCCAGTACTGTTTTTCTCCCCTTGATATACAATGCCTTGCAAAAGTATTCACCCCCTTGACTTGTATGTGAAGGCACATACACTACATATAAAACAAGACAAAAACACAGAAATATAGTGGCAAATCTGGGGGAGCTGCTCAACCCCTAACACTGTAGCGTGTTTTTCATTGGGGGAGCAGCCAGTTTGCTGTGGACCGCAGCAAACGACTATCCCCAGCAAAAAATATTTTGCATACGGTGGAGGATGTCGCCACAGTGTTAGGGGTTGAGCAGCTCCCCCAGATTTGCCACTATATTTCTGTGTTTTTGTCTTGTTTTATATGTAGTGTATGTGCCTTCACCTGGCATTCAAACACTCTTTGCACCTGGTAGCCTCCATTACATAGTCTGATATGGGTGTGGCTTACAGTCTGGCTTTGTTCACATTGCACTAGTTGTCCTGCTAGGCGGTTGTGTGGAAGCCTGGCTGTGAGCTGGATTACATCACCCTCAGACCTTGTTCACACCATAGGTAGCGTAGTGGTAGGACCCCTTGCCATGCTGAGAACCGTGACGTGGTGCTTGGGGCTCCGATATCTTCCTGACAGGAATATATTGGCAAAAGTCTCAGCTTTTAATATCTGCATTTATGACTAGCCAGTATAGTCAGTGGCATATCCGTTTGGTGCATTTTTTCTGTGATTTATGATTATATTTTCATCCGCACAATGCTCCGTTTTGTGTAGGATGCCTTTGTGGTGCATGTGGACCGCGCCGACATCCTCCACCGTATGCAAAATATTTTTTGCTGGGGATAGTCGTTTGCTGCGGTCCACATGCGGTGGGGCTGCTCCCCCAATGAAAAACACGCTACAGTGTTAGGGGTTGAGCAGCTCCCCCAGATTTGCCACTATATTTCTGTGTTTTTGTCTTGTTTTATATGTAGTGTATGTGCCTTCACCTGGCATTCAAACACTCTTTGCACCTGGTAGCCTCCATTACATAGTCTGATATGGGTGTGGCTTACAGTCTGGCTTTGTTCACATTGCACTAGTTGTCCTGCTAGGCGGTTGTGTGGAAGCCTGGCTGTGAGCTGGATTACATCACCCTCAGACCTTGTTCACACCATAGGTAGCGTAGTGGTAGGACCCCTTGCCATGCTGAGAACCGTGACGTGGTGCTTGGGGCTCCGATATCTTCCTGACAGGAATATATTGGCAAAAGTCTCAGCTTTTAATATCTGCATTTATGACTAGCCAGTATAGTCAGTGGCATATCCGTGTGGTGCATTTTTTCTGTGATTTATGATTATATTTTCATCCGCACAATGCTCCGTTTTGTGTAGGATGCCTTTGTGGTGCATGTGGACCGCGCCGACATCCTCCACCGTATGCAAAATATTTTTTGCTGGGGATAGTCGTTTGCTGCGGTCCACATGCGGTGGGGCTGCTCCCCCAATGAAAAACACGCTACAGTGTTAGGGGTTGAGCAGCTCCCCCAGATTTGCCACTATATTTCTGTGTTTTTGTCTTGTTTTATATGTAGTGTATGTGCCTTCACCTGGCATTCAAACACTCTTTGCACCTGGTAGCCTCCATTACATAGTCTGATATGGGTGTGGCTTACAGTCTGGCTTTGTTCACATTGCACTAGTTGTCCTGCTAGGCGGTTGTGTGGAAGCCTGGCTGTGAGCTGGATTACATCACCCTCAGACCTTGTTCACACCATAGGTAGCGTAGTGGTAGGACCCCTTGCCATGCTGAGAACCGTGACGTGGTGCTTGGGGCTCCGATATCTTCCTGACAGGAATATATTGGCAAAAGTCTCAGCTTTTAATATCTGCATTTATGACTAGCCAGTATAGTCAGTGGCATATCCGTGTGGTGCATTTTTTCTGTGATTTATGATTATATTTTCATCCGCACAATGCTCCGTTTTGTGTAGGATGCCTTTGTGGTGCATGTGGACCGCGCCGACATCCTCCACCGTATGCAAAATATTTTTTGCTGGGGATAGTCGTTTGCTGCGGTCCACATGCGGTGGGGCTGCTCCCCCAATGAAAAACACGCTACAGTGTTAGGGGTTGAGCAGCTCCCCCAGATTTGCCACTATATTTCTGTGTTTTTGTTACATTACAGCCTTAAGTTCAATGTTTTTTTTTTGTCTATATTTTATGTTATGGATCAGAACACAATTGTCTAAGTTGGTGAAGTGACTATATATAAATAAAACTATTGTTTAGAAATAGAAAACTTGCGTATGTATTCACCCCCTTTGTTAGGAAGCCCATAAAAAAATAATTACCTTCAGAAGTCACATAATTAGTGAAATGATGTCCACTTGTGTGCAATCTAAGTGTCATTAATACACACCTTTTTTTTTAAAGGCCCCAAAGGCGGCAACACCTAAGCAAGAGGCATCACTAACCAAACACTGCCATGAAGACCAAGGAACTTTCCAAACAAGTAAGGGACAATGTTGTTAAGTAAGAGTCAGGGTTAGGTTATAAAAACATATCCAAATCTTTGATGATGCCCAGGAACACCATCAAATCTATCATAACCAAATAGAAGGAACATGGCATAACAGCAAACCTGCCAAGAGACGTCTGCCCACCAAAACTCATCGACCGGGCAAGGGGGGCATTAATCAGAGAGGCAGGACAGAGACCTAAGGTAACCCTGGAGGAGCTGCAGAGTTCCACAGCAGAGACTGGAGTATCTGTACATAGGTAACAATAAGGCGTACACTCCATAGAGTTGGGCTGTATGGCAGAGTGGCCAGAAGAAAGCCATTACTTTCAGCTAAAAACAAAAAGACACGTTGTGAGTTTGTGAAAAGGCATGTGGGAGACTCCCAAAATGTAAGGAGGAAGGTGCTCTGGTCTGATGAGACTAAAATTGAACTTTTCTGCCAGCAAAGAAAACGCTATGTCTGGAGCAAACCCAACAAATCACATCACCCAAAGAACACCATCCCCACAGGGAAACATGGTGGTGGCAGCATCATGCTGTGGGGATGTTTTTCAGCAGCCGGGACTGGGAAACTAGTAAGAGTTGAGGGAAAGATGGATGGTGCTAAACAGGGCTTTTTTTCTAGCGGAACGCACCAGAACGGTGTTCCGCCACCTTTTGACATCGCAGCCTGCCATGCTCCAGCATCGCAGGCTGCGATGTATCAGCGGGGAGGGACTGGGTGGAGGAGCTGGGGGCCGGCCTACTTTATGAATGAAGCAGGCGGCGCAGGCACGTGACGTCAGTCAGTGACGCTGCCGCTCGTCTGCCCGGCCGGCCTGCATTACGATATAACAGTAGCCCTGTGAGTAGGATATATTGAATGTTATACTACAGAGGGGGCAGCATGAATCATTATTAAATGAATTACACATTTTATAACTGTACTGGAGCGGCAGTGGGGGGTCTGTGGATGACACTGTTATAGGATGGGGGGGTCTGTGGATGGCACTGTTATAGGATTGGGGGGTTTGTGGATGGCACTGTTATAGGATGGGGGATCTGTGGATGCCATCCACAGATCCTCCACCCCATAACAGTGCCATCCACAGATCCTCCACTCCATACCAGTGCCATCCCCAGATCCCCCATTAACAGTGCCATCCCCATCTTGGTGGTTTCTTTGCTGGGCTGGACTTTTATAGCCCCCCCAAATTTTACTTGCATCCCTGTTCTCTAAAGGGGCGGTTTTAGGGGGCGGTCCTAGGGGTGGGTAGGGGCGTGACCAGGGGAGGGGAGGTGAGTTCCACCACCTTTTCTCTGAGAAAAAAGCCCTGGTGCTAAATACTGGGATATTATTGAGCAAAACCTGTACCACTCTGTGTGTGATTTGAGGTTAGGATAGAGGTTCACCTTCCAGCAGGACAATGACCCCAAACACACTGCTAAAGCAACACTTGAGTGGTTTAAGGGGAAACATGTAAATGTGTTGGAACGGCCTAGTCAAAGGATCTAAAGCAGTTTTGCAAGGAGGAATGGGCAAAAATCCCAGTGGTAAGATGTGGCAAGCTCATAAAGACTTATCCAAAGCGACTTGGAGCTGTGATTGCCGCAAAAGGTGGCTCTACAAAGTATTGACTTTAGGGGGGTGAATAGTTATGCACATTGACTTTTTCTGTTATTTTATCCTATTTGTTGTATGCTTCACAATAAAAAAATAAAATAAAACTTATTCAAAGTTGTAGGCATGTTCTGTAAATTAAATTATGCAAATCCTCAAACAATCCATATTAATTCCAGGGTGTGAGGCACCAAAATACGAAAAAAGTGAGGGAGGAGGGGGGGTTTAAAACTTTTGCAAGGCACTGTATGCATGTAGAATTTTTCTTATTTATTACTGGTATCGGAACTTCTCCCATTCTGCACAGGTGGTTTTAATTTCTGCATATACAGTAAGTGGTAATTGACCTGCAGTTCCCGATAACAATGGACATGTTGTGTTAGACAGCTGTTCACATGGTGCAGTACTGTGTGGTCGCCTTTGGTTTTGTGGCGTTGTGCTGGTGGGTTGGTGGGACCTAGTGCCATGGGTGGCATTGTCAGACAGCAGGGTTGCTGTTTGACTCCTGGGTCTTGCTGCCTACTAGGGCAGTACCGCTTTGTCACCGCATTGCGCTGCGCCTTTTTGTCAGAGTAGGTCCCACTCAAAGAGGCAACCTTGGCATGGTGAGTGGGCTTCTGCCTTTTGATCAAAACATACACTAATGCCTCTTGTACAGCATGCAGTATAGGGGGCTGTACATTTTAATATTGAGCTTAGAAGCGAGTTTAATTAGATCTAAGCATAGCATTGTGGATGTGTGATCCAGTTCTGTTTATCTCCCTGTGATATATATAGAGTTTTGCTTGGCTGTTAACCCTTACTTTGTTACTGAAAAAAATGGATTAAAATGGAAAATCTGCCAAAAAAGTTAAATTCAGAAATGTTATCTACATTTTCCTTTAATTCTTGTGGAAAACCTGAAAAAAAAAGGGCTAAGAAAGTTTGTAAAATTAGTTTTGAATACGTTAAGGGGTGAAGTTCCTAAAATGGGGCCATTTATGGGTGGTTTCTATTATGTAAGCCCCACAGTGACTTCATAACTGAACTGTTCCTTAAAAAAGTGGGTTTTGGAAACTTTTGGAAAAATTTCAAGATTTGCTTCTAAACTTCTAAGCCTTCTAACGTCCCCCAAAAAATAAAATGGCATTTACAAGATGATCTAAACATAAAGTAGACATATTGGAAATGTAAACTAATAACTATTATATGAGGTATCACTATGTGTTCTAAAAGCAGAGAAATTGAAATTTGGAAAGTTGCGATTTTTTTTTATTTTTTTTGTAAATTTGGGATTTTTTAAAAATATAAATGAAAAATATTTACAGAAATTTACCACTATCATGAAGTACAATGTGTCACGAGAAAAAAAATCTCAGAATGGCGTGGATAAGTAAAAGCGTTCCAAAGTTATTACCACATAAAGTGACACATGTCAAATAAAAAAAGTAAACGGCCTGGTCCTTAAAGGGAACCTGTCATGTGGATATTTGATTATAATCTAACTAATTATATACAATCATTAACTACTAAAAAGTGCCTCAGATGTATTCACTTACACACAAAGATGCCGCATGCTAATGAGCTAATTCGAGTCCAGCGTGAGGTCATCGAGTCCAGCGTATATTTAATTAACAGCTATAGCCACTCCCCTGCCCACCTGCTGCTGGTTCATATGGACAAACTGTCATTCAGCAGCAGGTGGGCGGGGAGTGTCAGGAGCTCATGAATATTCATGACTCATCATTATCAGCTGGAGCTTTTCAATACAAGATGTTGGCAGATTGACTGGGTCAATTAAAGAAAGTGACCCAGTATTTTGCTAAAAGAATCAGTCACTTATTTATGTTGCCCTTAGTTAGGACACCATAAAACTAGTGACAGGTTCCCTTTAACAATATAACAAAACAATAGCAAAGACAGGTGCACTCTGCAGTCTCACTAAACCCTCAAACTGATTTTAAAATTGAGAGATTAGTCAACATGTCCTACGGTGTAGAATATGTCTAAGCCCGGGCACCACGCCAAGGTTTCTCAAGTAGCCCGGGACCTAACATTCTCCTACCTGAGCCGTATGGGCAATACCAGGAGCCAGTGGGCAAATTACAGGAGCATGAGGCCGACTCACAAACAGCTCACCAGTTACCTCCAGCATGTAGCCATGCTTGCAATGGGAGGAGGGAGGAGTCTGCGAGTCCCACTCAAGACTGGCTGATATGGCCCAGACCTCACAGGTAAACCTAAATGTGGCCTGTAGATGGAAAACAGGCACATTTAAATTGGAGTTTATACACCTCCAGGAATCTATATATACAAACTAAAAAGACAGGGTGGTATTAGCAGGAGGTGCTCAAACCCACATGCAGTCGTGCATATATACAGGGGAGCAAATCCTGCACTTGTGGCCCGTTGCTAATGGCGATCCCCAGCAAAATGCATACTGTGGAGGATGCCCGCGGCGAACCACAAGTACCACAATAGACATCTCACACAAGGTAGCAAGTGCGGATGTCATAATCAATATAACAATATAACAAAACAATAGCAAAGACAGGTGCACTCTGCAGTCTCACTAAACCCTCAAACTGATTTTAAAATTGAGAGATTAGTCAACATGTCCTATTGATTATGACATCCGCACTTGCTACCTTGTGTGAGATGTCTATTGTGGTACTTGTGGTTCGCCGCGGGCGAACCACATCCTCAATTTTTGTGAGGACCAGCAGTAGCATGATGGTGGCGGTGGCATGACTGAGGCAGCAGCAGACATACAGCTATGATTTTTGGAATGCCGCAGCAGTGGCATGATGCCGCATCGAATTGCTGGGCATGTAGAATTGTTTCCTGGCCACACATTCCATTATCAATGGCTGATGGAGCGGAGAAAGAGTCTGAGCGAGAGAAATGGAAAAGGATGTTGATGATGCGAAAGACACCGTATTGCCTGTGAATGCGGCCTGGATGGCGCATGGGGTACTGAGAGTAGGAGGGAAGCTTCATGAGGTGATGCCATTTCATGTGGTTCAGTAGAGCTGTAGTGCCTACCGTTGTGTTTGCATGCCCACTCATTTTGCTCTTTCACAGTTTGCACAGGGCAATGCTTCTGTCTTACTGCAGCGTGGAGAAAAACTGGTAAATGGTAGAGGCAGCCGAGCTTGGCTTAGCTTATTTTTTGGGCCTAACCCACAGCGTCAGTGGCATCACCAGATCATGAAGCAGGTGTGCGCCCTGGCTGTTCTTTGGGAGGTACGTGGCCTCTGCTCTTTATTGTTGCCGCCATCACCCTCCTCTTCTAATCACCTTCCTCCTCCTCCTCAGCACCCCGATCCAGCTCCCAGGTCCTGTCCAACACAATTGTCATTGGAGTCCTCCCCCTCCCTGCTGCTTCTATCAGACTGTGGGATATCATAGTGGGTTCTTTAGCTCCCCTCTGCTGCTCTGTATTCGCACTGACTGCCACTGTCACTGCCCCCATCACCAATAGTGTGGCTACAGGGTCCAATACTACTACCACCACCAACACGGCTATGCCTGGGGTCTCCAGCCTCCACCTACTCCTCAGAGCAGTACAAACACTGACTGCTCTCACACAAGTCGTCAACAGGGAGACTGTTCTGCCCAGCAGGGTTAGGGAAAATGATTCCAGATCACGTCTGCCAGAGTCTTGGTTTTACTGTAGTGATTAGTGTGGTTATAGCACCATCTAGCGGTGTTAAGTTGTATTGCACTTTGTTATTCCTGTTACAAAGACTACTGATTTGTGGGTGGTGCAAAGAATTGTGGGAAATAGAAGCCTCCAGTCTCCAGCACACATCAGCAGAGCTGTCCTTCTGCATATCTCCTTCTTGTAATATCATATCTGGTGAGAGATCAATCTTTGTTTCAGGGATATTATGTTATGCAAAGCTGTTCAGCTAGTTGTAATTGTTATTCAGGGAGCTGTTAATTCTGTTAGCTAGACATGTAATCCTATGTATAGGCAGCCATTTTACCATGTGCTTTCAGTGTTAATGCAAATGTTATAGTACATGCTATCTATACTTTATACATGTTATTTGTATTCTTGTAGTTTTACCAAATACTCATGTTTTACCAATAAACAAGTTAGACTACAAAGAACAGTCCTCTTATTTGGAAGACAGGAATGGTTTATGCTCAATGTCAGACTGCACACTGTGTGAACGTGTATGAAGACAGAACAGAGACTCTCTTGACTATCTGCCATAGGGCATGGTGGGCTTTTCTTGCCATTTCTTAAGAAAAAGGAAAGCCCCCTTCACTAGGAAGGGGCAGTGAAGACCAAGACAACTCCACTGAAAGCCTTCTCTGGGGCTACAAAATGGAGGAGCAGGAGGAAAGCTGTTACCACTTCCTTCAAGGTGCTATCAGACTCCAGAGTCACCTTCAAGTCATCCTACTGCAACTGAGAGGAGGAGTGAGCCATGGAATCCGCAATCCCATCCTCTTTGTTCTCAACAGTAATGTTGCGCCTTTCCAAAGCCAGCAAGGGCAACTGCGGCCTACTACTACTTCTACTTCCTCTGAAGCCCCGGAAAAAAAATATTTGATTGGAAACGTTTGGAGATAGAAATAAATGTAAAGGATTTAGACCTAAATTCTCTATCACTCAGATAATTTGGTGTGGTTCTCTATGTATTGGTGTAGTGATTACTTATATGCTAGTATAATTAAATTGACCCCCTTCCCCCCCAATTAAATTACAACCGTGTGGAATCTGGATATAGAATAAATTAAACGGATGACTGAGGGCCAGACTCAGGGTCCTGTGAGCACCTTTCTTCTTCCTCCCTAATGCTTTTTTCCTGCTGACATGCACTAAAATGGCGCTACGCACCATTGTAGTGGATTCATCTGAAAAGAACCTGAAAAGGTTCGGGTTTGTCTGCCATCTGAAAAATAGCAACGTTCAGACTGAACCTGGTTTGGTACGAACTAGTTCACTCATTTTAGTACATACTCCAGACATAGTTGCTCATATTGTCATGATCATGTGCTTTTACGTGTGTGCATTACTACATTTGTTCTTAATTTACATAATTAAAAGTTAGGTTTTATACACTACTCCCTCTCTGGATAAACTACATTGTCTAATCCCTGTAGACAGCAGTGACATTTCATCCAATGTAACATCTAGTGGCAGTGGTTGGACAATCCAGCCTTGCTGCAGATTTCAAGCTATGCATTGCTAAGGGCAAAATTTTCGGTTTTAAATCCTCAACATACTGTAAATTTAAAATCTGACCTGCAGATTGATTTCAGCTACAGATTGTTTTTTTTTTTTTTTTACACGTTTTGTGGATTCAATTATTTTCCATCTCATACACTTCCCTGCTACTGTAAAACATTTACTTTACTTGTGGCTTTACCTATAGAAACTGGTGGAAAAATAGCTTTGGTAAATTGGTCTATACCAAAGGGGTTTGACAGGATCAAGGGTATTATTCAAAATATGTCCACATTTTGTAAAGCCCTATTACTGTAATATTATTGATGTTCTAAAACCAAAGTACATTTGTAAAGGTCAAATAAAACCATTCCCACTAGTATTTTCATATTGTATTTCTTCACAGTCTCAACAAGCCTAAAAATATTTACTTATTAAGGGACATTTACTAATAACTCTATTGTGGCCTAAAAAAGTCACAGATTATGGTGCACAACAAATGTGCACCATAATTTATGACTTTTTAGACCTCAACACTTTTTTTGAACTGGTAAGAAAGAAACAGACGGGGCTTTTTTCAGCCTGCAGGATTTCCGGATTTGTCCAATTTAGGCTACTTTCACACTTGCGTTCGGAGCAGATCTGTCTGGTATTTGTACAGACGGATCCGCTCCTATAATGCAAACGATGGGATCCGTTCAGACGGAACCGTTTGCATTATATTTTACTAAAGTCTAAGTGTGATTTGTATTCAGACGGATCCGTCCAGACTTTACATTGAAAGTCAATGGGGGTCGGATCCATTTGAAAAATGCACCATATTGTGTCACCTTCGAACGGATCCGCCCCCATTGACTTCCATTGTAACTCTGGACGGATCCGTTTGCCTCTGCACAGCCAGGCGGACACCCAAACGCTGCAAGCAGCATTCGGATGTCCGCCTCCTGAGCGGAGGACAGACGGTGCCAGATTGATGCATTCTGAGCGGATCCGCATCCACTCAGAATGCATTAGGGCTGGACGGATCCGTTCGGGGCCGCTTGTGAGAGCCTTCAAAACGGAACTCACAAGCGGAGCCCCGAACGCTAATGTGAAAGTAGCCTACCCTGTTGCCTATTGATCAGTTGTCCTTCCTTGTAGAACTTTTACGTTCTAACCTCTGCTCATCATGTACACCACACAAGACCGGTCATTTTGAAAACTTCTGACCCTTTACAATTTTGGGCCAGTGTCCTCTTATCCTTGTATTGCACATATTGACAAATGCTATTGCCACAAGTTAACCAGTGTATTTACTTCCCCCTGTCAGTAGCTTTAAGGATTTGGCCAAACTGTCTATCTATTTCCATCTACTTAGTGAGGGAGAGTTATCAAAACTAGTGTAAAGGAAATCTGGTTTAGTTGCCCATAGCAACCAATCAGATTCCTCCTTTCATTGTCCAAAGGAGCTCTGGAAAATGAAAGGTGGATCCTGATTGGTTGCTATGGGCAACTAAACCAGTGTTCATTTACACCAGTTTTGATAAATCTCCCCCACTGTCTACGTTTTCTTTTTCAGCGATGAAAGCTTCCGAGTCATCTGAGCAATCTGTACGGAAGCTCTCACACAGACAAGCTGTGTGTTTCTAGTCTTAGAGAAAACATTTGTAGAAGAGTAATTTTCCTAATAAAGAAAAATTGCCATTTTCAAGGCTTTAATCTCCCATATATTCTAAACTCAAGCAGAGACTATTCCCCTGATTTTTTTTACTGACAGATGAGAAAAGATAGCAGATGCCTGCCATGGGAATAAGGAACATTCACATAGAATGTGAGCTCTTCCACCTTGCTGTTAGATTGTGAATTATATTCTGCATTGGTAATTAACTGATGAACAGATGGCACCGGTTTAATTTAAAGGAACAGGATCATCCTAAATTCTTGTTTCATGACTTCACATTCTTCAGTGTGCTTATTAATTGCATTTAATATGTTTGTATTATGCACTTGAGATGATTCACTGGCTTTAGTTCAGATGCAGAGCACGATTGTGCTTATAATACAGAAAGAATAATCATAATTTCTAAGCAATATTTATATATATATATATATATATATACACATATATATATATATATATATATATATATATTGTAAGGGATCGTCTACTCTTAGGGTGTAACCATCACAGACTTACTTACAGACCACAGGATTTAGGGGCCAAACTGTGCTTTATTGTGGCACGTCAGCAAAACAAACAAAGAAATCATAAACATAAACCTCAGCTGTCCGGCCACTGACTACACAGTATAATCTCCCTCTCCCTAGCGGGATCTGGGTCTTCCACCCAGTTCCCCAAAACACAGAAGTGCTTACCCCACAGAGGGTTCCGGCTCCCACAGGCCTTGACGTAGCCTGTTCCTTCCTCAGACTGGGAGCCCTGATTGAGGAGCTCAGCCCATCTTTATCCAAGCTCCTCAGCTGGCTGCTAATTATCCTCATTACCACCCTAGCTGCTGCAGACAGTGGGAAAAATCTATTTTCCCAGCCGTTTTTGTTTTCACCCAGCTTCGCCTGGGTGAGATGCACCACTTGAATGGCCTTCCTATGGCCCTCTGGCAGCTCCACTTCCACAATATATATATATATATATATCAATATTTGACGTGTGATTCGTCCCACGTGGTCTACCTACTGTCGTGTCCATGTGATGCGTGGTACGTTGGGGAGACCACGTAGGATGTTAAGACAAACATAGATATTCTATTAGGAAGGAGAAAATGGATTTGCCAATCTCCAAACATTTTAAGGAGGCAGGTCATTCTGAAAAAGACCTTAGGTTTCGTGTGATAGAGCAGGTACAGATGGGCAGACGTGGTGGTGACAGGAAGGCTCTCCTTAAAAAGCGAGAATTATTTTGGATATTCACTTTGAAGACACTTAAACCAAATGGTCTTAATGTGGACTTCAGGGTGAACTGATGGTGTCTCTCTCCATGTTTCGTGTTGTTCTCCTTCCCTGGTGTAGTCCTTTTGGACATGTGTGTAAATAACTATGTTTACATTTCACAAGTATGTTATAAAATGAGTAATAGTTTCTCTCTCTTTACAATTTTTTTTAGATTCGGCTGCGAGTTATAATTCCAGTGGACACCTGTTGTGATGATTTGCGCATCGCAGCCCTGTATAGGCTATCCACATTCTGTTTTTTTTTATGTATTGTTAATAATTATAGGATGGCCATGTTTATATAGTACTGTACATGTGTCATGCTGCAGATTGCAATTGTTTTTCTACCTTTACATATGATTATCTGTGATTTTTTGGAGACATTGAGATGGTGGTTCCCTCCTGGCCCCGGGGGTTACACTGTGTTCTTTTTTATATTTGTCACATGTATGGAATTGTTTGAGGTCCTTTCGGCGCCGTTGACGGTTTGCACACGGTAACCTGTGCCAACGTCTTCGCTTCCCCATAACAGTGATGACCTGACTGCTGACCCGGTCGGTTTTGACTGTGAGACACCTTCAATCCTGCTGTTTATATTATATTATCTGGTTCACTTCTGGGTCTATACAGCGTTATGTAAGTTGGGGGGACGCTTTGCCCCGGGGATCCGCGGCGGCATCTCAATCACCTACCACCAGTGAATCGTTGACTGCTGACACGGTTTAGTTTTGCTGCTATGTGATCCTTAATGTAACATTTATTATGTTTATTTGCTGCGATCTGAATCATGTGACTGTGATCACATGACTTTGTTTTGGGTGGCAACTATTGCTCAGACATGCGCACATGTAGGTATCTCTAGATTTGGCCATCTTTGATGAGGTTTCCATAGAGTCCCTTTGCGCCTGAGATATCGTGAGATCTATGGATCTCGCACATGCGCATTAACTGAATGTGGACGCTCTCGAGACCATGATGCTCCGTCGACACTGTTGGTGAACTGGTTTTGTAAGTTTTTAATCAACACCACGTATTGGGAACAGATGTATTTTTAATTATTAATTATACTCGATCATGCACTTTTTGTCATGTACCATGTATTTTTGCACGAGGCACTGTCACTTTATCTGTACTGTATACAATTTCACATTGATGTTGATGGAGATGTATTTATTTAACATAGTTTTTACGAATTGTGATTGTTTCTATTTTAATTGGATATTTAATGTAATGAATTGACACACTTTTATATACCACGGTTGTAACACATGTTCACATAGCTTGAGAAAGACCGCAACAAACGGTTGAAACGTCGCTGCTTTTCGACACTGGGTGAATAAACCACGTTGATTTTTTTATTACATTGGAGTGCTGCTGGCTTTTTGTATTTTCTCCATTGAATGGGACCCTGGTGCCGGTTCATATTGGCCTGATTCTGCACACGACCGCTATTGTGCTGTGTCTTCATTTTACATTTTTACATATATATATATATATATATATATATATATACTGTATATATAGTGTTTACCAATAGAGACTTTATAGCTTAGGTCCAAAGGTCCATAAAAAGGGGGCCTTAGGACTTTAAGAGAACAATCAGTAGGCATGGATGGTGGAGATCAGCAATGATGTGTTGTCAGACATTCACATCAGTTTCTTTAGGTTCTCTTTGGGCATGATGGGTATCCTGAAACTTTTTGGTGTCTGGATTGATGACTACATGAATAGACATGAGTATTAGATACTGTATATCTTGAGCTTCGTCCCCAATATTGAGCCTCCAGATGGTGTGTTGTCAGCACCTGACCAACTTGTAGATATAATCTATAAAGAAAAGTATTGGAATTGAAAAGTGGAAATCAATGGAAATAAAGGGAGGGAAGGGTAAGCAAACATTAGCATTTCTATTTTTATTAACTTGATGTTGAGGGAGAGAGAGTTTTTGCCCTTTTTCTGAAATTGCATAAAAGCTGGACCTCAGTTGCTGAATATACGTATATCATGGTGCACTGTGGGTTGACATGTTTTTGCTTTTGAAACCCTAGACTCCCACATTCATTGTGGGGGTGCAGAAACTTGAGATTTTGAACCTGGAGAAGAGATTATTTTTGTATAACCCCTAATCATTAGACGTTTCCACTCCATAGTTCATACAATGAAGGTGTGGATTTGTTTATTTCATTAATTTTCTTACGTAGCAGAGGCAGGAGAAGAAGACAATGCACCCCTGACACATGGACACGGTAACAGATTGTCTAATGTCAGCTGCCAGGAACAGGAGATGCATTCATCTTAATATAGCTCTTGTCATGCCGTGACCCCCATGTAAGCCTGTTCCCCAGAGGATGCCCTACACACACAATTACACTCTCAATGTCTCTTTTACATAGGGCTCAGGAACTGAGGAAATGACTTATCTCTTTTCCTGTAATGGAGAAAATAAATATCTAAGAGGAGTAGGATTTTTTTTCATTACATCTCAATTACCAGTGCCGGAAATACTATTGGGTGAGCAATTGATCTTCTAAACTGGAATGTTTTATTGCCTTAAATGAAGTATAGTACATTCAGGCCTCCAAAAAACAATAAACAGCAGCATGTGTGAGATCATGCCATAAACCAAGGTAATTGCTGTGAAATAATATAGAAACATCTAAAGAAAAGAAAGAAAAGCAGAATGAAATCATTGTGTTCCATAGAAGATATATTTTTTTTTTCCTGCACATTGTAAATCTTTGTAAATTGTGAGAGGTTGAAAGACAGATTACATACAGTGAAGCCTCTAAAATTACCATCCAAAATTGCAGTGAAAAAATACCAAAATCATAAAAAAGTCTTCTAATATCTCCCTCAAATATTGAGGGAGACTTATTATTTTTACTATGTTAAATTTAGACAAATTAAACCTAGACCAGGCAGAAGATGTGCCAAATTTAACAAAGTGGCACATGTTGTGTCTTATGGCATCTTACTAGAGATATTAGGCACTTTTATTTTTCTTATGCCATTTATTTTGCCCCAAAATTGAAAATTGTGTTGTAATTTGGCACATTTATGCCACCTTCTATAAACGACACCCTCTTTTCTAAACCTTTTTCAAAACAACGTAGTTGGGTGCAAAAAGTATCTATAATACATAATAAATTTGGTGCAAGGCACATACACCATTTTTGGCATTTAGCTTATTGTGGTTTACTTTGATACAAATGAAGCACGTGTCTCATTAAAATAAATATATGCATAAATGCATAAATTAGTTAATGGGGTTTTCCAGGCTTTTAATATTGATGACCTATCCTCAGAATAGGTTATCAATATCAGATTGGCGGGGGTCTTACACCCGGCACCACCATAGATTAGCTGGTTTAAGAGAAGACATGCTCCGTGTGCACATCCCTTCTCCTGTCTATCTTCCTGTTTGCCATAGACATAGCAGCAACGTGCCTTCTCTTCATACAGCTAATTGGTGGGAATGCCGGGTGTTGGACCTCCATCGATCTGATATTGATGACCTATCCTGAGGAAAACCCCTGGAAACCCCCTTTAAAATATCAATAGTGGATATTAACTTTGAGTTGCCCAGCTTAACACAAGAGCACCTGTCTTTAAGGGGTTGTCCAGTCATTTAAATTGATGACCTATCATCAGGATAGATCATCAATATCAGATTGGTTGGGGTCCGACCTCCGGCACCCCTGCCGATCAACAGTTTGAAGAGGAGGCCATGCGAGAAGGGGTTAAACGTAGACAACCACTTTAGGCCTTATGCACGCGACCATATTTTTTGCCCGCATGTGCCAGATGCAGTCCCATTAATTTCTATGGGGGCACAAAATATGCAGACAGCACACCATGTGAGATCAGTATGTTGGTTCCACAAAAAGGATACAACATGTCCTGTTCTTTTCTGTATTGCGGAGAAGAATAGGCATTTCTACAATAGTGTGGGAAAGTGTGGGCGTCACACGGCCGGTATCAGTGTTTTTTTGCAGACCGTAAGGTGGATATGGTTGTGAGTGTATAAGGCCTTACTGGAGAACCGCTACACTGATCGGGTGATTGCCTTACCTTGACTTACAACGCCCTCAGCAAATAGAGCATCTGGAAAAGTGATGTCAATATGAGGCAAGCCTTCATATTGATTTATATTGTTATAGAATATATGGACCACTGTTATCTTGGATTAATTCTATACACTGTCTATTTAATGTTTTTTTTTCCTCATTTTTTGATAACGTATAATCTCCCTCCAAGATCTGAAATTTTAGCTCCATATAAAAACTGAGAGGATGAAAATGTGGCATTTGCTGACCTGAAACCCAATGCTTTCACTTTTTTTTCCCTCTTCTATCACCGAAACGAAAATCAACCAGAAGAATGGCAGAAAGACTTCTGAGAGGAATCCTTCAGTGGTTCAGCGGCACAGGACCATTAACACAGCCCAAAAAATGTTCTCTGCTCCTCCTTTTTTTAATGAAACTTTCACTGTTTGAACATTGTGAAAACTATGTTACAGTTTTTGACTTTCATAAGGTTCCGCTTACAACTTAAAGGGTTGTCTGGGATAATTGCAAATCTTGGACATTCCCTATAATAGCTTAAAATAAAAATAAATAAAAAATAGGATATACTGACCGCTGTCTCCAGCAGTTTTCTGCGGCACTGCATCCAGTACTCCTGCTGATGACAGTAATTGGCTGCAGTGGTCATATTGCGGATCCTGTCATGTCACTACTGCTGCTGTCTGTATTTGGAAACAAACAACCTTCGTAGTGCTGGACGAGCGGTATATCATATTTAAAGTTATTGTAGGGGTTGTCTGAGATTTTTTTACTTGCTTGGACAATCCCTTTGACATGCATGAGAATGCCTATATATTTACAGAGTGCAGCATTCTTTATTTATTTTTTTGTCCATGGGCAGCGTGGGACCCACTGGATCCCATTATAAGTGATCGGATTCTGTAGGGCACCATTGGTATCAATTGCATGATGAATCATGTACTGCGTTTCAGTTACGAACAAGACCACAACACAGATGTGATGGGTTTTCCATGGGTCCAAAAAATTGTGGTGTAGACAATTAATATTATAAAATAAAATAAGGAGCCTTACTCGCCTGTTGTTCCATTGCAGCCACTCTGGTGCTCCCAGTGTATGTTTCTGGTGCTGTAGCAGTGACATGCCCGACTACAAGACAAGTGACTGCTACAGCCAATCACTGGCCTCAGCAGTCACCTGGGGTTTTGGGGCACATCATCACTGAAATGTTGATCTTGCTACAGCCAATCACTGGCCTCAGCAGTCACCTGGGGTTGTGGGGCACGTCATCACTGGAATGTTGATCTTGCTACAGCCATGATATACCTGACTAGCTCATATTATCACTGAGGCCAATGACCAGCTACAGTGGTTACATGGAGTAGTCAGGTATGTTATCAATGGAAGATAAGGTGCAACAAAGTAAAGAGTAAAGGTTCTTCCTTTATTTTATAAAATTTTTAGTCTTCACCACAGTTTTTGGGGTCCTTGAAAACCCTTTTAAATGTGTTTTCCAAAGAGTTTAATATTGATGACTTATTATCATGATAGATAATAAATATCTGATTGATGGGGTTCCAACTCCTAATACCACTTTCGATCAGCTGTTTGAAGAAGCTCTCCAGTGAGCAAAGCAGGCTTTTCCTAGACCAGGCCTAGGTCACGTTCATCAGTTACATGGCCTCGGTGCAGCTCAGTACCATTCAAGTAAATGGGCTTGGGCTGCAATACCAAGCACAGCCACTATACAATGTATGGCTCTATGCTTAAAAGGGTTATCCAAGAGTAAGGCTGGGTTCCCATCACCATTTATTTTTCTGTTCTACTGATACTTCAGAATGCTTAAAATACGGGATGCGTTTTTATTTTTCTGTTCAGACCTCCCAGAGAGGCCGACCTGTGGTGGTGATCATACTTAGCTGGTCTTCACCACTGGGTACAGTGTCTAATGCTCCAAGGCCGGTTCTTCCCTCCCTGTCGCACTGGGGTCAACATCCAGCGACAAGGGGACATGTGACTGCTGCAGCCAATCACAGGCAAGAGCGGTGACCTTCTTCTCTTGCGTCATGTGACCAGTTGTCATGACATGTTGATCTCAGCACAGCAGGGAGAGGAAGAGCTGGCCCAGGAGCGTTAGACACTGAACCTAATGGCGGAGACCAGGTAAGAATAATTTCCAACCCGGGTCGGCCACTCTGGGAGGTCTGTATACCAAACAAGAATAGAGTGGTGTTAAACAGGCAGGAAGTGCTCGAACCCATATGCAGTTGTGCATGTATAAACAGGGGAGCAGATCCTGCACTTGTGGCCCGTTGCTAATGGTAATCCCCAGCAAAAATGCATACAGTGAAGGATGCCTGCAGCGGACCACAAGTACCACAATAAACATCCTACACAAGGTAGCAATTATGTGGATGTGAGAACCAATATAACAATCTAATAACAAGGACAGGTGCACTCTGCGATCTTCCTAAACCTCAAACTGATGTTAAAATTGAGAGATTAGCAAACATGTCCTATCAGGAGGAAATGTCTGATCCCGAGCAAGGTTTCTCAAGTAGCTTGCGTCCTAACACTCACCTACCTGAGCCGTATGGGCAATACCAGGGGCCAGTGGGGCCTCAATTTTAACATCAGTTTGAGGGCTGATCGCAGAGTGCACCTGTCCTTGTTGTTATTAGAGGTCTGTATAACGCCTTTAATAAGCTGTGTATAGTATATATATATATATATATATATATATTGTGCATGCTTCTCCTCACCTTTTTCTTGTATCGGGTGGGAACAACTAAAGAAAAATCTGCACAGGGTGCCATCTATGTGGATTTATGTAATACTGATGAAGAAGGATTTTACTACTTTCATGTTAACAAGGCTACATAACAAGCCAATATAAATCCACTGATTTATTCTGGACCATTGAGTTATTGACTGACAGCTTAGATGCCATATGGTGCCAAAGCCCAAGACAATAGTATTGTTATATACCATTAAAATGACAAATTACAGGGTTTACCTCCACCATACCTGTGTAAAATGACATCTGGGAATATTAATCCCATGCTCACCGCCTGTTGACTATAAACATCTGGGCAGTCGGCATATATATCTGCACAGAAGTAATTGACATGGCCAAACAGTGGCAAAAAAGCCAAGGAGGGGATGGCCACAGAAAGGAGCAGCGCTTGGGTAGAATAGAGCAATAGTGACACCCTTGTTGCACCAAATGCCTAATTTGCATATTAGGAAAAAAGTATCATAAGTCGAGATTGGAGCCTCAGATCAACAAAAGAAAAAAAGCTCTTTAACCCTTTAAGGACTAAAGGACTCAGGGCGTACCGGTATGTCCTAAGTTTAAAACTAGATTGCGGCGCTGCTTGCAGTGATCGGAACAGGATGTCCGCTGAAATCATTCAGCGGGCATCCTGTCACAACGCCGGGGGAGTCCTGTGACCCGCCTGTGTCGGCGATCGCCGCAAACCGCAGGTCAATTCAGACCTGTGGTTTGCGGCTTTTACCTTACATCACAAAGAGTACAACAGCAAGCAATCAAAAAGGCGTTTGCTCACCAAAATAGTATCAATCTGTCACCTCATCCTGCAAAAAATGAGCCCCTACCTGAGCCCAAAAATGAGCCCAAAAAATAAAATAATTATGGCTCAGAATATGGAGACACTAAAACATAATTTTTTTGGTTTCAAAAATGATATTATTGTGTAAAACTTACATAAATAAAAAAGTATACATATTAGGTATCGCTGCGTCCGTATCGACCGGCTCTATAAAAATATCACATGACCTAACCCCTCAGATGAACACCGTAAAAAATAAAAAATAAAAACTGTGCTAAATAAACCATTTTTTGTCACCTTACATCACAAAAAGTGTAATAGTAAGCGATCAAAAAGTAATATGCGCCCCAAAATAGTACCAATAAAACCGTCATCTCATCCTGCAAAAATCATACCCTACCCAAGGCAATCGCCAAAAAACTGAAAAAATTATTGCTCTCAGACTATGGAAACACTAAAACATGATTTATTTTTTTGTTTCAAAAAAGAAATCATTGTGTAAAACTTACATAAATAAAAAAAAGTATACATATTAGGTATTGCCGCATCCGTGACAACCTGATCTATAAAAATATCACATGATCTACCCTGGCAGATGAATGTTGTAAATAACAAAAAAAATAAAAACGGTGCCAAAACAGCTATTTCTTGTTACCTTGCCTCACAAAAAGTGTAATATAGAGCAACCAAAATCATATGTACCCTAAACTAGTACCAACAATACTGCCACCCTATCCCGTAGTTTCTAAAATGGGGTCACTTTTTTGGAGTTTCTACTCTAGGGGTGCATCAAATGGGATATGGTGTAAAAAAAAACAGTCCAGCAAAATCTGCCTTCCAAAGACTGTATGGCATTCCTTTCCTTCTGCGCCCTGCCGAGTGCCCATACAGCAGTTTACGACCACATATGGGATGTTTCTGTAAACTACAGAATCAGGGCCATAAATATTGAGTTTTGTTTGGCTGTTAACCCTTGCTTTGTTACTAGGAAAAAATGGATTAAAATGGAAAATTTGCAAAAAAAATTAAATTCTGAAATTTCATCTCCATATGCCAATAAGTCTTGTGGAACACCTAAAGGGTTAACGATGTTTGTAAAATCTGTTTTGAATACCTTGAGGGGTGTAGTTTATAGAATGGGGTCATTTTGGGGTGGTTTCTATTATGTAAGCCTCGCAAAGTGACCTCAGACCTGAACTGGTCCCTAAAAATAGTTCTTTTCGAAAATTTCATGAAAAATTTCAAGATTTGCTTCTAAACTAAAGTCTTGTAACATCCCCAAAAATAAAATATCATTCCCAAAATGATCCAAACATGAAGTAGACATATGGGGAATGTAAAGTAATAACTATTTTTGGAGGTATTACTATGTATTATAGAAGTAGAGAAGTATTTTTACTATGTATTATAGAAGTATTTTTTTTACAAATTTTTGGTAAATTTGGTATTTTTTATAAATAAAAATGATTTTTTTTTTTTACTTCATTTTACCAGTGTCATGAAGTACAATATGTGACGAAAAAACAATCTCAGAATGGCCTGGATAAGGTAAAGCGTTTTAAAGTTATCAGCACTTAAAATGACACTGGTCAGATTTGCAAAAAAAATGGCCAAGTCTTTAAGGTGAAATAGGGCTGAGTCCTTAAGGGGTTAAAGTGGTTTTCCGGGAATTAATAAAATGAAAATACTTAAATATTACTGTATCATAAATATAGTCCCAAAAATCTTTCATTAGTTATAATGTCCTGTTTTGTCTAGGGAGCAATCATTAGGAGAAATAAAATGGCCGCTATACTATGAGTACACACAAAACCTGTCCTAATCACACTGCAGGACACGTTACTTCACAACACTGAGCTAAAGAGCTGCCTCCTTCTCCTCTCTGCTCTACTTGTCAGGGATTATGATCCTGAATGCAGATGATAAGATCTTCAGCTGAATCTCTGTAGGAATGTAGTTCATGAAGAGACATGAAGTACAGAGAAGACGGACAGGACTGACTGTGGTAATGTGGGGCTGTGGTAATGGAGACTGAATACAAGTGTTTCTGCTCATTACCCCCACCCTCATCCTCCTCTCTGTATTTAATGTCTCCTCATGTTCTCCATTCCTAGAGATTCAGCTCAAGATCTTATCATCTGTATTCAGGATCATAATCACTGACAAGTAGAGCAGAGAAGCGGATGAGGCAGCTCTTTAGCTCAGTGCTGTGAAATAACTTGTCCTCCAGTGTGATTAGGACAGGTTCTGTGTGTACTAATAGGACGTTGCCATATTATTTCCCCTGATGCCATTATTACTAATGAATGGTATTTGGGAATATATTTATAATAAAGTAATATTTAAGTATTTTCATTTTCTTAATTTCCGGAATAACCCTTTACTCAGATGAACCATGCTACATGTCTATGCAAACAGTTGGATAAGGAGGTCACTGGTGACAGATTCCCTTTATCAGTGGTGGAGTGCTATAAGCTTAGTGTGCCTACATAATTCATACATCTAGTTTTCGAATGGCTACACAAAATAGTAAGTAGCATAGTAAGCTGGTTGTTAAGATTGTTAAAATGTTCAGTTTCTGCCTTGCTCTCCATTTCAGGCTGGCTGCTATATATATTCATTGCTTCCTAATGTGGGGCGTGCTTATACTTTCAGCCTGGTACTGAAAACTATAATTCCTGGCATGCAACAAAGCGCTCCCACAAACTTCAGACCCATTGGCTTTTATTTCATCACATGCACCATGAGCCTATTGAGCTGATGCCTTTGGCGCATGCGCAGGGTGTAGATTCGCACATGCACTTACAGGACACTGGATTTCCGAGCCCTCTGTATGTTGTGCGACTGCTGATGTCATACACGCTAGTGGAGTGGAAGGCAAGAACTTTACTGTAAGTGATACCAGGCAAAAACTGGAACTATCACAAGTATCAGCAATTCAAGAAAATGGGAATGAAAAAAAACTAAAAAAATCTCTATAAATAAAGGCACCAAATCCGTCAGTTTACCCCATGACACCAGCATCGCTGAGGTGCCTAATTCTGCTCTGACCAAGAACAGCCTTCCCTGTCATTGCCTCTTTAAGAAGGCTTGAACCATGCAGACCCTGTCACTTTGTATACAGCTAAAACAGGGGGCAAGGTTCTTGGTGACAACTGTGATCTCAGTCATGGTTCAGCTGAGACTCAGTTATGTGGTGGTGGTAGTGATGGAGTGCCTCACCTACTGACCCCTTTAAACGTCCAACACCCTTAATCTTTCTATTATTCTATAATATACATTAGGTGAAATCTGTTGTAGTGTTACGTAGAATGGAACTTAAATGTATAGGGGAGTTACTCCACAAAATATTTAACACCCAAACTGTGTGATGTGAATGTATTATTAATTGGTGGAGGAGAGAACAGAAGTTAAAGGGAAATTCTGGACAGAACTGATGCACTGGGGAAGATTTACTAGACGGCAGAAACGTAGGGGGTAATGTATCAGGTGCGCTGCCCCAGAAAAATATAGGGATTTGGTCTGTTTTGTTGGTGTAATAGGTATTTGTGACTAAAGTGTCTTCTCTACTTAGGAAGCCCTCACACATTCTCTCCCAGAAAATCCACAGGTGCACATTTTTACAAAGCTGCACATTTTTTGGTGTGAATTAGGCCTCATACACACGACCGTTGTGTGCAATCGTGGACGTTGTGCCGTTTTCCGTTTTTTTTTTTCACGGACCCATTGACTTTCAATGGATCCGTGGAAAAATCGGAAAATGCACCGTTTTGCAGCCGCATCCGTGATCCGTGTTTCCTGTCAGTCAAAAAAATATGACCTGTCCTATTTTTTTGACGGACAACGGTTCACGGATCCATTCAAGTCAATGGGTCAGTGAAAAAACACGGATGCACACAAGATTGGCATCCGCGTCCGTGGCCGTAGGCTACTTTTACACAGACGGATCCGCAGATCCGTCTGCATAAAAGCTTTTTCAGAGCTGAGTTTTCACTGTCTGTGACCGGCCGGGATCTCCTCCTACTGGTAAGTGACAGGTCTGTGCGGCGCATTGCTTAATGATCTGTCACTTACCAGTAGGAGGAGCTCCCGGCCGGACACAGACATCGCAGCTCGCAGGTAAGTATAATGCTTCTACAAATTGCTAAGTAACCATGGCAACCTGGACTGCAGTAGCGTCCTGGTTGCCATGGTTACCGATCGGAGCCCCATCGATTAAACTGGGACTCCAATCGGTACTCTCCGCTGCCACCAATGATAAGGGGGGAGATTTTAATTAGGAGGGGGAGGGAGGGGGGAGGGCCCACTGGCCACCAACGAGTTTACTACAGGGGAGGGAGGGGGGGCCCACTGGCCACCAATGAGTTAACTACAGGGGAGGGAGGGGGCCGGCCGCACTGGACAACAAAGAGTTAACTACAGGGGAGGGAGGGGGGGCCGCACTGGCCACCAATGAGTTAACTACTGGGGGGGGAGGGGGGGCGGCCGCACTGGCCACCAATGAGTTAAAAACAGGAGGGGGAAGTCTTGATTAGTCATGAGCGAAGTATTCAAAAATTCGATTCGGCTGCTTCGCGGAATTTAAAAAAAAAATTAAAAAATTGCTTTGTGACTAATTTCTCCAGAGTTCGATTCGCTCAACACTAGTCGATGTTGCCGATTTTCTGGCGGAAAATTTCTCCACGTGTAAGGGCACCATTACTAAGGGGCTTACTAAGGGGCGGTCAGATGTTTTGCGAGTGGAGCTACAGTATTTATCTTTGCACCTTTATGTAAAAAAAAGTTGCACAAAGACACAAGTGAGGCTACTTTCACATCTGCGTCATAAATACCGGCAGGCTGTTCTGGCAGAGGACAGGCTGCTAGAATTCTCCGGATCTGGCCCTGCTGGATTCAAACTGAATGCCCGCTGGCCCCATTAAGTATAATAGGGTCCGGCGAATGACCGGTCACATTACGGCAAAAGTGCAGAGAATCGGCTGGACACAAATCACTGCACACTGCAGTTTGTGTCCGGCCAATTGCCAGAATTCTCTGCCAGATCAGGCAGTCGGATCTTCGACCCATAAATATGAAAATAGCCTTACTCCAGTCTCCTGATGGCATACAAACCTTTGTAATAAATATGAATACATTTCAGAATGAACAATCAATAGGTATTTTGTGTGAGAAATGCAACAAAGGGCATGTAACATTCTGTAAATATCGCACTCCAAAAAATGAGAACAAAAAGTCGCGTCCTAATACAATAGTTCCTTAGGTCAGTTTTGGGTCCAGGAAACACTCTCCATGTGATGGTCGCATTCCCCAAACTAAAAATGCTCCTAAAAAATGATTTTAAAATCAATTTTGCATAGGAAAAAAGTATCATAACTCGTGAACGGAGCCTCGGATCAACAAAGGAAAAACAGCGCTTTTATCAAGAGATCCAGAGCCATGTCTCTACGCAAATAGCAGGACAGGGAGGTCACCGGGGACCGATTCCCTCTAAGATAATCGCTGTTATATCTGTAGACTGCTTCTACTGCCTGTGTTAGGGAAGTATTTTTCTTGGACATCCAGTAAACCCCTTTAGGCTTTATAGGGCAGACTAGCACTTTAAAGGGTTGCCCATTGTATCCCAGGAATCCCTGCTGAGACGCTGGCTTCCAAGTGGTCATTCCTAGCGTAACAGGATTTTACTGACAAATCATCTCAGTCTTCCAGTCCTGCTAATGAAATATCACAATAAGCAAATATCGGCTCGGCTACCAATTAAAACCACTTGGCCTGACTCCAGGAATCGGCAATTTAATTTGTCACTATCTTTCCCCTTTTGTCAGGGATCCATCTGAGTCACAATAACATGTAGTTGGCAAATCTCATTATCTCCACTTGGCAGTGTTAACACACTCTGATCAGAAGACTGCGCGTCTGAAATCTGGACGACTTCTGTAATGGCTTCTAATTAAATTGGAATGGATATTCTGTCAGCAGATAATTCTACAACTGCATTACTCGTGTCATGTATGAGCAGGGAAGTCCATAGAATATGGCCCATGTCTGAACAATGGTGGGATAAAGCCGACGAGCTACGTAGACTACACCTTGGAATATAGCAATATGATGTGCCTGTATCTGCTATGTGGTGGGTTCTCCAGCACAGAGATATTGATGACCTATCCTCCAGATAGGTCATCAATATCCGATCGGTGGGGGTCCAACATCCGGAACACCCATCAATCAGCTGTTCTGGGCAGCCACGCAATGGAAACTATATAGTGTACAGAGCAGAAGGATAAGGCTCCATACAGTGTGTAGTTTGCAGCGCCAATGTACTGCACGCTCATTTAGCTGCAGTACCTGGCACGGCCACTATGCAGCATATAGAGTTGCATGTTGCTATATCTATCAACTGTATAATTTTCCGCAGCATCGCTCCCTGAAACGTGTCAGACCCTCACCGCTTAGATATTGATGAACTATCATGAGATCCTACTGAATGCCATTCTGCAGCTTGCAGTTCCACTTTTCACCACTGGGGATGGCAAATACTTAGACATAAGTACAAGACTGTTCTCTGCTTTGATTTACAGGGACACTACCATAGGCTAATAATTTTTACGTCACTATTCTATGTCATTTTATTTGCATCACTTTCTGGGTATAATTTTTGAAGTCACTCCCTGTATACTAGTTCTTGTCCAAAGTTTTCTGTTAGCCTAGACTTTAAGTATGGCAGACATTCTCACTGAGGGGTGATTCACACATAGGTTTTTAGTAGCATCTGTGTGCACTTTTGCAGTTTTAGCAGTGTTTGTTTTTTGCTGTAAAAAACTCCAGCTGAATGTCTATGGGAAATATGAAATAAAGGACACACAGGCGTTTTTTTTCGCTACTGCAGTTTTTGTTAATTAGGTGGTATTTTGTGGGCCTCTGGTGTTTTTTTTTAAATGCAGCATGTGGAAGGGGCTTTTTTGACGACTTCTCTATAGAAAAAAATATACCAGACAAAAATGTGGATCATACAGTTGTTTAAAAAAAAAAAAGCCCCTAAAAAAGGCCATAAAAACCACACACAGTATGGAAAGAAAGCAAATGGTTTCTATGGTGTTTTTATCTAGTAAGTAGACCATCGTAGACCATCCATCATGGAGGAATGGGGGTGATTCACCCCTCCCATGTGCTATACCAGTAGGGGGACTGATCAGGGCTTCTCACATTATCAGTGCACATAGGGCTTGGTTTCTCCCACACTCTGGACCTCCTCCTATTCAAAGAATGGTACAGGTCAAGTCAAACTATAATTAGAGAGAATTCAAAACCTGAATATAATGCACATAATTCTGCGTATACTGACACACCTGAATAAGAATATGTGCCAGAGGAAGCACTTGGCAAAATTCTTGTTGGAGGGTAAGGTAGAGGCATTATTGTGCTGCGATCACGGGTGACGCTAGGGAGGCTCGTCGCCGTTGCGGCCTGCTATTGGCTGCTCCCCCCTATCGCCGGATATTTTGATCCGTGCGACAGGGAGATGCAGCTGCGGCCGTGCGGGGATCAGGAGCAATGCGGGTGTCGGGGAGCGGGGTAAGTATAATCTATATGAGTTGCTGGGCATTGGGGGGGGGTCATTATAAGGGTTTGATAACCCCTTTACAGATATTCAGTAAAGGTGTTTGGGATGACTTCTGCTGCTATTTAGAACTGGAGATGCATACACAGCCTGCTTCCTGACTGTGGAGCAATCACATTTATGGTACCTAACACATGTTCTTATTCAGGTGTGACAGCATATACTGCTTTTGCATTATATTCATGTTTTGAATACACTCTACTGATGGTTTGACTTACATAAGTATACAAAAGGACAGGGGAGGGTATCATTTTGATTGTACTGTGATGCCTGTGATCAGGGGTGGACTGCGGACTTAAAGTGGTCCTGAAAAACACTAAAAGTGGTCCCATGTTGTAGCAGGTCCAAATTGACAGAAGACAGGGCAAAAGAAGTAGGCGAAGCCTGCAATACCATAGTGCAGCACAAAATACCGCTCCAGCAGAACCGAACAGTGCAGCAGAAAATGCGGTGCTCTCGCCAGAGTATTCAACAGTGAGGACAGTGGTACAGTCAAGATCAGGAGGACACCGGTAGCTGTTTGCCAAGTACATAAGTACCTTGTACTCCTAGCCTTAAATAATGCTGAGAGAATCAGATCATTTTATTCCATAGCTGCTGGCCGTAAGGAGGGCTGGCCCACCAGGAAATTTCCCTATAGGGTCTATGGCATTCCACCCCTGCATGTGATGTTTTCCACCTGCTAATGTTTATTTTTTCTTAAATGTATTTGGATCCGAAATGAATTGGAACAACCCCATTCAGGTGAATGGAACTGATTTTCAGTTGCATTAATAAAATGTGCCACGTGTGAAGGCACTGTGAGAAAAATATTCGTCCTCCCGGGTTCCTTATTGGAATTGATGCGGTGGATTTTCTAAAGTCAATAGCAGCTCTTGTGAGAACCGAATCCCCTTTTACGTTGGTTTAGGAACCTTCTTTCCTATAGATATAGGTGACACTATCTTGTTATATATACAGTAGGGTAAAGATGTATGCAGCGTTGTCCATGAATTATGGACCCAATAACTCATGAGGGGGATTTAATGAGACAGGCCATGCTGCATTTATTAAAAAATTCCCCACAGAGCAAGTCCTGAAAAACACATAATGGTCATTCAATCAGGGCATTGAGGTGTTTTTCCTGACAGTAAAAAGCACACTCCTGTAAGACCATAGTCAAAGTGGTTCTCCGAGTGTTTTATACTGATGACTGATCCTCAGGATAGTTAATCAGTGTGGGATCGGTGGGGGTCAGGCTCCTCACACCCCTGCTGATGAAGAGGCCACGCTGCTCCAGAGAGTGCCACAGTTTCTTCCTCGGCCAGTGACGCCACATTCAAGTGGCCTAGGTGCAGCTTAGTCCCATTTACTTGAATGGGGCTGAGCTGCTATACCAAACACAGCCACTATACAATGGACGGCGCTGTGCTTGGCAAGCTGTGAAGCCTCTTCAAGTAGTTGATTAGATACTTTTGTCTACCTTTATATTGCCCATGTGGTACATGGTTATAAAGAGACCTTTTACCACCTGGCTTACTTTACAGCAGAATTTTGTGCCAAACATTTTGTGCAATTTGGCACATGTTGTCATATCTTAAGCCACATCCCATTTCTGCTAAGCCACACCTCTTCCTGGCTAAGTTACACCCCTAACTGCGCCAAGCACAGAGTAAATTTAAGCCTATGTGTGAACCTGGGTCAAGGATATCTGTACATGGAGCACTAAGGCTGGTGTCACACAGCTTTTCTAGCGATGTTAACGTTTTTTCTTTAAATCACACCATGCTCTGATTCTGGATTTTTCTTTTTACCTCATTGCCTGACATTTTTTGTCTCATATACATCCATTTGTTTTGTTTTTTGTGCCCTGTGCAAGTGCTAATGTGTTTTAGCAGCATTTTTGCATGGCAGTTTTTGTACCAATATATTTTCCCCACAGAATAAGTGACAGTACAGGGGAGTACATACAGTTCTTTCCTATAGAAAAGAACAAAAAAAAAATAAAAAATAAAAATACTGTCAAGTAAAAAACACACTAATTAGAAAAAAAAAACACCTAAAAATGCATTGAAAAAGCTACAAAAAAAAAAGCTTATCAAATCAGGAGTTTGAGAGGCTTTTTTTCCCCCAAATTTTGCCATGAATCTTGGTTGCACTTTTTGTGTGTTTTTTTTTTTTTTTTAGAAATGCTTCCATTAAGAATCACGGTATAAAAAAGTAAAAAACGATCACGGTTTTCAGTGCTGCGGGTTTTCCAGTTCTATTTAATGGGGGAAATGCTGGCTTTTAATATGGGCAAAAAATGTGCATTGATTCTAACTTGAGAAATGTCTTTTTTTTTTTGTCGGTATTTATTTATTGCACTGATACCCAGCCCCTTATGCATTTATTACAGGCAGTAACATAAACTCTGACTAAATATTTAATATCAGGACCCAATTAGTATAATTCATCCTTAAAATAAATTAGAATTCATAAATAATAACAATATAATCTTCTGTTCAGTAAACATAAATTAACTGTTTTTTAAACACTATTTTGAATTTTTTTTCTAGTAAGAATAGAATTTCTTTACCTTGCATTTATACTTACTTTTTACTTGTAGTTTGTACTGAAAGAGTTAAACACAGTCAAATGAACTGATAATAGAAATTCCTAAACTGTACAACACCCCCCCCCCACACACACCACCCTTCCAAACAAACCAAATCGCACCCATCCCCCCTTACTAAGTACCTTTACAGATTATTATAAGCAATGTCTGCTGCTCCCCCTCCCAGCTCTCCTCGTCCCCTCCCTCAGTAGAACTCAGCTGGGACTTAACTGGGAAGCGCCTTCTAATCCACCTCCAAATATAGCAATTTGAGTGGAGTTGTCCATGGTGCTGAAGCCAGGGAGGAAGAGGTGGGGGGTGAGAAGTCTACAGCTGAGTGAGGGACTCATCCTCTCTACACCTTGCTCTTCTAAGGGTGTGATAAGGATTTAGAAAGCTATGGAATGAATGATGAAGAGAGAAGTTAGAGCTTGCTATCCTGACTAGATAATTGAGGGTCTCCCTAGTGCTGCACATCCTTACTGCAGAACTTCCGCTGTCTGAGCAACCTGATTAGGTAAGAACTACCCTTTATGGTCCTGAAGAACCTGCTCAAGTAGCAGCTGCTGGCTATGATCCTGAATACCTGATCACAACCTGATGCTGTCTGTGGTCCTGAATCTACATAATCTCTGTTGTCCATGGTGCTGAATACCTGACTACAGTACATAGTCACTGCTGTCCATGGTGCTGAATACCTGGCTACATAGTCAATACTGTCCATGGTGTGAATGCATGACTTCACAGTCCCTGCTGTCCATGGCGCTGAAATGAGACGATTCCCTGTCCATGGTCTTACCAGACATTCTCTATAGTGGTAGAGGAGCCCTGACGACCACTAGAAGCTTCTCAACATAACTCTGACTCCAGAGCTTTTTTCCCCACTCTGTTTCATGGCCATCCCACGCAAGAAAGAAGGATATTTATTGGATATTATACTGCATAGCACAGCCTGAGCTCCACTGCTATCACTCCTATGGCTTTCCTCATTACTACATAAGCCGATGCCTACTTATGTCTGTCTCTTCCAAGGCCACACCATAGATGTTCCACCTTCTACTGAATGCTCCATGTATTCGGATTAAGTCATAATAATCAATTAGCCATTATTTCTTTTGGCCTTAACGTTCGTAATGAGAACTTTTTCTTGAAATCACAGATTCAATAACTGGACTTATTAATAGGATCGCCATGGAGTTTAAAAAAGAGGAATTCAAGAGGCTAGCGGGCAATACCCTAGGACATCTGCACAGGTATTTATCGAACCTCTACATGATTGCATCTTTTATCAGTAACATCTATATAGCAGAGCTGAGTTTGTCTTTTTGCAAAAAAAACATCACAATGAAGGTATCGCCATATGTTATCCATGGCTTTCCAGAACACCACAGGTTCTCCTATCGAATTGTCTTCCCTTGTCACAAATGAATGCAGCACTGCTACATCTTCCCATAGAAGTATAAAGTCTGCAGTATTGCTGGTATTTGTATCACCATATAAGAGGGGGGTGACGTCTATAGATTTTTATGAAAGTATTAGTGTTATTATTCATTTCATGATATTATGACATTGCCTTAGTGTACTATTTATTGAGAAATGTGGTGTTTGGTAGCAGCAGGTATACACTGCGGTTTTCTATTGTTCTTGGACTGATACATTGTAATAGCGCACAGTCCACACAGCTTTCCTGAATTATTTATACTCTGGAAATCTTGATTTATGTTTCTGACCCAAAATTTAATCAAAATCTCATTGTGCCATTCATCACCGCATTTTAATGCCCCTGTGCAGCGGGCTAACCCCAAGGGGTATGTGAGGGCTGCAGACACATTCCCCTTAATGCCGCTCTCCACTCATTCATTCATTCATTTCCTCCCAACAACATTAATCCGAGCAAAATCAAAGCGGCTTTTCCATTCACAGGCCTTGGTATTTTTCTTTTTATCTTGATTAATTTCTGCCCATTGCTTGTCCTAAGAGTGGGCACAGAGGATCCTAATGTGCTTATGGGTTTAGGAGGGTGAAATACTGGGAGAAGTGATTACGTTGATGGCCTGCAAAGTATATTATCCTGTAATCCCACTGTGAGGTTAGGGATAATTTGATGGAGGGGTTTTTCAATCCCCTATTCTAGACCTCACTCAGAAAAAGGACACATAGAAGGAGAAATGTGAACCGAACAGAGGAAAAATCCCTGTATACTATCTGTCTGTCCGTCTATCTATTATCTACCTAACAATCTATTATCTATCTAAATATCTATCTGTCTGTCCTTCTATCTATTATCTACCTATCAATTTATTATCTATCTATCTAAATATTTATCTATCTATGCATCTTATATCTATCTGTGTCTACTATCTATCTATCTATCTATCTATCTCCCTATCAATCTATTATCTATCTACTGATCTATCATCTATCTTATCTCTATTGTGGCTCTCTCTCTCTCTCTCTATCTATCTATCTATCTCATATCTATCTTTCTATTTATCTGTTGATCTATCATCTATCAATGTGTCTATCATCTCTATTGTCTCTCTCTCTCTATATATATATAATCTTGCTATGACTGTGTCTGTTTCTTATCCATCATCTAACTAGTATGGACTCTATACTACAAGTATAGCACACATACAATTTGTAACCGCACACCGATCTTATATATATATATATATATATACATAGAAGATATATGACTGCGGGTGCCAGCTTCCTCCTGGCGGGCCAGCCCTGCGCCTCTGCATTGTGCCCTGTCAATATGGAGCAGCCGTACTTCCGGTGGATCAGTGCTCCACTTTACCGTACTGCAGTCATTTTTGCCTCTTCCCAAAGTCACCTTGTACATAACCTTGTCCCATTGATTGCTGAATCAGGATGATGACTGATCACAAGGTGTGGTGGCCCAGGCATCTCCAGCCACACCCCTTAACCCTTACACGTCTTACCTCATACCGTCCCTTACTACCTCTCTATGGATTACTTAAGAGTTATTATAACTCATTGTAGATTGTAAAATACAGGAGAGATCTGCACATCGGAGGATTAGTACTTCGAGAAGCCCTCATCAAGTATATACACGCATCCCCCGATAGATTCATGTCATATGCATTATGATATGTATTCCAGTATCTAAACTATATGGTTGGCATGTACCCTGTAATCCTGGCATGTCCCAGATTATATTATTGAATTTGTATATATTCTTTTTTTTATTTCTCTTCACTTTTGCATATTATACACACATTATATACATATATAATCTACATGTACATACATTCATATATTCACTTTAAAACACGTATACATATATATCTTCATATTCATATACACATAAATAATAAACACACATACAAGTACATTATACATAGACATGTAAGCACATACTATAGGTATAGAGATGCACATATATACATATATGATATATACCAATACATACATACATTTACACACACAGTGTATTTATTGATTTATTATATATTATGGCTTTTTCAAGTGCATCATCTCTACATCATTTTCCTTTTGTTTAATTTCATTTTCCTATACTCCCTCTATGCAGCACAGCGCTGGCAGACAAGTAGCTAGAATATGTCATTGCTCAGATGACTTTTGTACGAAATCTTGCTGAGAAGAGATTGAATAATTGATCACTGCAGTAAATAGATGGAGAAAGTCTTCATTTATATTTCATACAATTAAACATCGCCCTTGCCCGGCTAGTTCGCAATCTGCACATCAACCAGTTTACTCACCTCAGACTGAAGACACAGCAAATAGGAAGAACTTCAGACCCGACAGACACTGGGGCAGAGCAATGTACAGTCATTTTCTAAAACAATGGGAATCAAAGCAGCCGTTAAATAAAACCTTGTGATGTAAGCAGAATGTGATATACGATATACCAGTCTGCTAATCGGTAAATTGAGGAAATCTGAATTTTCTTTGGTTTTCTTTTTATATGTCTTTGCAAAGAGATGCTAAAGGCTTTAACCCTCTTTATCCTTTACCGGCAATGTTGCACCAATTCTTTGGGGATACATACATTAAACATAATACGTGCACTACATACATGACACAGACTATTCATGTTACATGAATTATATAAATTCACCACTCCTTATGTGTCCGCTGGATTATGTAAAAAACTATAACATTTATCATTTGTATTTATATTGAATATAGATATATATATATATCTTTCTTTACAAGAGCAATCTTTCAACCTTTTAGGGTATCTTTCTTGAATTCGTTGCAGATGAAAGTATTCCACATTTTCAGGGTGTTTCAGTATATTTCAGATTAACCTGTATGTAAAAATTCATTTTAATATTCCTTACTTCTACGTTTCCTAGCCAGTACCTATATAACTAACAGTATTAATTAAAGGTCCTGTATATATATATATATATATATATATATATATATATGTATATATATTTATATACACAAAGATATTTAAAAGCAATATTTTAGGGTATATTTCATGAATTCGTTGGAGAATGGATGTTTCTGAATATTTTAGATTAACCTAAATATACAAATTCATTTTAATATTCCTCACTTCTACATTTCCTAGCCAGTACCTATTTAACTAACAGTATTAACTATATATATATATATATATATATATATATAGAGAGAGAGAGAATGAGAGAGAAATGTGTGTGTATATATATATATATATATAGATATATATATAGAGAGAGAAATGTGTGTGTGTGTATATATATATATATATATATATAGAGAGAGAGAGAGAGAGAGAGAGAGAGAGAGAGAGAAATGTGTGTGTATATATATATATATATATATATATATATATATATAGAGAGAGAGAGAGAGAGAGAGAGAGAGAGAGAGAGAAAAATGTGTATGTGTGTGTATATATATATATAAAGACAGACAAAGAGAGAGAGAGAAAAATGTGTATGTGTATATATATCTATATCTATATATAATCTTTCATGAATTAGTTGGGGGTGAGGCATTCCACAGCATGATTTGCTTCAGTATATTTTAGATTAACCAACATATGCAATTTCATTTTAATATTCCTCAATTGTATTTTTTCGCAGCCAGTGTGGTAACAGCTCTGAACTTCGGACAAATTGCTAAATATTTAGATAGATTAGATAGATGTGTAATAGATGATAGATAGATAAACCTTGGTCTTGGTGTTTCTTTATTTTCTGCATATTCTATTGTTCTGGATTCTATTGTACTTTCCTTTCTGTGAATACAGATAGGTGTATGGCACATAATTCAATCATCTTGTGTTAATGAAACAAGACTAGAGCAAGCCATTAACTGGGACACTTCTGCAGAACACATTGTAACCAGATTATGTCACCCACCTCCCACATAGACAGTAGCCAGATTACTCGGTGCAATGTGCTGCAGATATAATCTACCGGGCACCATGCGCTCAGAGTCACAAGTATACATGAGAGAAAATCCTATTATACTGTAGATCAACGTAATTAACTACACACTAAATAGTCAGAACTATCTAATCTAATATCTATCTATCTATCTATCTATCTATCTATCTATCTATCTATCGCTCTAGTTGATACCTTTCTATCTATTTATCTATCTCTCTAGTTGATATCTATCTATCTATCTATCTATCTATCTATCTATCTATCTATCTATCGGAAAGAATTGCAGCACTCTTAAAGTAAAATCCAAATAAAGCTGTGCTGATAGATTCATGCCATGACATGTCAGCTCTATGGGAGCCTTTTTCAAGCAAAGTATTACAGACTGGGACCACAGTATATGTCATGTGCCATAATTACACGATTAGAATCATACAATCAGTATACATAATCATCAGTACTGCTATAATATTATAGACAGTGGTAGTCCATAGTATATCTGTATATATATACTGTATATATATATATATATATATATATATATATAGTATATATAGTATATATTATATATATATATATATATATAGTATATATAGCATATATATATATATATATATATATATATATATATACACACACACACATACACAATCGTGTTCCTGCATATAAATACAGTGAATAAAAAGTATTCAAAAATCAAATAGAAGACGAAATATCAGCTAGCAAACTAGAAGCAGGGGCGGGATTATAGAAACCCACCAATAAGATTACAGGACCAGCCCAAAAAAATGTACATCATACCAGTTTGGTGCCATCAACTGAGCGTAATGGTTGGTAAAGCATTGACCATGTGTGTCAAAAGGGCCAATAGGAAATCAGAGTTACTGTATGTCACTTCACAGAACCAGCGCCTGCGCACTGCCAGACTCGTAGTGAACCACCATCTTTGCCAAGGTCAGCAATATGCATTATATATATATATATATATATATATATATATATATATATATACTTAAAAAAACTGGCAAAAAGATAAAAATAAAAGTACCTCTCATATAAACTGCTATGACAACTACAGTGGAGGCACCAATCTTAGAATTATCTTTAGTGTTGAACAAATCAAAGTTAATGAAGTGGACTTCGATCCGAATTTCAGGAACAATTCGATTCGCCACAAATCTAAATTTCCTTGAACTTCGTGGTAACAAAGATCACAAAGAAATTTGATTTGTGCTAAATTACTTCATCACGAATCGCAATCCATTGCATGTAGCGAGCGCAATGACAGGGAAAGGAGGACGATCATGCCACCCCTCGTCATTACCCCCCTCAGATGCTGCGTTCAACGCTGATCTCGGCATCTAACAGTCACATTGAGGTCTTTCAGGGGTTAATTGGGGTTAAAAACAAAAAAATACATACTTGCCTCATCAATTTGCTTGCGAACAGGCTGTCGCAGCCATCTTTTTTGAAGAAAACGCTGCAAATCTTGGGTGCGCTGAGGTGTAACATTATCACGTCATCACGCTGACAGCATGATGATGTGGTGATGTCATCAAGCGCAAGATTTGGGGCGTTTTCTTCAATCAAGATGGCCGCGGCGGCCTGCCCACAAGCAAATGGATGAGGCAAGTATGTATTTTTTTTTATTTTGACCCCCATTAACCCCTGAAAGACCTCAACGTGACTGTCAGATGCCGAGATCAGTGTTGAATGCAGCATCTGAGGGGGTTCAATGACGAGGGGTGGCATGATCGCCCCTTTTCCCTGTCATTGCGCTCGCTACATACAATGGATTGTGATTCGTGATGACGTAATTCAGAACAAATCGAATTTCTTTGGCGAAGCAGCCGAATCTAATATTTGCTAAATTCGCTCATCTCTAATTATCACCATAAAACCCCTGTTCTTGCTTGGTCATAGTTGCCTGTGTTGTGGACCACCCTTCATATAAATAAAAGACCATTTGGATGGCTTTAGTCCTAAAAAAATGGAGGGGAGGGTCAAGGCAAATAGTTTGTGAGCTAGCTTGAGATATGTATATATATCTATCGCCAGTCAGTTGTAAGTAAACCAAGCACCAAGCTACTGTACACATATTAGAAAATGGAAGGAAGGAATAACAGTGCTCAAGACACAAGGTTGATGTACCCAGATCTCATAAGTCTGACCTATATGAAACTTAATTGACCTAGAAAATATAAAAAAGAAAAATTCTTTGAGCCATGTAGACAAGTCAGTTGAAGAAAGCATCTGGTTGGACTTTGTTGATTAGTAGTTTTCTCCCCATCCACCCAAAATCTGTAAGACAGAACGAGAAATTCAGGGGAACAGAGAACCAACCCTCCATTAAGCATCCTGTTGGTAGCTTTAAAATGTACCATTAGCAACTAAAGCTCTAAAAACCTAATAAATCTATCACCTCACATTTAAGCTGTGATACGTGGTCAACAGCCATGAAACATAGATCCTTTTAAAATGCTGATAGTCAAAAATCTTTTAAGGCAGGTAAATCCTTCCTCTCTTTCTGTACAATATTCTTCATATCGTGGCTTCACCTACATATAGTAGTTTCCATGGGCAGCCATGCCAAGTAATACGGTATTACTTACCTGTCAGAGGGGGCCTAAATGTATTGCCTTTGTGCATCATAGACCAACTAATGCAACAAGAAAAGAGCCACATTACTGTGTTTTTTAAATGTTTTTTTTTAAAGGCTGTTGTCTGCTATTGGTAGTAGATACCTCACTTTTCAGTAACCTATCTTTTAGTAGCCCTCTGGGGGTCATCAATCCCTTTATTACCGTCATGTATCACTGGTGACTTCTTTCTGTTGGCCTGAACTGACTATATGTAAAGAAAGGGCACTCTGGCTTGTTTATTATGTAATTGTACCTTGTGAAGGGGGTCCTATCAAAGTTGGACACATTGTTTGTGTGACCAGAGGAGACTTTCAGCATAGCCTCCATCACTAACATCATTCACCATGGTGTTCAAGGTGGTGTCTTGTTTTACTTCATCATCCACTATTCTTTCTTTGGATTCTCATTATAAGATGCTGCAATTACTTCCTATGTATTGTTGGGCCTTTGTCTAGGCCCTGGTCTCTGGCACCCTTCTACTACTTGGAAGTGTTGCTTTCTGGACTATCTGTCTATCTAGCTATCTATTTATCTAGCAAAAATAAGGAATACCGCGGCACCTCCAATAAAGTGACATGTGCTTTATTCACCAACAAGGCGTGACGTTCCGGTTCACTCCATGGAACCTTTTTCAAGCATTGATAGTGATGCCAATACCAGTATATAAAGGAGTGCAATAATCAATTCATCCAATTAGTGCAAAACAATACATTAAATGCCAAAATATATATAAAAACATGATTTCACCATATCATATTACATATACATGATCCAATATTATAAAAGTGCATACACAATAAAATATAAATATCATTCCCATGTGTAAATATATACCATTTACGATAATTCCATAATTGCTCATGATTACATCATTGGTATCCACCATGAAAGTGACAGGTGCAAGATTAAAAACATAATTATATAAATGAATAAGAAAGGATCAACCAACCAGCATGGAGGAACACTCTGGGTTCACAGCATCTCAGTATAAAAAATGCGCATGTCCATGACGCACACCGGAACTACTGCAAATCACTCTCAGCTAATCACAGCATATCCGGGACATGACGCACGCGCCAGAGTCAAGGAAGGGAGCAGGGCCGCCAAGGATCAGGTGGCCACATCATGGTCCCCCACCCCAAAACCGCCAGTCCACGTCACACATTCTGCGCTCCTATCTATCTATCTCTATATATATCCATCTCTTTATCTCTCTCTCTCTCTCTCTATATATATATCTTTATCCCTATCTATCTTATCTGTATCTATCTATTACTATCTCTCTATATCTATCTCTCTCATATCTATCTATCTATTACTATCTCTATCTATCTATCACTATCTCTCTATCTCTTTCTTTCTATCTATCTATCTATCTATCTATCTATGCAGTGGCGTAACTAGAGTGTTATGGGCCCCAGTGCAAACTTTGGATTGGGCCCCCCACCCCCCGATTTATACAAAGAGGTGGCAATTTTTTTTTTTCCCACTTAGCCCAATGCATGGCTACACTCACCCTGTCCTAACGAATAAAATCTGGTCCTACCTCAGGGTGTCGCTGGCGTTGGCATGATGTCCACTGGATCCAGAACAAGTAATAGAGAGAAAAATAATAATCACATAAGGAAGTGATGGTGACTGCCCCTGTAAAATCACCACCTGGGGGCGCTGTGCTGGTCCTGTAAGACTGAGCCATGCCAATGTATAGCAGGGTAATCTAGGACATTTCCCCTAAGTGCTACCACACAGTACTAATGCCCACATTGTGGCCCCTTCACAAAAGTTATGTTCTTCTTATGGCCCCTCACAGCAGTTATACCCACCTTTGTTCCTGTCACGGTAGTTATGCCCAGATATGTGCCCAGAGACCATGTAATTAATGGGCGCCCCGTGGCATGGCAGCGCTAGGACAATGCTACCTCTGTTACACTCAGTGATCAATGGGTACACCCCTGGCACGGCAGTATTGCTGGGGCTTAGCTCTATCAGTGACTGGTGACAGGACAGGGGACTGGTTTGACCTGTAAGTGGGTCTCCTCTTGATGAACCAGAAATCTGCAAAATTATGATCTGATGGGGAGACATACTGGCCCACATTTTCCAATGGTAAGGACTGGTCTGTAGTGGGCAAGGGTGGGGACAGCAGGAACTGGAGAAGATGGGAGCCAAGGCCGGCCATGGGGGTATGCAACCTGGGCAACATTCCCCTGCTCTGAAGGGGCACCACAGCACATGGGCAGCTGCTGGGTTCACAGCCTGCTCAGGGTAGCTCTGCAGTACACACACAGGCCTGTCCTTACCCTCTCCGCTGGGGACGTCTCTCCTCTGTGTCAGCCTCCTCCTCCGCTCCTCCTCCTTCAGCTCTCTTCCGGAGAGGGGCGGGGCTACATTCTCTTAGAAGCCCATACAATTGTAGGCAGAAACCTTTATAGCAAGAGGCTACAGGACCTTTGGTGACATCACAGTCACGTGACCAAGGTTATTCAGCGAACCGCGCGCCCCCCCTGCCTCTGCACCCTCTCCCCTTGCTCGAGGTGCGCATATTATAAAGGGCGCTCTGACGGAGGCCCGGCATTGTCACTGTACCTCATGCCGGGCCCTGTTAGAGCACTCCCATTACATGTGAGGTCAGTGGGCCCCCTTCCCCTGCCGGGCCCGGTCGCGGTCGCACCCTATGCAACCGCGATTGTTACGCCCCTATATCTATCTATCTTTTGTTGCCTGTCTATTCATCTGTCTATCTACAGTGTTGGTGCATGTGAGTATGAATGAGAGAGGAGATAGGAGAGTGTGATGGCGATGATAGTAGCATTTATACTGTATATGGAAGAGAAGCGCCATAGATACTTTATCCTGTGCAGGCTACAGGAATGTCTTTAGAGCCTACATTTTGGTTATTTCCTCCAAGCCCATGCTACCTTTACCTATAGTATTGGCCCCAATATCCTCAGCATCTTCCTGTGACTCCATTGTTCTATAATCTGTAAGATTAATTTGATTTACTTTGCAGATGGCTGTGATAAATAATGCATGAGCCACATCCAGCGCATCATTAGAAGCCGCTCTAGGGTTTTCGTTTTTCTCCTTGCTCTGAATGCTGCTCAGGCCCCTCACACATAAAAGGGGTTCAGCATTGTGCATTCAGCTTCGCAGCGCCTGGTTGTGGTGCGCGGTTATTTTTCATGTTAGCCTATATTATGAAGACATCACAGAGGATCCCGCCTTTCAGCCTAGGGCCCAGACTGACCTGGCCATGCTGGGAATTATAATTAAAATTGTATTTCTCTGTACTCCCCATAGGATTCTATCCATATAGCTGCTATAAACAGAATGAAAGCTATAGAGATGGAGGAGAAGAGGTGTGGAGATATGGAAAAAGAGAGAGGAAAAGAGTGTGAGAGTTAAAGAAGAGAAATGCTATAGAGTGAGAATGAGAAAAGAACAAAAGAAATCAATGAAACAATGAGGGAGTGGAAGACAAGAGAAGACAGAGGTCAGGTAACAGAGTAGCATAGTAGGATGGTAAAAAGACACTGGTCCATCAAGTTCAACCTAGAATCCTGCAATGTGGATCCAGAAGAAGGAAAAAACCCTGGGACATAATTAGATTAACCTATTTTAGGGGGGAAATGTCCAAAAATCTAGAACCCATAACTTGTACTATAAATTTTAAGAAAGGCATCCAGATCCCCTTAAACACTTAGTAAATCAACCATCGCCAAACCTTGTGGAAGGGAGTGCCATCATCTCAATGCTCTTGCTGTACGGATGTTCTGTCTGTGTTGATGGTGAAATAATCTTTGGTCTAGAAGTAGTGGAGCACTCCTGTCATGGTTACATGCCTAGGCGCGAAAAGATTGTCCTTTGATATAAAAAAAAAAGGTGGACAGAAGAGGGATGGAGAGAGAAAGAAAACATTTGTGAAAGATGAAAAGAAGGCCAAAAAGACAAAGAAACAGGGAAGGAAAGGAAGAAGAAGTGAGGAGGAGAATCAAAAATGGAGGGTCAAAAAAGAAAAGGAACAAGACTTTAATTTGAGATTAAGAACATATTTCATGACTTGATTCTCCGCTGTCACTCTCATTCTTCAAGGTTATCAAGAAGTGAAAAAGCCTCATTTTTACAATGTTTTATCCATCTTCAGGTTCCTTTACAATTGTTTTTGTTTTTTTAATTTTGATGTAGTATACTCCAGTTTGTAATAAGATGTGACATACACAGATATTGTACCACTTTTACCGAAATGGCATTACAGATTATGAAGAAAGTACCTTGTATGTAAAATCATATAAAGCACACTTGTGCTGCCGCAGGCATCATTCACATGAGTAGATTGTATTGTGTGGTTAACCATCTGTATGCTGGAACCCCGTAGGCTGTCTATGGCCTCTTGCACACAAACGTATTTTCTTTCTGTGTCCGTTCCGTTGTTTTTGTGGACCCTATGCGGAACCATTCACTTCAATCGGTCCGCAAAAAAAAACCGGTTACTCCGTATGCATTCCGTTTCGATATGTCCGTATTTACGTTCCGTCAAAAAATAGAACATGTCCTATTATTGTCCGCATTACGGACAAGGATAGTACTGTTCTATGAAGGGCCAGCTGTTCCATTCCGCAAAATACGGAATGCACACGGTCGTCATCCGTATTTTTTGCGGATCCGTTTTTTGGGGACCGCAAAATACATACGGTCCTGTGCAAGAGGCCTATATGTGGACTAAGGGGGTCATTTACTTACAGATATATGTATACCTACAGCAGATTGTGGCACAAAGGTTATTTGCACCGCAATCTGCGACTTTTCCCCACTCAATGGCAGGTCTAAAAAGAAGGCGTGGTGTGGATGGGCCAGCAGACCCGTCTCATTTATCATTTTCTACATCTGTTTTCTTGCTGGAGTAGATTTAGACAGGCGGTGGATATGCCAAAGTTATTTAGAGGCCGGGGCATCCACCGCCAGCTAAAGTGGTATTAAGGCCAGTGTCTTAAACACCGTTCTTAATAAATGACCCCCTAAGTCTTCTCATGTGATGCCAACGATACAGAAAAAAACATAATTGGGTCTACTATAGAGAAATATCACTTCTTACTTGATTTTCGCTAGAATATAGAAATATGAAAAAGGTTAGATTACTATTCCCTCCTGGTATTCTCATCATCAGTATCACCATCTCCTTCATTCTGCTATTCCTTGTCTTGGACAGGAGCCCCCTCATATTCAGTGAAGTCCTGGGGTCGCTTGCCCGTATTGATTATAACTTGCTCACAATGTCTTAGTCTCTGTTAAACCACGCATGTGAGACAATACATTGCCTGTACTATTTCTATAGTGTTAGCCTATCCTGAAGTGAGGGACATATTTCAGGATCAGTCATTCTGTCCAGGAATCTCCCAAACTAATTTCCCTTCACGCCTTGTCATAAATTAGATGCATCTCTGGCAGACTGTGCACTTTAAAGGAGTCCTCCCATGACTAGTGTAAAAAATTCATATAATACATGACAATCTCTTTCTAACAAAGCTAGAACCAGCCCTGTACCTCACATGGATCCAGAGATCTCCCCATTCAATGCTCTGATAGATTTATATCAACCTGACGGCTCAAGGGGAGTGTCTTTTCTGCTGCAGCTCAGGGGGTGTGTCCATTCTGCTGCAGCTCAGGGGTGTGTCCATTCTGCTGCAGCTCAGGGGTGTGTCCATTCTGCTGCAGCTCAGGGGTGTGTCCATTCTGCTGCAGCTCAGGGGTGTGTCCATTCTGCTGCAGCTCAGGGTGTGTGTCCTTTCTGCTGCAGCTCTCACAACTCAGGAGGCAGTTGTGACAATAATTGCTCAAACTAATAAAACTTTAAACTAGTAAAACTATTATATGAAAATTCTAACAATTTTGCTCTGTTTAATAGGCTCTGGAGAGCCGTAAGGAAAGGCACGCAAGCATGAGTAAAACATATACGTTTTCTATTCCCCATTTAATAGAAAATGGTCCCAGGTGGAGAGCGGCTACAAAGTGCATATCTCACTCTAGATGACCAGCATGTCCAATGTATTGAATGGATAGCCCCTACAAATCCATGGAAATTGTCTAATGCTTTATTTCCCCTTGGTGACTGTGTGGAAACTGTAAACCTATAGGACACCATGTGATCCGCTTATTGTCAGATGACCTTCTAAGGAAAAGGGATTGTCCAAAGTTGATAACCCCATTAAAGGTGACAACTCACAACTAGTGTTGGGTGAGCATGCTTGGCTGAACACAAATTTTAATCGAGCATTGCGATGCCCGGCACATCGCGGTGTTTGGCCGGATACCGCGTTTTCTCCAGCGCCATGCTCGAGTCTCCTCCCCACACGTTTGTTGGCTGCTACGCAGCCAATAAACGTGCAGGTAAGTACTGCAATTCACTGTAATGCCGTAGCCATGTTGGCTACTGGCATTACAGTGATTGTCTGGCCGGAACGCGTCATCGGGTGCTATATAACACCCGATGACACATGTTCGGCTCAGTCTAGTCAGGGAGAGCTGTGCTGAAGAAGGGAGAGATAGTGTAGGGAGTGAAATAGGAATATTTTCGTTTTTATACTTGTTATAGGTCCAAAAGTCCTTTTAAGGACTATGGTGTGTGGCAGCAATATATATTTTTAGCGCAACTTGCGCTAAATAGCGTGCAATAGTTTGGCTGCTGCTGCAGACAGCGGCATATCTGCGCTACATCTCCTGTGTAACGTGTGCGCAGCCTATAAATACCAGTGACATCCAGTGTACTTTTTCCGTAGATGGTGTCTGCTGCGGACAGTTACATTACCTGCGCTACATCTCCTGTATAACGTTTGTGTATCCGAAATATCAGTGACATTCAGTCAAATTTTAGGACGACATTACCTGCGCTACGAAACGTGATAGAAAATAGTCTGAGTGTTACTGCGTTTAACTTCCTCCGCCTGTACTGGCTATGTCACTTTTTTCAAGTGGGGTATGTACCTGTCGGTGCTCTTCCCAAAAGTAAACCTGAAAACATACAAAAAGAGAATAAGTAGGCGGTACTCAGTCACCAATCGGTGCAAATCTTCTTTTATTTCCTCCAGAGCTGGGTACATCATTGCTGAGTACATGATGGCTGGATACATAAAAGCTGTGTACATAAGATGGCTGGAGGCGGACTTACATACATGCAGTGCTGACATAGGTGAAAAGGCGACGGCCGTTTCGCGCCTAAGCGCTTCTTCAGGCCAAACAACATGGTGGTGTCACTGTGCCAGCCTTTGAATACTGGCACTCATTTCACATGCGTGACATCACCAGCGGCGCCGGAGTGTGGCGCCCGCTGATGACGTCACCACGAGCTCGGCATTCCTTACCGCGTTACAAAACACACAATATTAAAAACAATACCCTGCATTATGACATACTAAATACTATAGAAACACACCCATATCAATTTTTTCATTTAAATCTAGGGTACCCTAGGTACTGCTATGGGTACCCCTGTTGCATGCACATTCGGTAACTTATATGTGGCAAGATTTGAGAATAAGTACATGTACTCAACCACCAAACCCTATATACAAACATATTTCAGGTTCATAGACAATATATTCATAGTGTGGTCAAGAACAGAAACTATCTTCAGGGATTGTGTAGAGTACCTTAATCAAGATAACAAGATGGATATGCTGTTCACGTATAAATTTGGGCGGCTCACAGCTCGAATTCTTGGATGTATTAATAACAGTGAGGAATGATGAGCTGGTGACTGAGGGGTTCCGTAAGCCCACAGCCACCAACTCGGTATTACACTATTCCAGCTATCACCCATATAGCATTAAAAAAGCAGTTCCATATGGTCAGTTTGTGAGACTGAGACGTATTAACAAAATAGAGGAGGATTTTAGAAGGCAGGACCTAGACTTAAAGGGACGCCTGTTGTCTAGAGGTTATCCCATAAACCTATTAAATGATGCAATGACAAAGGCCACAAACTTAGGTCAACAAAAAAACAGAGTAAAGGATAGTAAGATGGGACATCAGCAGGCCAATTCACCACCCTTTGTGTTTTCCTTTAAATAGAGCTCTATTGCTGATCAAATTAAAAAAATAATCAGAGATAATTGGGATATGTTGGAAAGTGATGATAACCTCAGAGATATAAAAGGGACCCGTCCTATAATAACGTTCAGGAGATGTCACACATTAAAAGATAGGTTGGTCCGGAGCCGTTTTACAGAGAATGAAACCAATACATGGCTAGAAGGCTGTCAACCACAAGGAAGTGTAATTTTTTATTAGGCGGTGGTGACAGCGCCATTACTTGCACTATACCTCCTGTTTAACGTGTGCGTATCCTAAATATCAGTGACATTAATTCAGTGTAATGTTTTTTAGGTGGTGGTGACAGTGACATTACTTGCGCTATACTTCCTGTTTAACGTGTGCGCATCCTAAAATTATCTGTGACATTCTGTGTACTTTATTTGCGCATACACTTACAAAACCTGCGCTACTGTACGTGTACTTGCAAGCATATATTCCATTTAATATGCGCAAGGCGAGCAGTAAGAGACGAGGAAGTGGCCGTGCTGCTAATGGTGCACGCAGAGGCCGTGGCCCTGGGCACGGTGAAACTATTCCTGCTGCCAGAGCACAAGAAACTCACTCTTCCAGGATACCTAGCTTCATGTCCCAGTTTGCAGGGCGGCACAGGACACCACTGTCGAAGTCAGATTAGTGCGACCAAGTGGTCGTTTGGATTGCAGAAGATAATGCTTCCAGTTGGTTAAGCACCACCCTGTCCTCCACAAAGTCCAGTCACAGAAGCCAAGAGTCTGGTCAACAAAATCTTCACCCTGATACTGCTTCCACCCACCATGGAGAGTCTTGGCAAGCAAGTGATCCCACACTCGGATATTCAGAGGAGCTGTTTTCATCAACATTCCTTAATTTGGGCCTCTCGCCAAGCCTGCTTGAAGAGGGACATAAGGAGATCTTTTGCCTTGATTCCCAAACTCTAGAGCATCCACAGTCAGAAGAAGATGACGGTGGGGAACAGCAATTAGTGTTTCAAGAGGTGGGTGATGATGATGAGACACAGTTGCCAATAAGTCAACCGCAATTAATGTCTCAAGAGGTTCATGATGAGGATGAGACACAGTTGTAAATAACTTAGGTTGTTGTTAGGTCAACAAGTCAGGAGGATGACCAGAGTGAGTAAGTGGAAGAGGAGGTGGTGGACGATGAAGTCACTGACCCAATCTGGGAAGGTGGCAAGTCGAGCGATGACAGCAGTACAGAGGGGGAGAGATTTGCAGCAACGCAACAGGCTGGAAGAGGAAGCGGGGTGGCAAAAGAGAGAAGGCGGGCAACACCAAACAGGCCCGCAACTGTTAGGGTACTTTCACACTAGCGTTTTTCTTTTCCGGCGCTGAGTTCCGTCCTAGAGGCTCAAATCCGGAAAAGAACTGATCAGTTTTATCCTAATGCATTCTGAATGGAGAGTCAGTCCTTCAGGATGCATCAGGATGTCTTCTGTTCAGTCTTTTTGACTGATCAGGCTTTTCAGAAAAACGTAGCATGCAGTATTTTTACCTCCGGCCAAAAAGCCTGAACACTTTGACTGAACGCCTGATCAGGCTTTTTTCCCATTGACTTGCATTAACGCCGGATCCGGCCCCGTGTGTTCAGTCAAACCGGATCCGGCTTTTGCATGTTAAACCCGAAAAATGTGAAAAAAAAGTTAAAGTCCATAAATGGCGGATCCGTTTTTTCCAATGCATTTTTCCATTGTGATCGAAAGCCTGATCAGGATTCAAATGTAATCCGTTTTCACACGTTTTTCCGGATCCGGCGGGCAGTTCCGGTGTCGGAATAGAACGCCGGATTAAAACAACGCTAGTGTGAAAGTAGCCTTACCCAGAGCACCACCTTGCTGCAATCTCCCTTGCCAAGGGGTAGGTGTTCCGCAGTCTGGTGCTTTTTTTGAGGAAAATGAGGACGATAAAAGAATTGTCATTTGCAAAAAATTGGCCAGAAGGGGAGAAGTTATGTAGAGAGTTGAGTACTAGGAGGGAGCACAATCAAATAATTAAATTATAGCACAGTGACGGACAGTGAGGGGTTAATGAAGGGTATGACAGCTTACTACCACATATTCCTATTATGCTCCCCTTTCTGCTTTATTATAAATTATCCTGAGTTCACAGCCCTGCCTGCCTGTCAGTATGTTTTTTTTCTTCAATAGGCTCAATAACCTTTATGGTCACCCTTGTGGCTGTGTGTGGAGGAACAGGGAGAAGGAAAGGCCAAATATAGATCTTATGCTCAGGACCTGGGATCTCTCTCAGCGGGACTTGATGTTATCAGCCGGCACGGAGAGAAGGAAAGCCCACATATCACATATATATCTTACAGCCCCTCCAGTGAGTCCCTGAGCACTGCTCAGGACTCCTTTGATCTCTTACCGCGGGAGTTGACGTCATCAGCCGATGCAGGGAGAAGGAAAGCCCAAATCTCGCGATGTCAGAGATCTCGCGATATTAGGGCTTTCCTTCTCCCTGAGCCCAAAGCCCAAATCTCGCGAGATCTCGGACGTCGCGAGATTTGGGATTTCTTTCTTACTAAGCAGGCTCCCTCCGGGGGCCGTAAAATCTATATTTTACCAACTTAGCTGTGGGGCCTTATCAGTCTGGAACGCGGGCTGCAATTGGACTGCGGGCCAGACTTCAGACATGCCTGACCTAGGGACACTTTGGCCCACATTCACTTTTTTACCACCAAGGATGCGGTGATGCAAGCGGCCAGAAAGATGGGCACGCTGCCTGCTCCCTATCATATGATATGTCTATATACAGATCTGCCCGAGGTTACTTTGCGGCAACGCCGCTCCTTACTCCCCATCACAGCGTCCTTGTGCAACTGCAACATACCTTACAAATGGATCCGATAAACAACAACACACATATACATAAATAACAAAATATTTTATTAATTCATCACATAAAGGACAAAAACCGTAGACATGAACTAAATAAATAAATAGCAGCAATAAAGTGGCGACACTGCAAGTCAGCGCCCCACCAAGGTTACAGTGCGGGTGTATCCCCCAAGCGCACGTCACTTACTAGCCTGTGCCAACCACATGGTTAAACGAGAACACTGTGGTTGGCACAGGCTAGTAAGTGACGTGCGCTTGGGGGATACACCCGCACTGTAACCTTGGTGGGGCGCTGACTTGGAGTGTCGCCACTTTATTGCTGCTATTTATTTATTTAGTTCATGTCTACGGTTTTTGTCCTTTATGTGATGAATTAATAAAATATTTTGTTATTTATGTATATGTGTGTTGTTGTTTATCGGATTCATTTGAGTTTTGCTCACACATGGTTTTCTCACTAGTTTTGAGAAACTTTTCGGTTATAATACCTTACAAATGGACATACTGTACCTGCTAAAGTTACTCATCACGAAGGAAGGTCAAACTCATGTAATCTGGACCTTTGAAGATGGCAAACGTCTGCTGACTGAATGGCGAATACCTATAACAAAACCCGAACCAGAAAAACTATAGTTTTTTAACCCATCAAGACATACCCAGAGGTGAAAGTTCCTTAATATTCTCTTTGGGACCCCTCCTGAGATTCTGGGCGCCCGTCCCTGGATGGATACAGTAGACTGATATTATAATGCTACTTCTGGGTATTCTTGGAGTTTAACTTTGTTTTGTAGAAAGCTTCTTTTTAAGAATGTTTCAAACAGTTGTTTTGGCCACGCCTAATGTTTTTGCTATCTCTCTGATGGGTTTGTTTTCTTTTTTCAGCCTAATGATGGCTTTCTTCACTGATAGTGACAGCTCTTTGGATCTCATCTTGAGAGTTGACAGCAACAGATTCCAAATGTAAATAGCACACTTGAAATGAACTCTGGACCTTTTATCTGCTCATTGTAATTGGGATAATGAGGGAATAACACACACCTGGCCATGGAACAGCTGATAAGCCAATTGTCCCATTACTTTTGGTCCCTTAACAGTCTGCAATTAAAGCACATCTTGTTTGTTCCATTTCAAATCCATTGTGGTGGTGTATAGAGCCAAAAATGTTAGAATTGTGTCGATGTCCCAATATTTATGGCCCTGGCTGTATATGAATTAGCAGGTGATAAGCTAAATTTCAATAAAACACCTTCTATATTACAGTGGGAAAAAGATCTACACACATCCTTTACTATGGAGGACTGGGCTAGGGCGATGAACTTCATAACATCCACTTTTAAATGAACCACCCATTATGAAGCTGGGATGAAAACCATGCTCAGATGGTAGTTCACCACACAAACTGAGCATCATATACCCAGGCACATCCTCATGCTGCTGGAGACAGTGTGGGAAAACTGGTACTCTATACCACATTTTGTGGTCATGTCCAAAACTAGCCAACTTCTGTCAGCAAACATTCTTCCTTGTCTCACAAGTCATTGATATACAGGTTTCCCATCCCCGACTCTCGCACTCTTATTTATAGGGATGGACCAGTTTTCACATGAACTCAGATGTATCGTAGGACACATTCTACTATGTGCTAAGTTGATAATTACCAGACACTGGAAAACTGTGGAACCTCCAGAACTAATGGAGGTTATCCAAACAATAAACACCTCCTGTAGGTATGAGAAGTCATTACCAGAAACCTTGATTAACCCTATCACTCGGGATAGCACATGGGCCCCATGGTTGTTAAATGCAAATTACTCCTCATGATACCTTATAATTATGATTGCTGAGTTGCTGTCATTCCTGGGAGTCCCTACAATACAGAGTCCTCCTATTTCAGAAGGCCCAGTTTCGGTGTCACCGGTAGGGGGTGGCCCCCTCCATTCCCTTGATATGAGGGGTTGGGAGCCGCCTGTCACCCATTACTTATACAGTCCAGGTTTACAATGCTTTACTATGCATCTTCCTTTGTTATGTCATACAGAATGTACAGCACATTGTTGATCTGGATCTTTCTCATGTATGTAATTGAAAAACTTAATAAAAATGATTACTTCAAAAAGGGTATATGGTTCAATCTTCCTTTTCTCATCCTCCTTCTCTATCATATCAACATGCTTATTAGGCTGCCCTCGCTCCTAATGTTTTAGATGGTCAGCTCAGCAGCGGGCCCTCACCCATAATGTTTTAGATGGTCAGCTCAGCAGCAGGCCCTCACCCCTAATGTTTTTGATGGTAATTTTTGGCAGCCCTCTTACTTAGTGCATAGGCTTTATGAGTGTAGGAAACCCACTACCTGAACAATTGTACCACAATGTGAATGAGGCCCTCCTTTATAATGTTTTAGAGGGTTACCAGCATGCCCTCACCCATAATGTTTTTGAGGATCACCAGCAGGCCCTCAACCATAATGTTTTAGAGGGTCACCAGCATATCCTTACCCTTAAATTTTTAGATGGTCAGCTTGGCAGCAGGCCCTCGCCCACAACATTTTTTACATGGTCAGCTCGGCAGCAGGCCCTTGCCCACAACATTTTTTAGATGGTCAGCTCGGCACCAGGACCTCGCCCACAACATTTTTTAGATGGTCAGCTCGGCAGCAGGCCCTCGCCCACAAAATTGTTTAGATGGTCAGCTCGGCAGCAGGCCCTCACCTCTAATGTTTTAGATGGTCAGCTCAGCAGCAGGCCCTCACCCCTAATGATTTTGATGGTAATTTTTGGCAGCCCTCTTACTTAGTGCATAGGTTTTATCAGTGTAGGAAACCCACTACCTGAACAATTGTACCATGTGAATGAGGCCCTCCTTTATGCGATATACAGGTTGTATCGAAGTGCCTCTTACTTGTAATTTTTTGGCAGCACTTGCACTTTATATACAAGTAAATATACAGGAAATAATGTTTCCTGACAATTTTTCCTCTAAAATCGATTTTATCTTCAGTTTGGTGCGTATTATTGTCAGTCTGTAAAAGTGGAGTACTACTCGGACAACATTGTTCCCAAGAGCGACATGGGAGTCCAAGATGCATCCAGACATCCTCCCCATGCTTTTCCCGAACCATTTCAGTGGTGTTTCCATCAATTTCTGACCTCTTCCTATGAACCAGACACCCTCCCCTCTTCAGAGCAGGGGGTGCCTAGTTTAATGTTCAGATTCTCCCATTGACTTCCATTGTACCCGATCACCCGATCACCCGAGCACTTTGGTGCTCGACCAACACTACTCACAACCAACCAACTAAGCTAGTCATCTAATGTATATGGTTGTGAACCCTGAGAGCCGATGTCAGGGAAAAGAACTTTCAATGGAGTTCATGACCGTCTTGGCAATGTTAAAGATAATACAACCGTATCCATTCATAATGGATGCAGATGGTTGTATTATCAGTAACGGAATCCAGCAAAAACGCTTGTGAGAAAGTAGCCTAAGAAAGTTAAAGATGAAATGATCTGCATAAAGTTAAAGCAAAACCATTTTTTTTTATTTTCATCTTTTACATTTTAAAAATAAAAAAGTTAAAAGGCCTAAAGCAAAACTTTGGTCACCCTACATGGTTAGTACCTAGTAGCACCCCCTTTGGCAAGTATCACAGCTTGTAATCGCTTTTTGTAGCCAGCCAAGAGTCTGAAATTCTTGTTTGAGGAAAATTCCTTGGAAAATTCTTCCAGTTCTGTGAGATTCCTTGGCCATCTTGCATGCACTGGTCTTTTGAGGTCTATCCACAGGATTTCAATGATGTTCAGATCAGGGGACTGTGAGGGCCATGGTAAAACCTTCAGTCTGAGCCTTTTGAGGTAGTTTCAGAGTTCCATATCCTCAGTTTGAAATGTAATTAAGAAGTGGCAGCTAACAAGAACCATGCAAAAGTTTTGCTACGGGCCCTATTCCTTTTTTGTTATTTTGAAAATGTAAAAGATGAATGTTTAACAATACCTTTTGCTTAAAATCCAAAGGGAATGTGTTATCTTTAACTTTATGCCTTTTGGAGATAATTTAATCTTCAACTTGCTTAACTGTTCACAGTAACGGTAATTATGACCAAGGGTGCCCAAACTTTTGCATGCCACTGTATGCATGCAAAGATGAATTCTAATTGCCTCATCTGATTCACTGTTAAAAATGTCAGATTTTGTTAATTTAAGTGTATAGCCTTAGTAATAAGACTGTACTTCACTGGATAGTAATATGGGTCAAGACTTTGTTGTATCTGTGCTGCTTTTTTCTGTAATCCATTGGGGAAAGCATTTCACTTTTAGAGAATTATCTTTGAAATCCAGAAGTAGAAGATTATACAGAGGAAATTGGGGTTTTGTGAATATGGTTGATTTTATGGCATCTAGCAATTATAATCCACCGTCATAAGCCTTAGCAGGTCAACCATTCATCGCTGGCATTACATAGAGAAATAACATGAAACTCCTGGCCCTCAAATCTGGGTGCTAAACTATACAATAAACAGTTCAGTCCAGCTCACCCAATGGTGTAGAAAATCGGGTATTTATTTAACCATCAGCATACATTGCGACGTTTTGATTTAACACATCTTTATCAAGCCAAGACTTGTTAAGTCAAAACTTCGCAATTTATGCTGCTGGTTAAATAAATACTGGATTTTCTACACCTGAAGAGTGCTGCAGATTCCTTCATTAATTTATTACTTCAAGGTACTCCTAGCCTGGATCCCCATCTGCGGTCACCACCCTGAACTGGACCTTATATCAAGTACCTGGATTACTGCCATGATTTTTACCCCCATTTTTTGTCTTGTAGTGCTGCTTATCTTCTACTCCAGATGCCAATGGGGCACATAGAGGTGCAGGGTTGTACTGTATTACAAGGAAGGCAGATTCCAACATCTATTACCAGTAAATTTGTATAAAACCAATCATACAAACACTGTATTGGCAGATTGCGCGTTTTGAGCCACAATTGGCTCTTACCCATCAGAACCTATTGCAGCTCTACTCATGTAGGAGGTAAATACAGCACAGCAGATTTACTAATACTGTTACACTTTGCACTAAGAATAGGAATTTCAGTCTTAATATTAGATAACTTTACTATTCTGGTACATGAACCTTTCAAAAATTTGGAGCACCATAAATCCTGCATCAGATTTCTGCAAGAATTTTGTCTATGCCCAAACTTTCCAGTTTAAAGGGGTTGTGTGGCCAGTACATATTGGTAACCTGTCCTCAGGATAGGTCATCAATATCTGATCAGTGGGGTTCCGACTTCTGGCACCCCTGCCGATCAGATGTTTGAAGATGAGGCGGCACTTGTACGAGCGGTACTTCTTCTTCAAGACTACACTGTGTATTGTCTCACTTGCAGCGGTGGCACAGTGTAATTACAAGTGATCGTCCCATTCAAGCGACGGGAACAAGCACTTGTAATTACACTGAACCACCAAAAAGCACAGTGTAGTCTTGAAGAGGAAGTAGTGCTCGTGCAACTGCCACCTCCTCTTCAGACAGCTCATTAGGAGGGGTGTCGGGAGTCGGACCCCCACCGATCAGATATTGATGACCTATCCTGAGTCATGTCCCCTTTCCCACAAAGTCACATCCATTTCTTCCAAAGCACCTTGATGAGCAAGGTGTAGAAAGCTTAAAGGGACTCTGTCACCAGTTTCTAACCCCCCCTTTTATAACTATGGTTCTCTCCATGGTCCCCTTCTCATTACAAAGCTGTTGTTAGAAGTTAAATCCGCCGTGTAGTTTTCATAAAAATCGCTTTTATCTAACCTGTCAATCTTCAGGATAAGGTGCCCAGGGCGTTTCTGATGGTCTGAATCTGCCGCTCTTCGCCGCCACCGTTGGTGCCCAGCTCCTCCCATGATCCTTTCAGCGCCACCTCGATGTAATCCAATCCGCCTCCGGCTCTCCTCAGTGCCCCCTCCTCCTTTGCAAAGATCTTGCGCGTGCGCACAGGCCTGTGCCTGATGCGCCCGTGCGGACGTTTAGATTCTGCCTTGTGGAGCGAAGTGCGCATGCGCGCGAAGCTCCACGAGGCAGAATCTAAACGTCCACACGGGCGCATCAGGCACAGGCCTGTGCGCACGCGCGAGATCTTTGCAAAGGAGGAGGGGGCACTGAGGAGAGCCGGAGGCGGATTGCATTACATCGAGGTGGCGCTGAAAGGATCATGGGAGGAGCTGGGCACCAACGGCGGCGGCGAAGAGCGGCAGATTCAGACCATCAGAAACGCCCTGGGCACCTTATCCTGAAGATTGACAGGTTAGATAAAAGCGATTTTTATGAAAACTACACGGCGGATTTAACTTCTAACAACAGCTTTGTAATGAGAAGGGGACCATGGAGAGAACCATAGTTATAAAAGGGGGGGGTTAGAAACTGGTGACAGAGTCCCTTTAAAAAAGTGAGGCAAAAAGTTGGTAAAAGTATATATGCAGGTTTTTGGTGCAAAATGTGCCAAGAAAAAAAAAAAATTATGTTTCAATACTAAATCTGCCCTAGTGTTTGCTTGATAAATTTTAAGGATGTTACAATAAAATTCTCCATATTGCCTCCTTTGCTGGCTGGATTCATGTTTCCATCACATTATACACTGCTCGTTTCCATGGGTCATGACCACCCTGCAATCCATCAGTGGTGGTCATGCTTGCACACTATAGGAAAAAGCGCCTGCCTATGTGCACTCTCACGGTCCTGACCATCAGAGAGGATAGCTTGCAGGTTGGCCAGAACTCCTGAAAATGAGCAGTATATAATGTAAAGGAAAAATGAATCAAGCCAGCAAAGGAGGCAATATGGACAGTCACAATACATTAGTCAGTGCCTTGTATTAGCTTTCTCTACATGATAAATGCCATTTGCTGAAGTGACACAACCCCTTTAAGTTTTTACTGACAACAGATGCAGAATTCTTCCTCCCTTGTATATCAAACTATCTTACATCACATAAAGTACTGTAGTAACATATTTGTGACACCCATCGTATGTACTGAGGTATGTTAGTGACAGCGGCCATGACATTTTACTGGCACCAAACAGTAAATTCACTTTCTTAGATGTAATTTTTAAATCTGCATGGAGGCCAATGCCACGCTTGGATAAGTGTCATCTGAGTAAGGACTCTATAACACTGGCAGATGAGCCTTACTATTGTTGGGAAGGAATGTTCCTGACATTGCTCATCAGTAATGGAGACCTCTGCTATTACATGCAGTGATCCCCTCCACAGTATGGAGAAGAGCGATCTCTAATGTCATCACTCATCCCCATAGAGAATCATTATTTGCCGTCAGCACAGCGTGATTAAACGATGATTTTTGTGTCTGCATAAAAGATGCAATTGCCCGACGAATGAGCGTTTGATTATTTATCGGGTTATTGGCGGCACTTTTACACAGGCAGATCATTGCTAACGAGCGTTCCTACGAACACTTGTTAGCGCAGATCTGGCCGACCCTCAGCCAGTGTAATACAGGCCTTAGTCTGTGAATGAATTAGCAGAGAGCAGTTCTGATGTTAGAACTCCTACAGTAATGTATGGAAGGTGTAATATACACACTGGAAATAATCTAGCTTCATTCACATAGAAGATGATAAGACTATTATTGATATATGCCATAACATCAAAGCCAATGAATTGAAATCCGGGTTGTCAAGAATACCATAAAATTTCACAGAAAACATGGAATTTAATAAAATATCAAAATAATTTTGATTCACTTGGAAAATCCCTCTCTGCTCCAAAGCCATCGCTCCAGTGCTCTCGACAGTTTCTGCTGCTGCTGCCCAGCAGTGATGACGTTGTGACTTCCCATATGTCACCACCGCAGATCTTCATGTGGGACTGTACTTTCTCATCATTCTGTCCCTGCTATAACAGAAATCCCTGCACTGCCTCTAAAAGACTGTTGTTTCCTGGCATATTGTCTTTGAGGTCCTGCCTGGATAATCACTTTCATATAAGGGGTAGATGACATCTGTGCCCTCTTGTACGCTCCAAAATGCAAAATATCCTTGGAGCCCCAGTTATGGGTCTTCAACACAGTGAAAGCCAGAAATCCCTTAAACAAAGGAAAACCAAGCAAAGGGGTATCTCCATTATAGAGATCACCAGATCCACCATATTAAGTGGCCCCTATGTCAAGATCTGTCTCTTTTACAAGCCTTAAAGATGTGACTGGGAAGAACTAAGCCAGTTATCCATCCATGGACAGCTGTTTCGGGGTATTGCCTCTCATCAGTGTGTAGTAGGATTCTGGCAAACGTGAGCAATGCCTTGGAGATTACTCAAACAAAACCATAGCTGATCTTAGAGAGACCAGCTACAAAAAACACAGTAAAGCCTCAACACAGTGAAAAGCTCCCTGGGAAACAGTAACATGCAAAATAACCGTGAAGTTTGTTTGAATATGTAGTTATGGGTCTACAACACAATGAAAGCCAGATATCCCTCAAAGGAAGGAAAACCAAGCAAAGGAGTGTCCCTATTATAGAGATCACCCGATCCAGCATATTAAGTGGCCTATGTCAAGATACAGCTCTTTTACAAGCCTTAAGGACTTTACAGACCTAAAAGTCCTTTTAAGGACTATTGTGTGTGGCAGCAATATCTAACTTTAGCGCATCCTGCACTAAATAGCGTGCAATAGTTAGGCCGCTGCAGACAGTGACATTATCTGCACTACATCTCCTGTGTAACGTGTGCGCATCCCAAAAATATCTGTGACATCCAGTGTACTTTTTCCGTAGACGGTGTCCACTGTGGACATTTACATGACCTGCGCTACATCTCCTGTGTAATGTTTTTACATCCCAAATACCTGTGACATTCCCTGTAATTCTATATTAGCAGCTGCTGAAATCAGCGACATTATCTGTGGTATTTCTCCTGTGTAACGTGTGCGCATCCAAAATATCTGTGACAGTCCCTGTAATTTTATATTAACCGCTGGTGACATCAACGACATTATCTGCGGTACTGTATATCTCCTGTGTAATGTTTTCACATCCAAAATAACTGTGACTTTCCCTTTAATTTTATATTAGCCTCTGCTGACATCAGCAACATTATTTGCGGTATTTCTCCTGTGTAACATTTTCACATCCAAAATACCTGTGACATTCCCAGTAATTTTATATTAGCCGCTTTTGACATCAGCGACATTATCTGCGGTATTTCTCCTGTGTAACATGTGCGCATCCCAAATACGTTTTTAAAAAAAATTGCGCATACACTTACAAATCCTACGCTACTGTACGTGTGACATACTTTCAAGCGTATATAACATTTTATATGAAGAAGGCGAGCAGTAAGGGACAGGGAAGTGGCCGTGATGCTGATGGTGCACACAGAGGCCGTGGCCCTGGGCGCATTGAAACTGTGCCTGCTGCCAGAGCACAAGAAAAACAATCCTCCACGATACCTAGCTTTATGTCCTAGTTTGCAGTGCGGCGCAGGACAACACTCTCGAAGTTAGACCAGTGCGACCAGGTGGTCGGTTAAATTACAGCAGATAATGCTTACAGTCGGTTAAGCACCACCCTGTCTTCCACAAAGTCCAGTCTCAGTAGCCAAGAGTCTGGTCAACACAATCCTCACCCTGATCCTCCTTACTCCCACCATGCAGAGTCTTGGCAAACAAGTGATCCCACACTTGGATATTCCGAGGAGCTGTTTTCAGCACCATTCCTTCATTTGGGCCTCTCTACAAGCCCGCTTGAAGAGGGACATGAGATCTTGTGCCCTGATTCCCAAACTCTTGAGCATCCACAGTCACAAGAAGATGACGGTGGGGAACGGCAATTTGTGTTTAACGAGGTTCATGATGAGGATGAGACACAGTTGACAATAACTGAGGTTGTTGTTAGGTCAACAAGTCAGGAGGATGAGCAGAGTGAGGAAGTGGAAGAGGAGGTGGTGGACGATGAAGTCACAGATCCAACCTGGGAAGGTGGCAAGCCATGCAAGGACAGCAGTACAGAGGGGGAGGGATTCGCAGCACCACAACAGGCTGGAAGAGGCAGTGGGGTGGCAAAAGGGAGAAGGCGGGCCACACCAAACAGGCCCGCAACTGTTCCCAGAGCACACCCTTGCGGAAATCTCCCTTGCCAAGGGGTAGGTGTTCCGCAGTCTGGTGCTTTTTTGAGGAAAGTGCAGAAGACAAAAGAATTGTAATTTGCAACCTGTGCCATACAAATATGAGCAGGGGAGTGAACGCTATTAACCTGATATTTCACGGTGTGCCAAGTCCGCCTTACACCAGCATGTGTCCCGTAACATTAACCGTGCCCTGACCAACGCAGTTACTGGGAAGGTCCACTTAACCGCTGAGACATGGACAAGTGCTTATGGCCAGGGACGCTACATTTGCCTGATGGAACACTGGGTGAACGTTGTGGAGGCCGGGAGTCGTACCCTGGGATGGCACAGGTGTTACTGACGCCAAGGATTGCGGACCCTAATTCCATCAGGGTTTCCGCCACCATCTACGTTAGTGGCTCCAACCCCCACTTCTCCTCTTCCACTTCCACCTCAGAATTATCCTCTTGCAGCACTAGTCAGCCATCAGTCGGTAGTTGGAAGCAGTGTAGCACTGCAGTGGGGAAGCATCAACAGGCCGTGCTTAAGCTGATCTGCTTAGGTGACAAACAGCACACCGCCGCAGAGCTGTGGCAGGGGATAAGAGACCAGACTGAGCTGTGGCTCTCGCCACTCAACCTAGAGCCAGGCATGTTTGTGTCTGATAATGGCCGTAACTTGGGGGCGGCTTTGGAGCTCGACAAGCTCACACACATCCCATGCATAGCCCACGTCTTCAACTTAGTGGTTCAGCGGTTTCTCAAAACCTACCCCAATTTGCCTGAGCTACTGGTGAAGGTACGCCGCGTGTGTGCGCATTTCCGCAAGTCATTGACAGCTTCGCCGGTCTGTCAACGCTGCAGCAGCGATTACAATTGCCAGCTCATCCACTGTTGTGCGATGTGAGCATGCTCTGGAACTCCACGTTCCACATGTTGGCCAGGCTTTGTGAGCAGCAGAGGGCAGTAGTGGAATACCAGCTGCAACATGGCCGTCGCCTTTCCAGTCAGCTTCCGCTTTTCACAAGCGAGGAGTGCGCATGGATGTGTTGACCTCTGTGAGGTTTTAAGAAACTTTGAGGAATCAACACAGATGGCGAGCTTCGATAATTCGCTATTATCAGCGTCACTATCCCACTTCTGTGTCTACTCAAACGCTCGCTGCTCACAATTAAGGCCGACGCTTTGCAAGTGGAAGAGGTGGATATGGGGGAAGACATTACACAGGGCAATAGCCAGACCACCCCCAGTTCGTCTTCTCAGCGCAAATTGGATGAGAAGGAGGAGGAGCAGGGGACCGTTGCCTCCGCTACAGAGGGTAGTACCGATGGAAGTTTAATTCCATCTGTTCAGCGTGGATGGGCAGAAGAGGAGGAAGAGGATGAGGAGATTGAGAGTCATCCTCCTGGGGACGACAGCAAAGTCTTCCCTGTTGGTACTCTGGCACACATGGCACCTGACGCTCATCACTAGTACGTAGTTCCTTGGCCAACCGAGGAGGGGAGACGAGGGGAACACACAGCAGTTCCAAAAGAGGCAAGGAAACACTCTCCAAGGCCTGAGACAGTTTCATGACACCCCGCCAGCACCCTCACCCTGATGCGCAGCCTAGTGTCACAAGGAGAGAAAAGTTTTGGAAGATAGTGAAGGAGTACGTAGCAGACCGTGTACGCATCCTCAATGATCCCTCAGTGTCTTACGACTATTGTGTGTCCAAGCTGGACACGTGGCACGAACTGGCGCTCTACACCTTGGAGGTGATTGCCTGCCTTGCCACCAGTGTTTTGCCAGAGTGGATATTTAGTGCTGCTGGGGGCATAATAACTGATAAGCATATCCGCCTGTCACCTGAAAATGCTGATAAGTTGACTCTTATCAAAATGAACAAGGCCTGGATTGCCCCTGACTTTTCTACTCCACCAGAGGAAAGCAGCTCACATACAATGTTTTAGAGGGTCAGCTCACCAGCAGGCCCTCACCTACAATATTGGAGTGCCGGTTCCTTGTAATTTTTGGAATTCCTTTCACTTAGTGCATAGGCTTTATGAGTGTAGGATTCCCACTACCTGAACAATTGTACCACAATGTGAATGAGGCCCTCCATTATGTAATATAAAGGTTGTATTGGAGTGCCTCTTCCTTGTTATTTTTGGCAGCATTTGCACTTTATATATAAGTAAAAATCCTAAAAATGTTTCCTCTAAAATCAATTTTATCTTCAGTTTGGTGCGTATTATTATTGTCAGCCTGTAAAAGTGGCTTACTACTCGGACAACATCGTTCCCTGCAGCGACCTGGGGGTCCAAGATGCATCCAGACATTCTCCCCATGCTGTTCCCGAACCATTTCAGTGGTGTTTCCATCAATTTCTGATGTTTTCATGTGAACCAGGCACCCTCCCTTCTTCAGAGCAGGGGGTGCCTGGTTTAATGCTCGTGTTCTCCCATTGACTTCCATTGTGCTTGGGTGCTTGCCCGAGCACTTTGGTGCTCGATCAATACTAGCCACCAGCACCAATAATTGTATAATAAATAAGCTGGGATGATACCAGTTATAACACGTCACCACCTAGTTACTAGATATAACACACGAACAACAGAGAGGAAATATTTGCACTAATTCCATTGCAACAGGATAACAGAAACTGCATCAACATAGTGAACTGTGCAAGTCTATACCCTCAGACATGTTGTGTGCTCTAGATGTGGAATAGCCAAGATAAGAACCACCTCGATGCGCGTTTCACCCTCTTGCTTTGTTAGGAGGTTGTAAAGATATAAATGACCGAGTATATATACTAACTATAGTGGCGATCAGAACATACTCACTTGAACTATGCAAATCGGCGCACCATCCTGCTGATGCACATCCACCCACAAGACCCACACACAGAAGACATAACATGTCTCAGGGTATGGACTTGCACAGGTCACTATATTGATGCAGTTTCTGTTATCAGTTTGGAAGGGATGTTGTCCTTGCACATTTGATTGTATGATTTATATGTGGATGTTCTTATTTGTCATCTTCCATCCCGGTGGTGACGTATTATAACGGGTATCGTCCCACCTTATTTATTATATATTTATTGGTGCTGGTGGCACCAGGGTGCCTTCTCTATGGGGTTTTGACCCACCCCCTTTTTTCAGTAGTATACACATATGCTGTTTTATTTTACAATAATATTCAATAAATGTACTATTGTTTTATTAATTGGGCTAGAAATTTCATTCTTTTTGTTGTTTTATGGTAGAGCGACTGTAAGCTACAGGAAATAGTAGTAATGTAATACAACTGTTATACAACTTCCTAATACTAATAAAGTAATGGAAGAAAAGGTGATAAAGTACACATTTCAGTGTGCTAAAGAGGTTGTCCTGATGATTAAAATGATACCTTTCTTGTCAAAATCAGTTTCAGCATTACTGAGGAAAAAAAGACTATTATTCTTTATGCAAGTGATCCCTTCAGTGCACTGAGGGGTGGACCTTAGCCCTTCATTGCACCTTGGCTCCTCAGCTTTCCATTGCTGGCCACGTCCCTCATAGTGATGAGCGGGAGGTGCCATATTCGATTTTACGATATTTCGCGAATATTCGTGTTATATTTGTCGAAATCGAATATTCGGAATTATTCCAATTATCGCGAATAATATGCGATTTAATTAATCACGTATTGCGAATTTTTCCTTTGATAGTATAAGGCAACGTTCCTATGACTAATTGACTATGGCTAGGCGAATATGTTTATTTTACGAAATTTCGTAATATTGCTCTAACTTCGTCTTTTAGAATATTACGAATATTCTAAAAGACGAAGTTAGAGCAATATTACGAAATTTTGTAAAATACACATATAGATTGTAATTTAGCTAATATAGTGCTATAATCCTTTTTTTTTCTCAATTTTTTTTTGCCTCTTCTGAACTTAAGTTTTGTAAAATATGTACACTATAAAAAAAATTACTATAGCAGTATATTAGCTAAATTACAATCTATATGGGTATTTTACGAAATTTCGTAATATTGCTCTGACTTCGTCTTTTAGAATATTCGTAATATTGCTCTAACTTCGTCTTTTAGAATATTCGTAATATTGCGCTAACTTCGTCTTTTATAATATTCGTATTGTAATATTCTAAAAGACGAAGTTAGAGCAATAGTAAGACTATACGTAAAAAGTTGAAATTGCGATGCGATTAATATTACTCGAAGTAATCGCATGGCGATTTCAACTTAGCACTGCTATATTTCATATTATGGAATATAGCAGTGCTAACTTAGCACTGCTATATTCCATAATATGGAATATAGCAGTGCTAAGTTGAAATCGCCATGCGATTACTTCGAGTAATATTAATCGCATTGCAATTTCAACTTTTTACGTATATTCTTAATATTGCTCTAACTTCGTCTTTTAGAATATTACAATACGAATATTATAAAAGACGAAGTTAGCGCAATATTACGAATATTCTAAAAGACGAAGTTAGAGCAATATTACGAATATTCTAAAAGACGAAGTTAGAGCAATATTACGAAATTTCGTAAAATACCCATATAGATTGTAATTTAGCTAATATGGAACATAGCAGTGCTAAGAAGCGGCAACGGGCACTGACTGGAGCAGCCAGGAAGCCAGGAATCCAAAGGACAGGTAAGAACAACTTTAGGGAAGTGGGAAAGAAAAAAATATAACAATAAAAAAAAAAAAAGAATATTCGATTTCGCGAATATATAGAACGATATTCTAAATATTCGCAAAATCTCGAAATTGCGATATTCGAGAAAAAAATTTGCAATTCGAATATTCGCGCTCAACACTAGTCCCTCAGTGCACTGAATCCATCACTTGTATAAAAAATAAAACTATTTTTTCTCTAGAACGCTGCAACCATTTTTTTCCACACAGGTATCATTTTCATAAGCAGGATCAACCCTAATGAATACTTACTTTGTGGCTTTAAATAGCTTTCATCACCGGTTATCACATTGCCATGAACTTGCATTGACAAGATAAAGACTCTATGCCATTGATGGCAAACCTTTTACAGACCGAGCGCCCAAACTGCAACCCAAAACCTACTTATTTATCACAAAGTGCCCACACGGCAATTTAACCTGAATACTGCAGTCCACTATAGTATAGGTGTTCTGTGCTGCACTACTGTATTGCAGGACCTGCCTACTTTTGTTGTCCCTGCCTACTTGTTTTGTCCCATCTTCTCTGAATTTGGACCCACCTACAACATGGGGCCACTTTTACGTTTTTTTTCCAGGGCCATTTTAAGTTCCCAATCCGCCCCTGGCTTTACCTACAGTACGTTATAGCAAATCTTCTGCAATATGTGGCTCTCCAGCTGTTGCAAAACTACAACTCCCATTATTCCCTGGCAGCCTGTGTCTGCCAGTGCATAATGGTAGTTGATGTTTCCAAACTGCTGGAGAGCCACAAATTGGGGAACTCTGCATTTCAGGCAATTATCAACCTTCCATAGAGCAAAAAAAGGTGACTTGGGAGCTGCTTGTCTACTGTCCTCCTTAGTATTCGGTTCCCCTGTGTTCTCCATGTCACGGTTCCAGAGCACAGGCTGCTGTACCAGTTTGCTGCAGTCCTCATTTCAGTTCATTATACAATACATTAGTAATACCGTATAATAGCCTCTGGTATATGTTATCCTGCAGACAGTGGTTAGGTTAGACTGGATGTCCAGGGTTCACTGAAAATCTTCCTTCCTACATCGAAACCTTACAAAGGGGGACTTGGCTCCAAGGTGTAAGAGCAGCCCCCTGCCTTCATGTGAGATGATTTATTTATAGGATGGGTAGGGGATTGCTGGCTGTACTGATGAATATTTTATGAAAGTGGGGGCCTGCTACACTTATTCTCCACTTCCTGAGGATCTTGGTGCCAGCACCATATGTTCACACTCCCTGCAACGCAGGACCCCTGGAAGAGAAAAAATAATGAAACACTCAATTAACAACTCCATCTGAGAGCTGCTGACTAAACGCCAGAAGAAATGTCAGGAATTGACAGGGAAGCAGAAAAGCTGCAGATATTTATAGGTATTTATGAGCTGGGACCAGACTCTCCTTCTTAAAGGAGTTGTCAGTTCCTACCCCATTCTGATATAGCCAATTAGGGTCAATAGCTCAGGGCCCCCACTTTGGACAATCACGTTTTTGTTAAGTTTCTCTAGTGATAATCAGATACTAGGGGAACCTGTACTGGACACAGGTTTAATGCTATACCCCAGCCCAATCACTATGGAAGAAATGGGTAGTGTAAGTCGAAGTACTGTGCCCTGGTCGTACTGTGGTAGGTTTTCAATATTGAAAAGTAGCTATTCTTGCTACTCCAACTTATGTCTAAGTATTCAAATGCCTTTTCCACCAGTTACCCATCACCAAGAGCACAAGCCCTGCCAGCAAACTGCCATGTTGTATATATCCTTGTAGAAAACACAGTGAAGCACATGTATAAGACATCTTTCAAACAATTGCATTTTCTATCTGCATCGAATGCGTTTTTCACTGATGGTTGCTAGGAGATGTTGTGCTATTCTTCGGTTTTTCTTCACATGTGTAAAAACGCATCAAAGTGATTGCTTCTGCTCTGAAAAGAAATGCAACACTGACTCAACTGATTGAACTTGTGCACAAAAACATAATTTTTTCCCTGAACAGACCCTGAATCGTTTCGTATATCTTATGTGAAATAAGCCTAAAACAGTTTTTTGAAGTAAATCTGCTGTTATGTGTATGTGGCATACACATTTGCACCATATTTATGAAACTGCCCATTCGTTTTTGAAGTTTCAACCATGTCCAACAATTTTCAGTTTCAAGGCATGCTCTAAAGGAATAAAGGTATGTGTAAAATGTATTAGTATCTAAAAATATCATGGTCAGGTCAGGTTAGGCAAGATGCATCCATATAAAACACAAGGAACTTGGTGGCTGGGAGATGTCACTTTGGGCACCATGTTGCTGGAGGCTGTCATGCAAAACCTTGATCCATGAGAGCCCTTTATGCATGAGATGCAGGACATAGCTGTTTGTGTTCCACAGTGCTTTACTGGGACTCTATAAAAAGTCTAGTTTTACCACCAGTTAGGTTTGGGCATAGGCTTAGTAGTGGAGCTAGTTCTATTAGTGAGCATCACTGTCGAGCAAAGTAACAGACAAGGACTTAGGATTTGTTGCAGCTGTGGAGCATGCTACGAGATTGAGAGTGGCTTGTGGGTTGTGATGCAGAGAAGGAACGGTGATCAGAAACTAGGTGTGGACACCAAGCTCAAGTCTGTATTGTATAGCTGTAAAGGTACAGAAGCTTGACCGTTAAACTTACAATCTTAATCTTGGTGTCCACACCTTGTTCCTGATTACAGTTCCTGTTGAAACCACCACACTTCTGTGCTTCTTGTAAGTAAAGATAAGCTGTTTGTATTTCACTTGTGCCTCCTAACAATTTATAATTGTGTTATCCCCTGCAGATCGTTCTCAGTCTGACCCCTCACCTTCAGCATCTAACAACCATCTTCACAGTCACACACAGAGCTCGTCATTTTCTTGTTTAGGGAAGAAATTTTAAATTACTTCAATTATCTACTGATCTAATTATCTATCTATCATCTGTCCAAATTCAAATATGTTTTATTGGCAGGACCAGATGTATATTGCATCTTCCATGACTTCCTAGTTGCACTATTGGGATTGTCTTCTCTCCCTTGGCTTGTAGGTCTGACTATGTTGCCCTGGATCTGTCTCTGGGGTTTGGCATAAAGATCTATGATGCAGAGAGGTCAGATTATTAAACCCCCAGTTGGTCCAGGCAGCACTACCTTGAATATGTATACCAGATGATCAATAAAGAAAGCAAATATGGAAATGAGAAGCATCTACTCACATGGTCAGGAACAGGTGTTGCATTTTCAGTCAGGGACAAGTGTACTGCACAAGCACCAATTATACTACCAAACAGTGACCAAATAATGGTCATTTACCAGGTCCATACAGACACTCTGCAGAGTATAAGTATAAGTGCATAAAGCACTGAGCAGACAGTCAGATGCAGAACAAACATGCACGTTTAGTGACTCACAGATGACATCACTTACGATTGGGGTTGTTTGCTTTCTTTTCTTCTCTATTTGGTTCATACCTTCATGATGATTTCTCCTAGCATAATTCTGCAGAGTTTGTTACCCAGATGTCTTCGGCTCCTCACTTTGTGCCCCTGAAAATAAGTTACATACTGTACAGTGCCCCCATATACTAAATAATAGTTCCACAAACCAACCCTCCTAGATATAATAGCTCCACACACTGTGCCCCCTGATTGGAAAATAAATGTCCCCACTGTGCATGCTGACTTACAAATGCACCCACTGAGCCCTTATTTAAAAAATACCCCCACTCTTCCCCCTGACTGTAAAAAATGCCACTACTGGGCCACCTGTATACTCTACACCAGTGGTCCCACACCAGTGTCTCAGGAGCCACATGTGGCTCACAACCTCCTGCTGGTTTGGCTCACCATGGTAGTCCTGAGATTTGACCATATTTGCTGGATGGTTTAATACTAGTGTTAAAGTTTAGACTGGAACGTTTATCAGCAAATGTTTGCAATTTCATGTTTTTTTTGATTCTCCACATTTAAAACTTCTCTCCTCTATTTCTTACTTGCCTGTTGCTCCTGACCATCATTGAAAGTTGAATGTGGCTCACAACATGCCAAAGGTTGGGGCCCTCCACTCTACACTGTGCTCTTTCCACCGTCATGAACACCTACCTCCCAATGTTGCCACTTGTCACAGAGAAAGTGAGAAACAATGTTGCAAGGAGCTTAGTAGGCTTTATTGCACCTAGTGCTGCTGTTGTGCCCACGTTCTTAAGTATGCTGGTGCAATGGTATTCAAGGACAGATAATAATACGGCACAATTGTGGTGCAGTGGTCTGGGGGGGGGGGGGGGGGGGCAAGGGTGACTGCTCCCACTGCACCCTCACCCCTGAAATCCGTCCCAGATCTGGAACACATTTCCAGAGTACTAACTCTGGACTCTGGATGTGTTGGAAGCCCTCTCCTACTCTGTCCCATATTAAAGTCAATAAATCTAAACAGCATACAACACTAAATACTAGATTAGAAACTTCAATTTACACATCTAAATGGGGTTTTTGAAAGGATCCCAAGAGTTATGCTTCAACATGTTACCACTTATAGTGTATTTCTACACAGACGCACTGGTACAATGGTAACTTACTGTACATTTTTTTTCAGAAATTGCAGGTTGTGGTTCTGTTTGGACACAAATATCACTAGATCATATTTACAACTGTGACTGCAATAGCGGGAAAATCACTACAAGATCTACATGTAAATGCCCTCAGTTTCGAATTTGACATGATGTGGCTTTCTGACTTTACCCCCTGTATGTGAATATACCCCAACACAATATATCCTCCTTAATTGCTATGAGCACTTGTAGCACAGGCGTGCAGGTTTCCTGGGACAATGTTAAATCTGTAGGTTATTTGGATTAGTTGCTCATTAACTACAAATTAATTAATGACAGATGGTATTTAATTCTGTACAAACTGCCAAGAGTGATTCTTGTTGGGTAAGCATTGAGGGGCTTAATTGGTTAAATTCGTGCACATGGTAGTTGTAATGGTTGAATGCTTATGATAATAGTGGGATCTAAACTTTCAGCCCCCATAGTTCACCATTTTATATCTTTTTGTATGTCTCCAAAATCCAAATAATTCTCAGTTATTCAGCTTCTACTTCACCCTTCAAGGGATCTATCTATCTATCCATCCATCTATCCACAGTGAAAAAGTATTCCTACCCATTGAACTTTTCCACATTTTTTCACATTATACCCACAAACTTAAATTTGAATTATCTATGTGATAGACCAACACAAAGTAGCAAGTATGTGTGAAAGAAAATGATACATGTTTTTTAAAATGTTAATTAAATCTGAAAAGTATGAGGTGAATTTTATTCAGCCCCCGAGTCAATACTTTGTAGGACCACCTTTCGTTGCAAATACAGCCGCATTTATTTTTGTTTATTACAACGTTGAAAACCATGCATAATTACTTTTTCACTTTACACATACTTGCTACTTGTTGGTCTATCACATAAAATCCCAATAAAATACATTTAATTTTGTATCCCCTGAGGAAGCGATACGCGAAACGCGCGTTGGGGTAGCTGTGAACCTTTTCTCGTCGGTATATTTTACTCATCTACACTTTGTGTACTTGGTAGGATATTGGTAGGATAGGTTTGTTAACTGTTTATACTTCTCACTTTTATTACTAATTACCTGTCCCCTTACTTGTATGCTCATATAGTGTAGTCTTGATATATATGTTAAACTCCTATCAGACACCCCAGCCTACATCAGATTCAAATCAGAACCTCATCAGACCCTCCCCAGCCTTAGATCATACCCCCATCCGACGCCCAACCTCAGATCAGACCCCCATCAGACCCTCATCAGAACCCCCAGCCTCAGATCAGACTCCAAAGCCTCAGATCAGACCCCCAGCCTCATATCAGACCCCCAGCCTCAGATCAGACCCCCCTCAGCCTCATATCAGCCCCCATCAGACCCCCCAGCCTTAGATCAGCCCCCATCAGACTCCAGCCTCAGATTAGCCCCATCAGACCCCCCCCCAGCCTCAGATTAGGCCCTATCAGACCCCCCAGCCTCAGATCAGCCCCCATAGCCTCAGATCAGCCCCCATAGCCTCAGATCAGCCCCCATCAGACACCCCTGCCTCAGATCAGCCCCATCAGACCCCCAGCCTCACATCAGCCCCCATCAGACCCCCCCCAGCCTCAGATAAGCCCCAATCAGACCCCCCCAGCCTCAGATCAGCCCCATCAGACCCACCCAGCCTCAGATCAGACCCCATCAGACCCCCCAGGCTCAGATCAGACCCCTATGAGACCCTCCCCACCCTCCATTAGCCTCAGATCAGCCCCAATCAGACCTCAGATCAGACATTTAAAATAAATAAATAAACTTACTTCTCCTGCTCTGAATGGCACTGCCACTTGGCAGATTCACTTACCCGCCCTGGTGTTCTCCCTGCCACGCTGTACTGTGACCTGACAGCGCACATTATCAGGTGATAGTGCGCATCAACGTGCATTACCATGATACTCTACGTCTCAGGACACAACGTGCGGTTGGAAGAAGACAAGGGAAGGTGAGGACACCCAGTGCAGCACTGTTCTCATCTTCCTGTGGCTCCCGCATGCTAATGTTCTGGCAGGGGGCTGGGGAAGGTTCCCCACCCCTGATGTACACTAAGAGGAGATTTATCAAGAGCTTTCTGCTCCGGTCTTGATATCCCCTGCACTGCTGGAGGATGCACCTGATTTATGAATGATGAGGGTCAGGCCCCAAAACAAACAGAAATCTACGACAGCTTAGAGCTGGGATAGATTTTTGGTCTCATTTGTACCAGAAAATCGAATTGAATTTTCTCATGCTTTGTGTAACAAATCAGTTTTTCCTAAAATGGTGGCTGCACGTGTTACAGAGTGAAAGTAAGAAGCCCGGGAATGCGATATCATCCATAATGCCATCCCCTGTGGTGACACAGCTCTATACAAACTTCATCCTGTGCCAAGTCCCCCATGGTCCTGTGAGCTGAGCATAGAGAGAGACGTGGCAAGTGCTCATGCGCTAGGGACAATGTTTCTTAAAATTATTAATAGAAGAATTCAATACCAATAAGATGGAAGCCTTTATTATTCCAGTGCCCAATGTTCCAGCCAGTACCATCCAGTCTGCAACCCTTAAGGGGGCCAGTTCTTAATGATGTCCATCACGTTTTGCTGTCTTTACTTTTTAGAAAAGTCAGCAAGATGCATAGAGAGGAACTGGATGTTCCTTATGATATATTCTCATTGATATTAGATGATGTGGTAAAATAAGGAAAAGCAGATGGCAGAAAAAGGGCTCCCACCTGTAGAGGAGGAGAGCACTGGGGTTGGAGATGCCAGCATATTGTTCTCCCGCCTAACCAGTAAAACCCCATAGCAGCAACAGCCCCTGTTTGAAGGTGCATTAAAGGTGCCGCGTGGCCATTAACAATGAAGGAGTATACAGTACATTCTTCATTATTAAATGAAAGGCAGCTGTGGGCTAATTGGCAGTGCAGTTCTTCACCGCAGCATGGATGCAACCCAACTGCAGCACAGCCACTCCGTGTACCCGTAATCTAAGGCAGAGTCACCTGGGTATACCTGCTTTATAGCGATTCATGACAAATTTCTCTGCAAACTTAGTCGAAGTTGCCGAATCTAATTTTTTTAAACTTTGCTCATCTCTACTCCCCACAACTAAACAGGTGCTGCACCTTTAAACACTGGTGCTGTCCACTCTTAACACTGATCTTGTCCACTTTTTACACTAGTTCTCCCCACTACTAACACTGGTGCTCTCCACTACTAACACTGGTTTTGCCCCCTTCAAACACTGGTGCTGTCCACTCCTAACACCAGAGCTCCCCACTGACAACATTTGTACTCCCCACTCCTAACACTGGTGATGGTCCCCTTTAAACATTGGTGCTGCCTCCTTCAAATGTTGGTGCTGTCCACTCTTAGCACTGGTTCTCCCGACTCCTAAGACTAGTGATCACCACTCCAAACACTGGTGCTCACCACTCCTAATACAGGTGCTCCTAGCACTACTGCTGACTATTCCTTTCTGCAACTGTAAATATAAAATCAGGCTTTTGTATCCCTAAACCATGGGATCTTGTTTAGTATAAAACAGTCTATCCAACACCTAAAGGGATTGTGGGAGTGTGAGGTAGCCCCACTGGGCATGCTGGAAACTCCCTGTATGTCTGCCTAGGGGCAACTCATAGAATTAGGCAAATTAGGTGCATGGCAGAAGAAGCATATTTATGCAGGAGCTCTTTTATTAATGACTCATTTTCAAAAAATGCTATTTAGATAGATATTAGATAGATAGACAGATAGACAGACAGATAGAAATTAGACTCATATTATCTTGCTTTATTACATATTTATCCACACAGTAATCATTAGATATACTCTGCAGATATAAAATGTGAAGAGGTGAATGTACAGGACAGAAAATTAGAGAAATATTGATGACATTGTTGTGACTGATAAACAAGTATCCAATATAGAAACCATTTCCAGTTAGACTTGTAGATGCTTTACTCCTGCCCCTTTAATCTGCATTATAAATAGATTGTACGTGAGAAGTGAATTTTTTTTCTCTGGTTTTCAGGTTCTTTTTCTCAGCTATAATGTGGAAGTGAAAGATTTCACAGCTGTTAATGAGCCATTTTTTAAACACTGAAACACAGCAAAAATAAAAAAAGTAACATTTCCAAACTTGTCATTCAGAATGAGAAATAATCAGAGAACCATTTTCTGTTCCGCAACAAGACACAAAATGGCTGATGAAACATTACACTTTGCTATGCTTATTAATTTATACCGGTATATATATATATCTTATTTTTTATTTATTTTTTTTCCACTGAATGGCTGGGTAGAAGATGCTGAGCAGATCGATATATCACTTACATTTCCACCTTTGAAGTCAATGTTTTAACCCTTTGCCTGCCAAGGACATATGTCATATCTCCTTGCAGGGAGTCAATTCAGTAGCCAAGGACATGCCTGGTATGCATTTGCTACTGATGGCTGGATCTCCAGCTAGAGACTCCAGCCAGGTCATGTTTTAAAGCTGAGACTGTCCTGAATCTATAGCTTTTACACAGCCCGAGATATGCCGGTAGAAAGCAGCCCCCGTTCCCCTGTCAGCCCAAGGTGAGGACAAGGAGGAGCAGTGGGGAAATTGTTGAAATGCTACACAAAGAAGAGAGGACCACAGAGCCTTCTCTCTCCTGTGTATAACTGTAAGGCTACCTGCACAAGTTGCGGATTATGCATATGTTTTTCTGTCTGTATTTTTGAGGAAAGTAGTAGTGCAGTACCAGCAAATTGAATGAGATTTGACAAATCTCATGTTCACTTTGCATTTCGTTCTGTGTGGATTTTGAAATGCAATGCAAAGGGTGGAGAAAAACTGCATCAACATTTGCAACAAAATCCGCAAGTAACATGTGCAGTTTTTGGTGTGGAAACAGAGAAATCTGTACCCATGTGTATATCCTGTTTCTAAACCACACCCATGTGCAGGTACCCATAAGGTTCCCAGGAGAAGAACATGGACTTGTTATCTATCCCCCACTCCCTTATTAATTAGAAAGCATATTTGCCCCTCTGAGACTAATTAGAAAGTTTATTACACACCATGACGCCGACATTTAACGACAGCTTCCAGATCACGGTACCCAAATTACATTTGACACTGTCCCTATCATGCCCGTTATCGATCTATAGAGTAAAATATACAGATCGCTTCTCTAGGAGTAACAGTGATAATGGTTGAGCAAATCGAAGTCCGCAAAATGGACTTCAATACAAATTTCAGGATGAATTTGATTAGTCACAAAGCCAAATTTCCTCGTGCTTTGTGGTAGAGAATCAATTTAACCTAAAATAGTGCAAAAAAAAAAAAATCATATTTACCTGCTCCATTTGCTCACGACAGGCCAACCTCCACCATCTTGCTTGAAGAACTCGGGCAAAATCCTGTGCTCGGTAACGTATGGTGATTGCACCAGATCTTCAAGCATAATGGCGGCTGCCGGCCCGTCGCGAGCAAATGGATCAGGTAAGTATGATTATTTTTTTATTTTATTTTACACTGTGTTAAAGTACATCAGATGCTGCGATCATGTATGAACACGACATCTGAGAGTTACAATGACGGGGAGAGGCGCAATTGCCGTTCCCTGTCATTGCACCACTTCTTACAAAGAAATGCGCTTCGTGACGAAGTGACTCACAAAGTGAATTTTATTGCGAAATTTGGCGAAGCAGCTGAACACTAGAGGAAAAATATCTAATATATATCTGATAGATGGAAAAGATTTTCATCAGTCAGAAATAAATAATTGCTAAGTTATAATTGTAGTTCAGACAGGTGTAATATAGGGACTTTTTTTCTGCCCATATTATGAATAAAACACTCGGACCTCCAGTGGTTCATCAGAACCAGAGGTAAGGGGGTCTAATTAAATTTCTGATAAACTACAGGAAATTCAGATCTTGTGCCTATCACGATCGGCGTGACTATCACATACGTGACACAGAGGGAGGGAAAGAGGAAGGCCCTGCCCAAGTGAGAGGGAAGGTGGTGACCCCTGACTCACCTTGCGGCTGGCACCTGGCTGCCCTGACGTCCCTAGACGGGTTCCTCACCCGTACGCCGATCACGTGCCTAAAACCCTGGCTTTCCCTAAGATGAGCCCTAGATAGTGAACAGGGCGGTGGGAACACTAGTCCGCACCACTAGCTCTAAAGGAAAACACCAAGGGGAGGACAGACAATACAGACTCAACATAAAATCCCAGGTGGGCGACAACAGGAGACAACAAAAAGCCCAACAGGGATCCGGAGGGTAGCACTCTGGAACAACAACCAGGATTCACAGCTCCAGTGGGTCAGTATAGAAGTCCAGGCAGGAAGCTCTATAACTGGCAACTAGAGAAGTGTGAGAGGAGAATATAAGGAGGTTGGGAGTGGAAGACAAGAAACAGCTGAGGAGGAGAAGCTACGGATCCCTGAGTGAGACAAAAAGGATTGCAAGGCAAACACAGAAAACAATCACTAAGAAACAACGTGATCTTTAGACATAGAGCGCGCAGCCACCCGGGTATAACGGAGTCAGACGTGGCTCTTGACACCCTCGTGACAGTGCCCTAATACAAGAGTAATAATGCACCCATATTATACATTAATGCATTTTATGAGTTTCAGCATTTTATCATTGTTAATTAGCATTACAGTTTGTATAGGGGGATAGAAAATGATATACTAAGGTGCATTCCTGTGGTTTCTGCATGTCTTTGCATGTAGCATTGAATATAGACATATTTAGGACTCTGCTAGACTGTGCATTATTAGTCATTAATTGGAGTTTTTGTACTATTGTTGCTAATAATCACTATTTTCTGAAAAGTTGCACAAAGGTTGGTGTGTGTATTAATTATTAGGTTGTACTTTTTGTACACAGTGGGGGACATTTATCAATAATGGCGTAATTTGTGCCAAAAAAATACTAATGTTACAAATCAAAAGTGGTGATTTGATTTACCTCATATATCAAAAGGTGCACGCCACCTGTAAAATGTGACTTTTTAAAATATCAACTTGATTGTCTTAATATTTCTCTTGATTTGCGACATTTTAACACCAATAGCACCACAAAAATGAGACTTCTTAAAACTGAAATGCACCATTTCTGTCACCCCTGTCCAGAGCACACTTGCGACTTTTGAAACATATTTGTGATAAATTGCGACTTTTTTCTCTGACTTGGGATGGTTATTGTTTTGTTTTTCTTAAATGATAATTTACTGACAAAACCCTGCTGTTAAGCTAATTTCTATAATCCTGTTTTATTACTTACCTATCACTTATTACCACCGCAATTTCTTTTTATAAATGCGACTTTTTGACAAAAAGTCACATCCTTCTGCCATAAATGCAACTTTTTACACAAAACACCACCACATAAGCTAGCTTAATTGTCTGCAACAATTTGAGCCATTTCTACCGACAAGAGGATGATAAATAAGGCGAAATATGTGCCAATTTGATAGCCACGCCCACTTTGACATTTATAACTCATTTCTGACATGGTACTTTCTTTATAGTGAAAATTCTGGAGAAAACAGTTGATATATTTTGTGCAAAATAAATTCTTTTTGGTGCATTTTACACTATAATTCTGGCACAACATACTTAGTAATAGCAGGCCAGGATAAGAAATGAGCAATATTGAGTTTAAATGGCATTTTAAAAATACCTAATAGAACAAAATGAAAAATAATAATATAAAATATAAAAGTTTAAACCACCCACCTTTCCGTATAATTTAAAAAAGAAATACATGAATAACAATAAATATAAACATCATGGATATCACTGCGACCTAAAACGCCCATACTATTAAAATCTAAAAGAAAAAATTCCAATACGGTGAATGGCGTAACGGAAAAAAGGGTAAAAATGGCCAATTTGCCATTTTTTTTTATTGCTTCTCTTACCCAAAAATATGTAATCAAATGTGATCAAAAAGTCACGCACACTCCAAAATGGTTTCAGTAAAAACAACAGATTGTTCTGCAAAAAATGAGCCCCTAAACAGCAAGGTAGACATAGGTATAAAAAAGTTATGGGGGTCAGAATATGGTGATGTAAATAAAAATATAATTATCAAAGTTAAAATTTATTTTTACACTATTTAGACAGAAAGAACCTACATATGGGGTATCATTGCAATCGTACTGACCCAGAGAATGAATGGCATGAGTCAGTTTTGCCACAAATTAAACGCTTTGGGAGCAAAACCAGTAAAATGGTGGAGGAATTGTGTTTTTTTTTTTCCAATTCCACCCCATTTGGAATTTTTTTTACCGCTTTCCACTACATTTTATGCCATAATAAATGGTGGTGTTAGAAAGTACAACCTGTCCTGCAAAAAATAAGCCCTCATACAGCTATGTGACCAGAAATATAAAAAAAAGTTATGGCTCAAGGAAAATAGGGAAGAAAAATTAAAACGCAAAAACGAAAAAAAACCTCCGTTATCCTAAGGGTTAATGTTATTTCTCTATGTAAACACAATGTAGTAGATTTTTAGCAAAGGTTGTACTGTTTAAAACGGCAGTTCCCAGTATGAACTGAACAATGGTAAAGGTATGCTAGGATATCTTATGTAACAAACAAGGGCAGTAGTACCCATCATCTCACCCATCTGCAGACCCTACAGTGGACTACTGCACTGATCTGTACCCTTGAACATTATGCCCCTAAATAGTGTCCCCCACAATGCTTCCCCTGAGATAACACAATGCACTGCACCTCTGAACTAAATCTATACATAGACCATGATCTATCCTGCCTTCACTCCAGAATTCTGGTGTCAAAAAGTTGGAAAAATAGGGCTTTTGCGACTTTTTTGCACTCGCGTGCAGAAAATTTTACGACTTTTTTTGCACTTGCCTGCGCAAGATGTTGCGACTTTTTGCATTTTTACACCACTCACCCCGGTTCTGTAATGTGGGTAGAAAAGTGGGTGTGGTTAGCTATGTGAATATGTTTCACTCCAGATTTAGGGCTCATGTACACGACTGTATGTATTTTGCAGTCCGCAAAACACGGATACGCAAAAAATACAGATGATGTCCGTGTGCTTTCCGTATTTTGCGGAACGGAACAGCAGGCCCATAATAGAACAGTCCTATCCTTGTCCGTTATGCAGACAATAATAGGACATGTTCTATTTTTTTGTGGAACTGACTTGTGGACATACAGAAATGGAATGCACACGGAGTAACTTGCCCATTTTTTTTGCGGACCCATTGAAATGAATGGTTCCACATACAGCAAAAAATAAATATGGAACGGACACAGAAATAAAATACATTCGTGTGCATGAGCCACAATCTCACTCCAGGAGGAGGGTGGAGTAAGAAGACTGGAGTAGCTTCTCTAGACAAAAGTGTTAGGTCTAAGGCTAAAACAAATTTATCAAGTAAGGCCCCTTACACACTTGTGTTGTTGGATTCTGGCAAGCAGTTCTGTTGCCGGAAGTGCCTGCTGGATCCGGAAATCCGGATCCGTCTGACAAATGCATTGAAATACTGTCTCTCCGGTGTCATCCGGAAAAACGGATCCGGTATTTTTTTTTTTCACATTTTGCGCATGCACAGACCGGAAGACTGGCTTTGTCAATGTGGCAATTTTAATGCCGGATCCGGCACTAATACATTTTAATGGAAATCATTTTGGCAAGTGTTCCGGAAATTTGCCCACAAAAAAAGCCGTAAAAGGGACGGAACGGAAGATATCCTGATGCATACTGAACAGATTGCTTTCTATTCAGAATGCATTAGGACCAAACTGATACGTTTTTTTTTTTAGTATTAAGCCCCTATGACGGAACTCAATGCCGGAAGACTTCAACGCTAGTGTGAAAGTACCCTAACATGAGACATTTGATAAACATGGCATAAAGTTCTACAAAACAGACTCAAGCAAAACTGACTTCACATATTCCCCTCATGATAAATCTTCCCTATAGTGTTCATAAAAATACATAATTGATACATAGTGCCCACTAAATGAAATCATTTTTATTTATTTTTTTCAATATAGTTGGGTCTCCAGCCTGTCTTCTCCCTCCCCAGACACACACACACACACCGATTCCTGAGCACTCTCATGTTACAGTGACAAGATGGTCAGGATGTTGTAGCTTATTGCAGAAAGGTGAGGGGGGAGGCAGGATCAGAGAATTATTTAATGAGGCCATGGCAGGTGGAAGGGACCTCTGCCCCAGCATTTTCTCTGCTAGAGCAGACAGGAAAGCCTAATTTCATTAGAAGGAAGGCTCCACCGGATGATCCTCTGGTGGTGGGCCAGTCAAATCCTGCATGCACTCTGCCTTTCCATTTAAAGTGTATGGGACTAACAGAGATAACATTTCCCTGTCACAACCATAGAGTTTTAATGAAGTTGCACCCTCCATGTTCAACCTTGACTGATTGGTGAAGGTCCTAAAGGTTGGCACAGAAACACTCAAACCATTTAAATGTAATTCCAACCAACTACCGTAAATGGTCTCTAAAATAATGTTGAATTTTTTTTTTATTTTACTCCCCATGTAAATAACAATTCTGGAGCACCTTTACACTTAACCCTGTGTTAAGCGATTCCTCGGTTGTTCTTCCTGAACCTTTCTGAATAAACGAACAACTGGGTGTTACCATTCGACTTGTCAAGGGGTTGTGTCCCTACACTGTATGAGACTGTCAGCACAATGTCAAAGCATGTAGGGGCACACTCCCAACAAGGATTACAGAGGAAGGGCACTGTGGCGAGATTTAAGAAAATCTGTGCCAGAATTGTACTTTTATGGTGAATGGCAGGAGAGATGACGGGTCCCCTTTAAAAGAAAATTATTATCAAAGCCTAATTGCAATGGTGTACATCTTTCTAAAAGTGAGGAAATCTTTTTTAAGGTAAACTTGAACTTGGTCACAAACAAGTATAACTAAAATATATTGCTTTTTACAGGATACTGGAAAAACGGCAGACAAATGCGGAAACAATCGAGTTGACAGAAGAAGGAAGGCCTGTGATTAAGACTGAGAAGCACCAGCCTATGGTAGACTGTACATGCTTTGGATTGCCCCGACGTTACATTATTGCCATTATGAGTGGACTTGGCTTCTGTATCTCTTTTGGCATCAGATGTAACCTGGGTGTGGCCATCGTCAGTATGGTGAATAATAACACAGTGTACAGAGGGGATAAACTCGTTGTGGAGGTAAGAATATTCATCATAGCTGATGTAGACTGACCACCAGAAACCACTGTAGTTAGAAATCTATGTACATAACATAAACCTATAGACAAGGATCACTGGTTGAATAGTTTACTCCATGCCATTATTTATTAATCAGATGAGCATCTTATTGCCCGGAGGCCACTGAATAGTCCCACTTGTCAATGGCAACAAGGGTCTCATTTAAAGAGGTGCAGAGGTAGCAGATACACCTGAGCTCTAACATCTGAAAGGGCTGAATGACCCCTCTACTTCAAAGGAAGACACCAGTACTATTAATTGCACATAAAAGTTCTCATGGAATGGATTTTTCATTAAAGAGCTTCATGTTACACCCATAAAGGGAAGGATTAAGCCTATGCCCGTTGCTCTACTTTGCCTAATTCTTTGGCCCATGTTCTACTCCCATAGGCCCACCGATATTTCAAGTTATGACTAGAGTTCAACTTATTCTGGCTGCATATAGCAAACCTTTAAAGAACAAAAAATGGTTAAAAAGATAAAATTACCCAAAGGAGATCTTTTATCGAAAACAAAAACATGGCAAATGCCAGATAGGTCACTCTTAATGTTCTATATACAGAAGGAAGAAGATGAGATGCTCAGTAGGAGGGTAGGTTGGAATGTGTACGGTTTATCTGTCACCTCCAAACTAGGTCATTTAAATAACTATAGATATACCGAACCTCCTTAAATAATTGGTCAGGAAAGAAGTCCAATGGATCTAAAAAATGGTTTAACACAGCCACTGTCTCCGGTTATAGGGTGATAGCTATAATGCAAACTGGGCTGCTGGGAGGAGGATTTCTTTATGAAGAGTTAAGAATCCACAAATAAAGACCTTCTAGATGTAGCTTGCCCATTTATTCAAAGCCATCTTCTCAGCTCTGCTCTCATTAAGGTGGGCCATAGAAGGGATAATGCATATTGGCCTTGTCTTGATGTCATTAGAGGTTTGCACCTGGGCAGAGATAGATGAGAAACTCGGCCAACCCAAATGTCTTGCTATAGAGGGAAAATGAAGTGGCAAAGTCGCATTTTGGTATTCTCCAACTCTTTTGGGCCAATGCCATCAACTTGCAGAAGGTCTCAAAATCAACTGGTATATGAGGGACTGTGACAACAAAAGATAAACTTACCTGTGTGTTCTGCATGTCACAGACAGAAAAAAACTAGTCTGCTCAGTAAATGGTGCACATAAATACATACACATTTTGAGGGATAAATTAAAAATATATATATTTTTAGTAAACAAGATAAGAGGGTAAACATGAAAAATATGTCTAGCTAGATATCTGGTATTGCTTTCTAGGTCTTTCTGCAGAGAGCATGCAAACACATGTAAAATTACAGTACCAGCAAAGCAATTTTTTGACACCGGCCCAACTCTAACCAGAAATGTCCAAACTTCTGAAATGATCCCAACAATGGCTTTGATCTTTTTTTTGACATTCATGGTGGTGTTCTTGTCCATCTTGAAGTTTTGTTCCCTGCAGAACCATGAAGGTAGATTGGTCACGTCAGCCTTTATACAAACATTTTTACTTCACTTTTATACCATGCCTACAATGTCTCTAATTCCATTTTTACCAGCAAGCACAATTTTCCTGGGACCCTGAAACAGTTGGCATGATACATGGATCCTTCTTTTGGGGTTATATAGTGACACAAATTCCGGGAGGATATATTTCGCAAAAATTTGCAGCTAATAGGTAAGAGATCTGTAGTTTTTATTATTATACTTTATTCTTTTTACATGTGCATAGTGATGCAATTGCATGGTCTGTATGGGACAGAATTTTACAGTTGATATATAGATGTAATCTACAGAAAAGGTTGGGTAATGTTGTCAGCAGCTTGCATTAATATTGTTTAGGTCACACGCTACTTAGCCGATAATAATAGTTGTTACAGATGGAGACACTGAACACTCTGTCTTGACATACTCTTCATATCCTAAAGGGGTATTCCAGGTTTAAAGAGATTTCTCACTTTAGGAATTAAGGTTTATGCCATAACTGTCTGATAGGTGGGGGGCTCACATCTCTTTTGGGAGTACAGAGATTCACTGACCCTGATTTTGCAAGTTAAAGGGGTTCTGCGGTTTGTTTAAACTGATGATCTATCCTCTGGATACCTGGGTGTCGGACTCCCGCTAATCAGCACTCCAGCAGCGCCTCGGCCTTCTCACTGTTTACCGCTGGCCCAGTGACGTCATGACTAGTATCAACTGGCCAGAGCACGGCTAAACTCTGTTCACTTGAATGGAGCTTAGCCCCACCCAGGCCAATTGATGCTAGTCGTAACGTCACTGGACCAGCAGTAAACAGTGAGAAGGCCAAGGCGCTGCTGGAGCGCTGTTGCCTTGCCTTCTCAAACAGCTGATTGGCGAGGGTCCTGGGTGTCGGACCCCCGCCGATCAGATGCTGATGATCTATCCAGAGGATAGATCATCAGATTTAACCAACTGCAGAATCCCTTTAAGGCAGTCAGCAGTCACCCCCTACAGGAGGAGATAAAATGAAGTTGATGCAAAAATTATCATTAAAGGGACACTGACAGGCCCAATAACCATAATTAGCTGTGCATAGCCATGCACAGGTCTTCTAATGTGCATTAAAAACATATAAGTATCCCCCCTGTCCACATTATGAATACAGTTAACTCACGTTTTATAACCTAAACTAATCGCTGTTTTTTCTGCCCAAGGGGCGGGGTTTCAGCCTCTCTTGCGCCCAGCCAGCCTCAGCCCAACCGCCGTTTTTGAAGCGCCGCCCAGCTCATCAATATTCACTTAGCTGGGCAGCTTCTGCAGTCCCCAACCTTCCGAGATCCGGCGCATGCCCAATAGAAAGCTATGGGCATCGGACTCACTTTCAGCTTCTGCGCATGCGCCCGGCAGCCATAGCTTTCTATTGGGCATGCGCCGGATCTCGGAAGGTCGGGGACAGCAGAAGCTGCCCAGCTAAGTGAATATTGATGAGCTGGGCGGCGCTTCAAAAACGGCGGTTGGGCTGATGCTGGCTGGGCGCAAGAGAAGCTGAAACCCCGCCAGAAAGAACAGCGATTAGTTCAGGTTATAAAACGTGAGTTAACTGTATTAATAATGTGGACAGGGGGATACTTATATGTTTTTAATGCACATTAGGAGACCTGTGAATGCATATGTACAGCTAATTATGGTTATTGGGCCTGTCAGTGTCCCTTTAAAGTCTATAGAAATCGTCTATTTTAAAGGGGTGGCAGAGAAATCCACATACAATGCTTGAAGAGCCTTTGTCAGCATGACCAATTCTATTGGACCAGGCACATTGTCTGGTAGGGTTTATTATGCTGATTAAAATGATACCTTATACCTTTATTTTTGTAGGATTTATATATTTATGCAAATCAGGCAGTTGGAGCACCAAGGTGTGGGCTGTAGAGCTTTGAGCAATGCTACAACTGTGCCCCTAGGGCTTATTACACTGCCCCTTCACTTTGAGTGATAGGTATAATGGTGCCTGCGCTGTGACTAAAAATCCTTGGTGGTCCAGCGTTATTTGTTATATGGAGTCATTGGTGTCCCCTCAGGGGCGTAGCTAGAAATGACTGGGCCCCATAGCAAAAAAAATTTATGGGCCCCCCCGTCCCGAATCTCCCACATACCTCTCAATCCTCGCCGCCACATCCGCAGCTCCTCATGCACTTGCGACAGTTACGCGTAGGACTGAGCACAGACAGTTGGTCACTGGCAACGCAATTGTGCCAGTGTAGGAAATGTATGAATCTAAGTGTGGGTTCACACCTTAGCGTACTCTGTATGCACTTTTTTCAGGCGTTTTTATCGTGCGTTTACATACGCGCGAGGAAACAAGCAAATGCCCATTGTCGCGCGTTACCGCTAAGTCTATGTGCGGGAACGTGCGACAATACGCCCCAAAGAAGCTCCTGTACTTCTTGGGGGGTAGGGCGTTTTACAGCGCGTTCGTACGTACTGTAAAACGCTCAGGTGAGAACCATTCCCATAGGGAATCATTGGTTTTTGCCTGTTGAGCGTTTTACAGCCCGTAGGAACGCGCTGTAAAACGCTCAGGTCTGAACGCAGCCTAAATGTCTGTGTATTAAAGAAGATTGGTAAATTGTACAGGGGTCTGTAACACAGGAAGGAGAAAGTACACATCGTGGGGGGTGTATGTGTATGAGACAGAAGGTAGGGATATGTATCTTGTGTAGTTAGGGTATTAGGGACAGTAAGGGGTATATATCTAGTGCTGATACACGTGTAGGCGAAGAGCGGCTCTGTATCAGCACTAGATATATACACCTTACTCTCCCTAATACCCAAACTACACAAGATACATATCCCTACCTTCTGTCTAATACACATACACCCCCCACGATATGCACTTTCACCTTCCTGTGTTACAGACCCCTCAGATAGGATTAGGTGGCTGTGTCCACTAACCATTACCAGAAATGCAGCTGCGCCTTTGAGCAGGTATATGTGTGAATATGGATTAGGGAAGATGCTGAGATCCGGCTGTACCTCACTCTCAGCATCTTCCATATTCACACATATACCTGCTCAAGCCTAGCAGGCGCAGCTGCATTTCTGGTAATGGTTAGTGGACACAGCCACCTAATCCTATCTGAGGGGTCTGTAATACTTGTCCGCTCTAGTCTCCAGTTACAGTACTCCACGTCTGACTCCACTCACTGACTGACGCTGCTGCCTGCTGCTTCGGTTGGACATACATCACAACAGGGGCAGACTCAGTCCCACTCCCCAGCCAGCCCTCACCTCAGCCACTTGAACCGACCGACACGGTGAAGCCGTACCGTACTGTGCGCGCCGCCAAGCCAGCCAGCCACCCACACTCCAGCTTCCTTGTACATGCCGCTTCCACCTCCTACACTTCCAGCGAACCACAGCCCAGAGTGCCTCTCTGCCTCCGGCTCCGAGTCCGACCGCCCCCTATCACAGCGCCACGCCCGGGCCCGGCCCACTCGCCACATGGTTTTATATTATTATTTTTTAATCCTCAGTCGGCGGCGGGCCCCCAGTGGCGTAGGGCCCCATAGCTATTGCTATGGCTGCTATGGCGATCCCTACGCCACTGTGTCCCCTAGAAATGCACCATTCTGATAATGTGCTGTGGCTTATATTTAGGCAATCATTGGTGACAGTAGGGCCTCTGCAGAGGGGAGCAAGTGCTGTGTGGGGAGGAGAGAATACTTACCTTTCCATCCAGCCGCTGGCACTTCCGGGTGGACTGAAGTTGTTGGTAGCTTCACATATAGCGGCGTTGTGCAGCCACCAGCAGGATGAAAAGGTAAGTACTCTCTCCTTCGCACACTACGGTTGCCACCCTCTGCAGAGGCTCTGCTGCCAGCTGGTCAGCATGATTAACCCTACCAGGCAATATGCTTGGTTTCATAGGGTTGATCATGCTGATAGAGGCTCTTGGAGTGTTTCCATCAGCCCCATAGACTCTGAATAGATCGTCAGCATGCATACTCAACAGCTGCATTCAAATTCCTCCCGACTATGCAGCCATGCTTTCTAAAGATCATGGTGGTCTCAGAGGTGGACCAGTAGGGATCATACAGCATATCTATCACCTGTCCTATGGTGGAAACCACGATGAACCCATTATAAGTCAATGGGCTCCATTGGAAGCTGTTTGTGTCTGTCATCCTGCTATCCATTATTACAGTTTATCTTCCTATGGGCTCATTCAGACGGCCGTATGCTATCCACAAAAATGCGGATCCTTTTTTTTTGCGGATAAGATGCTGACCGATTCACATCTATGGGGTTCTATTCTATTCCACGGTTCTGCAAAACAAATGAAACATGTCCTATATTTGTCCGTGAAAATCAGGACATGGCCCCGTTGAAGTCTATGGGTCCGCAAAAATACTGAATGCTATCCGTTTTTTTGCAGATCCGTTTTTTGCAGATCCGCAAAAAAACGGATAGCATTCAGTATTTTTGCGGACAGCATACGGTCGTCTGAATGAGCCCTATGTCAGAGCTGAAACATGCACGTTTTAACAGAAGTGTGAACAGAGCCTTAGCTATATGGCCTGGCCTCCAAACGTGTCCCTGTTATATACTCTGATACATTGTAGCAGATTAACAGATTATGAGAGGCGTTTGTGATGCGGATGTACTTATCGCACAGAAAGTTGACAAAATTGTTGCAGTTGTAGCAAATACAGTAAGTAATAAGGTATCTGGAGACATAATTTGTAATGCCATTTGTTGCTGGGACTATCTGGAATAGATACAAGCTGTCCAAGAGCGATTCGTGGTATTAAAGGGGTTTTCTGTAATCAATATTAAATTCCAAAGGAATAACCCTTTATCTAGTACTAGAAGGGGCTATGGAAAATCTTTTCTACAGTATGACGATCTGTTGTATAAAGTCTATTTCCTTGGTGGTCATAGGGCAAAGCCTCACACATAATACCCTGTAGTAGCAACAAATACCATAGTGCAGCACAACATACTGTGCCTCCTCAGCAGGGCCAAACACCATAGTGAAGTACAAAATACCTCCTCAATACCGCCACATATCACAATGCAGCATATCATTGGTGGTTGCTGTTGACGTGCCTGGTCACATGATCCTCCATCAACGGTCATTTCAAAACAAGGGTTCTGTACACTCCGAGGAGCCCGTTTTACAGGGTGCAACTTTTAATGAGTATATTGCACATCCTGGTGTTTCCTTCATATTTGTTTAAAGAGGACCTGTCACCACTCCTGACATGCCTGTTTTATTAGCTTCATGCATTCCCCATGTAATAACAATTCTGGAGCATCTATTCTTATGGCTCTATGAGGTGCAATTCCTTTATTATTACTACTAGAAGTTCTGAATGAATTGCTAGCAGTCTGCAGTAAGGGTACAGAGCGGAGGTAACCAGTTAGTGGTGTGTACCTGCGCAGTCTGACTTAGTGCTGCGATTGTCAGTCTGTGTAGGTACACCCCCCCAGCTGGTTACCTCCCCTCTGTACTCTTACTGCAGACTGCTAGCAATTCATTTATAACTTCTAGTAGAAAAACTGGAAAATGCATGTAACTATTAAAACAGACATGTCAGGAGTGGTGAAAGGTCCTCTTTAAATAGACAATGTGGAAAACCCCTTTAAGTAGTTCTGTTACTGGGCAACTCAGACTAGGGCTCAGCTAAAGTGATTTTAGCATTAAAAATTATTATTATTTTTTTTAAAAGCAACACAATGAGGGAGTGAAATCTTCAAACAGATTGTGAGCCATAAGTGTCAGAGATACATATAACAAGCCCCATTAATGTACAAAGTACTGCACCGAACAATAACCCGTCTCTAGCCATTATCTGTTCCCGACATGAGGAAAGGTTCCAGCAAGTTGTGACATGCACTTTCATCAGTGAGGAAGCCAGGTACAACAAGGAGATGCCATGCTGTTACTGACACCTTTAAACATAGAACAGCGCCAACCGGTATAACAAAGCATAGGACACCGCTGCTGTGCTAGCTAATAAGGCTGTGTGCAAAGGTGAAAGCTTCACCTGCTGCCCAGGAATAATGGCAATTGTGTGCTTTGAAAAACATGTTTTAACCCTTTTTCTATAATAGTGTGTTTTTCAATTCACATCATTTTGTGCAATATACAGTTGCAAGAAAAAGTATGTGAACTCTTTGAAATGATATGGATTTCTGCACAAATTGGTCATAATATGTGATCTGATCATCATCTAAGTCATAACAATAGACAATCACAGTCTGCTTAAACTAATAACACACAAATAATTAAATGTTACCATGTTTTTATTGAACACACCATGTAAACACTCACAGTGCAGGTGGAAAAAGTATGTGAACCCTTGGATTTAATAACTGGTTGAACCTCCTTTGGCAGCAATAACTTCAACCAAACGTTTCCTGTAGTTGCAGATCAGAAGTGCACAACGGTCAGGAGTAATTCTTGACCATTCCTCTTTACAGCAATATTCTTGGGATGTCTGGTGTGAATCGCTTTCTTGAGGTCATGCCACAACATCTCAATCAGGTTGAGGTCAGGACTCTGACTGGGCCACTCCAGAAGGCGTATTTTCTTCTGTTTAAGCCATTCTGCTGTTGATTTACTTCTATGCTTTGGGTCGTTGTCCTGTTGCAACACTCATCTTCTGTTGAGCTTCAGTTGGCGGACAGGTGGCATTAAGTTCTCCTGCAAAATGTCTTGATAAACTTTGGAATTCATTTTTCCTTCGATGATAGCAATCCGTCCAGCCCCTGACACAGCAAAGCAGCCCCAAACTATGATGCCCCCACCACCATACTTCACAGTTGGGATGAGGTTTTGATGTTTGTGTGCTGTGCCTCTTTTTCTCCCCACATAGTGTTGTGTGTTTCTTCCAAACAACTCAAATTTGGTTTTATCTGTCCACAGAATATTTTGCCAGTACTGCTCTGGAGCATCCAGGTGCTCTTGTGCAAATTGTAAATGTGCAGAAATGTTTTTTGTGGACAGAAGTGTACAGAAGTGGCTTCCTCTGGGGTATCCTCCCATGAAATCCATTCTTGTTTAGTGTTTTACATATCGTAGATTCACTAACAGGGATGTTAGCATATGCCAGAGATTTTTGTAAGTCTTTAGCTGACACTCTAGGATTCTTCTTTACCTCATTGAGCAGTCTGCGCTGTGCTCTTGCAGTCATCTTTACAGGATGGCCACTAAAAGTTTTAGGGAGAGTAGCAGCAGTGCTGAACTTTCTCCATTTATAGACAATTTGTCTTACCGTGGACTGATGAACAGCAAGGCTTTTGGAAATACTTTTAGAACCCTTTCCAGCTTCATGCAAGTCAACAATTCTTAATCGTAGGTCTTCTGAGAGCTCTTTTGTGCGAAGCATCATTCACATCAGGCAATGCTTCTAGTGAAAAGCAAACCCAGAACTGGTGTGTGTTTTTTATAGGGCAGGGCAGCTGTAACCAACACCTCCAATCTCATCTCATTGATTGGACTCCAGTTGGCTGGCAACTAACTCCAATTAGCTCTTGGAGAGGTCATTAGTCTAGTGGTTCACATACTTTTTCCACCTGCACTGTGAATGTTTACATGGTGTGTTCAATAAAAACATGGTAACATTTAATTATTTGTGTGTTATTAGTTTAAGCAGACTGTGATTGTCTATTGTTGTGACTTAGATGAAGATCCGATCACATTTTATGACCAATTTGTGCAGAAATCCATATCATTCCAAAGGGTTCACATACTTTTTCTTGCAACTATATATACAGTACAGACCAAAAGTTTGGACACACCTTCTCATTCAAAGAGTTTTCTTTATTTTCATGACTATGAACATTTTAGATTCATACTGAAGGCATCAAAACTATGAATTAACACATGTGGAATTATATACATAACAAAAAAGTGTGAAACAACTGAAAATATGTCATATTCTAGGTTCTTCAAAGTAGCCACCTTTTGCTTTGATTACTGCTTTGCACACTCTTGGCATTCTCTTGATGAGCTTCAAGAGGGAGTCATCTGAAATGGGTTTCACTTCACAGGTGTGCCCTGTCAGGTTTAATAAGTGGGATTTCTTGCCTTATAAATGGGGTTGGGACCATCAGTTGCGTTGTGGAGAAGTCAGGTGGATACACAGCTGATAGTCCTACTGAATAGATTGTTAGAATTTGTATTATGGCAAGAAAAAAGCAGCTAAGTAAAGAGAAATGAGTGGCCATCATTACTTTAAGAAATGAAGGTCAGTCAGTCCGAAAAATTTGGAAAGTGCAGTCACAAAAACCATCAAGCGCTACAAAGAAACTGGCTCACATGCGGACCGCCCCAGGAAAGGAAGACCAAGAGTCACCTCTGCTGCGGAGGATAAGTTCATCCGACTCACCAGTCTCAGAAATCACAGGTTAACAGCAGCTCAGATTAGAGACCAGGTCAATGCCACACAGAGTTCTAGCAGCAGACACATCTCTAGAACAACTGTTAAGAGGAGACTGTGTGAATCAGGCCTTCATGGTAGAATATCTGCTAGTAAACCACTGCTAAGGACAGGCAACAAGCAGAAGAGACTTGTTTGGGCTAAAGAACACAAGGAATGGACATTAGACCAGTGGAAATCTGTGCTTTGGTCTGATGAGTCCAAATTTGAGATCTTTGGTTCCAACCACTGTGTCTTTGTGCGACGCAGAAAAGGTGAACGGATGGACTCTACATGCCTGGTTCCCACCGTGAAGCATGGAGGAGGAGGTGTGATTGTGTGGGATGCTTTTCTGGTGACACTGTTGGGGATTTATTCAAAATTGAAGGCATACTGAACCAGGATGGCCACCACAGCATCTTGCAGCGGCATGCTATTCTATCCGGTTTGCATTTAGTTGGACCATCATTTATTTTTCAACAGGACAATGAACCCAAACACACCTCCAGGCTGTGTAAGGGCTATTTGAACATGGAGAGTGATGGGGTGCCTCCACAATCACCGGACCTGAACCCAATCGAGATGGTTTGGGGTAAGCTGGACCGCAGAGTGAAGGCAAAAGGGCCAACAAGCTAAGCATCTCTGGGAACTCCTTCAAGACTGTTGAAAGACCATTTCAGGTGACTACCTCTTGAAGCTCATCAAGAGAATGCCAAGAGTGTACAAAGCAGTAATCAAAGCAAAAGGTGGCTACTTTGAAGAACCTAGAATATGACATATTTTCAGTTGTTTCACACTTTTTTGTTATGTATTTAATTCCACATGTGTTAATTCATAGTTTTGATGCCTTCAGTGTGAATCTACAATTTTCATAGTCATGAAAATAAATAAAACTCTTTGAATGAGAAGGTGTGCCCAAACTTTTGGTCTGTACTGTATATATATATATATATATATATATATATATATATATATATTGCTCAATCTCAGCTACCATCAGGCAGGAGACCTGACAGATTAGCTTTAACCCTTTAAGAATATCTTAAAGGATGACTTTACTTCTATCTCATAGCATATTTAGCTTGATTATTGTAGAAAATATCAGGTTTATTATTCTGATACAACAGTTTTTTTTATTAAACAGTTTTTTAATTGAATGCTGTTTTTATACTAAGATAGTATAGCTACTGCTATACATAAATTCTAGCATGAATCATTTTCAGACATGAAGTTCTGGGTTTCTAAGTATGTCCACCTCCTCAGTACATAACATAAAATAGCTTTCTTTTACTGAAGGAACATTTCATATTTCATTTTCACTACTGGTCTGTCACATATTCCCTAAGCAGCAATGTTACTAAAACTGATTTCACCATTTCATTTACTCCTTGTCTGGAGGCCCGTGTTCTGTGCGCCGTTCTTAATTAGTTTGCCAACTTCATCTATTACAGTAAATATACGTATTGTGACAAGGATCACTACCAGCTGTTATTAGTGTTGGTTAAGGAATTAACTCCTAAAAATAAATGATCCTCAAATTGCTAATTTCTAAGAGCAAACTGCAACAAATAACATGACAGCTGAAGAATGAAAGTTGGAATCTGATTGGTTGATATGGGCAACTAAGCCAGTTATCTTTTACACCAGTTTTAATAAATACCCCCCTAAATGCTTACATAAATGGGGTAAAGTCTTTTATGATTGATGACTGAGGAAGCGTAACCTACTGGCACTTAATCCAGGTTACCATCATAAAGACAAGAGAGGCCACAGCAGTTCTATGACAACGGCAAAGGGAACTTGTGAAGCAACATCTACCAGGATGCATTGGAGTTGATGCCCACTATTACCAGGGTGCACTGGGGTGGATGTCCATTATTCTTGCTACATGTGTAACAACATTAAACTTTTCTAGGGTGATCTATTCTCTATGACCTCAATATTGCCTGTTCATATATATATATATATATATATATATATATATATATATATGTGTGTGTGGTATATACCCTACAATTATACATTATTTAATTATATCTAAAATAAATGTATTATGGGACCAAAAAATGACTCGAAGTTAATAATAGCAGACTGATTCTAGGCGAGTCATTTCATTAAAATCTAACAGTGCACACAGTTGACACTGGATTTTCCTGAATCCCTCAGACAGTAAAGTGTTCTTGACAGATTCTCTAATCAAAAAGACAGAGCTGAAGTCTTGTCATACAGAACCTAATTTATTTTTCTGCACAGTATGCTGGTGAAGGTGTTAGAGGGGGTGATGAGGTGAAAATCAGCAGTGAGATATTAAATTTTGAGGTATCAGCAAACTCTTCATGTACCTTATCATTGCACATAGACAATGATGTCCAGCTGCAGTGAATTGTTTCTTTCACAATTTTAGATTGTGAACGTTTAAATTTCATAATTCATATAGAACCTATACACTCTCCATATACAAAAAAAATGGGACGTGATTTTTCCCAAGTACACTACATATCCATGCAAAATAAGCAGCAATTGTTGTGTTGGAACACCCAGGCTTCAAAGAGCTTTCTTTCAGTCACCAGTGATGTTGAGTCTCTTTTTCATAAGAGAGGTTATCAAAGGTTATACGTTCTATCATTCACAGCCCATGGCCAAACTTTTTATTCCAATGAAATACCCCTTTAAGCCAGCCAATCCTGCTGTTTACAACCTGTATGGAGGTGAGTGTGATAAGCTGCTGCCCCCCCCCCCCCCCCCCCCCAGTAAATGGCTGCCTGAGGGTGTCTGATGGTATCTATGGATGTCAGAAGCAAGCAAATTCTTCCTTAGTTTAAATAGGTAGTACAAATTCCTTAGAACGTAGTAGCATCTACGAGACTGATTCCAATATTGAACATATGATTTACCTCTGACAAGTGCTTCCATTAACTCTAGTTTCCTTTGAGCCATCTGTGTTCCTGAGCCTCACAGCTAGGCACAGTAAGAAGTCATCCTGGAGAATAGGGATCATGCTACGACTAGGTATGTTGATACGCTGGCTCTAAGGCACAAGTTAATGAGACCTGCCATGTGGTTGTTCACTTCTTTATATGTTACACATAGTACGGGCCAAGTGGGTATTGATGTGTTTTAATTACCTATTAAGAATTTTTTCCGAAATCTCTCTCAGCCAGTTAAACATGAATGAGGCAGCAGCAGAACGAAAACCAAGTCCAATCAATAGTGCTCAACACAGCAGTATTTTACAGCAATTTTCTTCTTTATTCTTACTCATTACAGTTTACTGGGCACTCAAAACTTCATTTAGTAGGCTGTGGACAAACCCTACTTGTTAAAAAACTACTCTCATGATAGATATACACTACTCAACCAAAATATTACGCCCTGTCTAATACTGTATAAGTCTCATTTGTGCCGACAAACCTGCTTTGACCCATCGAGGCTTAGAAGATGTCTTGTGGTGTCTAGCACAAATATGTTAGCAGCAGATCTTTGAAAGGCTATAGACATTTTTACTTAGATTATTTTTAATTTGCTTCTTAAATACACTATTAAGTGACTTTCTAAAAATTCCTACCATTTTTATTCTGCAGAGTCTGTGTAAGTCCTTTACCTAGCTGCTGGCGTATCTGAATCTGACACAAATTATTATTATTATTTATTATTAAAGCACCATTCATTCATAATACAGACAATTGCACTAATCATAAACAAAATGAGTTACAAACTAGTACAGAAGGAGAGAGGGCCCTGCCCGTGAGGGCTTACAATCTACATGGTATGGGAGAAGGACACAGTTGGTGCGGGTTAAGTTGGTCATGGCGGTATAGAGGCAGCAGGGTCATTGGTTGTAGGCTTGTCTGAAGAGGTGGGTTTTCAGGTTTCTTTTGAAGGATTCCACTGTAGGTGAGAGTCTGATATGTTGGGGTAGCGAGTTCCAGAGTATGGGGGATGCAAGGGAGAAATCCTGGAGTCGATTGTGGGAAGAGGTGATAAGAGGAGAGGAGAGAAGGAGGTCTTGTGAGGATCGGAGAGTGCGTGTAGGGGTGTATCGGGAAATTAGCTCAGAGATGTAGGGAGGGGACAGGTTATGGACGGCCTTGTATGTATTTGTAAGTACTTTGAAGTGAATTCGTTGGGCAATGGGGAGCCAGTGAAGGGATTGGCAAAGGGGAGAGGCAGAGGAATAATAGGGTGAGAGGTGGATAAGTCGGGCAGCAGAGTTGAGGATAGATTGGAGGGGTGCGAGAGTGCTAGATGGAAGGCCACAGAGGAGAATGTTGCAGTAGTCTAGACGGGAGATAATGAGGGCATGTACAAGTATTTTCACAGATTCAAAGTTAAGGAAAGCGCAGATGCGGGAGATGTTTTTGAGTTGGAGGCGGTAGGTGGTAAAAAGGGCTTGGCTGTGCGGTCGGAAGGAAAGGGCAGAATCCAAGGTCACTCCAAGGCAGCGGGCTTTGTTGACTGGGGAGAGTGTGCAACCATTGATCATGATAGATAGGTCTGTTGGGGGGGTTGAACAAGATGGGGAAAGATTATGAATTCTGTCTTATCCATGTTAAGTTTAAGAAAGCGAGAGGCGAAGAAGGATGGTATAGAAGATAGACATTGTGGGATTCTTGGTAGTAAGGTGGTGATGTCTGGACCAGAGAGGTAGATTTGTGTGTCGTCAGCGTAGGAGTGATACTGAAAGCCATGGGACTCTATGAGCTGTCCCAGGCCAAAAGTGTAGATAAAGAAGAGCAGGGGTCCTAGGACAGAGCCTTGCGGGACACCAACAGAGAGGGAATGAGACGAGGAGGTGGTGCAGGAGTGGGAGACGCTAAACATCCGGTCTGTGAGGTATGATGTGATCCAGGAGAGGGCCAGGTCAGTGATGCCAAGAGATGAGAGAGTTTGCAACAGAAGGGAGTGGTCAACAGTGTCGAAGGCAGAGGACAGGTCAAGGAGAAGGAGGACAGAGTATTGTTTCTTGGTTTTAGTTGTTAGTAGGTCATTGGTGACTTTGGTAAGGGCAGTCTCGGTCGAGTGGTGGGGTCGGAAGCCAGATTGTAAGTGGTCAAAGAGGGAGCAGGAGGAGAGGTGGGAGGACAGTTCTGAATGGACATGTTGTTCAAGTAGCTTTGAGGCATACGGAAGAAGTGATATGGGACGATAACTGGACAAGGAAGATGGGTCAAGTGAAGGCTTTTTGAGGATGGGTGTGATGGTAGCATGTTTAAAAGCAGAGGGGAAGACACCAGAGTTTAGTGATAGGTTGAAGAGATGAGTTAGGGCTGGGATAAACAGGGATGAGGTGGGATGGGATTGGGTCAAGTGCACAGGTGGTGAGATGAGATTTGGAGAGTAGAGTGGAGAGTTTTCCTTCTGTAATGGTAGAGAAGCGGGTTTTGGGAGAAGAGGACCGAGCAGTTGTGTAAAGGGTCTGTGGGGACTGTGTAGTAAAGCTTTCTCTGATGTGGACTTTCTTTTGTTTGAAATATTTGGCAAAGTCCTCAGCTGAGAAGAGAGGAGAGGGTGGGGGCGCTGGGGGACGGAGAAGGGAATTAAAAGTGCTAAAAAGTTGTTTAGGGCTGTGTGACAGGGAAGATATGAGAGATGAGAAGTAAGCCTGTTTTTCATCAGCGAGTGAGGATTTGAATATGAGGAGGGATTGCTTGTATGCGGTGAAATGATCTTTAGAATGGGATTTCTTCCATCGCCGCTCAGCAGCCCTGGAAGCTTGTCTGAGTTTTTTGGTCAGGTTGGTGTGCCGGGGTTGTCTGTTGATTTTCCTGGTTTTGTTGTGTGTGAGGGGGGCAACAGTGTCCAGAGCTGTACTTATTGTTGTGTTATATAGGGTGGTAGCAGCTTCTGGGTCTTGGAGGCAACAGATGGTAGAGAGTGGGAGAAGAGAGTCAGAAAGCAAGCGAAAGTCGAGATGTTTGAGGTTCCTGCAGGGGTGTGCTAGTGTGTGGACCGGGGGAGCAGCAGAAGAGACCAGTGAAGAGAAGGTGAGTAGGTTGTGGTCGGATAGGGGGAGAGGCAAATTAGAAAGGTTAGATAGGGAGCAGAGGCGGGTAAAGATCAGATCCAGAGTGTGACCATCTCTGTGGGTGGGAGCTGAAGACCACTGTGATAAGCCGAAGGAGGAAAAGAGTGACAGGAGTTTAGAGGTGGCCGAGTGGCATGTGTCAATAGGGATGTTGAAGTCACCCATGATGATAGTGGGGATGTCGGCAGAAAGAAAGTGTAGTAGCCAGGTGTTAAAGTGGTCAAGAAAGATGGTGGCTGGGCCTGGAGGGCGGTAAATGACTGCTACTTGAAGGTTTGAGGGAGAGAAGATGCGAACAGAGTGTACTTCAAATGAGGTGAGCGTAATGGAGGGTGGCAATGGAGTTGGGCTGTAGGAGCAGGTGTCTGATAGGAGAAGACCAACTCCTCCACTATGTTTGCAGCCGGGGCGGGGGGTGTGAGTGAATTGAAATCCACTATAAGAGAGTGCAGCAGGGGAGGTGGTGTCTGAGGGTGTCAGCCATGTCTCTGTGAGACCCAGAAAGGAAAGGTTTTGAGAGATGAACAGTTCATGAATGTACGACAGTTTGTTACAGACGGAGCGCGGTTCCATAATGCTCCTGCAAGAGGAACCAAAGGGGCAGGGGTCAGAGGAATGGTAATTAGGTTTAAGGGGTTGTAGAAATTTTCAGAAGGAGATGTATCAGATGAGTCTCTCCTTCCCACCTTTCTTCTCTGAGTATTATATATAGCAGCAGATGGCATCTTCTTATAGTGCAGCAGCACATTTTGTGAGACCAAGCCATCGCCTTCCAACTTCCTTACAGTGCTACACCAGTTTGAAAAAGGTCTTGTTGGCCAAAACGTCACGTCTAAGCCGCATAATAATTAAAATCACTAATCAAATATATCTACTCATGTCGCTGGTGTTTTTTGAACTACATTGAACAGGGTAGGAACCCTACTTCCAGGGACGAGGCTCAGTTACTGCTGCCTGCACCCAAGCTACTGTTTACAAATCTCTCAAAGTAATGCTCCTGTATCAGATGGGTCTCTCCTTCACATCTTTCTTCTCTGAGTATTATATATAGCAGCAGATAGGGGGAGGAGGCTGTACATTGCAGATCAGGGAGTGTAGAGGTGGAAAAGCAACAAAGGAAGGTAGCTCATACAGGCTGCATTCAGGGAGGAAAGACTACATAAGGGTACACTTGCGTTGTGAGGATCCGGTAGGCAGTTCCATTGCTGGAACTGCCTGCTGGATCCAGAAATCCATATGCAAACGGATATCTTTTGTAGACGGATCCGGATGCGGATCCGTCAGACTAATGCATTGAAATTCCGGATCTGTCTCTCCGGTGTCATCGGAAAAAACTGATTCAGTATTTATTTATTTTCCACATTTTTAAAGGTCTGCACATGCGCAGTTCGGGAAACCGGATCCAGATTTCTGGAACACTTGGTACCGGATCCGGCATTAATACAATTAAATGGAAATGAATGCTGGATCCGTCATTCCGGCAAGTGTTCCGGAATTTTGGCCGGAGAAAATACTGCAGTATGCTGCAGTATTTTCTGCGGCCAAATACCGTAGGGAGGGACTGAACTGAAGACATCCTGATGCATATTGAACAGAATACTTTCCATTCAGAATGCATTAGGATAAAACTGATCAGTTATTTTCCGGTATTGAGCCCCTGTGACGGAACTCAATGCTGGAAAAGAATAACGCTAGTGTGAAAGTACCCTAAAGCAGTTTGCAGTCTGGAGCCATCAGCATCCTGGGCACACCCTCCATATATTACTGGGAGGGAACAATCAATAGAAATGTATCTCAGAACTGCTCAAAAGTTTCTGTAGCTGTTTTCCAGGAATAAGATAGCAACAATCTTATACTCGCCACAGCTACTGATGAACTGTTTCAGGCAGCCTCCAGTACCGGAAACTATACAGTGGATGGAAGTTTCTAGCACTGGTGTACAGCAGCTGTGATCCCATTTACTTGAATAGGGGCTGAGCTGCAGTTCGTTGGTACAGCCAGTACACGATGGGCAGAGCCTTCTGCTTCTGGCACCATGCACTGTATAGTTTCTGGCAACAGAGGCTGCCAAAACAACTGATTGGTTGGAGTAACAAGTGTCAGACCTCCCCTGATCTGATATTGGCGACCTATCTGGAGGATGATGACCTGTACTCCTGATCATCAATGTCAGATTGTTGGGGTTCTAACACCTGGTACTTTTCCACTCAACTATTTTAGCAGCCACCGTTGCTTGAAACTATATAGCGAGCCAGCACAGCCACTACAAAGTGGATAGAGTTTTCTGCTTCCAGCTACATCCACCGTGTTGTTCCCAGCACCAGAGGCTGGCAAAAACAGCTGATCAGTGGGAGGGCCGGGTGTTGAACCTCCACTGATCTGGTCCTGCGGATGGGTCATCTATATCTTAGCCCTGGAAAACCCCTTTAAACATTTTGTCATGTTCCATCTTCAAAACATTCATCGGCCATCTGTGCAGTATGGCCAGTTTTTGGCTGCAGCAGTCATATACCTCTATGTAGACACTTCCCTGCTAGACGTGAGTATGTTTTTTCATTCTTTTTCACAGCACTTTGAACTTTTTCATATATTTTTGGGGATAGAAAACCCTTTTAACTTTGTGTTTTCAAACTTTATTAAGGGCTCATTCACACCAGTGCTATAACATTTTACATTCCTCTTCTCCATTATATTAATATAATAATGGACGTGCCAGATTTGGCACATAATTAACAAGAACGGAACCTAACAGATCCCATTGACTAATGGGATCCATTTGGTTTCTGCTCTGGAGAATATTTTTTTAGTGGAGAAAAAAAGTCCTGCACGCAGAACCTTTCTCTCCATTATTTTTTAGGAACTCTGTGACCGAGGCTCCAAACTGAGCCTCCAACGCAGATGTGAACATACCCTTCCTCTAATCTATGCAATAAATGATTTATTTCACTGAGCCAACAGAGATCATAGGGTTACTGATTACGCTTACAGTAAGTGCAATTTATTCTCAAAAGCATTACTTTACTGTTTAAACCATGAAATTATGGAACATGCTCCCACAGCATTTGGTAATGGCTGAAAGTGTGGATAGAGTTAAGAAAGGGTTAGAGATCTTTCTTGAAAAACACAATATACAAGGTTACTGATATTAGTGTAGAATGGTGACCGAGGGATCTGTCTGATTGCCAACAGGATTCCGGAAGTTTTTTTTCCCACTCTATGATGAATTGAGTCTCTGCCATCTAGAGTGGTGTCTGCCTTGCTCTGAAGCAACTTGAGTTTAGTTTTTTTTTACTATTAAATGGTTGAACTTGATGGAATTAGGTCTTTTTCAGCCAACTATGTAATGTTACTAAAAAAAATAATAAGTGAATTGCAGTAGGCATCTGGTCTCCGATGGAAAGGTGTAGGAATGAATGTAATACGCCACTGTTGACTCTGTATATGACCTTTGAAGGACTCAACCCAATATAGTCATGTTTTTTGGTATCCCTGGCCTTTATGCCTTATAAGGGTAAGACTTAATGCGCACCGTATCCGCAAAATACCGATATAGTCCTTGTGCTGTACGCATGTTTGTTGCGGACCCATTGACTTCTGTGGTCTGCAGTTTGCAGATATGTTCTAACTTTTTGCGAAAAGCACTGCATCCGTATGTCCATTCTGCAAAAAGGTAGAACATGGCCTATACCTGGCCATAAAATGTGGACTACAGACCTATTGAAGTCAATGGGTTGGCAAAAAATATGGAGGTATGCATATTTTGTGGACCTGCAATTTGCAGACCGCAAAATACAAACGGTTATGTGCATTAAACGTAGTAGGAATATTTCCTTATTGCATTACATTCCCTTGAAATCAATTGATAACACTGCAATACACCAAGGTCAGATCTGTCACTACAAAAAAACTTCTCTGATGAAAGACAGACATAAAAATTGGATACGTGTGTGAATGGCTCTCCCCATTGAAGTCTATAGGAATTAGTATATGGCCCAGATTTACTAATCCTATAGATGGTGTAAGCTTAGACAGGCCATCTAAATCTGCACCAGATTTATCACAGAAGCTCAGGCTGGATGATAAATCTGCTGCAGGATAGACACTTTTGTCTAGCTCAATGTCAACTACTTTTATACAGATTTTTACACCAGTGATGTGATACAATTTTGGAGTAAAATGCCACATCTTAAGCCATGTCTCCTTTTTCATGATGCTCCCTTACTGCTAGATCCCTTTTCCTTTCCAAGAAAGTCAGAAAATAACTATACAAACTTTAGTTGCATCAAAGTCTGCAAAAACCTTTTAGACAGATTCTAGGCACAGACACATTAGTAAATCCTGGCCAAAATGTTCGAGTTATGGCATATAGGAAAATGTATAGATACATAGTGCATGCTACTAAGAATTAAGGGAAATCTGTGCCCAAAAGTCTAAAAGGAAGATATAATGAAGGTGTCACAGCAGTCAGCTGCCACCACAGACCTGGGTCTGAATGCATGCTCTGCCGATCGAGGGATCGAGGACAGTTTGTATAAAACTGTAGATTCGTTGCTTTATTTTCCATACGTTCAGCACTCTGCAAGCGTGTGGTACAGTAAATAAAACCAAGGCAAGATTTCTGTAAGGCATCCAAGTGTTGTGCATTTTTACTTCACAGCAGCTGACGTGTCACACAATCTGCCAGTGTTAATCTGTTCTTGGAGTAAGTGGAGAAAGCATTCATTTCTTAATACAGAAATGAACAGAGACTCTACCATCTACTGCTCCTAGTATAAAATAACCAAATGCATACAGTATGTATGAAAACAACCCAATACACTGGGTATAGAGTGGGTATACAGTCCCAATATGGAAATATAGGCAGCTATCTGTCAGAACCCAACCTGGACTTAAAGGGAACCCGTCACCGGGATTTTGTGTATAGAGCTGAGGACATGGGCTGCTAGATGGCTGCTAGCACATCCGCAATACCCAGTCCCCATAGCTCTGTGTGCTTTTATTGTGTAAAAATACCGATTTGATACATATGCAAATTAACCTGAGATGAGTCCTGTGTGTGAGATGAGTCAGGGACAGGACTCATGTCAGGTTCATTTGCATATGTATAAAATCGTTGTTTTTTTACACAACAAAAGCACACAGAGCTATGGGGACTGGGTATTGCGGATGTGCTAGCAGCCATCTAGCAACCCATGTCCTCAGCTCTATACACAAAATCCCGGTGACAGGTTCCCTTTAAATCACATAGTCATGTCACAGTGACGTCACATTACAGGGATAATGGCACAATCCAGTATAATGTGCAATGTGATGTTACAGTATAGAGATCAGAGGCGTATCTATCGCGAGGCAAACAAGGCATTTGCCTGGGGCGGCACTTGCCAATGGGGCGGCAAAATGCCTTGTTTGCCTAGTTAGTTAACGTACACATCGATCCGATCCGATCCTTCACTATGCTGCTGCGAGCGGCAGCATCGCCGGCGCCGCATAGTGAAGGAGTGACTTACTTACTCCCTCCTCCTCCTCCCGCCCCCAGGTGTTTCCTGAATTTTTACCTACCCGGCCTTGCTACCCACGTCACTTCCAGTAGTGACGTGGGAGGTGCGTCTCTCCCCTCCGCTCCTGACTGGCTCTGCTGGGGGTTTGTCGGCGCAGGCAAGGAGGATTCCCCCGTAGCAGAATATTCCGGCCCACTGCGCATGCGCCGAGTCGTCTTTTTTGCGCATGCGCAGTGGGTCAGAATATTCACAACACAAGCGGCAGCCACAGCCAGCCGGGAAAAGTCCGGCTCCCTCCTCACACACCGTCCGTCAGTGAACAGAGTTGGCCACTTTGCCTGACTCCCGGCCTACCCTGCGAGGAATGTCCAGACAGAGGAACAAACAGGAGTGAGTGAGTTAAAAAGCAAATCGTGCACAGTGAGAGTGAGACATAAATAAAGGTGGTATGATGTCAGACTGACTATGGTGGCCCTGGCCTCTCCTTGAGGCTGCCCCATACAGACTGGGGCAGCCTCAAGGAGAGGCCAGGGCCACCATAGTCAGTCTGACATACATACCACCTTTATTTATGGGGGCAGTCACAAGGAGACACTAAACTGTATGGGGGCTGCCACAAGCAAATAGTGCACTCTGCACTGTGTCATAAATAAAAGGTGGTATGTCAGACTGTCTATGGTGGCACTGGCCTCTCCTTGAGGCTGCCCCATACAGACTGTATGGGGCAGCCTCAAGGAGAGGCCAGTGCCACCATAGACAGTCTGACATACCGCCTTTATTTATGACACAGTGCAGAGTGCACTATTTGCTTGTGCAGCCCCCATACAGTTTAGTGTCTCCTTGTGGCTGCCCTGGCCCCGCCCCCCATAAAGTATAACGTCTCCTTATGTCTGCCCCCCATACAGTATGTATAATGTCTCCTTGTGGCTGCCCCCACCCCCCATACAGTATATCGTGTCCTTGAGGCTGCCCCCATACAGTATAACGTCTCGTTGAGGCTGCCCCAATACAGTATAACACCTCCTTGAGGCTGCCCCCATACAGTATAACGTCTCGTTGAGGCTGCCCCCATACAGTATAACGTCTCCTTGAGGCTGCCCCCATACAGTATAACGTCTCCTTGAGGCTGCCCCCATACAGTATATCGTCCCCTTGTGTTTTTTTCTTTTAAACAGGTATTTATTGTGAGAGAGATATATATATATATATATATATATAGTTATCGCAATACATTTTTGAATATTATTATGCAAAACAGGAAAGGGTGGAGCCTAAAGAGGAAGGGGTGTGGTTTACAGAGGAAGGGGTTTGGCCGTGACAGGAAGGGGTGGATCAAATTTATATTAGGGGGGTGCCCGAGTTTAGTCTCGCCTAGGGCAGCACAAAACCAAGATACACCACTGATAGAGATACAAACTACAGAAACAATTGTAAAGAAAAAATATCCCAATGCACATACATTACAGAACAGGAAATGATGTCACTAAAAATACAGTGCTACATAGCAAACGTATGGTGCTCTACTGGGAATGAACTCCCAGTTTCTACAACTCGGTCTATTGACAATAATCATAACTGCGGCTGTGCCTTAGGGATGGGTCCTCTTAGCTTTTTGGGCTGAAATGCAGTTGTTTTGCCTGTTACCCTGGTATTTCCATATGTCCTTATGGATGTATAGAAAGGGGTTGCTCAAAGTGTTAACTGACAATTCACAACCTGCATGACAAACGTTCAATGATTATTCCTGATCTTTTGTGGTTTTTGTCACTTTAGATATTGCATAAATGTCTCATAAATGGTGGATAGATCTTCTGGAACCCCTAACTGATTCACGATTCTTCTGTGCCACTGCAGGATGCTTTTCATTTATAAAGAGGCACATACCTTGTCATAAATCAGTTGAATTCTCTAAACTGAAATCTATGCCAACCAATAGCTTCTGTAGATTTCAGTTATTTATGCCAGAAAACTGGCGGAAATGATGATACATGTACCAGGGCCGATGGTCCAGCCCACACTCTGTCGCTGTCATGTCCCTTTTTGGAAAGTGGCGAGGGCAGCACAGAAATGCCACTTGCGCTTAGATTTAGGTGCAATGGCATTTAAAAAGCCACAAATCTAGGGTTTGCAACTTTTTTACGCCTAAAAACTGGTGTGATAAATTCCTTCCTAATAGTTTTTATATATTATTTTTGATGGATTTGGACTGAACACATAGACATATACAGTAGTTTTCTGTACAACAGAGCTCAGAAAAAGCAGACATTTAAAGGGTATCTGTCAGCAGATTTGTACCTATGAAACTAGCTGACCTGTTGCATGTGCTCTTGGCAGCTGAAGGCATCCATGTTGGTCCCATGTTCATACAGTATGTGCCTGTATTCCTGAAAAAAATAAAGTTTAAATATATGCAAATTTGCCTCTAGGACCAACGGGGGTGTTTCTGTTACACCTAGAGGATCTGCTCGACCTGCAGCTGCTGCACCATCTGCACTTTGATTGACAGGACCAGGTGTGATGACTAGAGATGAGCAAAGTTTAAAAAAATATGATTCAGACGATTCGTTGAATTTGAAGAAATTAGATTAGTTCCGAATTAATTTGTCACGAATCAAGATAAATCTGGTATCTATTGACCACTCTGCCTAATCATATTCATCCCACTTGGTGGCCCAATCTCAGTGTGAAGGCTTGGAACCTAAACTGCAGGGAGACTGCCGGGAGAGTGCAGTACGAGTGTAATGGGAGTGCATCGGCGTGTGCATTATTTTCTAGTGCGGCCACATTCATACTTTTTTTTGTCAAATATCTTTTTATTGAGATTTTGATATTCAATACAGTACAGAATGAAGAAAAGAAACTGTACAAAAAAAAAATGGAGCAGAGTCAATTCGCCTTAGATGAGGTATAAAGGGTAAGGGAGAAGGACGGGGGGGGGGGGGGGGGGAAGGTTCAAGAAAAAGGGGAAAGGAAGGAAGGAGGGTTATGTTAAGGCGAAGAAGGAGACAGCGGTGGAGCTTTGCTCATGAAATATCATGCAATTTTTGTACATAATGTAATACATAGATATAATGATACAGTCAACTCAAAAAAGAGTTAATAAGAAGTAATAAGAAACAAAAGTCTAAAAATCAAAGGTCGCGCCTGGGATTTTTCAGTGAGCAGGTACCTGTTGGGTGGCACCAACGTATATATCAAAGGTTGGAGGGTGGAGATTTTCCCCATCCCATGAAGTGCCATGATGATAACACAACTGATAAGCACATATGTCAGAGGTTCCATAAGTTGAGGGATTGTCGGTAAGGGGATAAGTGATTTCCATTATGTGTGTGTGTCATTTGTGTCTATACTCCTTCCAGGGGGTCCACAGACGTAGAATCTAAGAGTGGGATCTGTTAGTCCAGCTTGCTAGTTCTTCCATAAGGCATATTTGGTCTAACTTTATCTGCCATTGGGCAAGGGAGGGAGGATCAGTACTAAGCCAGTGTAGGAGAATTAGGGATCTGGCGGCCTGGAAAAGGCACATAGGGAGGTCGAATGCTTTCGAGGTCCAACTCGCCGATGGTGGGTGAGAGGTGAATAGAGGCGCTACAGATGAGATTTATTTTATCTTCCACCTGGTCCCAATAGCCTTTAATAAGTGGGCATGACCAGAATATATGGGTAAGTGAGTCCCCTTCTTGTGAGCATCGCCAGCAAGCATTTGTCTCTCTTAGTCCCATGCGGTGTAGCTTGCTGAGGTCATTGAACCACCTGGTCAGTCTTATAAGAGTGTTCTTGGATTCTAATGCATCGTGAGAAGCCGTGAGATCTCAGGTGTATCTTTTCAATCTCTGCTATGGTAAAGGATTTCCCCAACTCTTTTTCCCATTGTGTGATATAGGCAGGGGTACCCTTAGTGTTCATTGATTGTAGATTCTTATACACAAGGGAAATTGCATGTTTAGGATCTGTGTGGCTGAGCGCTAACTTCTCAAACCACGCCCCTATATTATACTTACAGTGTAAGGCAAAACAAGAGTGTCTAAATTCCAGCCGATATAGGAAGTTGCCCTTCTTTATATAGCGAGAACAGAGGTGCTCTATGTCTGGATGTTTTTGTGCTAGTCATTAGCTCAATGATGGTCATGTCTTTGAAGAGGAGCCAAAAGGAAGGAGGGTCAGTAGTATTAGTATGGAGCAGGAGTGGGATTGGAGAAGAGGGTAGAGATCTTTAAGGGGTCAGAGAATGGAGCTTGGCCTATCTGCAAAGATTGAGTGGACACCCTTGGTTAAGCCATTTGGTGGAGGAAAAGGTCCAGTGATGCCCCATAACCCCACCAACTGTCTATCAGAGAGATTTGCTAGTTCAATATCCAAACCCAATATCCTGAATTGCAGGACACACAACTAAAGCCATCTCTTTAACTGTATCACACTGTAATAAGATCTTGTGTCTGGGAGGCCAAAACACCCATGGAGGCGGTCTTTGGTCAGTCTGTCGTGTACCAGTCTTGGCTTTTTAGCTTTCTATAGGAAAGTTGCTATTAAAGTGTGAACTAATACAGAAAGGATTGGGGTAAGTATATAAGTACCATTTGGAGCAGATAGAGGAATCTGGGTATGATATAGGTCTGTAAAAGGTTTTTTCGGCCCATCCAGAAGACATACGACTTTGATAGCGTGTGCAATTGGTCTCTAGCTTGTTTTAAGGGGGTAGAATGGTTTGCAGAGTATAATTTGGAGGGTTTAACCAACATTCATACTTAGAACTTGTTCACACTACCGTTGCCCCTCCGTGCCCGTGCTGTGGACCGCAAATTGCGGTCTGCAACGCACGGGCACCAACTGTGGGCTAGCCACATGCAGATCGCAGACCCATTCACTTGAATTGGTCCACAATCTGTCCGTTCCGCAAAAAGATAGAGCAAGTTCTATCTGTTTGCGGTGTGGAGGCGTGGAATGGAATCCCAGGAAGCAGTCCGTAGGGCTTCCGTGGGGTTCCGTTCCGTGCTTCCATTCTGTTCCCCGCCTCATCTCCGGATTTGTGGACCCGATCAAGTCAATGGGTACGCATCCGTGATGTGGAATGCACACGGCAGTTGCCCCGTGTATTACAGACCCACCGTATGTGAGCCGCAACGGAGGGGCAATGGCCGTGTGAATGAGCCCTTAATCTGTTCTATAGGAACTGTGCCGTCGGTATTACAGGCAGTTGAAATTCATCACCGTCTACATCACTGTGCATGGCACCAAGATTCATAGCTAATCCCTTCTGTTAGCTGTCGAATTACTGTGCATCAGTATAACAGGTTTATAAAAGCGTTGGGTCTAATTTATCACTATGGACTTAACTGTGCAGTGCACACAAATTCAAGTCGTCAGCAGTGGCAGTAATAGTGTTCACTAAGATTCATAGATAATCCCTTCTGCTAAACAAAAAGTAAAGCATACAGCACCCTTCAGTAAATCAAAAAATAAATAAAACATGCGCCCGCGCCTGCAGGAGCTCCTTAGTGGAACAAAATAAAGAAATGGAGGAGGTGTTAATAAAGCAGTGGAGAAAAAAAAATGCTCTTTTAATGCATGTTGTGGCAGTCAAAACACATGCTTTTAATCCCTTCTGTTAGCTGTAGATTTACTGTGTGTCAGTATTACAAGTCAATGTTAGTGTCAGGTCTAATTTATCACCATGAACTTATAGAATAGTCTGCAAAATGAGCCATTATTTCTGGCCATGTGCTGCTGACACCATTCTGATGCTCCCACCTGCCCAAGGCCACCCACCTGCTGTCTCTACTGCCATTCCTACAATGGGGTCTCTTGGCCTAATGATATGTACATGTTAAGTTTTCAAAAAAATGATATGCATGCCACTGGTCCTTGCTATCACACTGCTGTTGTTGGGTTGTGCTACTACTGTGATATGTTACCATCTTGTACTGTATGCCACTGGTGCCCCCCCTCCCCACGCTGTCATGGGGCCACTATTGTCCCTAATACTTCCACTGCTGTTGGTCCATATACTTACTCTATGGGGCCACTATTGTCCCTGTTTGTAACATGTGGACATCATAGATTTTTTTCCCTTCTTCTAAACCATCAGAAGACAAAAAAAAAGGATCCTGTATTTTGAGCATTTATATGGCCTCTTTCACAAGGTAAGTATTTGGTCAGTATTTGATCACAATTTGTAAGCCAAAAGAAGTAGTGGGTGCAAAACACAGATGAGATGCAAATAATTCCATTACATTTTATCTCTGTTTTGGACCCACTCCTGTTTTTGGCTTACACATACTGATCAAATACTGATGCAAAACACTGATCAAAGACTGTCTGAAAGAGGCCTAATGCTCAATTTGCATCAGTTTTGGCCATTTACATCTTGGGACTCTCCACCTTTGCTGAGAAGAAGCCATCAGAGTCAACTACATGGAAAAGGAGGGACTATAGTACCAGCAACTTGGCCAGAGGCACATTAAGCTTCTGCGCCGTTGGATCAGTGCATGCATACTGTTGTCTTATAGCAATCACCTTGATGATCAATTGCTGTTGAAACAAGTGACGATGAGTAGGAGGAGGAGAAGCATCAGGAGCTATAGGCGATGGGAAGGAACGCATCAGGCTGTAAGACCAAATGAGTGGCACAGTTTTTCCACACCATTTTAGGGTGACGCTCCATGTCTTGAAGCAGAGCCATTGTGCCAACATTAGCACCCTGGCTGTGCCTCACCTTCTGCCCACATATACTGCATACCGCCATGCTGACGTCCCCCAGCGACTTGCAGAAACATTTCCACACTGCCGAGTTTTATGAACCCGCGTACTGCTAGTGGGTTCCTCACAGGTAGTCTCCTGAGTAGCAGACAGTATACCCCTCCCACGTTTGGCTGCTACCACCCTGCTGTCTCACAGGCATGCTTCCACCGTGCAGTCTCATGGTCACATGGGCTGCCCTTGCCCCCTGATGAGGACGATGCCTCCTCTTCACCCGACTCCCACGTGCGATCGACTACATCGTCATCTATATCGGTTTATTCCTTACTAATGTCACCCTCACCTGTCTCTTGCGCACATCCCTGACTTCTCACAACATGTGCTCCCACTCGACTGTCAATGTAGCTAGGAGTCCGCGCCCCCAAGTCTATGCTTGCTAGTAATTGCTGACTGTCCTCAAAAAGATCATCCTCTCTGAGAAGCATAGCAAGAGCCGCTGCATACCTTACTTGACTAGCATAAGGAGCAACAAAAGCAAGAGGCAAATTGAGGATAGTTTAGGACACAGAGGCAGTTCCTGGGCCATGCCAACTAAGTGTGGTGTCAGAGGAACCCACCGATTCCTGCCTGTGTGTATCTGTTGTCACCTGAGAAAATGTTGAAGAGCAAGTCAACCATTCTAGTACAGCTGGATTGTTGGTCAAAATACGACAGTTGGATGACAGTGGCAGCTCTGGCCTATTGCTGTGGCTACTGCTACCACCACCCCTTCTTCTGCTACTACTTGTGCCGGATACAGCTCATTTTTGCCACTGCCCTTTCCTTTGGAGGGCCCAGGCAACTGTCTGTTGGCCATAGTGTACATTAACTGAATCAGTAATGTAACAGCTTAAGTATGAATGTCACAACAGGTGAACAAGATAAACGCAGCGATATATTAGACCGCCTGTTGAGACTGAGTCTGACCCACAGTTATATATATATATATATATATATATGTATATATATATATATAGATTAAATATGAATGTTTCAGCAGATGACCGAGAAATGTGATGACATATTAGACTGCTTGCTGAGACTAAGGGGGTCATTCATTAACTTGAAAAACGCCTATATTAGGCATATTTCATGCGCAGATTGCAGCGCAACGGTTAGTTGCACAGCAATCTATGACGTTTTCTCACTCGTCTAAGAAAGTGGGCATGGTGTGGGCGGTGAAGGGAACAGGCCGGCAGGCCCACCCCAATCATTATTTTCTACGCCTGGTTTAGGCGTAGAAAATGGAATGTAAGACAGCTGGCTTACTTTTAGAAGTGGCGCTGGATGCGCCAAAGTTATGTAGAGTCTATGTATAACAGATTAAATATGAATGGCACAGTAGTTGAAAAAGATAAATGCGGCGATATACAGGTGAAACTCAAAAATTAGAATATCGTGCAAAGTTCATTTATTTCAGTAATGCAACTTAAAAGGTGAAACTAATATATGAGATAAACTCCTTACATGCAAAGCGAGATATGTCAAGCCTTTATTTGTTATAATTTGGATGATTATGGCTTACAGCTTATAAAAACCCCAAAGTCACAATTTTGAGGTCCCCTTTACTCAGGGGGTATGGATTAATTAGCTGACTAGAGTGTGACACTTTGAGCCTAGAATATTGAACCTTTTCACAAAATTCTAATTTTATTCTGCATTAATGCAATTTCTTTTAATTTGCATTACTGAAATAAATGAACTTTTGAACGATATTCAAATTTTTCGAGTTTCACCTGTATTAGACCGATTGGTGAGACAAAGTTTAGATATTAACAGATTAAGTATGAATGCCACATGATGGGAGTTGTAGTTTAGCAACAGCTGGAGAGCCGCAGGTTGGCCATCCCTGCTCTAGGAGTATTGACAACCCTCCCCCATTCCCGTTTCTCATAAAGGCTTTCTTGCATATATTAAAACATCATTTTTCTCAGCAATGCAAACACATATGACAGGTGCCCTTTGAATGTATAAGGCTTTTCCGCTATTGAGATCCGTCATTGTCAATGGGGACAAAACTGAACTGAACAAAATGGAGTGCACCAGAATGCATTCCGTTCAGTTTGGTTGCGTCCCCATCGAGGACACATAGAGTAGAGTTTCTCTGTCCGCGATGTGGTGCGGAGCACCACGGATCCGTCATGACTCACAATCTAAGTCAATGGGTAAGGATCCGTTTTCTCTGACACAATAGAAAACTGATCCGTCCCCCACTGGCTTTCAATGGTGTTCATGAAGGATCCGTCATGGCTATTTTAAAAGTAATACAAACAGATACATTCATAACGGACGCAGACGGTTGAATTATCATGACGGAAGCGTTTTTGCTGATCCATGACGGATCCAGCAAAAACACTGGTGTGAAAGTAGCCTAAATACAAGTTTTACTGAATCTTTTCTAACAAACTCTCTATCAATCTGCTCTGCTCTTCCTTTTCTATAACATGCTGTCTGTAGATTGCATTATATTTTCTGGTGACAGGAGCTAAACTAAACCTCAACTAAATAGCAAAACCAAAGTTAATAAACAATGGCTAAACAAAGCCCATAGATAGCAACCTGCAAATAATAGACCTAATGGCTAAAAAAAATTAACCCCTTAGTGACTACCCATAAGCCTTTTTACGGCCTTCACTAAGGGGCCCTAGTCTGGGCTGCAGTCTAAGCGCTGAACAGGTCCCCAGTGGGGGCCCGACTCTAACAGCCCAGACCAAGAGAAATGCCGATCCAGACTATTTAACACTTTACAATGGCGCCCGCCGCATGTAAAGTGCTGACAAAGGGAGCGGACTTCCATCGGCACCCCGCAAATGCGATGGGGTGCAGATGTAGGTGAAGGCTGAAAGGGGTCTAATGTAGGTCCCAGACCCGCCTTGAGTAGTTTCCAGCAGGCTGTGCCTCTCTGGCCTGCTGGTCAATGTTGGACTAGCATTGCCATTGAAATGCAATGCACTATAAGGATAATGCATTGCTTTTTAAAATCAATCAGAAAGCTGTCTGTTATAGTCTCCTTGTGGGACTATTAAGTGGTAAAAAAAAGTTAAAAAACTATCCTTTTTTTTCATTGAAAATACACTTTTCAATGAAAAAAATTGTAAAAAAAAAAATCTCCCCCATATGTTTGGTATTGCCACATCCGTAACTACCCGGACTAAATAAATATCATGTAAATTATCCCCTATGGTGAATGCCGTAAAAATAAAAAATAAAAAAAAATATGACAGAATTGCTCATTTATCCTTAGCTGCCACAAAAAAAGCATAATAACAAGTGATCAAAAAGCACCATTTACAAATTTATTTCTTTTAAAAAAAGGGTTTTATTGTAAAAAAGTAGTAAAACTAAAACTATAAAATATAGGTATTTGGTATCACTGTAATTGTACTGACCCAGAGAATAAATATATTATGTTATTTATACCAAAAAATGAACGCTGTAAAATTTATAATGTAAAAACGCAGTAGCAGTATTGCTGTTTTTACCATCTTCCTCCCAAAAAGTGTTAATAAAAGTTAATCTGGTCGTGTGAAAGAGGCCTTAGCTAGGCAAAGTAGTTGGTAGTTTTTAGTTGGAAGAAATCTCAAAGAGGTGAGATAATGTTTTAGCTGAGAGAATGAACTGTATAACCACTTACATGACTCATCTCAGCAGTTTTGGATTGGGATTTATACTGTATTTTTCGCTGTATAAGACGCACCGGCCCATAAGACGCACCTAGGTTTTTGAGGAGGAAAATAAGAGAAAAAAAAATTTGAACCAAAGGGTGTGCTTTTGGTGGGTTTTGAACTAATTGTGGTCTGTGGATGGCACTGTTATGGGGGATCTGTGGGTGACGCACTGTTATGGGGGATCTGTGGGTGACACTTATGGGGGGATCTGTGGTGACACTTATGGGGGGGATCTGTGGTGACACTTATGGGGGGGATCTGTGGTGACACTTATGGGGGGATCTGTGTTGACACTTATGGGGGGATCTGTGGTGACACTTATGGGGGGATCTGTGGTGACACTTATGGGGGGATCTGTGGTGACACTTATGGGGGGATCTGTGGTGACACTTATGGGGGGATCTGTGGTGACACTTATGGGGGATCTGTGGTGACACTTATGGGGGATCTGTGGTGACACTTAATACACATTCATAAAGTGGGCGGCGCAGGCGTGTGACGTATGACTCACACTGCCAGCGCCCGTCCTCCCAGCCTGCCTCCTCCCTCCTCTCTGCTACCTACCGAGTGGCGAGCGCTTGTAGTTGTAAGTAATACACAGCGCTCATTATGCGATTATATGCATAACACTTTACTATTAGAGATACGATTATACAGTGAGCGGGGCCCGTGTAGTAGAATACAGTCACTGCACGGGCCCCGCTGTCATTATAAAAGCAGATGCCGGCCCCCAGCCCCTCCTCCCTCACAGCTGATACACCCGCCGCGCGACATCGCGGCAAGTGTATCATTGAAAACTCGCAAAATCAGCAGCATTCGCCGTATAAGACGCACTGCTTTTTCCCCCCCACTTTTTTTGGGGGGGGGGGAGTGTGTCTTATACGGCGAAAAATGTGGTTTATCTTATAAAATTGTCATATCTAAGTGATACAAAGTGCTACAAATCTACAAGCATTGTGGGGTTACATCTAGATTTTATTTGATCTTGAATTTTTATTTTTTGGGGCATATAGTGTTCTAACATACTTTATAAAACATATTAGATCTGTATCTTCTAGGGGTTGTCCATCCATTAATATTGAAGATGACCTATCATCAGGATTGGTAATCAATATATGATTGGTGGTTCTACGACACCTAGCACCCTCGCCGATCAGCTGTGAGATGAGGAGGATTTCCTGGTCTTCACACTACACCTCGTCTACTGTGGAGCAGTGGCGTAGTGCAATTACAAATTCACTTGAATGAAGCTGGTACTTTTGTTACCCTACACCTCTGAGACGAAGGGCAGTGTAATAAAGAGGAAGCAGCGCTCGCATGGAGCACTGTCTCCTCTTCAAACAGCTGAACGGTGGGGGTGCAGGGTATTGTACCCTTGCCAATCAGATATTGATGGCCAATCCTGACGATATGTCATCAATATTAACGGCTGGGACAACCCCTTTAAGTTTTGCAAAATTGTCAAAAATTTTATGAAATTCAAATTGTCTTTTTTTCTCAATATGTCATTCAATGTAATAAACTTAGCAAACTGTATACCAAAAATAATCCTCATACATGTTTAATAAAACCAAATATGTATTCTTTTCTGCATCATTGCTATAATACCCAAGAACAAAGCTCCTCACGTTTAGCAGTGTTTTCTGCCATAAGCTGTGTGTATGGGATCGCTTTGAGTAGATTTAGCACTTTTCATGTGACAGAGATGGCGATTTCCACACCCACTCACACAATCTTATTTTTAGTCCACATTTTTTGTGAATCAGATGTGGACCCACTCATTTCAACGGGGCCGCAAAAAAATGCGGACAGCACATCGTATGTTCTCTTCATCCATCCGGCAAAAAAGATAGAACATGTCTTATTCTTGTCCATTTTGCAGACAACAATAGGCATTTTAATTAAACATAGGACAGGATGTGTGGAACGGAAAAAAAATGCACGACGCACATGGCCAGTATCGTGTTTTGTGCATCTGTGATTTGAGGAACCAAACAAGTAGTTAATGCTCAAAATCATCATCATAGTACGGCGATACCACTGCATTGACCAGAATAGGTATGTTAGATAGTAAATTGGCACTTGATAAAACCTTAGTAATATTTTCATGCATACGGTACATAGAAATACGATCTATAGGTGACCTGATATTGAGATACTCCATGTGTTAGGGTGTCGAGAGAATAAATTCAGCATATATCAGTGGATTTTGTGTTAAATCATTTTCTCGCTTCTTCTCAGGGTGTTTGGATTCGCTATAGTTGCTACGTCTTCGTTAAACATGTTAATCCCGTCAGCTGCCAAAGTACATTATGGGTGTGTTATCTTCGTCAGGATCCTGCAGGGATTAGTAGAGGTAAATATGGCATCAAAGGCTTTGTTTTCTGGCTTATAAAACAGGCCATAAAATTCATGCATTTTCCCAAACATTTTTGTTTGTTTTTTTGTCTTTTTGGCCTATTGTGTGCTTCCCGTTGCCGTATTGCGGACCACATTTGCGGATCCGCAATACATGGGCACCGTTCCGCAAATCCGGAGATGCAGAATGGTGCGGAAGACAAGCACGGAACGGAACCCTGTGGGAGCACTAAGGAGTGCTTCCGTGGGGATTCGTCCCGTACTTCCATTCCGCAAAAAGATAGGACATGTTCTATCTTTTTGGGGAACAGCCGGATCGCGGAACCATTAAAGTGAAGGGGTCCGTGATCCACTGTGGCTGCCCCGCGGACGGTGTTTGTGCATTGCGGCCCGCATTTTGTGGGCCGCAGCACGACCACGGGGCGCACACATTCGTGTGCAGGAGGCCTTAGGCAAACCTAGAACATGTGCATTTTTTTTTGGGGGGGAGGGATTTCATGGACCCAAAAAAATGCACCAAAAGTGAGGAAAAACAACACAAAAACACACTTGGGGAGATTTATGAAACTGTCGAAAGGAAAAACTGTCTTTTTTGTACACATCAAGCAACAGCTTTAATTTTGTGTTCTGCTCTTAAAAACTTAAAGCTGACCTGTAATTAGTTGCTATTGGCAACAAAGACTTTTTTTTTCTTTCAGACAGGTTTCATGGTTCTCTGAAAAAAAACTATGGGGGTTTATTTATCAAACTGGTGTAAAGTAGAACTGGCTTAGTTGCCCATAGCAACCAATCAGATTTCACCTTTCATTTTCCAAAGGAGCTGTCCAAAATGAAAGGTGGAATCTGATTGGTTGCTATGGGCAACTAAGCCAGTTCTACTTTACACTAGTTTGATAAATGACCCCATATATATACAGACGTGGACAAAATTGTTGGTACCCTTTGGTCAATGAAAGAAAAAGTCACAATGGTCACAGAAATAACTTTAATCTGACAAAAGTAATAATAAATTAAAATTCTATAAATGTTAACCAATGAAAGTCAGACATTGTTTTTCAACCATGCTTCAACAGAATTATGTAAAAAAATAAACTCATGAAACAGGCATGGACAAAAATGATGGTACCCCTAGAAAACACAGAACATAATGTGACCAAAGGGACATGTTAATTCAAGGTGTGTCCACTAATTAGCATCACAGGTGTCTACAACCTTGTAATCAGCCATTGGGCCTATATATATGGCTCCAGGTAATCACTGTGTTGTTTGGTGATATGGTGTGTACCACACTCGACATGGACCAGAGGAAGCAAAGGAAAGAGCTGTCTCAAGAGATCAGAAAGAAAATTATAGACAAGCATGTTAAAGGTAAAGGCTATAAGACCATCTCCAAGCAACTAGATGTTCCTGTGAGTACAGTTGCACATATTATTCATAAGTTTAAGATCCATGGGACTGTAGCCAACCTCCCTGGACGTGGCCGCAGGAGGAAAATTGATGACAAATCTAAGAGACGGATAATCCGAATGGTAACAAAAGAGCCTAGAAAGACTTCTAAAGAGATTCAAGGTGAACTTCATGCTCAAGGAACATCAGTGTCAGATCGCACCATCCGTCGTTGTTTGAGCCAAAGTGGACTACATGGGAGACGACCAAGGAGGACACCATTGTTGAAAACGAATCATAAAAAAGCAAGACTGGAATATGCCAAACTACATGTTGACAAGCCACAAAGCTTCTGGGAGAATGTCCTGTGGACAGATGAGACAAAAATCGAAGTTTTTGCCAAGGCACATCAGCTGTATGTTCACAGACGAAAAAATGAAGCATATCAAGAAAAGAACACTGTCCCTACTGTGAAACATGGAGGAGGCTCTGTTATGTTCTGGGGCTGCTTTGCTGCGTCTGGCACAGGGTGTCTTGAATCTGTGCAGGGTACAATGAAATCTCAAGACTATCAAGGAATTCTAGAGAGAAATGTACTAGCCAGTGTCAGAAAGCTTGGTCTCAGTCGCAGGTCATGGGTCTTGCAACAGGACAATGACCCAAAACACACCGCTAAAAACACCCAAGAATGGCTAAGAGGAAAAAATTGGACTATTCTAAAGTGGCCTTCTATGAGCCCTGACCTCAATCCTATTGAGCATCTTTGGAAGGAGCTGAAACATGCAGTCTGGAAAAGGCACCCTTCAAACCGGACACAACTGGAGCAGTTTGCTCATGAGGAGTGGGCCAAAATACCTGCTGAGAGGTGCAGATGTCTCATTGACAGTTACAGGAAGCGTTTGATTGCAGTGATTGCCTCAAAAGGTTGCGCAACAAAATATTAAGTTAGGGGTACCATCATTTTTGTCCATGCCTGTTTCATGAGTTTATTTTTTTACATAATTCTGTTGAAGCATGGTTGAAAAACAATGTCTGACTTTCATTGGTTAACATTTATAGAATTTTAATTTATTATTACTTTTGTCAGATTAAAGTTATTTCTGTGACCATTGTGACTTTTTCTTTCATTGACCAAAGGGTACCAACAATTTTGTCCACGTCTGTATGTATGTATATACATATATATATATATATATATATATATATATATATATGACACCACATCAGAAGTTCTCTCAGTTTATCCTAAAATACTCACAACTCCACTAAATGGCTGAAAATAATATCATTACCTTACCTCTTTCTACCAATGATAATGTATATGGCATATGGCCGCTGCAGCCAATCACTGTTCTCAGTGGTCTTGCAACATATACCACTGAGGACAGTGATTGGCTGCAGCAGTCATGTGCATTATACCTGCATGTTATACAGCCTTTTATACAAACAGCAGGAGGAGGAGGATTGGAGCTGTGGCGTTGAGAATGGTGGAGATGAAAGAGGGAAATATCAGATTTTCATGAATTTAGTGAATCTAGTTGGGAGGATTTTCAGAATAACTGGGACAACCTCTTTAAATTCAACCAAATTTCAGATGAAAAATATAGGCCCATTTACAGTTTATGGCATTTTTTGTCAGTAACTGCACAAAAATGTCACTTTTTGTGGCAAGCCTGTCAAAAATTCTAAAGTGGATGCTTTTCCTAGGAGGGGGACTGGCATAAAATTTTTCGATAGATTTATTAAACTAAACTAAAGTTAATAAATGGCCCAAATGTGGGGACACATCCGTTTTACAAGTAGATTTCATTTTCTCGCAATCCAAATGCACTAAATTTATTATTGCATTTTAATAAAATTTAGACCAACTCACTCCAGCAATCCTATTTAGACTGCCATACCATAAAGGTAGCCCCAGTAGTTGGTATTGTACCGGCTCGCCCCAATGTCCTTCCCAGGTGTAAAGGAGTAAGTCTTCTACTGGGGGTCATGCTCGAAGACAATTTGGAAATACCTAAGGACCCAGTATTAGAGGGGGATGCTGATGCCCATGTTAGAGGGTATGCTGTTTTCACCCCCAATTTGTCCCAGCATGGATGCAGTCTTATTTCACTCAAATCTAGGAGTACTGTATATATACATACAGTATATTGCATCTAGTTACTAGACCCTTCCAGTATTGATATAGTGCTATCAATATATCAGCATTTAATTTACATTTCAGTAGTTTTGATAACCTGCATTATTTCTTTTTGATTAAGGGAGTAACATACCCAGCATGCCACGGGATCTGGAGCAAATGGGCACCACCCCTGGAACGCAGTAGACTGGCTACAACGGCTTTCTGTGGTAATGTATTTTCTGCCCTTTAATTACTTCATACATATGTAATATTTATTGGACCCGGGATGTCAGAAACAGACAGGAAATAAGGATACCTGTCATAGATCTCTTCTTATGTGAAAAGCCTAAGGCCCCATTCACACATCCGCAATTCCGTTCCGCATTTTGCGGAACAGAATTGCGGACCCATTCATTTCTATGGGGCCGCACGATGTGCGGCCCGGATCTGGAATTGCGGACCCAATACATGTCCTATTCTTGTCCACAAAATGCGGAACGCACATTGACGGTTTACGTGTTTTGCGGATCTGCAGATCCGCAAAACACACACGGATGTGTGAATGGACCCTAATGCATTGTATATCTACTAAAACAAAATGGTCAAATATAGTAGTACATTTTACACGGGCATTGCACGGGCACCATCCGTGTGGATGAGGCAGATGGATGCAGACCCATTCAACTTTAATGAGTCCATGATCCGTCCGCAAGCTCAATTTTTTTGCAGTGCAGAGGCACAGGCTGAAATGCCATTGAAGCACTCCATAGTGCTTTCGTGGCCTTTCGCACTGTATCTTCCGGATTGCTGACCCATTCAAGTCAATGGGTCTGTATCCGTGACATGGTGTGGTGCGCACACGACCGATGTCAGTATAGTGTGGACCCGTTGTTTGCGGGCCGCAATACGGGCACCAGCCGACAACAGCCGTGTGTATGAGCCCTAAGAAATCACTTTAATAAAATATGCAAGTATCAAATACAAAAAAAATCAATAAAAGAGTATTTGTCAACCATCATGTATAATGTGTGACAACCAAATCCCTAATCAGAGAAGATTCAGAAAAATAAAGAAAATGCTAATGTACAATAAGGGCTCTTGCACACGACTGTATGCATTTTGTGGTCCGCAAAAAACAGATCCGCAAAAAATACGGATGACGTCCGTGTGCATTCAGTATTTTGCGGAAAGGAACAGCTAGCCCCTAATAGAACAGTACTATCCTTGTCCGTAATGCGGACAATTATAGGACATGTTCTATTTTTTTGCGGAACGGAAATACGGACATGTGGAAACGGAATACACACGGAGTAACTTCCGCTTTTTGCGGACCCATTGAAGTGAATTGCTCCGCAAAAAACCCACAAACGACATGGAGAGAAAATACGTTTGTGTGCATGAGGCCTAAAGAATAATACAGCATAAGAAACAGCCAGCATCAGGAGATCCAGGTTGGTCTGTGAGGATGAGTGCTGGGAATGAAGATGCTGTCACCAAGATTCATATAAAAAGTATAGCTATAAAATGGCTAAAACAAATTCTAACATCTGCACATGAATGAACTGAAAGATATTTACTCGCTGTATTTTTCTTGGATTTATGGTGGCGATGGTTTAGTACTCTACAGATTCTATTTATTTTACACCTTTTCCATAAATTGAGTCCAGATGTTTCTGTGAATGGCATTTGAACATACTGGATGCCTGGAAATAGGCTGTATAAAATGGTTCAGTTAAAGGAAGTACATTCCTCCTGCCTTCTAAAAATACAGTATATGCATTAATAATGTACGGTTATTGATTGCAAAGAGCACGGTATGGCTTTCTCTGGGACAAATAGTCTGCCCCTTCAGTGAAAATGAGGACACATATTTACATGTTACACACAGAAGCCACAGGGGTGCACCTAGCCTTTCTGCTGCCTGAGGTGAAAACTGAAACGGTGCCCCCATGCCAATTTCTTAACCTAACCCCCTTGCCACAATGAAAGCACTCATTGCCCATGGCCCTTCAGCTGTCCCGCTCTTGCCCCTTCCTGGAGCTGCCTGAAGCGATTGCCTCCCCTGGCCTCATTGGTGGTGCACCCCTGGAAAGACACACAATACAAACACTACATACATAAACGCACTACAAACTGTCACGTTCTGCAGGCCCAGGCAGACCTCCAGAATGCCATGCATACAGGACACAGGCAGATACAGACCAGAGACCAAAAGAATACTTTATTACACATGTAATAAATGAACATGACAGTAACAGGAAAAGCAGGTTAGGCAATAGTGGTACCACTACCACAGAACCAATGCACCAAGGCAGGAGGCCAAACCCAGAGGACAGATAACCAGCGAGCCTGATTCTTCACAGAGCCCCCGGAGGTGGGGATTAACTTGGTTGAGGGCTCATGGGTTGTACCTCCAGGAAGGTGCCGGTACAATTGGCCGCTACCTGCAGAGAACCGCAGACAACAGGACTGGATTCCAAACTCACTACATGGAAGAGACAATACAAATGGGAACCAGCACACAAGCAGATGCCTGGACCCCATGCAGAACGGAAGCATGGCCTCTCATGAAGGCAGGACATACACAGGACAGGAACAGAAGCAGTAAGGCACTGCAGGCAAGACATGGAACACACTGGATCAGAAGCAGATGGGCTCTGCCAGGCTAGACATGGAACAGACAGGATACAGACACTGAAGATCAGACAAGGCATGGACAAGGATATAACATCAACAACACCAATGCTTTACCAGGCTACACCACACTGGAGGGCAGATGGTAAAACCCCCAGGTTCAGCAGCAAGGGGCTACACTCAGCAAGGCACAAGACAGACTGACACAAGACCCAAAGCTCAAAGATAGAAATAACTGCATAAGGGCTCCATGCCTGTGCTGCGGTTCTGCAATACACGGGTCACCAGCCGTGTGCATTCCGCATCAAGTATGTGGACCCATTCACTTGAATGGGTCTGCAAATCAGGAGATGCGGTGCGGAACGGAAGCATGGAAACAGAACCCCACGGAAGCACTACGGAGTTCTTTCGTAGTGTTCCGTTACGTGCTTCCGTTTCGCAAAAATATAGAACTTGTTCTATCTTTTTGCGGAACGGACGGATCACAGACCCTTATCAAGTGAATGGGTCTGCGATCTGCATGCGGCTGCCCCACGGTCGGTGCCCTTGAATTGCGGACCCGGGCACAGAGCCCTTACATTCGTGTGAATGAGCCCTAACTAGGGCACCTGATAAACTACACCCGGGCACAGACCAGGGAATGTTAACCCCACCAGAACCAGGAGTAAGAAGAAGCACAGAACAAACGATACAAGTTTCAGTTCACACCAGTCACAGAATGCTGCAGCCAGCACGTCCTAAACAACAAACAGCATACACAGGATAACTGAAGCCAGCACCAGGTACAAGCAGCCAGCCTACACAAATGCGTCCATACTCAGACCATGTTTACACACAAGGTCGCAGCCAGCACGTGTCGCAGAACCAGATGCATGGGAACACCCACAGCCAGTACACAAAGTGCAAGCAGCCAGCCTGCATGGCACCACTGACAGGAGCCACAGAGATATGGATGTGGGGAGACACAAACACAGGCCACAGTTCACAAACAACACTGCAGCCAGCACGCAGTCCCAAGCAACCAGTATACGCAGGACTCAGCCTGCAGCCAGTGAGAGGGCATGCAGCCAGCCTACATGGCACAACTGTCACACTGAACCGTACCGTGACACAAACACTAGATACATAAATACACTACAACCACTACATACATTCACACATTACAAATAGGGCCGAGCGAATCGAACTCCACAAATTTGATTCAAATATCAGGGAATCTCAATTCATCGCAATGCTAAATTTCCTCGTGGTAGCGAAACGCTTAGTGACTAATTACTTTGTCACGAAGCACATGTCTTTGTAATTAGTGGATGCAATGACAGGGAATGGTGATTGCAGTGCACCCCATCATTGTACCCCTCAGATGCCACGTTCATGGCTGATTGCGGCATCTGACAGCAAAAGTCTTTTTAATAAAGTCATACTTACCCTCATCCATTTGATCACGAAGAGCCGGCTGCCATCTTGATTAAAGATCTTGCAAAAAATCCTGTGCATGGTGACGCATGGCGTTATCACGCCGGCCGACGTGATGATGTCCTCACAGGCCGTGCATGATCTTTAATCAAAATGGCAGCACCCGGCTCTTTACGATTAAGTGGATGAGGGTAAGTATGATTTACAAAAAAAAGTTTATACTGTATTATTGCTGTCAGATGCCATGATCAGCTATAAACGTGGCATCTGAGGGGTACAATGACTGGGAGCGGAGCAATCGCAGCTCCCTGTCATTGCACCTACTCCTTACAAATAAATGCACAGTGTACATTTAGGGTACATCCACACTGTCAGGTTTCTCGATACAGTTTTGGAAGTCATGCTCAACCTGCGGCCCTCCAGCTGTTGCAAAGCTACAACTCCCAGCATGCCTGAACAGTCTACAGCAGCGCTTTGTGGTAGTTTTACAACAGCTGGAGGGCCGCAGGTTGAGCATGCCTGCTGTATACGATCTCCCCTTTTATGATCCACTCCTGGTTTTGGCTTCCAAAACTGCACCAGGAAACCTCACTGTTTGGCCGTACCCATTTCAGGTGTCTCGATGAGCACAATGCTAGGTTTTGCAAGGAAAAGATTCCATATGGTATCCCTCTTGCTAAGCGTAAAACATAACTTTTTAAAAATTTTGACCTGCCCAGACAGGGTAAAAGGTGCCACACAATGCTGCCCAATTATCAGTAACCTGGTAGTACATCCACAGTAGTTCTAATCGCATACACGATAAGGTAGATTTATGAAAATTGTTTATGAGAAAAACTTTGCTGCCCATAGAAACCACAGCACATATAATAAAATATAAAATGAAAGCTGTGCTGTGATTGGTTTGCTGTGGTCAACAAAGGCAGTTTTTCTTTTAGACAGTTTCATAAATCTCATACAATACTGTTCACTAAGGGCCTGTTCACACAGAACACAAAATCCACAGCGTTTTCTGAGGCAGAAACCACAGCGGCTCCTGCCACGGTTGTTTACTTCGAAGGCCACAGACCAGCTGAAATACAATGGGAGGCAGACACCACGCGGTCGCCACTAGCGTTGTGTCTGTGATGGGAATTCCGCTGTGTGAACAGGCTCTTAATCTTATTGGTGCTGTATAAATATGGGTGTAGCAAAATAATACATTGGCGAAATGTATCCAGGTTGGTAATGTCCGTTTTTTTTAGGTTCCTATGCTGGAGCCGTAGTGGCCATGCCATTAGCGGGAGTACTAGTCCAGTATACGGGATGGACCTCAGTCTTCTATGTCTACGGTAAGTTAACATGTAAATGAGTTTTCTAGTGTAGTAAATACATTTTAAAATATTCAAGAATTCTGAGTTTGGATGATGAATTACTTTTAACTCAAAAGTTTATTACTTCAACTCCCATTCCTCCTTGGAGTGTTTTTTTTAAATTTTATTCTATTTTAATTTACCTCATTTGCAGTTTTCTCCTGCTTCCTGGTTTGTCATATGTCTGCCATCCCATCATGCCTTAGGGCAGTGAGATGTGTCCTGACATCAGCAGATCATGTGACACTAACCACGCCCCTTGTTCTTACCAATGACGCTTGTGAGTCCTGTATTACACGGCTCCACTACAGGACATAACCAACAGCAACTGAATATCAAACCAGATTACCACTGGGCACAATGGTAGGCTAATTACTTTAGAAAAAGGAAGTTTTGATAAACGGTGGTATTTAGGGCATGTGATATCTGTTGGGTGGGATACATTTATATTAGTGGCACAACCCCTTGAACAGACGGGAGTTTCTCATTCAGGACCTCCATTAATTAGTCCGAAAAGAAGAGCAACCACAGAGGGCATTTCTCTCTCTCTAACTCTCTGGAGGATCTAGCCTGTCTCGCATTACATAGATAGCATATTGATTTAAAGGGGTTGTCTGGGATTTAAATATTAATGACCTCTCTTTAGGATAGGTCGCCAAATTCAGATCTATTGGGGTCCGACTCCTGCAAACCCCACCAAACAGCTGTTTGAAAGGCAGCAAACTCTTCATTATATACCAAGCACAGTGCCACCCATTGTATAGTGGCTGTGCATGGTACTGCAACTGAATCCCATACACCCCCTCTGATCAGATATTGATGATCTATCCTGAAGATAGCATGAATATTGGAGTCCCAGACAAGTCCTTTAATGAGCATGATGTAATAATGTATTTCTCCTTTGATGGTGCAACAGGAAAACTGGTCACCTTCACAGGTAACAGCTAGTTGCTAGGAGTCCCAGTCAGGGCCGGTGCAAGGATTTTTGCCAACACAAGCGAAGGTACATTTTGGTGCCCCCCCACCGCAGCTCACCTGGCCCTGGTCCAGTCTGCATCAGCTGGCTTCTCCTCTGTATGGTCCTGGTATCTTTGCTCTGCTTCAGACCAGTGCTGGTTTGACGACTGTATTTTTCGCCCTATAAGACGCATCGGCCCATAAGACGCACCTAGGTTTTAGAGGAGGATAATAAGAAAAAAATATTTTCCGTTACAGATCAGGTCAGACCAGCAATCAGAACCCCAATAGTAATCAGACCTCAGATCAGCCCCCCATGTCAGCCATCATGCCCCCATGTCAGCCATCAGCCCCCCATGTCACATTTCTCCCCCTCCATGTCACATTTCACCCCCTCAATGTCACATTTCTCCCCACTCCATCCATGCCATATTTCTCCCCCTCCAAACCATGTTTCATCAACCCCTCCGTTTTAGTTTACATCTCCCCCTGAGTGTCACATCATGATCACATCATTACCCCCTACTGTGTCAAATTTCTCCCCCCCCCATGGCACTTCACCCCCCTCCCCCGGACGGCCCTGGCCCCATCCATAATCACATCAATACCCCCTATTGTGTCACATTTCTCCCCCCTCCATCATCCATGTCACATTTCTCCCCCTTCATGTCAAATCACCTATGTCTTATAAGCCCTCCATGTCACATTTCTCCCCCGCAATCTCACATTTCACCCCCACAATGTCACATTTCTCCCCCTTCAAACCATGTCACATCACCCCTTCCTTTTTAGTTTTCATTACCCCCTTTGTGTCACATCATGATCACATCATTACCCCCTATTGTGTCACATTTCTCTCCCCCCATGACACATAATCCCCCCCCTTGACGGCCCTGGCCCTATTCATGATCACATCATTACCCCCTACTATTGTGTCACATTTCTCCCACCCCCCCATGCCCCATGGCACATCATCCCCCCCGGCTGATCCTTCCTGGCCCTGGCCTCATTCCCATGTCACAGTCACAGACTACAGAATACAACTGTATAGACATTTACATTGTCCCCCCTCCATCATGTCACGGTCACCCCCGCCCCCTCCCATATTAATGATTGTTGTTGTGTAATATTTATTTTTTTAAACATTTATGCCATGCGCTCAGTCTCTGGCGCTAGTGCGCTCATTTCATCAGTGATCACCTACCCTACCCACCTGTCCCGCTGGCTGCTGCTACGGCAATCTGGCTGACTGCTGTGTGAGACAGACTCAGACTCACAGACACAGTCAGTCAGCTCTAGTCCCTGCTTCCTGCTGCTGTGGCGCCACTCGCCAGTCACGCCCCCCTGGCCTGAGCCCATGTGACCGTGTTGCCGTGAGTGAGGGCCGGAGCCGCACCTGCACGACACACGCAGGAGTCACAAGTAAGTTAAGTAAGTGGTATAAAAAATAAATAAATAAATAAAAAAGGTCATTCATTTTTCCGCCCTCTGCTTCTCTGCGCAGGGTGCGCCCTAAGGCAGGCGCTTGGTCTGCCTTATGGTAGCGCCGGCCCTGGTCCCAGTAGCAGGACACATCATATTGAACGTATCATCAGATAATCCTTCTAATAAAAAGCAGTTGTCTCATCTAGGGCAAAAAAATGGACAAAAATGTATTTAAATATGCAAATTAGACAAATTGTATCACAAATAATATGCTTCTGGCCTATAGGGAGCTTTGGGATTTTCTGGTACATGTTTTGGATTCTTGTGTCCTATGAAAGCCCCGCAAAGCACCCCACCATTTCAGAGGAAGAAAGAAAGTACATTGAAGAAAGCATTGGAGAATCCACATCTTTCATGAACCCACTAACGGTGAGTTGCTAAAAGTAGAGGATGTGAAGATATAACATGTATAGCAATATGTAATGAACTGGATAGACAAGAGTCGTTTCTAGAGTGTGTTCTGGTTCATATATCAGAGGATCATAATGGTCTTTTTTCCAAACTGGACAAGCTCATTCCTGTTTTAAGAGAGACCACCATTTATTTTATTAACCTTGTTGTCCTCCATTGAATCCAATGCAGCTTCTCTAAGGCCTCTTTCAGACGGGCGTTGCGGGAAAAGGTGTGGGTGCGTTGCGGGAACATGCTGCGATTTTCACGCAACGCACCAGTGATGTGTGAAAATCACAGCCCCATAGAAATGAATGGGTCAGGATTCGGTGCGGGTGCAATGCGTTCACCTCCCGCATTGCACCCGCGCGGAATACTCGCCCGTGTGAAAGGGGCCAAAATCCTTTTCAAATTGTAGTTTCCGAATTGTTTTCTTCTCTCGTTTCATCCTTTGGCGGAGGGATCGGCACTGTCTCGTCATTGTTTATCCAGACACAGTGACTCATCCCTGCTACTGTAGCTTATCCCCCCCCCCCCCTTCAGCAAGCAGCAGGTCCACTCAATTCTACTAATTGGTGGGGATCCCAGTGGTCATACTCCCACTGATTAGACATTGATGGTCGATCCTAGAGGGGTTGTAGTCTATAACAGAAAGAAAATAGCATGGCGCCCCATAGTCTACACTGCCTTGCAAAGAATCCTGCGTGTAGGTAAAGGGTGATGCACCCACCTGATCGAATTACGAAGTGCAAGCTTTTTGGAGATAGATAACAATAGCTCCAAGCCTTTCTCTTCTCACTGATTGGAGTCACGAGCATCACATATAAGTAGTGTTGGGCGAGCATGCTGTGTGCACCCCGCATCACGGATGCGGACCCATTCACTTGAATGGATCCGCAATTCCGGAGATGTGGAACGGAGTCAAGTTGTTCCGCACCGCAAAAAAATATGATGTCAGGACTGACCACGGACATATTTAATGGGTCCGGCCCGCTGCACGGATGTTGCCCGTGCATTGGGGACCGTAATTGCGGTCCTCAATGTACGGAACGGCCGCACAACGGCTGTGTGCATGAGAGCTTAGGGGCTTCCTCTATGGCACGTATGCTCATGAAAATATCCTTCGTGTTGAATTTAAAATACCTCCTGTATATGACCATATAATTCTTCCGCTCCTATAACTGTATTTGCTTAATGTGCTTTATTATAGAAATTTAAGGCACCGTGGCGAAAGTTCTTTACCTCAATGCCGGTGTATGCAATCATCGTTGCCAACTTTTGCCGCAGTTGGACATTCTATCTCCTGCTAATTAGCCAGCCAGCGTACTTTGAAGAAGTCTTTGGTTTTGAAATCAGTAAGGTATGTCTATTCTGTGGTAGACAATGTGTTATTGACCTGCTAAATCTAGCTGAGATCAATAGTCAACGTAAATAAATAATTTTAGCATCATGCGGTTTTGATTAAAACATTAGAGAGAACCATTAAAGCCATAAAACACTGCCTAAAAGCCAGTTTAACGGGGTTATTTCAGGACTGGATTGATACAACTTCTGTCAATGGCTCATGTAATCCGATGAAAGAAGCAATCTAAACCTCTTCTGCCTTTTCATCATCTGGTGCTGGATTTTCTTTAATATTGATGGGGGTAAAAAAAAATAAAAAAAAAATAAAAAAAAAATGTTACTTTCTGTAAATGTTCTCTTTCCTGTGGCTATTTTTCATAAACAGTCCTCTATTAGCAGAAGTCAATTGACTCTTCAACTACATCAAATTGTGTTTTAAAGCCACTAAAATGTTAAGGGGATATTCCCATGTCAGCAACTAAAAGGTATCAGTTGTGTAATGGATAGTAAAAAAAAAAAGTTTTATATATATATTTTTTTATATTCTTTGTCTATCAATTCATCACACTTTTCAGGATCTCTGACGGCAGTCATTTAATGGAAAGCTTAATTGTTTACTTCCAGAGGTTGAAAAACTATCCTGGTCATGTGCAAGGCTCATGACAAGTGAAAGCTTTGATAGTTTGTTGGATACTAGTGGGCAGGTTATAGGGTCATGAACCATCCTTCAACATTGAGGGGGTTTTACAGGGATGACCTATCCTCAGAATAGGTCATTGATATCTGATTGGTGGTTATCTCACCATGAAGGCCATGATGCTCTGAAAAGGCCATGGTGCTTCACAAGCTTACTAACCACAGCGCCATACACTGTATAGTGGCTGTTATTGGTATTGCAGCTCAGGCTCATTTATTTGAATGGGACTGAGCTGCACATAGGTCATGAGGCCGATGAACGTGATGTCACTGGACTCTTCAAACAGCTGATTGATGGGGGTGCCATGAGTTGGACTCCCACTGATCTGATAGTAATAAGCTATTCTGAGGATAGGTCATCAATATTCTACTCCAGGAAAACCCATGTAACTGTACTAGGTGCACAGGCTGACTGCTCCACAGTCCAGTGATCTAGTCATTCCTGGCTACTGGTTTATTGGCTTTTCCGGCTACTTGTGACCCCCGACTTTCATGCAAATAGAAAGTTAAGGAGGGGAGCAGAGGCTGCAGACGGAGTGCCACAGTTCTTTATACGGTATGTATGGAAGATAAATTCTGCGTACCCCACTTTCTTTTTTAATCACTCTAAAAGCCAGGCAAATTGATGATATTTTGAAATATATCTAATTACCAGAAACAGGTTGCTTTAATGGTAAAATCCCTCTTGAATGGCCATCCATATCCCATTGATGGATTGAGCTGCTGTCCATTGCTATGTTCAATCCATATTCCGCTCCACAGACACTGACTATTTAATTTATTACTTATTTATATAGCACCAACATATTCCACAGCGCTTTACAGGCCCTGTCTCACTGTTCCCAGTGGAGCTCACAATCTAAATTCCCTATCAGTATGTCTTTGGATTGTGGGGGGAACCAGAGTACCCGGAGGAAACCCACACCCTCAATACGGGGAGAACATGCAAACTCCATGCAGATGTCCTTGGTCAGATTCAATCCCAGGACCCCAGCGCTGCAAGGCACCAGTGCTGACCACTGAGCCACCGAGCTGCCTCCGTGGTACTTGCTTTTCTTCAGCCTACCTCTATAATAGACATATAACACATTTCTTTGCCTTTGGGTACTTTTTCTTCTTCCAGGCACGCTTACTATCTCTAGTTGTGAAGCATTCTTTGCTACTTGTAAATGCTCGAGAGGAGGTAGTAAAGATTGCACAGGCTCAGAGCTCTATTATCCATCTACCATAGAAATATCTGATGTACTGAGGCACAGAACATTGGATTTCAGCTGGAAAGAGTCATGCTGAAGCAAAGGTCCCCCAGATCGAGCATCTATAGTCAATATCCGTGGAGCTGAATACAGATTTTATACTGTGTATCAGGCATGGCCAACCTGCGGCTCTCCAGCTGTTGTAAAACTACAACTCCCACCATGCCCTGCTGTAGGCTGATAGGTGTAGGCAGTCTGGGCATGCTGGGAGTCGTAGTTTTGCAACAGCGGTTGAGCCTCACTGTATATCAACTAGTTTTTAAGATAAACAAATGTTTCAAGATTTTGCAAAACATCACCAGATCGCTTGATCTTTACATTGATTTAAAATTGACATGACAGTTTAATTATAATTCCAGAGGTATGACGGTAATATATACTGAATCATAAAGTACTGAATCAAAAATGAACCTATCTAGGGATGGGTAGAAATATTAACTACTAGGAATTCGCCACCTTTGGCTAAATTACTCAACTTGCCCCAGATAACAAAATATTAAATATAACTTTTATTAATCCGTGTTAAAATTATAAGGGAGTGCACTGCCTCTAATAGTCCTCGGGTTCCTGCTAACTATTACCCCCGTAGTCCGTTATATTCACTGGCACTACTTGTAACCTCTGCTACTAGCACTAGACATCTAAAAACTATTCACTGCACTCCAACCCCTGATGAAGCCAGTGTATCTGGCAAAACATGTTGGGAGCTAAGTGATTGTTGTTGTTTTTTTTACACATCTAGCGCTAGCTAGTTTTAACTTGAGCACTTACTCATTGTACTATATACATTTATCGATTTCACACGGTTTAATAAAATTAATATTTTATATTTTGTTATCTGGGGAAAGTTGGGTAATTTAGCCAAGGGTGGCGAATTCATAGCAATTACTGAATCATATAGGTAGTAGGGTTTCCTAAACTGCATATGCCCTGCAGGTTGGATTGATCTCTGCGCTCCCACACTTGGTTATGACCATCATAGTGCCCATTGGAGGACAGATTGCGGACTACCTGCGTACCAAGAGAATCATGTCTACCACCAATGTCCGTAAGATGATGAACTGTGGAGGTATGTCCAGTTCTTTACTGGGATATTAGAGAGTCACATGCCTATTAATCATTCTCAATGCATTTATATATCTCTGCTCTTCTTTGAGGCTTTGGCATGGAGGCTACCCTGCTCCTAGTTGTGGGCTATTCCCATACCCGTGGAGTAGCTATCTCCTTCCTTGTTCTGGCAGTAGGATTCAGTGGCTTTGCTATTTCAGGTGGGTCATTAAGTGCAGTTATGTCAGCAACTATGGAATAATCTATGATGATATGTGAAATGTCATTGTTACAAATAGTCTGGCAGTTGGTGCTACATGAAGAATCAAGAACAAGATTATCAATGTGACACTTCTGATGAGCGTATGATAAGCAATTATGTTGAGAAAATGGCTGTATATGAATTAATGTATCATGCTTGTCCCAACTGGGCAATCCCTTCTTGGTCTAAATCTAATCTATGTACAGTAGGTGCAACTAGTGATGATCGGCAGGGGCAATATTCGAATTCGGGATATTTCACAAATATTTGGTAGAATATTCGTCATACATTTGCAAATTCGAGATTATTTTTTTGAAAAATCTGCAATGTAATATTCGAGTAATGTGCATGAAATACAGGCGTGGGTCACTATAGCTACATTTTTCAAGCTGCTAGAAGTTTCCTGAGACTGGAGAAAATGGTTGGCACGGCAGAACATTACAATAGCTTTATATGCAGATCGAGTGCTCCAATATATTTACGATTGCAAAATCTGCACTAATAATGCAAATATTTTGGCGCAACTTCACATTTTAACGGGTCTGACTACTTATTAGTGATTGGTGCACTAAGTATTGTTGTGAACTTGTGACATCACAGCACTATGTCTGTAGCATGTATGTATGGGCAGCAGAACCATCAGCTACAATATATCACTATCTAACCTACACTGACTATCTCCCACTAACTATCTGTATTATATATATATATAAACTAACTAACTACAGTAACTAACTATCTATCTAATGTAATGACACAGGAAAGCAGAGAGCACAGCAATAACACTGCTAAGGGCTGCTGGGGAGGTTCTTATATAGTAAGGGGTGGGCAGCTTTCCTATTGGTTGCTAGGGATGTTGCTAAGCTCAGACAAAGACATTGCAGCCTTCTCATTGGCCCACAAGCAAGAAGGGAGGTTACTGATGGAAAAAAAAATCTAGAATATTCGAAATTACGAATATATATCACTATATTCTAAATATTCGCAAATTCTCGAAGTGCCGATATTTGCGATTAATATTCGCTATTCGACTATTCGCGCCCAACACTAGGTGCAACTACTTTAACCCTCGACGATTAGCTGTTATGGCTGTAGGAAGCTGCAGGTGGCCTCTAATGAGATATTACATAGCACTCTGCAGCAGCTCTCTTCTGTCTCATAGAAATGGTCCTGAGTATACTATCACACGCCATGATATCTTATAGGGGTCATATGAGTACACTCTTTTTAGCTGGGAGAACTCTTTGAAGGCCTGCCATTTTTCCTGAAAAACATATTCCAACAAGCACAGCACAAGGTGCCTGAATGCCTTTTGCGCTGGTCAGAGATTCCCTTCAATGCATATTCTTTCACATCCATACTAGGGCATCAACTGAACCCATTCAAACCATTGCAGATCGGTCAGAAATAGTCATCATATTGTAATAAGTACAACAATGGATTATGCATTTTCCATCCTTAATGGAGTTTCTGAGACTTTATTATTGAGGAGCTATCTTAACATCCTTTAGGCCTCATGCACACGGCCGTTGTTTTGGTCCGCATCCGAGCCGCAGTTTTTGAGGCTCGGATGCGGACCCATTCACTTCAATGGGGCCGCAAAAGATGCGTACAGCACTCCGTGTGCTGTCCGCATCTGTTGCTCTGTTCCGTGGCCCCGCAAAAAAAATATACATGTCCTATTCTTGTCCGTTTTGCGGACAAGAATAGGCATTTCTACAATGGGCCGCCCGTTCCGTTCTGCAAATTGCGGAAGGCATAAGGGCGGCTTCAGTTTTTGCGGACCGCAAAAAAACAGAACGGTCGTGTGTTGAATGCTTAGTTTAGACATTTTCACAGGGAATCCCCAAGTCGCTACTTCCAGAGTAAACTCTGTTAGCAGTTGCTGCCATGTAGATAGGTTGCAATGCAGAGGTATGGTGGAGGACACCAGCCATCGGGATAGGTGAGCTGGTAAATCATTGAATGTATCATGTCTGTTTTGGTTAATACACCTCTAGTCCATTGAGTCCATCTTGATACTGGTTTATACATAAAAACAATCCAGGTAGTCCTCAGTTTGTGATCCTTTATTGTACCCAATGCAATGTTGTAGCTCAGTGTTAGCGTGTTAGCTTTTCTCAAGCATAGATACTGTTTTACTATTTATTCATTTTCTGGAACCTCAGATGGGATATCTAATAGGATGTGCAGAGTTGAGATACACTTGAAATTAAAAACCTAAGCAATATGTTATTCATTATAGTTATTTTTTAAATTCCTTTATTGGTTTATTCTTTCACATCTTAGGTTTTAATGTAAATCACTTGGACATTGCACCTCGATATGCCAGTATACTCATGGGTATTTCCAATGGTGTGGGAACCCTCTCTGGAATGGTTTGTCCCTTGATTGTAGGAGCCATGACAAAGCACAAGGTATGGAAATAAGAATAAGAAATTCATAAATGATTAATTATGCTCTCTGACTATGAATAATGGATGGCGTCTGGAGGCCTGCTGCTAGTCTATAATTATACTGGTGTTCCCATCCATTTTGTCACTTCACTGTTAAAGTTATACTTATTTATAGATCTGAAGACCATGGAATAAAATTGTTTTACACATTTTCTAGAACAGAACATTTCACTAGTTAATATGAGCAACATTCATTTTTTGGCATCTGTCTCCTTTCTATCCAATGCAGTCTCGAGAAGAGTGGCAGTATGTCTTCCTTATTGCTGCTCTTGTTCATTACGGTGGGGTAATCTTCTATGGCATATTTGCATCAGGAGAAAAGCAGCCATGGGCTGAACCAGAAGAAACCACTGATGAGAAATGTGGGTTCATTCATGAAGATGAGCTTGCTGATGAAAGTGAAGATCAGCCTCAGGGCTATGGTGGGTACGGCAGCTATGGGGCCACCAAAAGCACAAGCTTCCCCAATGGTAGTTGGCCAGCAGAATGGGAGAAGAAGGAAGAGTTCATTCAGGACCAAGGAAAAGACCCATACCTATATGGCACAGCAACAGAAAGGGACTTATCCTGAAAATAAACCCATACTGAAATCTAAGTAAAACAATAGCAATGTCTCCACTCCAACTGAGGGTGAGCAAGAATTTTCTGAAAGGTGACCAGTGTTGCCAAGCCTCCCCACTTTACATGATCACCGTGGCTTCCTTTCTGTTGTTTTAATGCATTATTATTTATCATAAGGGGTTAAAGGCAGTGCCTCTTCCAGTGCCCCACAACCACCCCCATTATTTTTGTGGTGTCCAAGAGCCCATTTTGTTTCTGGTATCAGTGATTTGCTTGTTTCTTGTCTAGATTGCCACAAGACACATGTGTTCAAATGTCTATCACTCGTTTTAAGTGTGAAAGCAATAACCAATGAGTGCGTGAGGTTTATCATTGACATGAACACTGACCTACGTTAAGGTACACTTTTTTGTGGGTTGTTGGTCGCTAATCATTATTTGTGAACCAGAATTAAAAGGATGGGCATGACCCTGCGTGCACACATCTCCAGACAAGGCTGGGCACCAAAATACTTTCAAGCATTTCTTCTATTTATTTTCAAAAAATATAAAGTAAAAAAAAAAGTTTATTTAAAAATATAATATTATTTAAAGATTATTATTAAAAATATAGAAAAATAGATGTGTTTACAAAAAATTAATATATAATCCCATATTGAATCTCAAGGAAGTCCTTCTGTTTTGTAAGTCAAAGGGGCTACCTGAGGTTTTATGGGTCAGTGTTGGGGTACATGTCCATTTGGGTGGAGAATGAGTGGTATATATTTGCCATTGTGGTGGGTATTGTCATTTTCCAGTCTTGGGGCTTTACTTTGTGGTTGGTGAAATTGATGAGGCACATGTTGTGTGTTGTTGTGTGCTCGGCAATGGGTCAACTCATGGCATGCTGTGTTCTCTTTTGGACCGACATGATGGCAAAAAATCAAAACCATATACATTACTTGTCAATGATATTTTATTGCTGTTTCATCTGGTTCAAATCAATGTCCTCTAGTCCAGAGAATGACAAGTGCATTACATTAGAGTCTTCTGTGTGGCCTCGTTGTACATTGCAGTAAATTTGGCGTAAAACTGTGCCCTCACCAAAACAACAACTTGTTTCCGTTTTAATGAATAATGTTCATTTTGGACTCTTATGCCAAAGCCCTTTCTGGACTTTTTAGATCTTATCCAAAGATGACAGATGTTAACTTGATAAGTGCTGTAGGCTTTTCCAGTTCTCAGACAACACATTTAACGCCAGTGTTAATATTATCATGTCTTCATATGACCAGACCATGTTACCAGAGGCTTTACCATCTATTGAGGCACAATTCTGAGCAATAGAGGGATCTGGATACTGGTGTCCTCTATGTCATCAACCATACCTAGTGCATTCTACACATTATGCTTATAGCAGAGGGGAGAACTGGAACCGTAAAAGGATAGGTATTTTCTGGGAGGGGTGATGGTTTGGAAGATAAAATGACGTAAACATGTGCAGTAATTGTACATAATAAATGATATTCTGATTGAGAGCATGGTGGTGTTTTTTTTTTTTTTTTTTTTACATTTTATCCCAGTATACTGTGAATAGTTTAGAGCAGAAAGCTTGTGCTTTCCAATTTGTTTCAGGGGTTTCATTTATTTGTGGTTTTCAGTGCTATTCTTGCCACCCAAAATACAGAAACACCAACAGGAATTTGAAGGTCCTCAAGTAGGTTAAGAAAATCTGCATTGATTGGGATCCAATAAAAAAACTGTTTCATTGTAGATGTCCAATGTGAAAGGAACCAAATTTGGTGCTAGAGTGTATAGAGCAATATTCTGTATTTTTGCCCAATAAATATCACACAAGGTAGCAATGGGATCAACAGCATGTAAACTAGATAGTTTTCAAAGCTCTTTGTCAGAAACTGTGGACTACTTGCTGGATTGATCATCTTCCTAGCTTATAGAGTCTCCTATAGACTCCTAAAAGAGGGGGTTGATAGATCCCTATAGACAACCCAAATTCCTGATGATACTTGTTGTCTTCTTAAGGCCCTTTTACATGGGCTGAGAATCTGGCAGATAATGTGGCAGTGTAAATGTACTGCCGACTTGTTCATTGGGTAATAGATAATTTGTGCAGAGACAAAATGGTCATTTGCCGGCAGCAGATCGTGCTGTGTAAAGAAGCTCTGCTGCCAGCAAACAATGAGTCTGTAGGGGAACGAGTGATGGCATTAGTAATTGCTCCTCCCCATACTGTGCAGGAGATCGCTGAATGTAAATTCAGAGGTCTCCTCCACTGACGAGCAGGCAATTGCCGGGAAGGAATGCTTCTCTCCTCACAATCGCCTGCTCTCATCCCATCTAAAGAGATCTTTAACATTTAGATCTAAAACCCAGGGTGGCAGTCACTTTACTTAAAGGGGTTGTCGGGGTTTAGAGCTGAACCTGGACAAACCCCTTATTCCCCCATTTAGCCCTTCTGAGTTGAGTATCAGAGAATTTCATGCTCTGATGGCTCTCCCTTGCTCTGTGCTGTATAGGGCAGGGCAAAGGCTTTTTCTTAAGATCCGGTGACATATTGGGCTAGGCTAGGTGGAAGCTAGGGCAACACTAAATACCGCCCATTAGTGCTGGTGACATCACTGGGATGACTTCCGCCTAGCAGTGTAAACAAACAGCCTTTGCCCTGCACAATGCAGTACAGGGCAAGGGGGATCATTGGAGCATGAATTGATCCAATGCTCAACTCAGGGGTTAAGTGGGGGAAGAAGGGGTTATGTCCGGGTTCAGAGCTGAACCCGGGCAACACCTTTCAGAAACTGCAGTGCAGATCCCTTAAACGCTCCACAACATGGATCCACTGGAGATTTTCAACAGTCCTTTGTTTGATAGAAAGGTGAGCTATAATACAGTAAGTGGATAAAAGTTGTTAGGACCCCAAGCAATCAGCTGTCATATATGGGGGAACCCTGTACCAAGTGTTCACCACAGGAGAAACATAGCATTACACACTGAATATCTTATCGTGTGCCACCACGATGCATGCTTGAAGCTTCTGCAAAATAGCTTTCCTCTGGGGGTCTTATGTATATAGATATAGAAGGAGTCAAAATTGTAAATGGAAGTGTTCTGTTGGATTTTCAGTTTAGTCACAATGCTAAATAATATATAATAATTTGGCCTAATGATGTCTTAAGTTTCAAAGTTTGTCATACTAAGCGCAAATTTTCATATTGAGCCAATCATTTTGGTAACATACTCATAAGAATAATTACTAGTGATAATCATATCAATTTTTTTTCTGTACATTTAAATATTTTGTTCATTCTTGGATAATTGAATGTCTGAACTTCCAACTTTAGAAATGTTATAGAAGCAATAGCATATACACCACAGCCCATGCAGCTGCTTGAACTAGCCATACACATTAGATGGAAGCTTGTTGATGGTTGAACAAACAAACCTTTGGTGAACGTTCACTTCACAGACATGGCCATACACACTTAAGTCCATATTGGTTGTTACATTTGTGCAAACGGGTCATACACGTTCAATCAAATTGGACGATGGATAAAGATATTTTTGGTAATGTTTTTTTAAAGAAAGATCTTTATTTCAACTATCGGATGAAAATATTAAACGAAGCCAACTTCTTTTCAAATGATAATGGTCTCTGAACGGTTGGCTAAATTTATCATTCACTGTTAAATTTTAAACAACAAATATTTCTTTTGGTTGAAATCGTCTATTTTGATCTACTTTAGACTAATGTATATGGCCTCCTTTAGAGTCTCTGGAGGCAGAAGGTCAGATCTTGTTTATTCCATCCCCTTTGCTATTATATAATGATGGCTTTCCAAAAAAACATTTAGAACTGGACAAGGGTTCAAAGCAAGGGCGTGTAGGGATAATCAGAAACTCCTGGTCCTGCCCAGGGTGGAAAACCTGGCACCATGATGGGGGCCTTCTTTGATCCAAGCTATAAAATCCCCTCTTACCATATATGCCATGTCGTAGACACTTCATGTCTATTACTTACTTACTAGGTGTCAATGAGTTTTCATATAATAAAATGTGCCCTAAAGCAGTATCTAGGGTAAGAAAGCATACCTCCAAAGAAAAGACCCCCAAAAAAATAGATGTTGCATGTTCTTATGCATCTAAGTTAGTATGTCTTGTTGGTTAGGGATCTCCTAAAGCTGAATGATATAATTTTTCATTGGCCAACTAATTTATAGACTTTGTCATTAATGGTCCTAGCACAGGTTTATGAATCAGTTAGCACTACATTACAGCTCCTGACAAGACACAGTACAATGCACCCGTGCCTCTAGACCCTGGGGAGCAACAATCAATCACTGTTCAATAATTAAGCAGTTACTGTCATCGCATCTGGGTTTTCCATCTCAGGGTCCCATTAACAACTGGTACAATCGTTCCCCATTAATAACATGCTAATTGGTTGCTGATTCACCATCTGGGCTTACTCAAGCAGAGGACAGCGCTGTTATTATGGAGGAGGTAGGTTTAGTGGACCATGGTAAAGTTCCAAGTTGTAACCTATACTAATTCATTGTTCACTACTGTTATCAATTATCTGCAAATTGGTTCATGTCTTACTAGAAATCTTAATGTCAGCCATGTACTAAACAGGAGGAGATTAATACACTCTCTGGTGAACATAAGTAGTCTAAACTACATGACAAGAACTTCATATGGATGAACGTTATATTCCAGATGTAAGCCATGAGATAGCACTGCTAGGATGGGAACCCTGCACCTTGGCTTGATAGCTCTTGCTGTCCTCTATTGTTTTATCACATAATTATTATCTTTATCCTACTCCCCAAAGCACATTACCTTGTATGTGACTCATGACCAGAAGTATGGAGTAAATAACTTGCAGGGTAAGGCTGAAGGTCGGAACCAGAGTCACAGGTACATTCCTGATGCCCATATGGGTGAATATATATGAAGTGTTATCTTAACTGTTGTATCATGAGCTATGAGACTATTTAGTTTAAATGAAAACAGTATAATTTTGGTCATCTGGCTCTTAACTATATATTAACTATCATGAGGAAATTATAATTATATTCCAGAATAAGACTGGAGGATGTCCCTATCCTACCTTTGGAACATGGACCACCTGACCCCTTTTTAGCAACCACATACAGAAGAGGTTACACACTGAATTCTATTGGAGTCAGAGAAATAGCTGAGCCAGCAGCTTACTTAAAATTCTAAGAGAGAATAACACACATGCATCTTCTCATTTTTTGACTGAATCAGCAAACAGCCATGAAAAGTAGAGGTCCCAGAAATGAGAAGTATATTCACCAACTATGTAAACAGTGATACTGTGGTGGTTGACCACTTTCTGGGTACTGTTTATCAAAGTGTATATAAGAAGACTATATGGCACTTAATAGTAAAGCCTATATTGATATTCTGCACCATTTTTTATAATTTACAAGGAATGCCCCCTTGTTGACCAGGTCTTTTGTGCTGTCTAAATGGAGTTTTTTTTTTTTTACATAAGATGGCCGTTGATGGAGGGTCATGTGACCAGGTAAATCACTCAGTCCATTCACATAGACTGCATCCACCATCTGCACTGGTGGGAGTTTAGTACAGGTGCAGTATATTTGAATGGAGGAGGCTGAGTGATGTGTCTGGTTCCATGACTCTCGATCAGCGACCATCTTATGGACAGGACCTCTATGTAGACAGCACAGATGATTTGCCCAACCAGGGGACATGGCTTATGAAATATATCAAACAGCACAGAATCTAAACAAAGGCTAAATTAGTAAATCAGAAAGTGGCCAACCCCTTTAGGTATGCTAGGATTATGGTAGTGATGCAATATGAGAAAGAGTACCATTGAAAGGGCTAGGTACTTACTAAAGAAAGTCATAAGAAACATCAAGAACTGTGATACTTCAATGCAGCTTACCCTTCAAATGGCCACTGTTCTGGCCTACTGCATGGCATAAGCTGGGCCATTACCCTTAAACAACAATTTAGTTACAAGTGAGGTCCATAAGAAAGGAGGTAGAAGAGGGGAGATAACTATTGTTAACTGTTGACTTTATGTGCACTTATTTATTGTAACCAGTTACTATATTTGTATTTCTAATTCTCTGAGTTGTTCTTATATGCCTTACATTTCCAGGGGTTAAAGTGAAGACACATTTACAAGATGGATCCCTGGCTCACCAGTGTTCATATAACCTAATCCATGGTTGACAATCTCTACTGCTATAGAATCGAATCCAGGGTTTACCTACATGTTGAGCAGTATACAGTATATTCACCAGTTTTGTTAGTCTATTCTGATGAGTTCAAACCTGTTCCATGGTTTACCAGTACCCAGAGAACCTGATCCTTGGTTCCCCAGAATCCAGATTATCTGATTCACTGTCCAGTGTCTGTGGGATACCATCCATGCATCACCAATATTTACAGTACGTGATTATTGGTTTCCAATTTTTCAGAAAATCTCATCAATTGTTTACAAGTGTCCATAAAATCTTATATTTTTTCCATAGAATCTCATCCATGGGTCATGAGTGAGGGTCATGGATTATGATGGATATTTACAAGTATCCATACAATCTTATATTCATTATACCATTAGCCTTAGAATCTGATTCATGACTATTTAGTGTCCATGGAATCTGATATTCCTCAGTGTCCATAATATTTACCAATATTCTCAGAATCTGATCCATAGTACACTCATCTCCATAGAATCTAACCCATACTTATCAGTGTCCAAAGACTCATGATCAGCACTTGTGGGTGGGGTGAGCATTTAGTGGGTGCTATCCACTAGTTTAGTTTTATAAGGACATCTTATATATGCCTCATGACATGAAATATTTCAACTAGCACCTGTTACTGGAATTGTAAACAGATCACATGGATCATGTGAAGCCAGTTTGATCATGATGATTAGAGATGAGCAAATTTTTCAAATTTTTCTGGAAAAATTTGGCTTGATCCGAATATATTCGCAGCGAATTACGTAAAAAAATGGCTATTTCCTGGCTTCTGAGAGCCTTTATAGTGGTGTAGAACACTGTGCCTTGCAGTAACACGCGTAGGGAGTCTGCTGTGGTAGTGAAATAATACTGTGAGTCTGTATGACATGCAGATGACAGGCATTGCTCCTAGAATCACTGCACACTTCACTTACAGGTCGCTATAAGTACCAAGAAGAAGCACACTCCTTTTACACCGTCGCCAGCTGATTCTACATAGATGTCTACAGAACCTGTTCTATTAAACGCTTATACAAGTAGAGCCACCCCAACAGAGTGGAGAGGGTGTCAGCAGTAAGTTTGTGTTGACGTCACTGATTAATTTGCCCTTCCTCTGATCTATCAGAACAATAACCCACAAAAAAACGGATCCTGTCGGATCTGGAGCATCCACCTTCACTCAGTAAGTATTTGCTCAATAATCCATCAGTATTGCTAATGACAAAAAACAGGAGTGGATCCAAAACAGAGATGGCACATGAATGAAATATTTGCATGTCTTGTGTGTTTTGTACCCACTGCTGCTTTTGGCTACCATAAGCCAATTCTGATGGGACCATACAAGCCTTACAGCTGCTACACAGATAGGATCTGTTGTGCGTTTCATTTTTCCTTCCTTCTGACAGATCAGAAGAGGGGTCAAACAAATGATGATGTCAGCCAGGCCGAAAGGCATAATAGTGGCCCAGTCATGAAGTGGGGAGGGTGGGAACACCATGAGGAGACCACAAAGTGGCCCAATGACAGGGTCTGGAGGTTGCGGCAGCTCCAGAAGGCCATAGAGTGGAACAATGACAGAGTCTGGAGGTCGTGGCAGCAGCAGTAGCAGCATCAAGAGAAGGCCACCGAGTGGCACAATGACAGAGTCTGGAGTTTGCAGCAGTATGAGGAGGCCACCGAGTGGCACAATGACCGAGTGTGGAGGTGGCGGGAGCAGCAGTAGCAGCATCAGGAGAAGGACACCGAGTGGCACAATGACAGAGTGCGGAAGTGGCAGCAGTATGAAGAGGCCACCGAGTGGCACAATGACCGAGTGTGGAGGTTGCAGCAGTATGAGAAGGCTACCGAGTGGCACAATGACAGAGTCTGGAGGTGTCAGCAGCATGAGGAAGCCACCGAGTAACCGCCGCCGACGTTAACTGAGAATGTATTTTTCTTTTTGTACTGAAGCACAAAATAGCACATATAATCGCCACACTGACTGACTGCTAACGCCGCTACTTCGTGAACCCCTGTACCACTACTTTCCGGGCATGTTTGGCTCCTGACCTCCCACTGCAGCCACCCTGTTGACTCCTAGCCATGCTTTCCACACATATAACCGCCGATGTGAACTGAGAATATATTTTTATTTTTGTACTAAAATACTAAATAACACATATAACCGCCACACTGACTGACTGCTACCGCCACTACTTCCGTGAACCCCTGCACCACTACTCCCCGGCTAGGTAGGCTACTGCGAAGCAGGTGGTCTACCCCGGGCACGTTTGGCTCCCGACCTCCCACTGCTGCCACCCTACTGACTCCCAACCATACTTTCAACACATATAACCGCCGACGTGAACTGAGAATATGTTTTACTTTTTTTTACTGAAATAGGCCAGTAAATGCTTTTAGCAGAAATAAATGCACAAGTGAAGTGCGTATATATTTTTCTTTCTGTACTGAAAAAGGGCACTAAACCCTTTTGCCACAAATAACTGCACCAGTGAAGTGTGCATATTTTTTTCTTTCTATAATGAAATAGGCCACTGAACGCTTTTGCCACAAATAAGTGCACCAGTGAAGTGCATATATTTTTTTTCTTTCTGTACGATTTCAACACAGAAAGCCGCCAATGTGAACTGAGTATATATTTTTCTTTTTGTACTGAAATAAGCCAGTATACAGTCATGTGAAAAAATTAGGACACCCTTTGAAAGCATGTGGTTTTTTGTAACATTTTTAATAAAAGGTTATTTCATCTCCGTTTCAACAATACAGAGAGATTAAAGTAATCCGACTAAACAAAGAAAACTGAAGAAAAGTCTTTTCAAGATCTTCTGTAAATGTCATTCTACAAAAATGCCTATTCTAACTGAGGAAAAAGATAGGACACCCTTGCCCCTAATAGCGAGTGTTACCTCCTTTGGCTGAAATAACTGCAGTGAGACGGTTCTTGTAGCCATCTACCAGTCTTCGACATCGGTCTGAGGAAATTTTACCCCACTCCTCAATGCAGAACTTTTTCAGCTGTGAGATGTTTGAGGGGTTTCTTGCACGTACAGCCCTTTTCAAGTCACCCCACAGCATCTCAATGGGATTCAAATCTGGACTTTGACTTGGCCATTCCAGGACTCTCCATTTCTTCTTTTTCAGCCAATCTTTGGTTGATTTACTAGTATGTTTTGGGTCATTGTCATGTTGCATGGTCCAGTTCCGCTTCAGCTTTAATTTTCTAACTGATGGTCTCACATGTTCTTCAAGCACCTTCTGATACACAGTAGAATTCATCGTGGATTCTATGATGGTGAGCTGACCAGGTCCTGCTGCAGCAAAGCAGCCCCAAACCATGACACTTCCACCTCCATGCTTCACAGTTGGTATGAGGTTATTTTCTTGGAATGCTGTGTTTGGTTTACGCCAAACATGTCCTCTGCTGTTGTGTCCAAATAATTCAATTTTGGACTCATCTGTCCAAAGAACATTATTCCAGAAGTCCTGGTCTTTGTCAACTTTATCTCTGGCAAATGTCAGTCTGGCCTCGATGTTTCTCTTGGAAAGCAAAGGTTTCCTCCTTGCACACCTCCCATGCAAGTTAAACTTGTACAGTCTCTTTCTGATTGTAGAGGCATGTACTTCTACATCAACAGTAGCCAGAGCCTGCTGTAGTTCTCGAGATGACACTTTAGGGTTTTTGGAGACCTCTTTTAGCATCTTGCGGTCTGCTCTTGGGGTGAACTTGCTGGGGCGACCAGTCCTGGGCATGTTGGCAGTTGTTTTGAAAGCCCTCCACTTGTAGACTATCTTCCGGACAGTGGAATGGCTGATTTCAAAATCTTTTGAGATCTTTTTAAATCCCTTCCCAGACTCATAGGCTGCTACAATCTTTTTTCTGAAGTCCTCTGACAGCTCTTTTGCTCTCACCATGGTGCTCACTCTCACTTCAACAGTCAGGAGCACACCAAACTAAATGTCTGAGGTTTAAATAGGGCAAGCCTCATTCAACATGCAGAGTAACGATCTACTAATTATGTGCACCTGGTGTGATATACCTGTGTGAGATCTGAGCCAATTTAAGAGGGAATACATGTGAGGGTGTCCTATCTTTTTCCTCAGTTAGAATAGGCATTTTTGTAGAATGACATTTACAGAAGATCTTGAAAAGACTTTTCTTCAGTTTTCTTTGTTTAGTTGGATTACTTTAATCTCTCTGTATTGTTGAAACGGAGATGAAATAACCTTTTATTAAAAATGTTACAAAAAACCACATGCTTTCAAAGGGTGTCCTAATTTTTTCACATGACTGTATGCTTTCAGCATAAATAAATGCACCAGTGAAGTGCATATATATTTTACTTTCTGTACTGAAATAGTCCACTGAATGCTTTTGCCACTGTCATGGAACCATGAACCAGACGTACAACAAGAGATAAGTGGAAATAAGAAGGCTTTATTGAAAATCAAGCTGTAAGGCAAAAGTCCAAACGGATGGCTAAACCGAAGCAGGGTCTTGCGAAGCCAGAGGTCAGGAACCAGAAGGGTAGTCAGACGAAGCCTGGATCAGGAACCAGCAGGGTAGTCAGACGAAGCCAGGATCAGGAACCAGCAGGGTAGTCAGACGAAGCCAGGATCAGGAACCAGAAGCAGCAGCAGTCTTAGAAGCATGTGAACACAGGAGGACCAAGCAAGGAACTGAAGCCACAGACCTCCTATATATATGAGCTAGGCATCTAGCTCCTCCCAGTGGGAAGGAGAAGCCGCAGGGTGGGAGGCTACAAGAAACCCAGAAACCAAGATGGCCGCCAGCACATGTCAAACGAAGGAGAACAGCAAGAAGGTAAGACCATGACAGTACCTCCCCCTCAAGGGCCCCTCCTCCGCGGAGTAAAGAACGGTTTCTGAGGGAAGCGTGCGTGGAAGGCTCGGAGCAAGGCAGGAGCATGGACATCTGCGGAGGGAACCCAGGAACGCTCCTCTGGACCATAACCACGCCAATGGACCAAAAACTGCACCCGACCGCGGACCAGGCGTGAGTCCAGGATATTGCTCACCTCATACTCCTCACGATTGCCCACTTGGACCGGACGAGGCCGAGGAACCGAGGAAGTGAAACGATTACACACCAGTGGCTTCAACAGGGAGACATGAAACACGTTGGAGATCCGCATGCCAGGAGGAAGCGCAAGGGCATAGGCTACCGGGTTTACCCTGCGAAGCACTCGGAAGGGACCAACAAAGCGAGGCGCCAGCTTGGGAGTGGGCACTCGAAGGTTGAGGTTGCGGGTGGACAACCATACGCGGTCTCCGACCTGGTAGGAAGGAGCGGGCGCTCGTCTGCGATCAGCCTGGAGTCTCTGGCGCTGCGCAGAGACCTCAAGGGACCTCTGGCTCTGTACCCAAGAAGCACGTAGGACGGAAAGGTGATCCTCCACAGCCGGAATATCCTGGGGAGAGAATACCTCCGGTAACACGGCAGGTTGGAACCCATAATTGGCCATGAAGGGAGACGTCCCAGAGGAAGAGTTCACCGCCGTGTTCCTGGCAAACTCAGCCCAAGGCAGGAGGTCAACCCAATTGTCTTGGTGATCGGAGACATAGCAACGAAGGAATTGCTCCAAGGCCTGATTGGATCGTTCTGCGGCCCCATTGGACTGAGGGTGGTAGGCCGAGGAGAAAGAGAGATGAATCCCCAACTGGGAGCAAAAGGAGCGCCAGAACCTGGACACAAACTGACTCCCCCGATCCGACACAATCTCCTTGGGCAAACCGTGCAACCGGAAGACCTCCCTGGCAAAAATCGTGGCCAACTCTTGTGCAGAGGGTAACTTCTTGAGAGGAACACAGTGGCACATTTTGGAAAACCGATCCACAATCATGAGAATGACCGTATGGCCTCGGGATGCAGGGAGGTCCACAATGAAATCCATCCCCAGGTGTGACCATGGACGCTCCCCGGTGGCTATGGGTTGCAAAAGGCCCAACGGACGGTGCCTAGGGGACTTACTCTGGGCACAAACGGAGCATGCCGCTACATATGCGGCGATGTCGGAACGTAGAGAAGGCCACCAGAACAGACGTGAAACAGCCCAGGACAGCTGATTCTTTCCAGGATGCCCCGCGGCCTTGGAGTTATGGTAGGTTCGCAACAACCGAGTGCGCAACTCCTCAGGCACAAAACATCTGCCGTTGGGTCTCCCAGAGGGAGCACCAGATTGAGCCGCCAAAATCTGCTCACCCAGGGGAGAGGTCAGGCTGGTGCGAATGGCGGCCAGGATCTGATTCGGAGGTATGACCGAAGTCAGAATCGACTCCTCCCCGGACAGCTCGGAGTACTGCCGTGATAAGGCATCCGCTCTGATGTTCTTGGAACCGGGTAGGTAGGAGACCACGTAATTAAAACGTGACAAGAACAGAGCCCATCTGGCCTGACATGGTGTCAATCTCTTGGCCTCAGAGAGGTAGGTCAGATTCTTGTGGTCCGTCAGGATGAGAACCGGAACCACCGAGCCCTCGAGCAAGTGCCTCCATTCTTTAAGGGCCTGCACGATGGCCAATAACTCCCTGTCACCAATCTGATAGTTGCACTCCGCGGAAGACAGTTTCCGGGAGTAAAACCCACAAGGAAGCAGAGGACCCTCTGGTGTTCTACGCTGAGACAGAAGGGCGCCTACTCCCGTCTCAGACGCGTCCACCTCGAGGACAAAAGGCAACCCAGGGTTGGGATGCGACAGAATCGGAGCCGACACAAAGGCGGACTTTAGAGCCTCAAAAGCTCGGATGGCCTCGAGCGGCCAGACCTGGGGATTACTGCCCTTCCTGGTCAGATCCGTGAGAGGCTTGGCTAGCATGGAAAAGTCCCTGATGAACTTCCGATAATAATTGGCGAAGCCCAAAAAGCGCTGCAGGGCACGGAGACCACTGGGCTGGGGCCACTGTAAGACAGCCGAAACCTTCTCAGGATCCATAGAGAACCCCTCAGCGGAAATGATGTAACCTAAGAAGGTTACCTGGGATCGGTGAAATTCGCATTTCTCAAGCTTACCGAACAGCCTGTTCTCTCGTAACCGTTGCAACACTCGTCTGACATCCATAATGTGGGCCTCCATGGATTCAGAATATACCAAGATGTCATCCAAATAGACCACCACACACTGCTGCAACAGGTCACGGAAAACATCGTTGATGAATTCCTGGAAGACTGCGGCCGCATTGCACAACCCAAAGGGCATAACCAAGGATTCATAATGACCGGTCCTGGTGTTAAACGCGGTCTTCCACTCATCGCCCGCCTTTATCCTTACCAGGTTATATGCCGCCCTCAGGTCGAGTTTGGTAAAGACCGTGGCCCCTTTGAGGCGATCGAACAGCTCGGAAATCAAGGGCATCGGGTAAGCGTTCTTGATCGTGATGCGATTGAGACCCCCTGTAATCGATACAAGGCCTCAACTCACCTCCCTTCTTTTTCACAAAGAAAAATCCAGCCCCTGCCGGGGACGAGGATTTGCGAATGTGTCCGCGTGAAAGCGCCTCCCTCACGTACTCCTCCATGGCCTCATTCTCCGCTACCGACAGTGGATAGACTTTGCCACGAGGAGGAACGGCACCAGATTGTAACTCTATGGCACAATCGTATGGGCGGTGCGGAGGTAGGGCAACCGCGCGCACCTTATCGAATACATCCCGGTACTCCTCGTATTCAGGAGGCAACAGAGAGTCCGAGGAAGTACACAGCAACTTGACAGACCCATGGATGCAACTAGCCCCACACTGCGGTGACCACGAGAGGATCTCGGCCGATCTCCAATCGAAAGTCGGATTATGCTTCTGGAGCCAGGGGTACCCCAAGACCACCGAGTAGTGTGGAGACGAAATAACCTGGAGACAGACCGACTCTCTGTGAACGGCACCAATGGCCATCCCCACTGGAAGGGTCTCATGAGTCACGTGTGGCGGCAGAAGGGGTCTGCCGTCTATCGCCTCAAGAGCCAGTGGGGAACCTCGAGGCTGCAGAGGAATGGAATTGGCGGCAGCGAACACACTATCAATGAACAAACCACCAGCACCAGAGTCCACCAACGCCTGGGTCATCACCGAGCCCCCGACCCAGGAGAGGACAACAGTAATCAGTGGTTTGTCAACACGGGAAACCGGGGACGAGGAGACTCCACCCAAGATCTGCCCCCGACAGGATCTCAGGTGCGAGCGTTTCCCGGACGGTTCGGGCATGCCAACCGAAAATGCCCACCGAGACCACAGTACATGCATCGGCCCTCGCGTCTCCGGAGTGCCCTCTCCCCCTCGGACAGGCGAGCAAACCCCAGCTGCATGGGTTCACCCCCAGACAAGTCATCCCCAGGAGGCGTGGGAGGAGAGGGAGGCACGGGTGGGACAGCAAACGTAGGCGCCAATCTGTTAGAAGGCCTCCGCAGGCTCTCCTTAAAGGAAGGTCTCTCCCTGAGTCTGGTGTCAATCAAAATCAGGAAAGAAATAAGAGACTCGAGCTCCACTGGTAGGTCCTTAGCTGCAACCTCATCCTTCAAGGCATCCGAGAGACCATGAGAGAAAGCAGCGACCAGAGCCTCATTATTCCAGCCCACCTCTGCTGCCAGGGTACGAAACTCAATGGCGTATTCAGCTACGGATCGTGAACCCTGTCTGATGGACATAAGGAGCTTCGCAGCAGAGGCAGCACGAGCCGGCACATCGAATACCTTCCGAAGAGAAGCAACAAAACCGGAAAACTCGGCAACCACCGGATTGTTGTTCTCCCATAAAGGGCTGGCCCAGGCCAAGGCCTTGTCCGAGAGCAGCGAGATCAAGAAGCCCACCTTTGATCTCTCAGTAGGAAAGGCATGTGGCAGCAACTCGAAATAAATGCCCACCTGGTTAAGGAAACCTCGGCACTGAGTTGGCTCTCCCCCAAAGCGCTGTGGAAGGGGGGCAGAACCGGTCATACCCCGAAACACTGCAGGCGCAGCAACAGGTGTCGGGGTAGACTCTGGCTCAACAACCGGAGCGGCAGTAGGAGCGGGCCCAGGAGCGACAACCGACCCATCGGCAACGTAAGCTAAATGAGCCGTGCGTTCAAGCAGGGTTTGCAACGCCACAGCGAACCGACCCAACAGGTGATCCTGCTGATCAAGTCTGGCAACCAGCGTAGGTAGCGAGGATGGCCCTGTACCGTCAGAATTCATGGCTTGGTCCTAATGTCATGGAACCATGAACCAGACGTACAACAAAAGATAAGTGGAAATAAGAAGGCTTTATTGAAAATCAAGCTGTAAGGCAAAAGTCCAAACGGATGGCTAAACCGAAGCAGGGTCTTGCGAAGCCAGAGGTCAGTAACCAGAAGGGTAGTCAGACGAAGCCTGGATCAGGAACCAGCAGGGTAGTCAGACGAAGCCAGGATCAGGAACCAGCAGGGTAGTCAGACGAAGCCAGGATCAGGAACCAGAAGCAGCAGCAGTCTTAGAAGCATGTGAACACAGGAGGACCAAGCAAGGAACTGAAGCCACAGACCTCCTATATATATGAGCTAGGCATCCAGCTCCTCCCAGTGGGAAGGAGAAGCCGCAGGGTGGGAGGCTACAAGAAACCCAGAAACCAAGATGGCCGCCAGCACATGTCAAACGAAGGAGAACAGCAAGAAGGTAAGACCATGACAGCCACAAATAAGTGCACCAGTGAAGTGCGTATATTTTTTCTTTCTGTGAACGATTTCAACACATATAACCACAAACGTGAACTGAGTATATATTTTTCTTTTTGTACTGAAATAAGCCAGTATATGCTTTCAGCATAAAAAAATGCACCAGTGAACTGTGTATATATTTTTATTTCTGTATTGAAATAGGCCAGTAAACACTTTCAAGACATATAACCACCACTGACGTGAACAGAGAATGAATTATTCTTTTTGTACTGAAATAGGCCACCAAACGCTTTCAAGACATATAACCGCCGCCGACGTGAACTTAGAATGTATTTTTCTTTTTGTACTGAAATAGGCCACTAAACGCTTTCAAGACATATAACCACCGCCGACGTGAACTTAGAATGTATTATCTTTTTGTACTGAAATACAAAATAACACATATAACCGATCCACTGACTGACTGCTACCGCCACTACTTCCGTGAACCCCTGCACCCGGGTAGGTAGGCTACTGCGAAGCAGGTGGTCTACCTCGGGCACGTTTGGCTCTCGGCCTCCCACTGCCACCCTGCTGACTCCCAGCCATACTTTCAACACATACAGTATAACCACCGACGTCAACTGAGAAAAAAGTTTTCTTTTTGTACTGAAATAGTCCAGTAAATGCATTCAGCAGAAATAAATGCATCAGTGAAGTGCGTATATATTTTTATTTCTGTATTAAAATAGGCCACTAAACCCTTTTGCCACAAATAAGTGCACCAGTGAAGTGCAAATATTTTTTTTCTTTCTATAATGAAATAGGCCACTGAACGCTTTTGCCACAAAAAACTACACCAGTGAATTGCGTATATTTTTTCTTTCTATAATGAAATAGGCCACTGAACGCTATTGCCACAAATAAGTGCACCAGTGAAGTGCGTACGTTTTTTTCTTTTTGTATGCTTTCAACAAATATAACTGCAGAAGTGAACTGCGTATATATTTTTCTTGTTTGAAAAGCTATAAGCTACTAAAGGCTTTTCAACATAGCACTTGCACCCCAAGAACAAATTTCTGGAATAACAGAGGTGTATAATGGCTATTTGGATCCCCAAATAATCTTTCCCTGCACTTGTAAATCGCTTCTGACGTCTCTCCCTGCACTAAGATGCTATGAAATGATTTCTCCCTATCCTTTCCCTGCACTTATAATGGCTGCCGTTTTTATAGGGCTGTGACATCACAGGGCTAGCTGGCTGCTGATTGGCTGCATGCATGGCATTATGGGTCAGCCCGCCTTCCTAGAGTTCCTTGCCCCATGTCCTCACACGTGTAGCCGCCATTGTACCGCCATTGTAGGAAACATTGCGATTCGTTACCACAAGCGTGAAGAAATTTGCATTCATTGCAAATCAAATTTTTCCTGAGATTCGGATCGAATTCTACTTCGTCAGCTTTGATTCGCTCAGCTCTAATGATGATTAATGTTGAGTGAAGTTATCAAAAATTCTATTTGGCTGCTTAGCCAAATTTCAGAAAGAAAATTGCTTTGTGATGAATTACTTTGTCACAAAGCACAATGATGGGGAACAGCGATCGTGCTGCCGACCGTCATTGAGCTCCTCAGATGCCACGTTCAGGAGTTTCAGGGGTTAATCTGGTAAAAAATAATTAAATAAAAATTACTCACCTTATCTACTGAAGACACTTTGCGAAATCTTGCGTGGTGATGTGATGACGTCATTATGCTGGCTGGCATACTTTACCTCACTTGAGATTTGTCGTGATATATTCAATTAAGATGGCCATGGTGGCCTCTTCGCGCACAAATGGATGAGGTATGTTTTTTTTTCTGCCATTGCAAAGTAAATTGATTCGTTACCACAAAGTGTGAGGAAATTTGGCTTCATAGCGAATTTAATTTTTTTCTGAAATTTGGATTGAAGTCAATTTGTTTGACTTCAATTTGCTCAAAACTAATAATGATGATTAAGAATGATGTCTTTACCAGTTGAAAAAATACATTTTGTTTTGTGTACACACACAATGACAACATCGGGAGGTCCTGACTGATATTTGATCTCAATACCCGACCCATAGTCTGATTTCAGGCCCTGATTGCAAACCTGATTTGGATAGACCCTGACACATGACTCTGAAATGGAAAAACCATCAGTGTCAAAGACATTTGTCTGGGCCAGATATGGAGTCAGGTATCAGTAAAATTTATCAGGAATCAGGCTCAACTATCAGGAGTCAATATAAGAACCAGGCATAAGAGAATCAGGTCAGTCACATATCATGGTAAAGTATTAGGGTCAAGTATCGGAGCCAGGCATTTGGTCAGATGTCATTCAGTTATTGAAGCCAGGGTTGGGTACTATGAGCATAAAGAATCATGGTCAGGCTTAAGGTATCCTAATCAGGAATCGCGCTCAGATTTCAGGGGTTGATATCAAACCAGGCAAAAGAGTCAGGTATCAGTCATATATCAGGGGAAGGTATTAGTGTCAAGTATCAGAGCCAAGCATTAGGTCAGGTATCAGTCAGCTAACACGGTCAGGTATCAATCAGGTATTGGAATCGGGGTTGGGTATAAACGTGAGGAATCATGGTCAGGTATAAGGTATCAGGATTAGGAATCTCGGACAGCTTTCAGTTAGTAACAATTATGTGGTTGTGATGTCTGAATTTGGCTTTTGCTGGTAATCTAATATTTCTAAATTATATCAATTTATGTATCGTATCATTGCTGAACAGTATAGAAAATGAATCCACAATTAATACAATCCCCTTGCAAGTGTTATGAAATGAATATTGGAGAATTGGCTGCATACCTGTAATGCGAGATTTTATACATAATATAATGATCAGCACTTGCTAGTAAAACAGATTTGCTGCTCACTATGTTGCCAACATTATGAATATCAATCAAAGGGAGAGAAGACATGATCACATGAGAGCTGACCAAAAATTTTATTCATCATCTTGCTGGTCCAGCTCCCAGCTGCTCCCTGTCAGACTGGTGTAATGAAGGATATTTCCATCACATTCCAGGTCTCCAGGGTAATTACTTAGGGAGACTAAGGGCTCACAAAAACATTGCCTGGAGGTGTTGGGGGATTGCCAAGACGTGCAACATTTCATTGAGTGCTCAGTGATCCCTCCAAGGATTCGTGTACATACAACCAGCCCTCCCACCCATCACAAGACACACACACTCCCTTTGAATCAGGAATCACTTAGGCATGACTAATTGGTTCTGGTGTCCCAGAAGATTCCTAGAAAATGGCATCTGAGCACAAACATAAAAATGTCTGTTAATGATTCAGCTCTAATGTTAATGTCCTCGTGTACAATAAAATTATCTATCTATCTATCTATCTATCTCATATCTATCTATCTATCTATCTATCTCATATCTATCTATCTATCTATCTATCTATCTCATATCTATCGATCTATCTCATATCTATCTATCTATCTATCTATCTATCTATCTATCTCATATCTATCGATCTATCTATCTATCTATCTCATATCTATCGAACTATCTATCTATCTATCTATCTATCAATCACATTATCTATCTGCAGGTTTATATTGTACTGTTATTATATTAACACTGCAATTCACTTTAAGGTATAAAGGGCTAAACCCCTAAGTCTAAAAAAAATGGTAAAAACAGATAATGAACTATATCTATCTATCCATCCAGGGGCGGATTGGCCATAGAACCTACAGGGAAATCACCCGGCAGGCTGATGCCCAGGGGGCCACTCAAGCTCCCCTGATGGCCGCAGGTCAGATACATAATGATGCTCAACGGTCACAGTTGCCTTCCTGAAATCAACCGTATTGCCATCCTTAAGACGGTGATACAGTTGAATACTGTAGAGAGGGCAGCAGTATTTTGTGCTGCACTGGTGGTATTTGACTCTGCTGGGGCGGTACTTTGTGCTTCACTATGGTATTGCTGGCCCTGTCTACTTCTATTGTCCCTGCCTACCTATATTGTCCCATCTTCTATCAATTTAGTTCCACCTACAACATGGGGTCACTTTTAGTTTTTTTGCCAGGGCCACTTTTCCCAATCCACCCTGGTATCTATCTTTCTATCTATCTATCTATCTATCTATCTATCTGGGACCGAGAAGAGCAACTGCTTTATCTATTACCCCCCAACCTACAGGGGGTTATCTGGGTTTAGTATTTTTTCCGTTAGCTGTTATAGTCTTATTTATGTGCATGGATGTAGGATTTAATTCACATTTGTGTCGTAGTCAACGTTAGAAGCCTTCTTATAGCTTGCTATAAGACAACTTAGGCATCAGCCTATCACATAGCACAATGCTGATGGTCTGGAGTCCTGTAGATGCACCAGAAGATGCATAAAGGCCTGTTGGGAGCAGGGAATGGCTCTAGGGCAACAAGCAGGGACCATGCCTTCTGCTTAACAACCAGTGAGAGTGACAGGTGATAGGTCACCAAAAATTCCAGATTTAAATTAACATAATCCATCACAATTGATGTCCTAGCCTCCCCACCAACTATGAGACAGTGCCCCCAGCTCTGATATCACTGGTGCAATATTCCATAGCCCTGCCTATACCTGAAGATAATGGCAGTTGCATCATTATAGGTACATATAGGATTTCAGCTCTCTATGTGTCATTAATGAATCATTATATTGCTCTTTGCAATGTTAGCGTAGGCAGATGGTGCCAGTAGTATCATTAATTCATGACAAAATGCCCGAAATCTGCTGCCGTGGACATGGGATCATTATAACGGGATTTTATGTGTTCTTTTGTAGCAGCTCCTCTATAGCCCCGGTCCCAGGTAATAAGCCCTGAATCTGGCATTGAGAGCCTCCTGTCATTACACTCTGCTGACTTTGTAATAAAAAGCCTCTTGCCTGATTCCTCCATAAATACCACAGTTGTGCCGTGGTGGACGTGAGCATTGTGCCTATGGGGACGAGGTTATTCCCTGAGCATCTGCTTCTATCTCCAAGAAATGCAAACGCATCACATTGAAGCCAAGAGATGAGCACTAGGCTCCTATATCATGGGCAGCAGTGAAAACCGAGACTTCACTAAAAGCCTGAAGATGAGGTCATAGGTTTGAGGTTCAGTTGATTATTCAGTTTTGACTGTTTCGGCGCTGATCTTCAGCTATTTAGTGTCCTGAGACAATCCAGGCAAAATATCAGTCAGGCCCAAAAATATAAAATTGCTGACTATGGTTTTAGCAGGCAAGGTTTACTCTTTGCATGATGAAAAGTTGCACCGATTTCCAACATATGTTCACGTTCTCACTGTTTTAAGTCTTTAAAATGATAAAACAACAAATACTCGCCCGTTTTGAGAACCTGTCACCATAAAATGCAATGTAATATTCAGGCAGCATGTTATAGAGCAGATTGATATATAGTTTTATGGGAAAAGAATCAGTAAAACTTGTAATTTATACATTTATATCTCTCCTCTTTCTGACTTCAATGTTCATGAGTAGTGATGAGCTCAGGTTCGACAGTTTTGGCCGAACTTTGTTTCAAATGACCAACGCACCCCATTGAAGTCAATGGGGACACAAACTTTGGGGCTGAAAAACGACTGTAAAAAAGTCATAGAAAGGGCTAGAGGGCTGCAAAAGGCTCCAAAGTGGGCGTAACAGCAGTACAATTGCCCTGCAAAGAAATGTGAATAGGGAAATGATTTAAAATAACATAACATACATAAAAATAAAAAATAATCTTGAACCAGGAGGCAGAGGTCCAAGTGGAGTAGAAAGTTGAAGAGGCTGCAGACGTGGTGGTGTAGGTGGAAGAGGCGGAGTAGGTGGAGGAGGTAGCCAACACTGTTTTTGTGTGTTGTTTTTTCATTTTTTTTGTCTGTTTTTTGTGTGTGACCTTTAGCAATTTTATGGGGTGCGGCCAGTATGCTTCTACTGCTACTCTGCCAATATAACAAAAAATAATCTTGAGTCAAGAGGTGGAGGTCTGAGCGGAGGCGGACTTTTCGGTGTAGGCAGAGGACACAGAGGAGATGGCCAATTTTTTCTTTTTCTTTTTTTTACATTAGGAAACGGCAAAGATAACGCACTAACTGCGCTGGAGTATAACAATGGCTGGGCACAGCCGGTATACTTCTCTACTCTGCTAATATAAGACATAATAATCTTGAGCCAGGAGGTGGAGAGCCTAGTGGAGGAGGGGGCGGAACTGGCAGTGTAGGCGGAAGAGGCAGAGGATGTAGCCAATATTTTTTTTATATTTTTTTAAATGAATTTTTATTAAGTATTATTTTTTTCCTTACATTTTTGGGGGGTTTGTGGAGGCCCCAAAACTTTGGGAAATGGCAAACAAAATGCACAAACTGGGCTGGAGTATAACAATGGCTGGGTGCAATCAGTGTACCTCTCTACTTTGCACAAAGTACGGACAAGTCCTATGGGATCCATGCCTGGTTTATTTTCATGAACATGATGAGCTTGTCCACGTTGGCTGTGGACAGGCAGCTGCGCCTGTCCCTAATCTCCCACCCTGCCATGCTAAACACACGTTCGGAAAATACACTTGCCGCAGGGCAGGCCAGCACCTCCAAGGCGTAAAGGGCAAGCTCAGACCATGTGCCCAATTTGGAGACCCAGAACTTATTCGGGACACACCCATCAGTCAGTATGTGCAGGCTTGTTGACACGTACTGTTCCACCATGTTGCTTAAACACTGCCTCCTGCTAAGACGTTCCGTATCAGATGGTGGTGCTGGATGTTGTGTCATGCTGACAAAGCTTTTCCACATTGTGGCCATGCTAACCCTCCCTTCTGAGGTGGTGCCAGCAGGGCCATCTTTAACACGGGGCAAAAGGGGCAGCTGTCCCAGGCCCAGTTGCTCCTGGGGGGCCCAAAGCAGCTGCCGCTTGAACCCCGCTGGCCAGTGGCATAGCTGGGGGGGACCATTGCCCCCCCCAGCTATGCGCCAGGGGGCACTAGCAGGCAAAGTAAGGCGATGGCCCCAGGCGGCGCGGTCCTGGTGACAAGTGGGGGGCGGTGGCAGGGCACAGGGAGATGAGCGATTCAGATAGATGTGCTGCGGCGGGGCAGGGGAGGGAGAGGCATCTCCCTTTCCCATTCCTCTGATAGGCTGAAGGCGGCGCAATGACGTCATCGCACCGCCTGAGCCGCACAGAGCGGGACACAGGGCGAAAGAGGCCTGCATCGCATTACTGCCATTTTGATGGAGGTAAGTATAAGTGTTTATTTTTTTATATGGTAATACTTACTGGCACATGATTGGTGGGCATCTATGGGGCACTTGTTGCTGGCACATGATTGGGGGCATCTATGGGGACACTTGTTACTGGCACATGATTGGGGGCATCTATGGGGGCACTTGTTACTGGCACATGATTGGGGGGCATCTATGGGGGCATTTGTTACTGGCACATGATTGGGGGGCATCTATGGGGTCAATTCTTACTGGCACATTATTGGGCGGCATCTTTGGGGACAATTATAATTGGCACATAATATGGGTGCATCTATGGGGGTAGTTGTTACTGGCACATTATTGGGGGGCATCTATGGGGGTACTTGCTACTGGCACATGATTGGGGGCATCCATGGGGGCACTTGTTACTGGCACATTATTGGGGGGCATCTATTGGGCACATTTTACTGACACATGATTGGCAGGCACTGTGGGGGCATCTTTGGGGGCACTTACTGGCACATTATTGGGTGGCACTATGGGGTACTTCTTACTGGCACATTATTGGGGGAACTATGGGGGCAACTGTTGAGGCCACAAAGAAGGGGTATTTTATATGGGGGAAGGAGGGAGAGGAACACTATGGGGTCTTCTACTGAGGCCACAAAGAAGGGGTATTTTATATGGGGGGCTCTGTATAGGGGCATTTTAACTGAGGCACGTTATGGTGGGTACTATGGGGAAGAGGAGATAGGAGTACTATGGGCTCATCTATGGGGGCTCTAAGAAGGGGTATTTTATACTTGCAAATTATGGGGGACACTGAGGGCATCTACTGTGGCACTATATATGGGGCATTTTCTACTGGTACATTATGGGGGGCACTAGAAAAAGGGGGAAGAGGAGCACTATGGAGGCACTTCCTGGGGGCACTCAATATAGGGGTATTTTATACTGGCACATTATGGGGGCACTATTTTTTTTGCACTGGCACATTATAAGGAGAATTATTACTACCGGGGGGGGGGGGGGGGGGGGGGGTCTTATGGGGAACATGATTACTACTATGGGCACAATGGGAGCATTATTAATTCTGGGGCACAGTGGGGACATGTTGGGGGCACTATAGGAGCACTATTACTACCATGTGTGCTCTAGCAGAGAATTATTCCTATTGGTGGGACTATTGGGAGCACTATTACTGTGGGGGCACCTTGGCACTAGTATAAGCTTACCACAATTATTATTTTTTTGGGGGGGGGGGGGACATTATGTTTACACTATTAGTGTCAGGGGCCCTATTTGCTGGGCGCAGTTATTTTAGGGCACTGTGTGCCAGTAATTATTGAAGGGAACTATCTGCATGGTACTAGTATTATCAGGGGGTTTATCTGTTTCTGCAGTATAGTATTGGGGAGCACAGGAGCACAGTATTGGGGGTGGTAGGATGATTTGTCCAGAAGATGGGAGGATGATGGAAAAGTAGTATACTGTTTGTCAAACTGCAGAGACGAGAAATGGCTGAAAAATGGTGGTTTGGTCTGAAGGTCTGAAAGGAGAAGATGAGGAAAGAGAACATCTACATCAAAGAGATGTCACCGAATGTAAGAGGTATGTGGCGCTGTGTTACCCTGTATGTAGGGGTGGATGGAGGGGTTAGTAGTACAGTACTATCTGCACATTGTAAAAAAAAAAAAAAGTAATCTGCTAAATATTATATATTTGTGTCAGAAGTTGTGCTTTTTTTTAATTTTTAGAATAATGATACAGCCATTTTATTTGATAATTTTGTGCTGATTCTCTTTTTTTCTTCTCTATATTAAGGCACACTATAGTCACCAGAACCACAACAGCTAAACGTAGTAGTTCTAGGTGTCTATAGCATGTCTCTGCAAGCTTTTTAATGTAAACACTGCCTTTTCAGAAAAAAAGGCAGCATTTACATTACTGCCAAGGAACACCTCCAGTGGCCACTCATCATTATTAAAGTTTACTACTCTACGAGGTGTGTGGATTTTATTTTGTGTGTGTGTGTTGTGGTGGGGGATGTGATTGCATGTTAGGGTGTGGGAAGGTGGGATCCAGGGGGCCCAAGTAAATTCTTGCCCAGCATCCATTCAATATTAAAGACGGCCCTGGGTTTCAGTGCCAAAGCTGCATTGGCGACTTCCTCCTCCTCCTTTGCCTTGTGCTTTCACTGAGCCCCCGCTGTCAGGCGGGAATGGCGTCAGTACAGTGTCTACCAGTGGTGAACTGGTGCTGTTTTGCAGTTCTGGAGTTCCACCTTGTGGGTATGTCGCATATGAGGTGGTGAGCGGGAAGACAGCAGTTACGCTGCAACGCAGACAGGACGAGGAGCAGCAGGGTGAGAATGCTGAAAACGTGCACAGACCGCCCGCACCTTCTGCAGCAGCTCTGACATATCAGGGTAATGTCTCAGGAACCTCTGACCGCCAAATTCAGCACATGCACCAGGCATGGGATGTGCGTCAAACTGGCTAGACCCAGAGCTGCGACGAGATTTCACCCATTGTCTTACACCACTAGGTGCTCAGTGGTACCAACCACTCATCGGTCTGTTGTTCCATGCCCGTCCACAGCTTCATGCGCAGTGTGGGGTCTTTCCCCCAAACATATGAGTTTCAGAACAGCCTGCTGTTGTTTCCCCCTGGCTGTGCTAAAGTTGGTGGTGCAGGTGTTGGGCTGACTTGATGAGTAGGCGGTAGAGGATGAACAGGAGGAGGAAGCGGTGTAGAAGGAGGAGGCAACAGGAGGCACAGAGAAACATCCAGCAATCCTCTGTTGCGGTAAGACATGCACCAAACCAAATAAATGGGTCCGCAATTATGCGGAACGGATCTAGACCCTTTCTACGGACATCTGAATGGACGATAAGTGTGTATACAGTACATAGATAGATGTCAGTTACTGTACATGTGTAGTGTACGGGAGAGTAATACCCCGTCACTACAGAAGGGTCACTTGGGTACTGTCGTTCCCCCTGTATTTATGGGGAGGTTGGTATAAAACATCTTGTTAATGTAATGCTATGTACTTCCTGTTACTGTGAAATGTGCATGTGCAGGCCGCCTAGGGTGTCATTCCAGCTCTGAGTCACTAGAGGGAGCTAGGGAACCCTAGTTTATATAAGGCCCAGTCAGGAAGTAGAAAGCAGCAGACAGTGGGAGAAGGAATCAGAGATGATCCTGTGTCTGAGTCAAGCCCAGGCCATGGGCCTGTGAGAGTAGAGCAGGCCTGAAGCCTGCCGACTAGGAGAGGGTAGTATAGGCCCTGTAACCGGGTTCCAGATCCAAGGAAAAGGTTCCCCTCCTGAGTCAACAGCCGTTTTAGCCGAAACATCATAAGCAACCAGCCGGGACACAGAATACAACAGAGGCCAATCTGATAAAGCAAGAGGTACTCAAGATAACAGAGGAGGTACTTGATAAAGACAGATTCAAGGATACGCCAGAGATAGGGCATTAGACCTTGGAGAATAAGTCACATGTTTCAGGACCAGTCAGGAATAGAGTGCAAGCTGCCTGTACTGCAACTCCTGTGATTAACACTCTGAAAATGAACCTTGCTATAACCGGCCAGTCTGTAACTACTATGCAAACCAACTGTCTTCAATGGAACTGCGCTTCCAATTATGTCCATGCATGATTATTACTGACATTCAGTAAAGTTCCAGTTTTGGTTGGCTATCCCGTGGTTGTTCCGTTATTCCACATTACCTTACACGGCGTGTCACCGTTTAATTGACACTGGCGTCACGAACATTAAATACCTGCCTGTTCCAGCATCTGCCCAGATTGAAGACGACAGTGAATCCCAGGTTAGTGGGTTACTCTGCACTACAAAGCCCAGCATACCCAAAGATACACTACTGACCCCCTGGGACACTGCACATGGGGGAGGTGTTATCAGTTATCGATAGCATTCTCTGTGCAATGGTCCCTTTGGAAGGGACCAGGGGCGGATTGAGAACTTAAAGTGGCCCTGGAGGAAATACTATAAGTAGCCCCATTTTGTAGTTGGGTCCAAATTGATGGAAGGCAGGACAGGCAATACCATAATGTGGCACATTATACCACTCCAACAGAGCCAAATACCACAGTCCATCACAAAATACTGCCGCTAGCAGCACAAAATACATCACCAAAAACTTTCACTGGCCAGCCGTGAGGAGGGCTCAGGTGGCCCGATGGGCATCGGCCCACAGCGAAATTTCCCTGTAAGGTCTATAGCCAATCTGCCCCTGGAAGGGACATTGTCGGGAAGGAAGTGTTCCTTCCTAGTCATCGTCTGCTCGCTGGTGGAGGAGACCACTGCATTTACATCCAGTGATCTCCTCCACAGTATGGGGAGGAGTGATTGATAATGCCATCGCTCGTTCCCATACAGACCTGTTTGCTAGCAGCAGAACGTGTTTACACAACACAATCTACTGCTGACAAAGGACAAGTTTTGTGTCTCCACAAATGATCTATTACCGGTTGAATGAGTGTTTCACTTGTTCATCAGGTAATCAGCAGCATCTTTACACCACCAGATAATAGCCAATGAGAAAGCGTTCCTATAAACGCTCGTTAGCGATTGTCTGGCGGATTCTAGGCCTGTGTAAAGGGCCCTTAAGTGTGTAAACATAGATAGCTGTCAATCACATCTGTCAACCCGACATTTTTTTTCCATTACAACGTTCACCACAAAGAAAATATTTTAAGAATTTGACATTTTCAGATGTGGCAATACCTATTATGGTTTTTTTTATGTACAATTGGGGTGATTTGAGCTTTAGCATGCAATCTTTTGTTTGCTTGTCCCAAAGACTACAACAAAACACTATTGAAGTCTGTGGGATTCTGACATGGCAGGCTGCATGCTTGGCCATGCCTTGGGCACGGTATTTCAGGTAGATAACCTTCACAAGGCCCCAGTCTGTCATGTTAACTAATTAGGGTCCAGTGATTTCATCATGGGGCTTCTTGCACTGGCATCTGACGAGTTTAATAACTGGGATCAGCGTGATTGCTGATTGCGGTTACCAATGGTGCCTGCCTGCAGTAGTATTATACTGCTGGCACCTGCCATGTATGTAGCAAGCTCATCACCCTACTCCCTTTTATACACTAGAGAACCCCCATGAACACATATCCCTTTCTTCCCCCACTCAGCCCTTCCGATATGAGCATCGAAGCATTTCATGCTCGGATGCTGTCCCTTGCCCTGTGCTGTATCGCGGAGTGCAAGGGCTTGTTTGTTTACATTTTTCACTGCTAGGCAGAGGCTTCCGCCTAGCAGTGTTCCCGGTGACGTCACTGGTACTGATGAGTGGGCTTTAGCGCTTCCCTAGCTGTTTCACAGGTTAGGGCAGCACTAAAGTCTATCCATTAGTGCTGGTGACGCCACTGGGATCACTGCTAGACGGATGCCTCCGCCTAGCTTACTTATGGAGAGCCCGGTACATAACTGGATCTCCAGAAAAAGCATGATCTCACCAGATCTCCAGAAATGCTCCAATGCTCATATCAGAGGCGCTGAGTGGGGGCAGATGAGGATATGTCCGGGTTAAGCTCTGAACCCCTTCAAAACAACAGTAACTGGTGCATATTATCAACAGTTTCAATGAAACGCTGTGGCCTCTCTCTCCACATCTTACATCTTGATATACTGTATACCGAAGATCCCAATTCCTGCTCTGGGATTATTCTCAGTCTGATATTCAGTGCCCCACAAGTGCAACTGAAAATGCTGATCCTTGGGATATCTGCAGCACCAAGTAAAAGACCCTAAACATGCCACTGGCCCAAAGAGAAGCCAATATGGGACTACTTTGATTACAAATCAAAGCCATAGCAAAAGCTTGCTTTCAGAAAAACTGAACTGTATACACAGTATACACAGTATAGAATAATTAGTATAGCATCTAATTGCCCCTTGTGCTTTGAAGACATGATGACATTTCTATAAATCAATGTTAAGACATATTCTGTCACCAGGGTACAGAGTGTGATGGCCAGAAATGGCCTGGAAAGCATTAAAGTCAAATCTAATGATTTAAAGGGCGCATATATCATCTCCCCAGCGGCACAGTGTTCATTTTAAATTCAGTAATGTCGCCACTTGTCTTTGCAGTGTTATATCCAGCAGAAAGCTCTGTACTCCTGGGGTTGCTGGACTACAGTATGTGCATAAACAGAAAAAAACCTCTCAATGTATCCACGATGATTAATGTTGTTGTTTGGTATCATTTGCAAGGAACAAATCATGGAAATATGCAAATCAGCCAAATTACACGGCATTAGATGTTAAAATGGCTGTTGATATTCCTTTAATGGGGCTATGTGCAATTGAGATGCAGTGAACAGGAACGGGTACGCTGACACTACTTATGCAGTGGGCCAGGATACGGGTGGATAATAGTCTGTATTTGTTCGTGATGCCAATTGCAGCGTGCGCAGGGTACTATCCCATGGCCCTTACAAGGTGTAATAGCGCACGTCCCAGATTAGGAATGCCAGAGTGGTGAAATGGCTTATAATGTCTCTATAGGGTGGTGATAATTGTGTCAACGGTGTCTCCTACCTGGGTATGGCTGGACTCCTGGCTCACTGGCAATACATTTGAGTGTAGGGATAGTAGGAGTAATAGAGGAATTTAGCAGCAGAAATAATGTCCAGACCTTTAGCTAAAGTTCAAACGTTTCTTTACTGAAGATAACTTGTATCCAAGCAGTATACAGCTTTGGTCTCTGGTCCCAGCAGGTTTTGGCAATCATTAGCAGGAATAAATGCTACTGCTTAATATGTGGGGAGCTTGCAGGATAGGACGTCTGCTTGGTAGCTCTGTAACTGTGGCAGGAATTAATCTTCTGCGCTTTTCTGTAACTTCTACTTTGTGGGGACAGACTAACTGAGATGGAATAGCTTCTCCTTGGTCTCTGAACCTAACTCACAGATGATTTCTCAGGGGATGCTTCCTACCTGGAACTCTGGAGGTTGTCTGTGGCACCAGCTGAGGCTGAAGAAGTTTAGACTGGGAATGTGATCAGGTCTCAGCCAAGACAAGATCCTTGCTGTCTTCCCTATACAGGGGAACTTATCACACACACACCCTACCTGTAGCAGAGCAAGGAGGGGGCAACACTAACTCTAATTTCCTTTTTCACCGATGCTGATGGATGTGGGAACAGTCCACACCTCCACAGAGGGGGAGCTGAGCTGGAATAATCCATTCCAGCTTAGATATACTAAACTAGGACTTGTACCTTACCAATGCATTGCTGCCACCTGCTGGTAAACCTGGAAAATTACAAGAACAATTGTATTTAACATGGTTTTAGATGCACATTTGTGAAGACATAATATAAATTATATCAGATGACAATATACAGGCTCTGTAGTAGCAGGGTAGAGGCGTGTAGTAGCACAACTCTGGGTTGTTACCTTCCCCATTAATTTGTGTTAAGCCGCCCTTGGCTTATGCTTAGGAGGAGAGGAACAAGCTCTGGGGTACCCAAATTAATACCAAGTGCTGCATGTCATACACATAAGGACATACAAAGACAAACATATAACGGCTACCCCAAGGTTCCTCCCCGCATGAGTAGGGTGTCCTATTAACAGTTTGCCTCTCGGTATACCCAGTGAACCAACGGTCTGCACTAAGAAATCACTACTGACTAACTTTGAAGTATTGTCCACCGATACCAAAGAAAGCATGGGGGTGTCTTTACTCTGTAATCTCACCATTGTGTAATGAAATGCCCACAAATAGAAGGGTGGCTTTATCCTGTATTCCCTTCCCTGCACTAAAGTCAAAATATAAGGCTTATAGCACGATCACTATGGTGGCTATGGGTAGCAAAAATGGCTCTAAGGTGGAGACGCCATACATTAGGCAAAGGCACAGAAGCGGGAGGTATCAGCTTCTCCATGTGCTACTGGCAATGTCACAGGAGGAGCGTATAATAATCCCATGAAACTCCTGGAAGACACACCAGAATGGGGGTTTAGTAGACCCATTACCAATCCTGGAACATATAACAAAACAGGAAGGAGGGGTATGTTATTCCCTTAGCCATTCCCAAAGCAGCGGGGTTACCCTTGCTAGACCTGCCTGGGACTTACCACTTCTCTTACTCGTGCACTATGAGTAGGCCATTAGTATTTAGCGTCCTCAGAGGCAGTCTGTTTAAAGAGAACAGAGCTGTTAAGCAAAGTGACACAAAAGCAAGGTGCTTCTGATCTGGCTAAGTGCAAAAGTTAAGCGCAATTTCACAAACAGTGCATAAATTCACATTGCGGCATAGAAAAGATTACACACAATGGGAATATAAGACTTGAACGTTGCTCAAGCTGTAAACTTGAGTGCAAAATATAGTGCAATGATATCACAGTAGAGATCACAAAGAGCTCAGGTACACGTTTGAGTCCTTTCTTTGGGTGCAAGCTTGTAACGTTGCATAACCTGTAGATATGTTGGGAAAACAGTACAAAAAACATTATGCATTTATTAGTGCAATCAATACTCAATAATACGCTCAAATATGACTTGAGTCCTTTTTTCTTTGAAGTGCGTTAAAGTTAAAGAATCCTCTGGAAACAAATAAAAGTCATTAACGGGAAACAATAGAGTCCAATAGAAAGTATATTTGTAATCCAAGAGATGGTATAAAATGTCATATAAAACACATATGAAATAGCAGCATGATGAGAACCATAGTCCCATGAGGCTCTCAAGTGACCTGAGAAAGGGGGTAAAACAATGTATAAACTGGGTGTAAAAAGTTATTGAAGATGGGGGAGTCCTTAAAAACGTGGCCATCCAGTTGAGGCTTCAACTAGCGACAACGAAGACAACAAAACTGACCAACAGTTCCTTTAGATTTCAAGACCAGTCCACACTGTGGCTCCCAATAGTCTTTATTTTTAGCAAAAGAGCATTTAAAGAAGGACTTGCAGGACCTCCTTACTACTGGAGTTGCTAAAGCTCATTAGGGGGCGCTCCTGCCTTTGGTAGTTAAGTGTTGCAGCTGTTGTGGTGCACACCTGCCTTCTTGTGGTATTTTTTGGTACTGACTGAGCAGTTAATTTAGAGAATGCAGCTGGCACATGCTGCAAGCTGGGATCCCTAGCCAGTGTAGAGGTGGATAAAACCTCCGGCTGAAGGGGTTCTGGAAGGCAAACTGGGGGTGCCTGTGGGAGCTTCCAAGGTAGAATGTATGGTTGCACCCAGGGGTTGAAAGTTAGGACAGAATTGTTTATCTGACCCACCCGTAGTGTTGGGGGTGCTGCCAGGTCAGGGATCAGTGGTTCTAGTTCTGGCTGGGCTTGTTCCCTGAACCTATCCGGAGTCTCTTGCAAACAATGGACCCTCCCTGCAGAGCCTGGGTCTTCCTGCCAGGTCTCAGGGGTAAGTGCAGTGGATAGTGGCTTAGCCAGGAGGGTCACTCCTGCGGCAAAGGGGCCTTTAAGTGACCGAATTGGGGTGTATTCAATCTGGTCCCCCACATACAGATTGTGCAGAGCCTGATGCAGGTAAGTGCACTTGACAGAGCAGCGGCCCACAAATACCTCGGCTCCAGAGTAATTGTCTTGGATGAAGATTGGGGTCCCCTGCCTGGGGGTCATCCAGTACCTGTTTCACCCACTCCTCAACAGCTGTCTTATACTCCCACTGGCTTTGGGCTTGACAGATGATCTCCATTGAGACTTCTGGATTAAGGTGACTGGGCCTGGGTTCCGTCTGGCTGGGCGGCAGAGTGGAAGCTCCGGACACCTCTGCCACGTCAGCGGGCGTGTGGAGTGGGACCTCTCTAGGTCTAGTAGAAGTGTCGGTGACCACCGGGCGCGGTGCAGGGGCAGCTATGGGCTGGACCGGGGATTCAGGGAGCGGGGGTGCTACAACCTGTTGTTGCAGCCGGGTGGCCAGTTACGGTGCCTCCTGCTGGTGCGCGGGGAACTCTGTGGTAAGTGAAGTAGTCGCGGCTGTCTCTGAAGCTGAAGTCAACTCTGCAGGCATCGTGGCTTGCTTCTGGGCCAGGACGTCGGCGCGCACGGTTTAGCGCTGTCTTGCACCGCAATAAAAGCAATAAAGTCAATTTTCAGGGTTTCAACACAGTTCTTAGGCCTTGTAGAAGTGTTAGACACAAAATGCGATCCTGTTGTAGCAGTGATAGGCACACAATCTGATCCGGTTAGGCACACAATTCGATCCTGTTCGTGACGGCAAAAATTCAGTGACCAGGAACTGGTACGCTGACGCCACTTATGCAGTGGGCCAGGATACGGGTGGATAATAGTCTGTATTTGTTTGTGACGCCAATTGCAGCGTGCAGCAGGGTAGTATCATAGGGCCCTTCCAAGGTGTTATAACGCACCTCCCAGATTAGGAATGCCATAGTGGTGTAATGGCTTATAATCTCTCTATAGGTGATAATTGTGTCAACGGTGTCTCCTACCTGGGTATGGCTGGACTCCTGGCTCACTTGCAATACATTTTTAGTGTAGTGATAGTAGGAGTAATAGAGGAATTTTGCAAGCAGAAATGATGTCCAGACCTTTAGATGAAGTTCAAACGTTTCTTTACTGAAGATAACTTGTATCCAAGCAGTATACATCTTTGGTCTCTGGTCCTAGCAGGTTTTGGCAATCATTAGCAGGAATAAATGCTTCTGCTTGATATGTGGGGAGGTTGCAGGATAGGACATCTGCTTGGTAGCTCTGTAACTGTGGCAGGAATTAATCTTCTGTACTTTTCTGTAACTTCTGCTTTGTGGGGACAGACTAGCTGAGGAGGAATGGCTTCTCCTAGGTCTCCTGGGAGGGGGGGGGGGGCTACACTAACTTTAAATTCCTTCTCCACCCATGCTGCAGGATGTGGGAACAGTCCACACATCCACAGAGGGGGAGCTAAGCTGGAATAATCCATTTCAGCTTAGATATACTAAACTAGGACTTGTACCTTACCAATGCATTGCTGCCACCTGCTGGTAAACCTGGAAAATTACAAGAACAATTGTATTTAACATGGTTTTATGACAATATACAGGCTCTTAGAAGATAGTAGCAGGGTAGAGGCATGTAGTAACACAACTCTGGGTTGTTACAAAGGCATTTTATATTAAATTGTGACTGTGATATTTTATCATAGTACTGGTTATGGACATGGAAAATGAGCATGGGTAAGAGTAATAGGTGTCAAACCAGTTGAGTGCTCTACATATAACCATGAGAGTGACATCTGTCTCATGTTTATATGTGCCCACATTGCTGAGTAAAAGTAAGTTTTAATATATGCAAATGAGCCTGTAGGAGTAACGGGGTCATTGCTGTTACACCTAGAGCCTCTGCCCTCTCTGCAACTGCTGCATCCTCTTCACTTTGATTGACAGGGTCAGGCAGCAAAAATGTCATCACACCTGGCCCTGTCAATCAAAGTGCAGAGGGTGCAGCAGTTGCAGACAGAGCAGAGCCTCTAGGTATAATGGTAACGCTCCTGTTGCTCCTAGAGGCTCTTTTGCATATATTAAATAATAATTTTTCTCAGCAATGTGAGCCCCTGTGAACATGGGACCAACACAGATGTCTTCAGCTGCCAAACCCACATGCAACAGGTCAGCCAGTTTCATAGGTACAAAGCTGCTGACAGATGACCTTTAAGAAGTGCCATTTGGTCTTTGTATTATATCACCTTAAGGCCCCATGCACACGGCCGTTGTTCACGGCCGTGTGCGGGCCGTGGAACCGCGGCCTGGATCCCTTCCTGTGAGCTGGAGCGCACGGCGTCACTGGTTGCTATGACGCCGTGCGCTCCCTGCTGCCGCCGCAATACAGTACTACACTGGTATGATCTATACCAGTGTATTACTGTACTGTGCCGGCAGCAGGGGGCGCACGGCGTCATAGCAACCAGTGACGCCGTGCGCTCCAGCTCACAGGAAGGGATCCAGGCCGCGGTTCCACGGCCCGCACACGGCCGTGAACAACGGCCGTGTGCATGGGGCCTTAAATTAAGGAAAAAATAGTTGTGGATCTGTAGATTTAGAAGTCCCAGGGGTTATGGGGTCAAATTGTTCCATAAACAACTTCTTAGCTGGAGGCGGAGTGCTTATAAAAAGTTAGGCTGATCACAGAACTAGTAGGTGGCTAGTAGATTAGACCTTCACTGTCCTCACTATCTCTTGCTGTGAATTGATCTCTACATATCACAATCTTACCTGTTCGGGACCCAGCCGCAAAATCTCCAGCTTCAGCACAACCACGTCGGGGAAAGCCATGCTCCCTGGTGATGCCACAGCATCCTTAGCAACAGGATACAATACTCTGCTTCTCCCCACAGCGGGCATGTGCTGCGGGAAACTAGTAGTAGGTCAATTGCTCAGCTGATCTATTCCGATGTGCTGTGTTCTGATTAATGAAGCACTGAGTCATGACCTATCAGGTTCTGATCCTGGGACTCAGTGCTCTATTTTAACCTCTTCCTAGCCAGGTACCATTGCCACTCATAGCTTTTCACTGCCTAGCTATGCTCCCAGTAAAATGATGTCATTACGGCCCTGTTCTTATTCATCATGTGTTTAAGCAGGTGTGAACCTGGCCTTAAGGTACTTTTACATTGTCCCTTTCAACTGCAGTGATCACAATAAGTTAGTCATTCCCAATCCGTTTACATGCAGCAATTATCAATGATTTCTTTTGTACCACCCACCACATTTATCAGGAACAATCATTCATATGTAAGTTGGTTCTCAATAATTAGCCCATAACCTGCCCATGTAGTCCTTAGACATCACTGGAGCTTGACAAGTGAATAATTTACTGGACATAAATTATGAATTATTAATATTCTCGTCACTCTAGACCACCAAGTAAAAAAGCATCAACCCTTTCACTAACCTTGTGCAGTGCCCTGGAGCAGGGGGTACTTTAACTTTTTCCCCAATGCAAAGTTATAAACTTACTTTATTTCACTTGAAAAGGGTTAACTTGCACTTTTTAATACTGTGTAATTACATGTTAAATGTATGTTGTGATATATACCCTGTTCATTATTACTGTATTTACAAGGCTCTGTGGACTTTGAATGAGAAGCTGGTAATTTTCCACAGCTGCCATAGGGTTAAAGAAGACCATGTTTTGGAGGGGGAAAAAACAGACGTTGTTTACCACCAAACCCAGACAGCCTGACCTTGTGACTGTCTGGTTTTAGCTCTGTTGTTATGTTTGGAAACTTGTTTTTGTCTGGAAAAACTGTTGTGTCATTTCCATTGAGTATCTTTGAAGCTCTAATGTAAGTCTATGCCAGACAGGAGTTGAAACAATGTAAGTTGAAACAATGTATCTGTTTGTGCTGAGCTTCTCCACTCCACCCCTCCCACTAGAAGATTGTAGTCTAGCTAAAACTGTATATAAAGAGAGCAGTCAGAGCCCCTAGTGTGCTGCAGTTAGGGAACGCTCAGCCACAGACCATGTGTCACTAGCCCTGTGACCAAGGAGCCACCTGGACTACTGAGATACAGACCGTGGGCCCTTGACCAGGATGTCAGCCCTCTGAGAGAGAGAGGGACAGCAAGCTCATGCCTTTCCTCAGCATCAAACCCTTCTTCTGAATAAAAACCGAGGGCTGGACCCACAGATACAGAGGGTACACGATGCCAAACAGACACAAACAATGGTTCGTTCCCAGCAGTTATGTTTACTGAACAAACTTAATGAACAACTAGATGAGCATATATAAAACAGATTGAAAACAGAGCATGAATACACAGTAAAGATTATGCTGCCTAACACTAAACCAGCTATTGCGAAATGTCGCCCAAAGTCCATAACGCGATCTTCTCATTGGGGTGCACCCTAAGTATTGCACAATAATATTTGTAATCCAAAGGAAAGTGGAGTATGTCTCTTGTAGCTTTCTGGTGTATCCAAAATGTCACTGGTAACGTGTGGTGTGATGTGACACAGTAAAACTACACTTACAGTTCTTGGCAGTCTCTTGGCGCTTTTTCCTTATCCACTGGTCCACTCCAGAACTGGACCATAGAGCCATGTGTTTCCTGGATCTGTGGCAGTGAATCTTCCCTAGCTGCCGTTGCTAGGCCCCACTGTGAGCCGTAAATCCTCTTCCAGGCTCCCTAGAGGTTCTCTCCTGATGTCCTCAGCATTCACCAGGCAGACTCGGTCTCGACACGTTCTCTAACCTGGAACTTCTTTCTTTCCCAGGGAGACTGTGATGCAGCAAGTGATATTCTAAGTGAAGCCTCAAACCTGCATTTACAGTTCACTATCACCCTTCTGAGGGTCCTACTAGGCCCCTAAATTGGCATTATTTGAACTTTGAAAGATAAATACTAAACAGCTTCAGTGAGACTATATTTTATCCTTTCCATCTACTGACCAAGTGAATTATAGCAGGCAAATACAAATTATATTTAACAGCATTAATGAACATTACTCCACACCCTTACACTTCTGCCATGGAAGAGACTGGAAAAGCCAGCCCAATGTCTCGCCTGTATTGTTTAGTACCTGAATTCCTCCAGTAAAGAAGTACCCTAGTTAACTGAAAACCCTGTCTCTCTGGACTTTGGGGTGCACCACGCCTTACCATTCCTTCCAGTGAGCAGCAACATGTGGTGACACCTCAACGGTGTCCGGGGGACCCAGCGTAGCATAGGGGCCACCCCACACCTGGCCACTGCAATTCACCATCAAGTTTATTAAAATTGGGCATCCTAGACTATCATATTTTTTTTTAAATAAAGCCTTGTAATAACTTCACAGTTATGATGAGGGCGGACATCAACACCAGATAAATCTAGAAAAATAATAGGGCTCACTTGATAGCAGGGTTCCTTTGAGAGCAAAGGTTGGCATAAACAGGGGGCCTACTGCAACTCAAGGTCTTACATACACTTTAACCTTGTACATATAGAGTGAGCCCTTATCTCAATGTCATGGAACATTACTAAGCATCTTCTCCACAATGTGATACCCACATTTCTCGTTGTAAAAACATTCTGTGAGCCTACAGGAACCCACCCCTGTGCATGAGAGAATCATGGTTAATGTAGATCAGACCAGACGTTAGTGATCATTATCCCCAGAAGCCCACTGCTCTTTGTAGCTATTTTCTTTAGACCGCTGCACTCCCTCAATTAACATTATTTTTTCAGAAATATGGCATATGGAATGAATTATACAGACTGGTAGGCAGTGGGAAGAAGCTGCTCGCATATTCTGACAAATTGTCAAGGGAACAGATGGATATTACATAGAGTGATTTGGTGGCAACTTCATGTCCAAATTTTCCTTAGATCGCTAACTGTAACAAAGGATATATATTTATGGGTTTAGCCTTGTTCAGACCAGGTTATCATGGACTAAATGGACTATTGGTGTTCTATTTGACAAAAATATTTAGCTACAGTGGGGTGATCCATTCAGCACAAAAACTATGTTGCATGGGAATATTGTCATACAGATGAATTATGGCATTATCAAGGACTGATGTCACCACCAGGCAGTCTTAGGCAAATGCAAGGACCATTGGACTTCAGTAGCTCTTTCTCATCTGAGTAAGCATGTTCTAGTTTTCTCACTAGTTTGCCACTGTGAATGTGTAATCACAAAATCTATATAAACCTGGAATCACCCCTGCTATTATTCTCAGCATAGATCAAATTCAACAAAAAAGAGGCATGGATAACATATCCACATGCTATGCATTTATCTATCATTGATTTTTAGCACAATTAATAGTATAACAGCCCCATAGTATACATACCATACAGGAAGCATTAGTATATGTTTTGAATAGATAAGCCCACTCACCACGTCAAGATTGCCTCTACAAGTGGGCGCCTACTCTAATTTAGAGGATAACATTGCTGAGAGAAATGATAGATCAGTGCATAGCCTGTGGATGTGTGATCCATGATTTTCTCTTTTTGTTAGATCCCATTCAGTTCACCAAAGAAGAAAAAACTATGTATATTGTTTATAGTATATGTATGTACCATATGTTAAGTTATTGCCAGTGGCGTTCCCCTCTATTCAGGCATGGCTCCAGGTGAAATCTCTTAGGACAGAGTTGATCTGGCCACATCAACGGATTGAAACTGTGGCACGTTGCCCTTAGGCCTCATGCACACGACAGTTGTTTTTTGGAGGATCCATTTTTTTTCACAGATCCCTTGTAATAAATGCCTATCCTTGTCTGCAAATGTGAAAAAAGTAGGACATTTTTGCTGAAGGGAAACACGGACAACACGGACACGGACAACGGACGCGGAACACAAACGGATGAACTATCCGGAGGCCGAGAAAAACAACTGTCGTGTGCATGAGGCCTTAAGAGAAGATACAAGTAAGCTGTTTCCACCTTGTGAGAGAGCGTTTGCACGTTGTACCCCAGCCAACAGACATGGCATTTTACACACTTGCTTTGTCAGAGTGTAACAGAACCAGCCACTGAGTTGTACACAGTCAAGTGGTCCAAGAACTTTGTTGGCCGAGGAAGGTGGAGACAGGAGTCCTCACGCAGTAGTCTGTGTTGACTAAGGCGGTCTGAAGCTTCCTCTATTGTACTATACCAACCCCTGTATCAGGGATATGCCCAAGCAATGTTTAGCAGTGAAAAACGATCATCAATGTTTAGCATCATCTTTAAACTGAGAACATTTCCTTGTGAACGTTGTCACTCCGAGCGCTCTCCGCTATTATTAGATGACACAGTTTCCTTTCTGGCCAGGCCTTTCCTATATTCTCCATCATGGGTGACTCTTTTTCCTGAAAATTCATAGCCATTTAAATGAATTACTCATGACACCAGGTTGGAAATGAATGCACAGACTGGATCCTGTCATTGGAAAGTCTGTGTATTCATTGCACTAACTACAATCTGTACTGTTCTAGCCCTGGCACAGAGGCGGTGAACAGATGTAGCGTTGGCAGCAAACAAGAACTTGAAGGTTGTTAATGATCCCACCAAAAGAACTGATTCAGTGACTGGACAGCAGCTCCTGGAAAATTCATTTGCTAGGATGGCAAGATTCATTTTTAGTAATTTATCATGGTGGATTAAAAAAGGTGCATATAATAGGATATTTAAAGGGGTTGTCTTCATCATGTAGAGAACGTTAATACGAAGCACTTTCTAATGCATTGTAATTGTCCATATTGCCTTCTTTTGCTGGCTTGATTAACGTTTTCATCTAATTATACACTGCTTGTTTCCAGGGGTTATGACCACCCTGCAATCCAGAAGCGATGGACGTGCTTGCACACTATAGGAAAAAGTCCCGGCCTTTCTGATGGCTGGGACAATGGGAGTGTGCATAGGCTGGTACTTTTTCCTATAGTGTGCAAGCACGGCTACCGCTTCTGGATTGCAGGGTGGTCGTAACCATGGAAACGAGCAGTGTATGATGTGATGGAACAATGAATCCAGCCAGCAAAGGAGGCAATATGGACAATGACAATACATTAGTAAGTGCCTGTTATTAACTCTATCTACATGATAAATGCCATTTGCTGAATGACACAACCCCTTTAAGAAGAAATTAAAGTCTAAATGCAATTAGTTGATTAATTATAGTGTAACTTTATTCAAGAGATACAGTTTTAAAAGACAATATATTGCTTTGACTCCTTGGGATGGAAGAATCTCTGGCTTGTACTGCTTTTTTGCCCCCTAAAACCCATTAACGACCCATCAGCCTGACTTGGTTAAAAGGCCGTAGCGGCAATTTATTAACAATACAACTGTTACCAAAAATTGTACATATATAAATACCTTGTAACATAGTTAACATTAGTCCAACCTGTAATCTATAACGCGAAGGGATCCTAGAAGACAATCTGAGTAAAATAATATTCACCACTCACGAACATCCCTACAGTGGGATGCGAAAGCTTGGGCAACCTTGTTAATCGTCATGATTTTCCTGTATAAATCATTGGTTGTTACGATAAAAAATGTCAGTTAAATATATCATATAGGAGACACACACAGTGATATTTGAGAAGTGAAATGAAGTTTATTGGATTTACAGAAACTGTGCTATAATTGTTTTAACAAAATTAGGCAGGTGCATAAATTTGGGCACCACAAAAAAGAAATGAAATCAATATTTAGTAGATCCTCCTTTTGCAGAAATTGCAGCCTCTAAACGCTTCCTGTAGGTTCCAATGAGAGTCTGGATTCTGGGTGAAGGCATTTTGGACCATTCCTCTTTACAAAACATCTTTAGTTCATTCAGGTTTGATGGCTTCCGAGTATGGACAGCTCTCTTTAAGTCACACCACAGATTTTTCATTATATTCAGGTCTGGGGACTGAGATGGCCATTCCAGAACGTTGTACTTGTTCCTCTGCATAAATGCCTTGGTGGATTTTGAGCAGTGTTTAGGGTCGTTGTCTTGTTGAAAGATCCAGCCCCGGCGCAGCTTCAGCTTTGTCATTGATTCCTGGACATTCGTCTCCAGAATCTGCTGATACTGAATGGAATACATGCGTCCCTTAACTTTGACAAGATTCCCAGTCCCTGCACTGGCCACACAGCCCCACAGCATGATGGAACCACCACCATATTTTACTGTAGGTAGCAGGTGTTTTTCTTGGAATGCTGTGTTATTTTTCCTCCATGCATAACGCCCCTTGTTATGGCCAAATAACTCAATTTTAGTTTCATCAGTCCACAGCACCTTATTCCAAAATGAAGCTGGCTTGTCCAAATGTGCTTTAGCCCACCTCAAGCGGCACTTTTTGTGCTGTGGGCGGAGAAAAGGCTTCCTCTGCATCACTCTCGCATACAGCATCTCCTTGTGTAAAGTGCGCAGAATGGTTGAACGATGCACAGTGACTCCATCTGCAGCAAGATGATGTTGTAGGTCTTTGGTGCTAGTCTGTGGGTTGACTCTGACTGTTCTCACCTTTCGTCGCTTTTGTCTATCCGAGATTTTTCTTGGTCTGCCACTTCGAGCCTTAACCTGAACTGAGCCTGTGGTCTTCAGTTTCCTCAATATGTTCCTAACTGTGGAAACAGACAGCTGAAATCTCTGAGACAGCTTTCTGTATCCTTCCCCTAAACCATGATGGTGAACAATCTTTGTCTTCAGGTCATTTGAGAGTTGTTTTGAGACCCCCATGTTGCTACTCTTCAGAGAAAATTAAAAGAGGAGGGAAACTTACAATTGGCCCCCTTAAATACTCTTTCTCATAATTGGATTCACCTGTGTATGTAGGTCAGGGGTCACTGAGCTTACCAAGCCAATTTGAGTTCCAATAATTAGTTCTAAAGGTTTTGGAATCAATAAAATGACAACAGTGCCCAAATTTATGCACCTGCCTAATTTTGTTTAAACAATTATAGTACACTTTCTGTAAATCCAATAAACTTCATTTCACTTCTCAAATATCACTGTGTGTGTCTCCTATATGATATATTTAACCGACATTTTTTATCGTAACAACCAACGATTTATACAGGAAAATCATGACGATTAACAAGGTTGCCCAAACTTTTGCATCCCACTGTATATGATACTGAATTTAAATCCAACTTTAATCTAACTTTACCCTCGGCCGCACTCTCCAACCCAAGGGCACCAATTCCTCGCACTTATAGCCCTGCAGGGCTATTAGACCAAACAGGATCCCCCAGTTTTCAATTCAGCACAACCTCCTAGATGCATGCCAAAAAGAGAGAGAGAGAGTCATGCACCTATTCCAAGTTTTGCCTCCCAGGATCCCCTTTTTACCTGCCACCAGACGAACATGGGTGTCACCGCACCTATGCTCGTCCCTCCACACCGTAAAAACCATTTCCACGCCATCCTGCAAACCCAACGCCCACAAATCAATCCCCACCTCATTAACCCCATCCTGGCACAAAAACATAGTAGATACCACCTCCAAATCCTTATGGCGGACCACAAAACCCCCCTGTCGTCTAACAAAATGACCTACCAGATCAACTAATGCCTGCCATGCAGCACTCCAGTGAGTGCGGACGGATATATGCCCTAAAACAACCACACTCCCATCTACCTATATGCCGAATAACATCCTCCCCAAAACCCCACCTAGATGTTTCCGTGGTCGCACCAATCCTAAAAGAGTGAGATGCAAACTCGCTGGCCCTTAAACCTCCCGCCGCCAAACACTTCATAAAGACTGCCACGAACTGAAAACAAGAAAGTTCCGATCCGTCCTGGTGCAACAACAAAGGCCCGGCAATCTCTGGCCTTATAACTAAGAAAGCCTCAACACATCTAACTGGGCAAACCACCTCCTCTGCCAATGGTCGCAGAACAAAAAGCGTCCCTCTCCCCTCCTGATCTATTTTTGATCTACGCACGACACATTGCAACCCTTCAGCACAATGCATGCCGCCTTCCTGTTGTAAACCACCTCCCCCCCGCTTTACTCTGTGCCACCAATTCAGACACCCGAAAAGCACCAAAAAATGCGTAAACAAAAGCCGCCCAAAACAAGCTAATCTCATAGTCTGATACACAAATAGATCCCACTTGTCTCCATAAAAGTTGAAAATGTCGTACGACACCAGGCGTCGTCAATCTCTAGTAAGCGCATTCCGCCGATTGAAGGCAAATGTGACTCCATGTTGTCTTCCCTATGATGTACAGAATTGTTATAATATCTCACCTACGCACTTCACATCCTCCCCCACTGTGAGATAGGTTCACTTATCTGTCTCAGGACAGATTCTGGGAATCTCCCAGAATTAGAACAAATGTTCTAATTCACTCAGGGTCATTCGGCACAACTGCGTACGTTCTTATATGTGACGTATTACATACCCATAAAAGGGATGTTCCAGTGGTATCTGTATGGGCGTCAATGTTTATCATTTATGATTGGTTTAACGCTGTTGTTGTACAAACTTTTCTGCTGCCTATATGAGGCCAAGCAATAGCATAATAAAATTAGAGTGTTTCTCAGTGATGTGTGTGTCTATTATTGCCAACTGAGAAACATCTCTCCTGACGTCAGTGTCTCAAACCAAGGTTGTCGTAGAGGTCCAGAAAGGTCCAAATCCTTTCAGTTTGGGGGCTACGTCCGGGTTAGAGAAGGCCATCCTCGTGTCCGGTAAGAGAGACATCCCTTTTGTCCACTGCTCGGTCCGAGGGCACTGGCCACATCTCTACCCGTGAGTTTTTATTATGTATCCGGGATACATTGTTAAGCCTTAAAAATAAACTCCGGGAGTTTATAATGAGTACTTGGAGTACTTTCATGAATAAGGCCGGCACTTGGAGTGCCACGCACGGAAAAAAATCTCCGGGAGATTTGTTTTGTGTCAGGGACACATCATAGGATCACATGATCCATTCCGTAAGTTGTGTGTCAGGGACACACTATAGATTCTCCGGGAGAATCTATTTACTTTATCTGTCGACAGAGAATTTTTTTTTGTACCAGAAGTACATGTAAGAGAACAGTCTCCGGGAGACTGACCTACCTTGGTTTGACGCATACCTATATTTAGAGTATAAGATACATAGAGTGTTAAGATTAATCTGTTTGTGTGAGAGCTATTGTTCTGGTGGTAAGTGTAAGAACATATTTTACTGTAATATTATCACTCTGTCATTTGATGCATTTTTCTTTCTGTGGGTGGAGGAAAATCTAAGTGTGAGTTTCCCCCTCCCAACCAGGGACTGCAAGGCTGCAAATAGTGACAGCCTAATCTCATGTTGATTGTAAAGCAGCACATTTTCTCATGGACCTCAGACAAAATACAAGACTTTGAGAAACATTTATATGAGAAGGAGGCAGCGGGATGCTTTGAGATCAGGAAGATTCAGACTCCCACATATAGTTAGAAAAGTTTAGGAGCAAAACCGTGAGTAAACAGCCGAGACATTCATCAGTTGCTCTCAGCCATCCACTGCAGAAGCTGTCTGTTTCAGCGTGATAGACTTGAAAAATGCTTTCTTCTCTATTCCGGTTGATAAGTGGACCAGACTCATTTTGTTTTTTCCTTTGAGGGTCGTAAACTCACCTTGTGCAGGATGCACCAGGGATATGCTGATTCACCTGTAGTATACAGCATTGTCCTCCAAGTCAGTTTAAAACACTGGCACCCCCCCAGGGTTCTGTGCTCTTGCAATACGTGGATTATTTGTTATTTGTGCAGTATGTCAGAGGAGGCCAATGTAACAGATGGTTTATCTTTGTTGAAATGGTTGTCTGAATGTGGACACAAGGTGTCACGCAGGAAAATGCAATGATGTAAAAAGCAAGTTGAATACTTGGGCTTTGTTCTCACAAAAGGGAGAAAGGAGAATCAGCACAGAAAGAGTCCAGTCTGGTAGCGGGCCTGGTCACCCCGCACACCAAGAAAGAAATGTTATCTTTCCTTGGTATGATAACTACTGCAGACAATGGATTCTTGATTGCTCCTACTATGACAATGTAATGAGACAAGCCACTCTGGCAAGCATGCCAGATCTCATCAGGTGGTCTGAGTAAATGTTTAATGTATTTGATTATTTGAAATGTTCTTTAATGACAAGTCCAGGTTTGGGCCTCCCTGACTACAAACTCACGATCCACGTATATGCTCGACAAAATTGTAAAACCATGGCGGGTGTGCTGACATAGTATCACGGAGGCAAGTTACGTCCTTGTGCTTTTTTCTCAAAGGTGGTTCTGGCATCCGTCCAAGGAATGCCGGCCTGTCTGAGATCTCTTGCAGCCTGTGCTATGATTGCTGAGCTTGCAACGCCACTCACAATGGGACATGACACTATCCTGTACACCACACATGATGTAGTAGCCCTTCTCAAAGGCATACACAAGATAACAAAGATGAAGTTGCTATAACTCAGAAAGGTGGAATCGCTACCTTCTGGTACAATTCCTCCAGTACTCACGTTGCAACTTACTCCTTCTGTTTATGCAGCATAATGAAGTGCAGTCCTTCCACGAGATACTGCAACCACTATAAGAATGGACATACCCTCAGAAACAAACAAACAAACCCCCTCAAACCTCATATCTTAACTTTTAACAATATGAGAACAATATCTGACCCAACATATGAAGAGGCTCTTGCAGCAGAAACTGGGTTCTCTGATGCCAACCTATGGTTAGAATTGATGAAGTACAGCGCTGCTTCAGTAAATAAAAGTAATTGTTATCTATGTGGGACAGCTAAGCCTCACCTAGGTACTGTGCCCTTAATATTGCCCTCCGGTGTTGAGGAATGTTTTTTGCAATTATTCTCAAATGTATCTAGTAACCAGCCTGCATGTGAAGAATGGAAGCAAAAATACCCACTCCTCATAAAAGCTCTCCACCCTGGTGCAGGTATACATATCTATCATGGTAACTATACCTGCCACAGAGGGGGAGATCAAGGAAGATCCCTGGGTAATTTCACTGAAGGATACTTTGCAACTTACAGTGAAACAGATACCTCCCTCCCCACAGAGTAAAGTATACTCGATTGGAGATGTATATTGGATCTGTGGGGATGGAAAGATTAGGCTACTTTCACACTAGCGTTCGGCTGTCCGCTCGTGAGCTCCGTTTGAAGGGGCTCACGAGCGGACCCGAACGCTTCCGTCCAGCCCTGATGCAGTCTGAATGGATGCGGATCCGCTCAGACTGCATCAGTCTGGCGGCGTTCAGCCTCCGCTCCGCTCGCCTCCGCACGGACAGGCGGACAGCTGAACGCTGCTTGCAGCGTTCAGCTGTCCGCCTGGCCGTGCGGAGGCGAGCGGATCCGTTCAGACTTACAATGTAAGTCAATGGGAACGGATCCGCTTGAAGATGCCACAATATGGCTCAATCTTCAAGCGGATCCGTCCCCCATTGACTTTACATTGAAAGTCTGAACGGATCCGTCCGAGGCTATTTTCACACTTAGCTTTTATATGCCAATATAATGCAGACGGATCCGTTCTGAACGGAGCCTCCGTCTGCATTATTATGATCGGATCCGTTCAGAACGGATCCGATCGAACGCTAGTGTGAAAGTAGCCTAAGATCTAGACTAGAGGGTTCCTGGAAAGGTGAATGTGCTCTTGCTAAAGCCATCATGAACATACACATCTTCATTGAAAATGAAAAAGACACCAACACACATATACGCAACCGTCGTGCCCTCCCAAAAGGTAGCTTCGACCCACACGTGTATATTGATGCAATCGGGGTCCCAAGAGGGGTCCCCGGTGAATTCAAGGCCAGAGGTCAGGTGGCAGCAGGATTTGAATCCATAACTCCCCACATAACAATCAACAAAAATGTAGACTGGATCAACTATATTTACTATAATCCACAAAGGTTTGTAAACTACACCAGGGATGCGTTACAGGGTGTAGCAGAACAGCTACAGGCAGATTCCATTATGACATTTCAAAACCGCATGGTACTCGATATGATACTTGCAGAAAGAGGTGGTGTCTGTAAGGTAATGACGGACCCCTCATCCTACTGCACGTTCATACCCCACACCGGCCCCAATGGTAAGGTCACACTGGCAATAAAGAAACTCGAGGATTTATCAATCGAGCTCAAAAGAAACTCAGGTATCGATAACCCTTGGGATCAGTATTTTGGCTTGTTCACTACCTGGAAACAGGCACTTGTACAGTTGGGAATCATTATCCTGATAATTATTATAGTAATAGCAATAGTTGTAACATGTATCATACCATGTGTACGGAAACTGATAATTAAATATCAAATATGTCATTTTATGAAACTATGCTGCCTAATCCTGAAGACAACTCACATGAAGGCTATAGAAAATATCTGGTGGTATATAGGGAAAAGGGCAAGGGTAAGAACCATATTATCTAAGAAATTTGGTTCTAAAGAGGGGATTGAAGGCAAATGTGACTCCATGTTGTCTTCCCTATGATGTACAGAATTGTTATAATATCTCACCTACGCACTTCACATCCTCCCCCACTGTGAGATAGGTTCACTTATCTGTCTCAGGACAGATTCTGGGAATCTCCCAGAATTAGAACAAATGTTCTAATTCACTCAGGGTCATTCGGCACAACTGCGTACGTTCTTATATGTGACGTATTACATACCCATAAAAGGGATGTTCCAGTGGTATCTGTATGGGCGTCAATGTTTATCATTTATGATTGGTTTAACGCTGTTGTTGTACAAACTTTTCTGCTGCCTATATGAGGCCAAGCAATAGCATAATAAAATTAGAGTGTTTCTCAGTGATGTGTGTGTCTATTATTGCCAACTGAGAAACATCTCTCCTGACGTCAGTGTCTCAAACCAAGGTTGTCGTAGAGGTCCAGAAAGGTCCAAATCCTTTCACCGATAACCCTTTAATGCCTGCCGCACTAAAAACATTTGAAGACGTTCATCAGCGCCCGCAAGCGTAACCAAAACGCAACTGCTGCCACGTGTTTTGCAGCCACTCAGTAAGACAAGCCCGAATTGTACGTCAACCCAACAAAATAAATCAGCACCATCCGTAACTGGTCCGCTGAACTTCCACCCCCAACTTGCTCTAACAAACGTTACCATTGCGACTACACTGTAGCATAAGCCGACCACATACCGTGCTCACTGACTGCCAAATAAATTCTGTGGATACCCCAAGGCCACGTTCCAGATCCACCGAGGAGAAGGACACCCCTTCTCTTCTGCATCTGGCACCAGTCAGCGAAAGCGATTCCACTGGAAATGAGAAAGTGCGTCAGCCACAGAATTCTCAACTCCTGGAACATGAACAGCCACAAAGTGAGCATTCAAGAACAAGCCCCATAACAAAGGAATCACTGGAGGCGAACTAGCAGGTTGTCACAACAAAAACGTATTTGTTTATTCCGAAACAATTCCCCCCACAACTCAATAGCTAAGATGATAGGAAACAGTTCCAACAAGGCCAGGTTAGTAAGGAACCACACTCCTCACCACTCGTCAGGCCACGACCCCGCACTCACTGACCCTGACAGAATGCTCCATACCCAAAAGCCCCTGACGCATCCGTGAACAACTCCAAATCAACATTGGAAACCTGCGCCTCCATCCACACTGATCTACCATTGAAACAAGACAAAAACTGCTCCCACACAAACAGATCAGCCCAAATTTCCACAGACAACCATACAAAATGAAAAGGAGAAGCCACCCCAGCCTTAGCCCTAGCCAAAAACCGGCAGAACACCCTCCCCATAGGCAATATCCGACAAGCAAAGTTAAGGTTCCCCAACACTGACTGGACGTTACGTAATAGGGCTTTTTTAACCTTCTGCAAACCGGTGACAGCAGCCACCAGATCATACACCTACCGGCAAACGGCACTCCATGTTTACCGTATCAATAACAATACCCAGGAATTTTACAGAAGTCGCAGTTTTTTTACGGTGCTAACGGAACCCTGAACGCCGCCGCTGCCGCATGTTCAATTGGAATGCAACAAAATTGAACAAGTCCGGGCACCTGCCGGTCCCAAAAACAAAAAATCATCCAAGTAATGAAGCACAGAATTCTCTCCACATTCCTGCTTTAGTACCCATTCCAGGAAAGAACTAAAGGTTTTAAACAATGAACACAAAATCACACAACCCATAGGTAAACAGCAATCCACATAGAACTGCCCCTCCCATTTGAAGCCCAACAGGTGAAAACTATCCGGATGAACGGGTAGTAAACAAAACGCCGCCTCTACATTGTTTTTTGCTAACAACACCCTTTGCCCTAACCGCTGAACCCATGCAACTGCAGCGTCAAAGGACGTGTACAACACAGAACAGAGCTCATGATCTATCCCGTCGTTCACTGAACTACCCGCCGGGTAGGACAAATGATGAATGTGCCGAAACTTGTTCAGCTCTTTTTTCGGCACCAGCCCCAACGGTGATGCGTGCAACCCTGGCAACGACCTTTCCCAGAACGGTCCTGCAACACGACCAGCCCGAACCTACTTCTCAATCTTTTCCATAGCAACCTCTGGCCTAGCCAGCGCCGAACCCAAATTCCGAAAGCTGGCTCCTGACCCCACAGAAGTAAACGGAATGCGAAAACCCTCTACAAAACCCATACGGAATAATTCTGATGAAGCTTTATTCAGATATTTATTTAGAAAAGGTAGCATCACATCCACCCTCACTGGCGTCAGACCTCTTTTGCCCAGTCTCCTGTCCCTTTCCTTTACCCCGCTTGAAACACCGGACGAAACTATGGGACCCCCGCATCCAGAGCACTCGTGCTTAAATTGGCAGTCAGAGAGGAACTTGCAGTACCCCTCATTGAACTGCCAGCAGCAACCTTTTCTACCTGCAGAAGGTGACTCTGCTGCCGAAGCACCCCCTGACGCCCCTCAAAAGGGCTGACCCCCCCTTTAGGTGCCGCCATCAGCCGCATCCATAAGCTAATATCTTTATGATCCCACCGAATACTCGGTCGGATCGCCTTCCTCTGACGGAACTGCTCGTCGTATCTCAACCACGCTACCCCGCCATAAACTCTATACACCTCACCTATAGAATCTATGTAGCCAAAAAGTGCCAAAAAATGTTCAGCGCTTTTTCCCCTACTACACTCGCCAAGATTGCAAATGCCTGCAACCAACATGCGCAGTATCAAACGATACAGATGCCGCTCCTAATCCTCCTTCTTGCTCTCATCTGGCCGTGCCCTATCCAACTTACATTTCTAAAACGGGAGTAGCGAAAAGATCTCTACATATTCATCCCGATAAATCTTTTCCCTTACGTCCGGTTTTAAGTGTGCACCGAGCAGCCCTGCAAAACACACGTATACCTTTTTGCTATGCATTAAATGGATGGCAAAAATAGGATGTGAACCCAGCCATAGTGTCAGAATAAGCACCAGTACACATCAGAGCAGCGCGGCGGAGAGGGGAGGCCGTCATGTACTGACAGAGCGCTAACTGGTCCTGGTGGTCAAGGATGAGGACTGTGTTTAACAAGGATAATTTTCTACTGGGAAATACAGGGCACTAGAATCTATATAATAAAAAGATATTATCCCTGAATGATAATACAATTAGGTGATCATTTATTATATAGAAATACGTCTATGTCAGGCGTATTTCTGACACAGACAAAGGTCCTTAGCACCACAATCTGCATATTTTTCCCACTCATGCCAGGTCTAAAAAAGGATGGCGTGGGCAGAGAAAGTGATACAGTTATGGCCATCCAGATATTGGATACCACCACCCAGGGCCAGCCTTTGGGGTGTGCAAGCTGTGCAGCCGCACAGGGCACCATGGCAACAGGGGCGCTGACAGCAAGGAGGCTCCTTGGCCGATGTAGCGACTGCCACAAATACCACACACTGTAACAACATGCAGGATGGCGGCAGCCTTCTATCACCTCCTGACAGTGCCCTTACTACTTTATAGACACCCTGCCTGTGTCACAACTTGAACGCTTCTCATTTACGAGAATGAATACCAGGCATAGTCATCTGTATTGCCGTCCTCAGGAGAGGGAGAGATGTGTCTCCTGGGATTCAAACCCACTACCTTCTGTATAAGAGGCAAAGCACTTACCTACACAGCTCTAAGAGCTCCATAGCCACTGACTGAAAAAATATGAGACTTCTACTGTAGACTCTGTTATAGCTGTTATAGCCAGTGTACATCTATACACATGACAGCTGCCCCAACACACCCAGCACTGCTATTTCTCTATATGACAGCTGCCCCAGCACACTCAGCTCTGCTATATATCTATTTACGATAGCTGCCCCAGCACACCCAGGTCTGCTACATCTAATACACATGACAGCTGTCCCAGCACACTAAGCTCTACTATATCTATATATCTCTAAGTATTACTATACAGTAGATAGATATATAGAGATATAGCAGAGCTGAGTGTGCTGGGGCAGCTGTCATGTGTATAGATGTAGCAGAGCTTGGTGTGCTGGGGCAGCTGTCATGTGTATAGATGTAGCAGAGCTTGGTGTGCTGGGGCAGCTATCATATACAGAGATATAGCAGGCTGAGTGTGCTGGGGCAGCAGTTATGTGTATGGATGCACACTAGCTATCAAAGCTATCAACGAGTCTACAGTAGAAGTCTCATATTTTTTCAGTCAGCGGCTATGCACCTCTTATAGCTGTGTGGTTAAGTGCCTTGCCTCTGATACAGAAGGTCATGGGTTCGAGTCCCAGCAGAAACTTTTCTGAAATACTGGCTAAATTAGAATACACAAGCACTGACTCCATATATGGACATAGAGTGTGGGACACAGAGATAAGTGTTTTTGTTTTTTTAAATACCCGACTGTTACTGCCACATGGGGGGAGCGGGAGGCATTTGATACTGGCACATGGGGGGAGGGGTTTGGCACCTGATACTGGCACATGGGGGTGATTGGCACTATGATACTGGCCCATGGGGGGAATGAGAGAGGCACTTGATACTGGCACATGGGGGGTGTGGCACTATGATACTGGCACAATGGGGGTTGGGGGGAAGAAGATAGGCACTTGATACTGGCACATTGGGAGGGGGTAGATGGCACTATGATACTGGCACATGGGGGGAATGAGAGAGGCACTTGATACTGGCACATGGGGGTTGGCACTATGATACTAACACATTGGGGGAGGATGGCACTATGATACTGGCACATGGGGGGAGGGTGGGAAGGAGAAAGGCACTTGATACTGGCACATTGGGGGGATGGCACTATGATACTGGCACATGGGGGAAGGAGATAGGCACTTGATAGTGGCACTTTTGGGGTGGGGAGATGGCACTATGATACTGGGACATGGGGGGGGAGAGAGGCACTTGATACTGGCACATTGGGGGGGTGGCACTATTATACTGGCACATGAGGGGGAAGAAGAGAGGCACTTGATACTGGCACTTTTTTGGTGGGGGGAGATGGCACTATGATACTGGGACATGGGGGGAGGAGAGAGGCACTTGATACTGGCACATGGGGGGGTTGGCACTTGATACTGGCACATGGGGGGTGGGAAGGAGAGAGGCACTTGATACTGGCACATTGGGGGGAGAGATGGCACTATGATACTGGCACTTGGGGGGGGGGGGCGAGATGGCACTATGATACTAGGACATGTGGGGCGAGGAGAGAGGCACTTGATACTGGCACATGATGGGGGGCATCTATGGGGACACTTACTGGCACATTATTGTTGGGCATTATGGGGGCCCATTTTTACTGGCACATTATAAGGCCCTTAATCATACCCAGTGTCACCCATAGCCAGTCTCCTGCCCCCCTTAATCATAACCTGTCACCTTTGCCCAGTCCCTTGCTCACTTTAATCATACTCAGTGTCACCCAGAGCCAGTCCCCTGCCCCTTAATCATACCCAGTGTCACCCTTATCCAGTCCCCTGCCCCCTTAATCATACCCAGTGTCTGTCACCCTTAATTTAAGGGGGGCAGGGTCTAATTGAGGGGGCAAGGGACTTGGTAAGGTGACACTGGGTATGATTAATAAGGGCAGGGGACTGGGAAAAGGTGACAGGATATGATTAAGGGGGGCAGGAGACTGGCTATGGGTGACACTGGGTATGATTGTACTTGTTTGCACTTGCACTTAAATTATCTGTAATAAAAAAAACTGTTTGTTACAAAGATTGTTTTCCTCTTTGTGTATGTTTAGGTGAACCGAGGGGGGGGTGGGGGGGGGCACAAGATTAGCTCGCACAGGGCACCTGAACACCTAAGGCCAAACCTGCCACCACCATACATTGACCGGAAAACACCTCTGCACAGTGACCGGATAACGCCGCCATACCATGACGGGATAAAAGAGTATAAGAGGGCACAGTACAGAAAATGACTAGGGGCACTGCACAGGGTGTGGTAATAGGGCACAATGCAGGGTATAAGGGGTCACAGTATGGGGTGAGGACACAGTACAGGGTGGGGGGCACAGTCACATGACCCTGTGATATTAGAAGGTCCTTATGGTGAATGCGGTTCATACGCCACCATAATGAGAAGAAGAGGAGTGAGACTGTGGTGTGATTATGTGGCTAGAGATAAAAAATGTAACTGTCAGCCAGTACAGGCCCCAAAAATTACCCAATAGGCATTAACCTAACAGCAAAGAACTTTGGATTCTGTGGCTGGAGGTACATTAGGCGGTCACAGGATAAATATGTGCAATAGAGCAGCACCGTGGTGCGGTTACACAGACGCCAAATTATGCAGTGGGTCAGGATATGGGTATAATAGTCTATAGTTTTGTTTGTGACGCCAATTTCAGCGTGTGCGGGGTACTGTCACAGGGCCCTTCAAGGGTGTTATAACGCACATCCCAGGTTAGGAATGCCAGAGTGGTGTAATGTCTCTGTATGGTAGTGATAATGGGGTCAACGGTGTCTCCTATCTGGGTATGGCTGGACTCCATGAGTGTGGTGCTAGTAGGAGTAATACAGGGATTTGCAGCAGAAATTGAGATCCAGACCTTTGGTAAAGTTCAAACTTGTCTTTACTGATTGTAACTTTCATCCAGCAAGATACAGCTTTAGTCTTAGGTCCCAGCAGGTATTGGCAAAGGTTGGCAGGAATTTATCTTCTGCTCTCTCATGTACCTGGAGCTTTGTAGGAAAGGACATCTGCTTAGTAGCTCTAAACTGTGGCAGGAATTTGGCTTCTGCGCTTTCTATCTTCTGCTGTCTGGGGACTGACTGAGCTGAAGAGGAATATGGCTTCTCCTGGGTCTCTTGACTTTACTAACAGCTATAGTCTCAGGGTATGCTTTCTTCCTGGAATTCTGGAGTTGTCTGCTTGCTTCTTCCAGCTGAGGCTGCAAAGCTCAGGCTGGGGATGATGATCAATGTCTCAACCGAGACAAGATCCTGGCTTGAATCCCTATATCTGGGAGCTCCTAGCATGCACACCCTAGCCCTAGCAGGGGGTGGGTTACACTAATTCTAACTTCCTTCCCTCCTCATGCTGCAGGATATGGGAACAACCCACTCTGCTCACAGAGGGGGGAGCTAAACTGGAATGAACTATTCCAGCCTAGAAACACTAAACTAAACCTAAGTCCTTGCCAGAACATTGCTGCCACCTGCTGGTGAACATGAGGAATGACAACAATATACATTTAACAAGGATTAGAATGCACAGTTGTGAGAATGTAAGGTAAAATTACATCTGATGACAAGGTAAATACTCTTAAGAGATTGTAGCGGGGTAAAAGAGTTTAGTAACACAATTCTGGGGTGTAACATATGTAACTGTTGACCTGAACAGGCCACAAATATTAGGTAATAGGCATTTTCCTGACAGCAAAGAACTTTGGATTTTGTGGCTGGAGGTACATTATGCAGTCACAGGATAAATATGTACCATATTTTTCACCCTATAAGACGCACTCCCCCCCCCCCCGAAAAGTGGGGGGAAAATAGCAGTGCGTCTTATGGGGCGAATGCTGCTGATTTTGCCGTATTTTCAATTATACACCCGCCGCGATGCCGCGCGGCGGGTGTATCAGCTGTGAGGGAGGAGGGGCTGGGGGCCGGCATCTGCATTTATAATGACAGCGGGGCCCGTGCAGTGACTGTACTCTACTACACGGGCCCCGCTCACTGCATAATCGTATCTGTATTCTGTAATAGTTAATTGTGTATATACCGGTAATCGCATAATCAGCGCTACTTACAACTACAAGTGCTCGGTAGGTAGCAGAGAGGAGGGAGGAGGCAGGCCTGGAGGACGGGCAGGCGGCGCGTCACTCACTACATCACGTGCCTGCGCCACCCACTGCCAGCGCCCGTCGTCCCGGCCTGCCTCCTCTCTCCTCTCTACTACCTACCGAGCGTTTGTAGTTGTAAGTAGCGCTGATTATGCGATTACCGGTATATGCACAATTAACTATTACAGAATACAGATGCGATTATACAGTGAGCAGGGTCCGTGTAGTAGAATACAGTCACTGCACGGGCCCCGCTGTCATTATAAATGCAGATGCCGGCCCCCAGCCCTTGTATTGAGGGTCATTCACTACAGGGGCACTGTTATGGAGGGGATCTGTGGATGACAAATAGCATAAGATGCTATATATGTGTCATCCACAGATCCCCCCCATAACAGTGTCATACACAGATCCCCATAACAGTGCCATCCAGAGACCCCAATAAGAGCCACCCACTGATCCCCCATAAGTGTTGACCACAGATCCCCCATAACAGTGCGTCACCCACAGATCCCCATAACAGTGCGTCACCCACAGATCCCCCATAACAGTGCGTCACCCACAGATCCCCCATAACAGTGCGTCACCCACAGATCCCCCATAACAGTGCGTCACCCACAGATCCCCCATAACATTGTGTCACCCACAGATCCCCCATAACAGTGCATCACCCACAGATCCCCCATAACAGTTCGCCATCCACAGCTCCCCCATAACTGTGCGCCATCCACAGACCACAATTAGTTCAAAACCCACCAAAAGCATACCTATTGGTTCAAAATATTTTTTTTCTTATTTTCCTACTCAAAAACCTAGGTGCGTTTTATGGGCCGGTGCGTCTTATAGGGCAAAAAATACGGTAACTGTCGGCCAGTACAGGCCACAAGCATTCAACGAACATAAAAGGCCTTTTATGCTGCTGTATTTACCTAAGACAAGAACCATGATTTGTTCTGGGTGGTGGCGGATATTTGTGGGCTGTCATGAGGAAATTCAATCAAACGTGGTCGACTCGTCACATGTGTTGAATTCCTCCGAGATCCATGCCTCATTCATTTTTAGAAATGTGAGGTAGTCCACAATATCGTGAGCTAGGCGAGTGCGCTTATAGGTCACGATCCCCCCTGCTGTGCTGAATGTCCTTTCACTGGATAAGAGGGAAGCCAACAGTTCCATAGCAAATTGTGGCAGCTCTGGCCACAGGTCAAGCCTGCACACCCAGTAGTCCAGGGGTTCATCGCTTCTTAGAGCGTCCACATCTGCCGTTAACCCAATGTAGTCGGACACCTGTCGGTCTAGGCATTCCCTGAGGCTGGATCTAAAGGACGGCTGGCGATGGGTTGGCTGAAAGAATGATCTCATATCCGAAGTCACCAACACATCTTCAAAACGCCCTCTTCTTGCATGCGTTGTTGGATTGGTACCCGCAACTGTTTGTCTGTGAGTGGAGATTCCTCTTCCAACGCCCTCAAAAGCAGAATGCAGCATTTCTCAAAGCAAGGCCTGGAAGTGCTGCATTCTGTGAGCCCTCTGTGATGGTGGTAACATTTCCACCATTTTGTGTTTGTACCGGGGGTCTAAGTACGTTGCCACCTAGTACTGGTCCTTGCCCTTTTTTGCTTTTTATACGGGGGTCCCTCTTAAAACACTGGAGCATGAAGGCCCCCATTTGCAGTAAACTGGAAGCAGTAGAGTGGCCTGGGTCCTGCTCTTCATCCAGGAATCGGATAATGTTGTACTCGTTCTCTTCCCCCCAGCCATGGACAACACCAGGGATCCCAGAAACGTTTAAAGCATGCTTTTCTTGCTCCTCCTCTGCCCCGGCACCATCCTCCTCTGACTCCTCTTCAGACTTCTGTTGACTTGTCTCAGATGGAGTAGCCCCCCCCCCCCCCCGGGAATTCATCCAGCATTGCGATTTCCTCATCTTCCTGCTCCTCGACGGCTTGATCAATGACATGACGCAATGCACGCTCCAGAAAGAAGGCGTAAGGTACGATGTCACTGATGGCGCCCTGGCTGCGACTGACTAGTTTGGTGATCTCATCAAATGGCCGCAGAAGTCTGCATGGGTCGCGCATGAGCCGCCACTGGCACGGTGACAAAAAAAAACTATCTCCCCAGAATCCGTCCTGCCGCAGAGTTTGTACAGGTAGTCATTAACTGCACGTTTCTGCTGGAGCAGCCTATCAAGCATATACAAGGTGGAGTTCCATCGCGTTGGGCAGTCACAAATCAGACGTCTGACGGGCAGGTGGTGTCGCCGCTGAATGTCAGCAAGGCAAGCCATGGCCATGTAAAATATTCTAAAATGGCTTGCTTGCAAGACGTCCTGGACCCCGGGGTATTTGTCACGTTCAGGACGTGTGCCATTCACAGCACGTGTGTCATTTTGCCCTGTTTCAGCATGCTCAGCAGATTGGCACTGTTGTCGCTCACCACTTTACTAACTGTCAAATTGAGTGGGGTTAGCCACTAATTGGCCTGTAACCGCAGAGCTGAAATCAGTGCAGGACCAGTGTGCCTCTCAGCTTCCAGGCACAACAGCCATAGCACAGCATGGCAACATCTCACCTGGCATGTTGAATAGGTTCTGGGGAGCTTGGGTGGTGCAGCAGAAGAGACGGTAGCAGCGGAAAAGGATGAGTCAGCTGAGGAGGAGACGGAGGATGGAGTAGGAGGAGGAGAAGAAGAGGCAGGCATGCATGCAATTCTACCACGGGTTACATCCTTGGCGGCCGTCAGAAGGTTCACACAATGGGCAGTAAAAGTTATCTACCTTCCCTGCCCATGTTTGCTAGACCACGTGTTTGTGGTCAGATGTATCTTGGCACCGACACTGTGTGCCAGAGATATATTCACTTGCCGCTGAACATGGCCATATAGCTCTGGGATGCCCTTCTGGGAGAAATATTTCCTTCCGGGGACCTTCCATTGCGGTGTTCTTATGGCTACAAATTTTCTAAAGGCCTCCGATTCCACCAGTTTATATAGCAGTAGTTGGCGGGCTAGCAGTTCTGACAAGCCAGTGGTCAGCCGTTGAGCAAGAGGGTTATCCGGCATCATAATTTTTTTTCGCTCTAACATTTGGGGCAAGGAGGCCTGCCTTTTGCCACATGAACGCAACAACGGCATGGTGGAAGGTGGAGTGGAGGACAACTGGGAGGAGAGAGGAGGAGAAGAGGCAGGACTGGTAGCGCCGAGAGTGTGGCTTTGTGGGTTCTGACAGTGTTGCTCCCACTGGTGCCTTCTTAAGGCAGTCGTCCCTACGTAAGTGTTGGGTTTACCGCGACTTATGCGTTGACAGCACAGGCTGCAGATGGCAACACTATTGTCAGCAGCGGACACGTTAAAAAAAACCACACTGCGGAGCCATGTGCCGGCGTCCTGGGAGTGCCAGATGTGACCGTGCATGGTGGATGGCTCGTTCCAGATACAGTAGCAGTCTGCTTTTGCCTCCTGTGCACTGTAAGTTCTGTCTGCTTCTCCTCCTTCTCCTCCCTATTTTCTGCTCCGTTTCCCCTTTTGAACTCACCTCCTCTTCCTCTCTTGTAGGCACCCACGTGACCTCCATCGACACGTCATCATCGGATTCGTCACCTTCACCACCACTGACATTAGAGATCTCAGAGTAGGCAGCAACAGCGGGAACCACCCTCCTTGAGCTGATCTCGGAACTGTTGTCAATCTGCATGCTGGCGACCACTGATACCTCCTCTTACTGATCCGATGCCAAGAATGGCTGCGCATTGGTAAGGTCTTGTAATGGATGGGAAAATAATTCCTCTGACTCTAGCGAAGGGGATAGGCCATTCCTACACCTGGTACTCAGGTTCTCTAATAGGGCCCCAGGGGGCGGCGCACTGCACATTTATGTACTGGGTTCTAGCATATTAAGCATGATTTTGATGTATCAATACTTTAAACCTTTGTAATTTGGATTTATGTGGCAGAAAGATGGAAAATTTGCTGCAGAATTCTGTACATGCCGCCCAACTCTCCTTCCTTTACATAGTGCACCACCAAACTAAAAAGGCTGCGCACTTCTATGGTACTAAGACAAATGTGCACATACAGGTTCATAAATACAGAATGTAGGATACGTAGTGTCGCTGGGTATGTATGCATTCATTGTGTGACTCATCATTTTAAAACCCCTTAGTGACCACCAATACACCTTTTTACTGACATAAACAAAGGGGGTTTAAGACAGATAGCTTAAGAACTATAACTTGTCCTGCAAAAAATAAGGCCTCATAAAGGTATATTGATGAAAAAACTAAAAAGTTATGGCTCTTGGAATGCAATTTTGAAAAAAATGTGCATGGTCACTAAGTGGTTAAAATAATAGCCTGGGAGGTGGGCCACACAAAGCTATATAACATACGTATTAACTATTGTTATACAACTTTACTTAAAAGGGTTTTGTGAAATTTTTATACTGATGACCTATCCTGAGGATAGGTCATCAGTATCTGATTGGTGGGGGTCCAACACTCAGGACCCCTGTTGATCATCTGTTTTGAGAAAGCAGCTGCACTAAGCACAGCGCCATACATAATATAGTGTCTGTACTTGGTATTGCAGCTCATCCCCGTTCACTTGAAGGTGGCTGAGCTGCACCTAGGCCACGTGATCGATGAAGTGAACATGTTGTCACTTACCTAGAAGCTGTGAGAAGGCCACGGTGCTCACAGGAGTTCTGGTGTCTTCTCAAACAGCTGATTGACAGGGGTCCGGGTGTCAGACCCCCAACGATAATATACTGGTTAACTATCCAGAAAATAAACTATCAGTTTAAAAATTCCAGATAACCCTTTAATAATATATTCCAAATTAATACTATATATACCGTAATTGGAATATCGTAATTATTTACTTTGTTATAGAAGTATTGTGGAACAATTTTCCATGGCAAACTGCACCCCAGGTCCCCCTCTGCGTATATTTTTCTCAAGTAGAGACCCTGTTGTTCAAAATGTTAATCCTAGTAAACCACTTGTGGACATACTACAGTGGGATGCGAAAGTTTGGGCAACCTTGTTATTCGTCATGATTTTCCTGTATAAATTGTTGGTTGTTACGATAAAAAATGTCAGTTTAATATATCATATAGGAGACACACAGTGATATTTGAGAAGTGAAATGAAGTTTATTGGATTTACAGAAAGTGTGCTATAATTGTTTAAACAAAATTAGGCAGGTGCATACATTTGGGCACTGTTGTCATTTTATTGATTCCAAAACCTTTAGAACTAATTATTGGAACTCAAATTGGCTTGGTAAGCTCAGTAACCCCTGACCTACATACACAGGTGAATCCAATTATGAGAAAGAGTATTTAAGGGGGTCAATTGTAAGTTTCTCTCCTCTTCTAATTTTCTCTGAAGAGTAGCAACATGGGGGTCTCAAAACAACTCTCAAATGACCTGAAGACAAAGATTGTTCACCATCATGGTTTAGGGGAAGGATACAGAAAGCTGTCTCAGAGATTTCAGCTGTCTGTTAGGAACATATTGAGGAAATGGAAGACCACAGGCTCAGTTCAAGTTAAGGCTCGAAGTGGCAGACCAAGAAAAATCTTGGATAGACAGAAGCGACGAATGGTGAGAACAGTCAGAGTCAACCCACAGACCAGCACCAAAGACCTACAACATCATCTTGCTGCAGATGGAGTCACTGTGCATCGTTCAACCATTCGGCGCACTTTACACAAGGAGATGCTGTATGCGAGAGTGATGCAGAGGAAGCCTTTTCTCCGCCCACAGCACAAAAAGTGCCGCTTGAGGTGGGCTAAAGCACATTTGGACAAGCCAGCTTCATTTTGGAATAAGGTGCTGTGGACTGATGAAACAAAAATTTAGTTATTTGGCCATAACAAGGGGCGTTATGCATGGAGGAAATGAACTCAGCATTCCAAGAAAAACACCTGCTACCTACAGTAAAATATGGTGGTGGTTCCATCATGCTGTGGGGCTGTGTGGCCAGTGCAGGGACTGGGAATCTTGTCAAAGTTGAGGGACGCATGGATTCCACTCAGTATCAGCAGATTCTGGAGACGAATGTCCAGGAATCTGTGACAAAGCTGAAGCTGCGCCGGGGCTGGATCTTTCAACAAGACAACGACGCTAAACACTGCTCAAAATCCACTAGGGCATTTATGCAGAGGAACAAGTACAATGTTCTGGAGTGGCCATCTCAGTCCCCAGACCTGAATATAATTGAAAATCTGTGGTGTGACTTAAAGAGAGCTGTCCATGCTCGGAAGCCATCAAACCTGAATGAACTAAAGATGTTTTGTAAAGAAGAATGGTCCAAAATACCTTCAACCAGAATCCAGACTCTCATTGGAACCTACAGGAAACGTTTAGAGGCTGTAATTTCTGCAAAAGGAGGATCTACTAAATATTGATTTCATTTCTTTTTTGTGGTGCCCAAATGAACGCACCTGCCTAATTTTGTTTAAACAATTATAGCACACTTTCTGTAAATCCAATAAACTTCATTTCACTTCTCAAATATCACTGTGTGTGTCTCCTATATGATATATATAACTGAAATTTTTTTATCTTAACAACCAACGATTTATACAGGAAAATCATGAGGATTAACAAGGTTGCCCAAACTTTTGCATCCCACCGTATATGCTTTAAAGATGATCAGATGCATCTTCCATTACAATATGGATATACAGCACTCTCCATACGGAGAGATAGTACACCCTAAATCGTGACCTAGGCCTCTCACCCAGTTAAGCCAGAGTTTCAGAGGAGCATGAATGGCCTATAAGTCTTCTCACGCTGATTAAGGCGCTATCCCCAAGGAGAAATAGTACCCCTAAATCCTGACAGGCCTCTTACCCAGTTAAGCCAGTACTCTCTGCTCTGCACTGATGAGGGGCAATCACTCCGAAACAGCTGTCTGCAGATGAGGTGCTGGCTTATTTAATATCCGAGTCATGTCTCAAGGCTTATTTAAAGAGCTGAACATTGACTTATAGGATATCTGCCTTACATCTGGTGGCATCAGAGGCAGAGCTTGTTAGGAGCTCATTTGCATCCATTCTTTTAATAAGGATAAACCTCACACTGTCCAATATCCGTATGATTTTGAAGGTAATACCTCAGTTGTACACACTAAATCATGGAACCATTGGCCACCACATGTGGATGCTGCAATGTGTGTCGCATATACAGTAGTTGTCCACACTTGCTGTGGACTTAGACATATGCACTCACAGGGCCTCGTCTCTCTATTTATGATGAGGAACATGTTTGTTTGCAAGTTTTACCCCGTTTCACAAACATGCATCCAGTTTTCTGCTGTAAGGAATGCTCATCCGTCTGTCTTCATTATCCCCCTCCAGCATCTTGTTTATCATGAATAATTAGTAGAGGCCTGAAAATGTGTTTTTAAGTGATTCTAAAAAGAGAAACAGAAAAGGTAAGTAAACAGGTATCAGCAGCCATCAAAATAGTACACGTATGTTAGAATGCAATTCCTTCATTGTGTCTAGATGCTACAAAGGGGTTGACTCATCACAACAACCTTGTCACCGTGCTTTGTATGGACATCCCGGGGGGGGTTCCTACTTGAGAAACCCGCTAGGATCCTTAACAATGACCGCTCTGTATATGGCTTGTTCATTCGAATAGCTGTCATGCAATGCACAGTGCTACAAGAATGGCCATATGTCAGCTTGCAATGGTGGTAATTGCTGATTCCAGAACGGGCTTTGATTTAAATAGGGTTAGGTTCATGTAAAGTCCTTAAAGGGGTTCTGCACTTTGTTTTAACTGATGATCTATCCTCTGGATAGATCATTAGCTTCTGATCGGCGGGGGTCAGACACCCGGGACCCCCGCCGATCAGCTGCTTGAGAAGGCAGTGGTGCTCCAGCAGCGCCACAGCCTTCTCACTGTTTACCGCTGGCCGAGTGACGTCACGACTAGTATCAACTAGCGTCGGCGGGGCTAAGCTCCATTCAAGTGAGCAGAGCTTAGCCCCGCCCACGCTAGTTGATACTAGTCGTGACGTCACTCGGCAAGCGGTAAACAGTGAGAAGGCCGTGGAGCTGCTGGAGCGCAGCTGGAGCGCCGCTGCCTTCTCAAACAACTGATCGGCGGGGGTCCCGGGTTTTGGACCCCCGCCGATCATCAGTTAAAACAGCAGAACCCCTTTAAGCTTGCATTTAGACAGACACATGCTTACATAGTGCATTTAAAGAGTAACGGAAATTATATTCAATGATAATGCAAGATATGCACCACCAACAGATATTGATGATGTCAAAGCTTAATCAGTGTAGGCACAATCTCAGGAATCACTACTAATCCAAGGACCATGGATCCAACAAGACATTTCCATTAACTACAGCACTGTGTCAGAGTCTTAGATGCCCCTTTATTCTGTTTTACTTAGGACCATCTTGGTCAGATTCCACTAAAAAAGACATTGGTGGCATAACTTAATACTCCTTATGTCTTAGTTTATGTCCCAAGATGCATTATTTTCATTAGCCAAAAGGCACTCCATGGGCAGTTTATACAGTAGATGGACAGGACTACCGTATCTGCACCTGACAACTGACACCTGTGTAGTAAAAACTAGTGTTGATCGAGCACCAAAGTGTTCGGGTGCTCTGGTCGAACACCTCGGGATGCTCGGGTGCTCTACCGAGCACCTGAGCAGTGCGAGCACAATGGAAGTCAATGGGAGGACCCGAGCATTAAACCAGGCACCCCCTGGTCTGAAGAGAGGAGGGTGTCTGGTTCATAGGAAAAGGTCAGAAATTGATGGAAACACCACCAAAATGGTTCGGGAACAGCATGGGGAGGATGTCTGGAAGCATCTTGACTCCCAGTTCGCTGCTGGAAACGATGTCCGAGTAGTATGCCACTTTTACAGACTGACAATAATACGCACAAAACCAAAGATAAAATTGATTTTTAGAGACAAAATTGTTAGGAAACATTCTTTCCTGTATATTTACTTGTATATGCAGTGCAAGTGCTGCCAAAAATTGCAAGGAAGAGGCACTCCGATACAACCTGTATATCAGATAAAGGAGGGCCTCATTCACATTGTGGTACAATTGCTCAGGTAGTGGGACTCCTACACTCATAAAGCCTATGCACTAAGGGAAAGGGCTGCAAACAATTACAAAGAACCGGCACTCCAATACACCCTTTATTACACATAAAGGAGGGCATCATACACCCTTGAAAAATTATGATTAAAGGGCTTCTGTCACCCCCCCATTTTTCATTTTTGGGCTAATTAAAATCCTTAGGGTGCGATTATTCAATATATAGTGCTCTTACATTTTTCTGTGGCTTAGTTTCTTTAAAAAACGCACTTTTATAATATATTAATTACCTGGTTACCAGCAAGTAGGGCGGTTGCTTGCTGGTAGCGCCGCATCCTCCTTTAAAAAAAACGCCCCCTCCTCCTGTTGATTGACAGGGCCAGGGAGAGCTCTCCCCCTTCGGCTGGCCCTGTCTGCATTCCAAATCTCGCGCTTGCACCTTTCCGATTTTCAGTCGGCGCAGGCGCACTGAGAGGAGGACCTCGCTTGGCCGCTCCTTCCTCAGTGCGCCTGCGCCGAAGACGTCATATCTAAACCCGGCAAAGGTGCACTGAGAAAGGAGCGGCCGAGCGAGCGTCCTCCTCTCATTGCGCCTGCGCCGACTGAAGACCGGTACGGCGCAGGCACGAGATTTGGAACGCAGACACGGCCAGCTGAAGGGGGAGAGCGCTCCCTGGCCCTGTCAATCAACAGGAGGAGGGGACGTTTTTTTGAAAGGAGGATGCGGCGCTACCAGCAAGCAACCGCCCTACTTGCTAATAGCCAGGTAATTAACATATTATAAAAGTGCGTTTTTAAAAGAAACTAAGCCACAGAAAAATGTAAGAGCATTATATATTGAATAATCGGACTGTAAGGATTTTAATTAGCCCAAAAATGAAAAATGACAATGAAAAATGACTTTTGGGGGGTGACAGAAGCCCTTTAATGGTCTGTTGGTGACCCTCAAAAACATTAGGAGCAAGGGCCTGCTAGTGACCCTCTAAAACATTATCGCCACTCACCATCTGTGTTGATTTCTCAAAGTTGCTGCTGAGCTGACCATCTAAAACATTAGGGGTGAGAGTCTGCTGCAGAGCCGACTCTCTAAAACATTAGGAGTGAGTGCCTGCTGCTGATCTGAGCATCAAAAAAATTATGGGCGAGTGCCTGCTGCTGGTCTGAGCATCAAAAAATTATGGGCGAGTGCCTGCTGCTGAGCTGACCATTGAAAAAATTATGGGCGAGGGCCTGCTGGTGAGCTGACCCTCTAAAATATTGTAGGTGAGGGCCTGCTGGTGAGATGACCCACTAAAACCTTATATGCGAGGGCCTACAGGTGATATGACCCTCTAATAGATTGTAGGTGAGGGCCTGCTGGTGAGCTGACCCTCTAAAACATTATGGTTGAGGGCCTGCTGGTGAGCTGACCCTCAAAAACATTATATGCAAGGGCCTTCTGGTGAGCTGTCCCTCTAAAACATTGCATGTGAGGGCCTGCAGGTGAGCTGGCCCTCTAAAAGATTGTAGGTGAGGGTCTGCTGGGGAGCTGACCCTCTAAAACATTATATGTGAGGGCCTGCAGGTGAGCAGACCCTCTAAAAGATTGTAGGTGAGGGCCTTCTGGTGAGCTGTTCCTTTAAAACATTGCATGTGAGGGCCTGCAGGTGAGCTGGCCCTCTTAAAGATTGTAGGTGGGGGTCTGCTGGTGAACTGACCCTCTACAACATTAGGAGTGAGGGCATACTAATAAGCATGTTGATATGATGGAAGAGGACAAGAAAAGAAAGATTGAACCACATACCCGTTTTTGTGGTGGAAGGGGTGCATGGGAATACAGTGTATTCAGTACATTATAAAAAAAAACACACTTAAAGTGCCTTAATGTTCAGCTGCTTTCTTCTGGTGGAGTAAAGATGTCAAGGGCAATCCAGGCCTTGTTCATTTTTATAAGAGTTAAATTGTCAGCATTTTCAGTTGACAGGTGGATGGGCTTATCAGGTATTATGCCCCCAGCAGCACTAAATACCCGCTCTGACAAAATGCTGTTGGCAAGGCAGGCCAGCACCTCCAAGGCGTAGAGCGCCAGTTTGTGCCACGTGTCCAGCTTGGACACCCAGTAGTTGTAAGGCACAGAGGGATCATTGAGGATGCTGACACGGTCTACTACATACTTCTTCACCATGTTCCAAAAATATTCCCTCCTTGTGACACTAGGCCGAGCATCAGGGTGAGGGCCCTGCCTCTGTTGGAACTGCTGTGTGTTCCCCTCGTCTGCCCTTCTCGGTTGCCCAAGGAACTGCGTACTCTGCCGCCAGCGTTGTCAGCTGAAAATTTTTCGAGCAATTTTTCCACAAGGACCTTCCGGTATTGCACCATTTTGCTTGTCCTCTCCACCACAGGAATGAAAGATGAGAAGTTCTCTTTATAGCGGGGGTTGAGAATGGTGAAAAACCAGCAATCGGTGTTGTCCAAAATGCATAAAACGGGTGCCAGAGTCCCAAGAGGCAAGACTTCGCTGTCGTCATCAGGAGGAATCTCCTCATCCTCTTGCTCCTCTTATGCCCATCCACGCTGAACAGATGAAATTAAACTTCCATGGGTACTACCCTCTGTAACCGTCTCCTGCTCCTCCTCCTTCTCATCATTATCCAATTTGTGCTGAGAAGTCGAACTGAGGGTGGTCTAAATATTACCCTGTGTTATGTCTTCCTCCATTTACACCTCTTCCTCATGCAAAGCATCGGCCTTAATTGTGAGCAGCGAGCATTTGAGTAGACACAGAAGTGGGATGGTGACGCCGATAATAGCGTTATCGCCACTCACAATCTGTGTTGATTTCTCAAAGTTTCTAAAAACTTCAGAGAGGTCTGACATCCATGCCCACTCCTCACTTGTGAAAGGCAGAAGCTGGCTGGAAAGGCGACGACCATGTTGAAGCTGGTATTCCACTAGTGCCCGCTGCTGCTCACAAAGCCTGGCCAACATGTGGAACGTGGAGTTCCAGAGCGTGCTCACATCGCACAACAGTCAGTGAGCTGGCAATTGTAATCGCTGCTGCAGCGTTGACAGACCGGCGAAAGCTGTTGATAACTTGAGAAAATGGGCACACACACGCGCACCTTCACCAGTAGCTCAGGCTAATTGGGAGAGGTTTTGAGAAACCGCTGAACCACTAAGGCTACTTTTACACTAGCGTTCAGAGCGGATCCGTTCTGAACGGATCCGCTCATATAATGCAGACGGTGGCTCCGTTCAGAACGGATCCGTCTGCATTATATTGTCAAAAAATGTCTAAGTTTGAAATTAGCCTGAACGGATCCGTCCAGACTTTTATATTGAAAGTCAATGGGGGACGGATCCGTTTGAAGATTGAGCCATATTGTGTCATCTTCAAACGGATCCGTCCCCATTGACTTACATTGTAAGTCTGGACGGATCCGCTTGCCTCCGCACGGCCAGGCGGACACCCGTTCAGGTGTCCGCCTGCTGAGCGGAGCGGAGGCTGAACGCCGCCAGACTGATGCATTCTGAGCGGATCCGCGTCCACTCAGAATGCATTAGGGCTGGACGGAAGCGTTCGGGTCCGCTTGTGAGCCCCTTCAAACGGAGCTCACAAGTGGACAGCCGAACGCTAGTGTGAAAGTAGCCTAAGTTATGGTCATTATCAAACATAACCATGCCTGGTTCTAGATTGAGTGGCGAGAGCCACAGCTTAGTCTGGTCTCTTATGCAACTGTGTATCATCATCATCATCCGCCTCGTGAAACACTAATTGCCGTTCCCCACAGTCATCTTCTTGTGACTGTGGATACTCAAGAGTTTGGGAATCAGGGCACAAGATCTCATGTCCCTCTTCAAGCGGGCTTGTTGAGAGGCCCAAATGAAGGAATGGCACTAAATAGAGCTCCTCGGAAATATCCGTGTGTTGGATCACTTGTTTGGCAAGCCTCTCCATGGTGGGAGGAAGGAGGATCAGGGTGAGAATTGTGTTGACCAGACTCTTGGCTACTGAGACTCGACTTTGTGGAAGACAGGGTGGAGCTTAACCGACTGGAAGCATTATCTGCTGCAATCCAACCGACCACCTGGTTGCACGGCCTCGGCGTGCACCATCAGCATCCCAGCCACTTCCCCGTCCCTTAAAAGGACTTTTGAGTCTCTGACAAGTTTTTCAACTGAAAAAAAAATATTTCACTCCCTATACTATCTTTCCCTTCTTCAGCACAGCTCTCCCTGACTTACACTGAGCCGAACACGTGTCATTGGGTGCTATATAGCACTCGATGACGCATTCCGGTCATCCAATCAATGTAATGCCAGTAACCAACATGGCTACGGCATTATAGTGAAGGGCAGCCAACAAACACGTGGGAAGGAGACTAAAGCACTGCGCTCGAGCACATGCGGTATTCAGTCGAATACCGCCATGTGCCGAGCATCGAAATGCTCGAGCCGAACTGGTGTTCGGCCGAGCATGCTCGATCAACACTAGTAAAAACGTAATGTAAGTTGGCATATGTCCTACCATGCTCTAGTGTAGAAACTATAATGTAACCAGAGAGAATTAGGTTTAAAAAACTCACAAATAATAAAAGGTCCAATAAACGTGGGGAGCAATGTAAAAAGTGAAAATAGGGTTTCATAAAGTACAGTACATGGCATTCTATTTCTAATTAACTAAGAACCAGTCCTGTACCTCACATAGATGCAGAGATGTACGCATCCATTGCTCCTATTGCTTTATTTTAAGCTGGCAGTTCAGGGGGTGTACACTATCTCAGGGGACGTGTCTTTTCTAAGCAACTGGTGGCAATTGAAGGATGGAACTGAGCATGTGCTTCCAGGGAGTAGGAAAAAAGAAATTAGAAAAATGGCAAACATCAGGTGGCGCTATACAGATAGATTTCAGTAAATAACACATTTCTAATTGCATGCAATTATAAAAGTATTCAGATCCAGGTGCTAGTTTGAAAAATGAAGAATATTTTTCATGGGACAACCCCTTTAAGTGGGCTGTTGTAAATGTACAGCGGCCCACTGCCCATGTCTGGGGTATTCCTTGCCCCCTAGGAGGTTTCTACTAAATATGTCCCTCTTATAGAGCAAGTAATTGTGATGCCAGTTGCGGTTAAGCAACAAGGACATTGAGTCCCCTTTTGTAGATGGTAGTATTGGTACCCAGGTGTAGGATTGCCAGAGTGGTGTAGAGTGGCCTACAATGTCTCTGTAGATGTTGTATACACGTGTCATGGTGCTCCTACTTGGATATCCTTGGATCCCAGATGTGGTGTAGTCCAAAGCAAGTGCAAAAGGGATGAATAACTTGGATGATGAAGGAATCATTGAGTTCAGACTTGCCGTAAAGCGAAAACAGAGCTTTACTTGGCATAAAACGGCAATCCAAACAGTTTCCAAATGGTATCTTGGTCATCAGCAGATATTGGCTTAATATGGCAGGCAAACACTTCTGCAACAACCTCAACTCTTCTATATCTGTAGCTCTCTCAGCTTTTCTATGTTAGCTGGGTTAAACAGGAACTTTTCCTCTTCTGCTGGAACTTAGTTTAGCTGTAGTCTGTCTCTTACTTTATATTTAGTCCTAGGAACTTCTTGTCCTGTCTTTGAGTACCTCAAGCTCTAGCTTCAGCTTGGATGTAAGCAATGCATGCCCAGGAGGGAACAAGCAACCATGTAGACTTCAGAGGCAGAGCTCTACTGGCCAACACACAACCTCTCCCTGAGGAGGGTAGGCTAGACTGACTTTCTGCAGGCTCGTCCAGGAGGGATGAGCGCCTGCTGCTTCTCTATACAGGGGCTAAACTAGACTGACCTCTAACTAACTAACTCCTCCCTTTCTAAAGAGGGCTGGAATGGAACTAGAAGTTCCTCTCCAGAGAAACTATCTCTGCACAGATTTTCTGCCACCTGCTGGTGAACCAGACACATTACATGTTAACATTACATATGCAAGTAAATACATACACACATTGCAGGAAATGACAGTAAATATACAGTACAGACCAAAAGTTTGGACACACCTTCTCATTCAAAGAGTTTTCTTTATTTTTATGACTATGAAAATTGTAGATTCACACTGAAGGCATCAAAACTATGAATTAACACATGTGGAATTATATACATAACAAAAAAGTATGAAACAACTGAAAATATGTCATATTCTAGGCTCTTCAAAGTAGCCACCTTTTGCTTTGATTACTGCTTTGCATACTCTTGGCATTCTCTTGATGAGCTTCAAGAGGTAGTCACCTGAAATGGTTTTCACTTCACAGGTGTGCCCTGTCAGGTTTAATAAGTGGGATTTCTTGCCTTAGAAATGGGGTTGGGACCATCAGTTGCGTTGTGGAGAAGTCAGGTGGATACACAGCTGATAGTCCTACTGAATAGACTGTTAGAATTTGTATTATGGCAAGAAAAAAGCAGCTAAGTAAAGAAAAACAAGTGGCCATCATTACTTTAAGAAATGAAGGTCAGTCAGTCCGAAAAATTGGGAAAACTTTGAAAGTGTCCCCAAGTGCAGTCACAAAAACCATCAAGCGCTACAAAGAAACTGGCTCACATGCGGACCGCCTCAGGAAAGGAAGACCAAGAGTCCCCTCTGCTGTGGAGGATAAGTTCATCCGAGTCACCAGCCTCAGAAATCGCAGGTTAACAGCAGCTCAGATTTGAGACCAGGTCAATGCCACACAGAGTTCTAGCAGCAGACACATCTCTAGAACAACTGTTAAGAGGAGACTGTGTGAATCAGGCCTTCATGGTAGAATAGGAAACCACTGCTAAGGACAGGCAACAAGCAGAAGAGACTTGTTTGGGCTAAAGAACACAAGGAATGGACATTAGACCAGTGGAAATCTGTGCTTTGGTCTGATGAGTCCGAATTTGAGATCTTTGGTTCCAACCACCATGTCTTTGTGCAACTCAGAAAAGGTGAACGGATGGACTCTACATGCCTGGTTCCCACCGTGAAGCATGGAGAAGGAGGTGTGATGGTGTGGGGGTGCTTTGCTGGTGACACTGTTGGGGATTTATTCAAAATTGAAGGCATACTGAACCAGCATGGCTACCACAGCATCTTGCAGCGGCATGCTATTCCATCCGGTTTGCGTTTAGTTGGACCATCATTTATTTTTCAACAGAACAATGACCCCAAACACACCTCCAGGCTGTGTAAGGGCTATTTGACCATAAAGGAGAGTGATGGGGTGCTGCGCCAGATGACCTGGCCTCCACAGTCACCGGACCTGAACCCAATCGAGATGGTTTGGGGTGAGCTGGACCGCAGAGTGAAGGCAAAAGGGCCAACAAGTGCTAAGCATCTCTGGGAACTCCTTCAAGACTGTTGGAAGACCATTTCAGGTGACTACCTCTTGAAGCTCATCACAAGAATGCCAAGAGTGTGCAAAGCAGTAATCAAAGCAAAAGGTGGCTACTTTGAAGAACCTAGAATATAACATATTTTCAGTTGTTTCACACTTTTTTGTTATGTATATAATTGCACATGTGTTAATTCATAGTTTTGATGCCTTCAGTGTGAATCTACAATTTTCATAGTCATGAAAATAAAGAAACCTCTTTGAATGAGAAGGTGTGTCCAAACTTTTAGTCTGTACTGTATATGAGATGACACTTTCTGCACCAACCAAGATAGTGGGGGGTATAGAAGAGGTGGTAATGCCACTCTGGGGTATTACAAATTGATCCAGGCATCACACATATATTAATATGTATGTGTGCAATGTGCATGTACGGGTGTATAGTGTGTATGAATATATTGAGTAATGTTTATGTATGTGTGCACCATAATGGGACCCATTTTGATCGTTGCAATGGGGCCCCCTATTTAAGGCACTGCACATACATAATATGAAGAGTACTAATATTTGGACTAGTCTGTCTTCGTTTGCCTTCTGATGGCTGCTGCTCTACCAAGATTCTGCATCTAAATTCCCATTGTGTAAGAAGGTTGCTATTCTTGTCTGGCACACATCTCCTTTCATTCCACCCTGTGACTGCCGCAGCGAGACTTTTCTCCTTCTCTACTGCATTATTAAACACCTCTCCTTCATCCGCAGGGTCAGAAAAGATCACCTTCTAACTGTCTCTCATCTCTCTGTTCTTCTCAGAGATGATTCAAAAGGTAGAAATTTAGCTGGCAAAGGATATGCGCCAACTGGTGCTTCTGGCTCCATTGTGTCCTCTGCTGTTGTCCAGGCTAGATGTTAAGACATTTTTAGTGCTGTTTTATCATCAGATTTTTATTGTTACTGTCATCTATTAAATAACAATGCATGACAAGGTGGATGCGGAACTAAAATTAAGATTTATAGTAAAGCAGCAGATCCCTAAAACATGACTTTTATTATAAACTTTGTAAAAATGAAATACAACTATGTATTGTTAAATGTAAAGGGCACCAGGCACCCCAAATTCATATATGCTTCATATAGAGGGAGAGGAGGGTGAACTGATAGCAATTGGGATCAGCCTCTCTCAGATCCACCAGTGTGAAGGTCTCAGGGTGGCATATATAATACATGGCAAAGTTACATGCCCGAGAATAATGTCCAGTATAATGCCTACACTTTTTTTAATGAAAACTTTGGTTGCCTATATTGTACTACATTAAAAGGGTTCATGGGACTATACAAGTAATAGCTTTTTCTTGTAATGGATTGTTGGGTATCTAACTCTTTAATTAAAGTGCCCATGGAGCTCCAGCTAGCTTTGTTTTTCCAGGTAGAGCTCTATATTTTAGGTAGTGGCTGCACATGCTACTGCAATGTAGTCCCATTAACTTAAAGGGGTCACCTCAAACACTTTTGGCATATCACTTATCCTTTGCTTGGTAAGCATGTTCTACTAGAGCAGGCATGGCCAACCTGCGGCTCTCCAGCTGTTGTAAAACTACAACTCCCACCATGCCCTGCTGTAGGCTGATAGCTTTAGGCAGTCTGGGCATGCTGGGAGTTGCAGTTTTGCAACAGCTGGAGGGCCTCAGGTTTGCCATCCCTGTACTAGAGCTTTAAGAAGCAGTACTACTATTCAGGCCAAAGGCCCCGGGTGCAATGATTATACGTGATCCATCTGGCATTTTACCTTTATGCTGATTTTTTATAATATAATATAGGTGTCTGATAGGCCTGGATTCAGACTTTAGCTAATTGAGATCAACCAACTATGTCAAAAAGTTACAAAAAAGTGAGGAATCAATGTTTTGTTCTTACTGCAAAACATATGTAAGTGTAGAACTTTTGTAATAATTCGGAATATAACAAAGATTACCATTTTCATCCTTTGATTTTATAAAAACAAAGGCCAATGACTGTGTGTAGTATTGCATCTCAGACTCATTAAAGTGAGTCTGTCAGCAGTTCTAGGGTCTCAAAGCTGAGAAACTCTTTAGATGATAAGGAGAGCTGTACAGAACTACCTAGAGAGATGATTAAGCAGGTTGCATGATCAAGAAATCAGTGCTTTCATCCCCCTGATCCTGCTATCACTTATGCCCAGGAGGTGGTCTCTTCATGTTCAGTTCACTGCTTTGAACACTCTCCAGCATCTCCCCTGTGCTCTGTATGACATCTCTACTGGTCTCCTGATTGGTTGCTAGAGCCATGGGCGGACTGGCCATAGACCCTACAGCAAAACTTCCCAGTGGGTCGATGCACAGGTGGCCTCTCAAGCCCTCCTCATGGCCTCCGACTGGGTACATAATGATCTGAACCTCTCAGCATTAATTAATGCTGCTAGGAGCATCAGGTACTTATGCATCAGGTCAATGGCCGAAGGTGCCCTCCTGAGCTCAACTGTATCACCATCGTCAGAACAGTGATACAGTTGAATACTGTTGCGTGATATTTGGTTCTGCTGTGCCGTTTTTTTTGTGGTACACTATGTTATTGAAGGCCCTGCCTATTTCTGTTGTCCCTGCCTACCTGTGTTAGCCCTGCCTACTTGTGTTGCTCCGCCTTCTGTCAATTTGGACCCTCCTACAACATGGAGCTAATTTCAGTTTTTTTAAAGTTCCCAGTCCACCTTGGCTACAGCTGTCACTCTTGGCAAAGGGGAGGGGCTTGATAGCGAACAGTACAGAGAGCACAGGGCACTGAACATGAAGAAACTGCCCTCCCTCTGGTTCTTGGCAAAGGGGAGGGGCTGGATAGCATACAGTGCAGAGAGCACAGGGCACTGAACATGAAGAAACTGCCCTCCCTCTGGTTCTTGGCAAAGGGGAGGGGCTGGATAGCATACAGTGCAGAGAGCACAGGGCACTGAACATGAAGAAACCGGCCTCCGTCTGGTTCTTGGCAAAGGGGAGGGGGTAGTTATAATGACATCAAAACATCAATTTCTCAGATATACAAGGAGCATGACCATCTCTTTAGATATGACTCCACTGCTATCTCAATCACCTATAAAGTGCTGTCAGCAGTTTTGAGAGCTGAGAACTACTGTCAGACTCCCTTTAGCATGAATAGGATGCAATGCTACACACAGCACATGGACAAGCCATGGATTGCTTCAGAGAAACTTGGAACCTCATTTCTTCTTATCATGGACAACCTCTTTAAAACTAAATCAAGGTATTCTGGTTCCTTGGCTCTAAAATGGCAATAGATACCAGTGTCAAGAGATAAGAATTTCCTATGACTTAAAGGGATGGAAGAACTGTTACGGGCTAACCGTCACTACACCTGTCCCTGATCCCATACCCACAAATGACACTGAGACCTTCTTGTGGTAAAACGGGCCGTGGCATAACTTTATTAACCAACATGTTCACATGTTTCTTTTAATTAAACAATTATGCATTTCCATAATAACATATATATAACATATATATATATCCAACATAACATGACCACGGCCAACAAACCCGACACTGCAACCCCTTGCATTGTAGAAGGACCCCGGAAGGCAACCAATCAAGCTGTACTCTTACTCGTCATTTTCACTTGTATCACCACCTTACCCCTGGCCGCACTCACCGACCCAAGGGCACCAATATTTCTTCGTTCCAGTAAATAACCCTGTAGGCCCAGTTTCCCAAACAGGGGCACCCAGCGTACAGCTTCAAAAACACATGAGTTGCACATTTTCACATGCAGTGCACCATTTTCACCCTTGAATTACCTTCCAGGATCCTTCCCCCTGCCTGCCACAGATGACCAGAGGTGACACCTCACCTATGGGCGTCTCGCCAAACCCTCAGGGCTGTCTCCAAACCCTCCTGAACACCTAACGCCCACAAATCAGCCCCCACATCATTCAGGTGAACACCATCAGACCGCAGGAACTGAGGCGAAGCCGCCTCCAGATCTCGATGACGCACCACAAAACCTCCCAAACGCTTCACAAAACGGCCCACCTCCTTATTCAGCTTAGCACGGGCCCTATTTACCCTTTCCACAGACCTCGCAAGTCGCCAACTCCGCCTGGCAACCACATCAGACCATACCAGCAACAAACCCGGAAAATCGGACAATAACCGCAACAGGTCCAATTTAATGTCACGAATTACATCCCGCGAACACCGAACACCGAGGTCGTTGCCACCGACATGTAGCACCAATATGTCTGGAGATCTATCCAATGCCACATTAGCCCGCAACTCGGGCAAAACCCGCCCCCACATAAGACCCCGCAAGCCAATCCACCTAACCTGCAACACGGCCGGATCAAAACCCAACTGCCTTCCATTCCGCCGCACATCTGCCCGACAAGCCCCCCAATACACGTACGAATGACCGAATATCCAAGCCAGACAACCGCTAGACCCTATAAGAAAAACAGAACAAAAGAAAAAAACACATTAACAGACCTCCTAAGAACCCACGCCACAATAACATTTACACAAGATGAGGACGAATATAGGACCGGAAGCAAGACGACTCCCAGCGACCAATCCGCTTTATAACATCCTCACCCAAACCCCACCTGGCCGCTTCAGTCGCAGCACCTATGCGAAACGAATGGGCCGCATAATCCAGAGCCGGTAAACCCACCGCCGCCAAGCACTTCCTAAAAACTGCCACAAACTGAAACCTCGACAGCACCGACCCATCCTGGTGAACCAGCAGAGATCCCCCGACACCAGGCCGCAACTGCAAAAATTCCTCCAAACAACGCACAGGGCAAAGCACCGACCCCACCAGCGGACGCAACCACACCCGAACACCCTTACCCAGTTGATCAGTCTTAGACCGGCGTACCAAACAACACAAACCATCCTCACTCACGCACACATCCTCCCGCAGCAAACCACCCCCACAAGCTTTGCTGCGAGCCAACAATTCGGAGACCCGAAAAGCCCCAAAAAATGCCAGCGAAAAGGCAGCACGGAACAAGCACACCTCAAAATCAGAACAACACACCAACGCTGCCCCATCCCACAACTTCCGCAGTACCTGAAACGAAACCGGGCGCCGCGTGTCACGACGCACAGCCCCGCGGCGATAACCCTTCAAAGCCTGCCGCACCAAGAAACTCCGGGACACATCCGGCAGCCCCCGCAGACGCAACCAAAACCCCACAGCCGCAACGCGTTTAGACACCACCGAGAAAGAAACCTGGGAAGAAAAAGACTCACCCAACCAATAAACCAACAACGTCTGAAAATCCCCACACATATCACTTCCACCAACCTGATCCAGCAACCGCTCCCACAAGACCCACACAGCTGAATAAGCAGACCACGTGCTGGCACTCACGGACCGCCGGATCAATCCCGAGGACAACCCAAGGCCACGCGCCAGAGCCACTGGGGACAAGGCAACCCCCGGACCTCCGCTCCCGGAACCAGCTGACGAAAACGATCCCACTGGAAACGAGAAAGGGAGTCCGCAATTGAATTATCCACCCCGGGCACATGAACTGCCACAAAACAAGCATTCAACTCCAAACCCCTAAGCACAAAATGCCGCAGCAGCCGCAACACAGGGGGAGAACTAGCCGTCTGTTTGTTGATCACCTGAACCACCCCCAAATTGTCACAATAAAACCTCACCCGCTTATTACGCAACACATCACCCCACAACTCAGTCGCCAAAACAATAGGGAACAATTCCAACAACACCAGGTTACCCAACCAACCGGCCGAACTCCACTCCTCCGGCCAAGACCCAGCACTCCACTGCCCTTGACAAAAAACCCCATAACCGCAAGAGCCCGACGCATCCGACCAAAGCTCCAAGTCCACACTAGTAACCGGCTCCTCCATCCACACCGATTTACCATTAAAACCAGCAAGAAAACCCCCCCAAACAGCCAAGTCCGCACGGACTTCAGCCGACAACCGAACATAATGACTCGGAACCGTGACACCCGCCGTCGCCATAGCCAGACGCCGACAAAAAACCCGCCCCATGGGCAATATGCGGCAGGCGAAATTCAACTTCCCCAAAACAGATTGAACACGACGAAGCTGCACCTTCTTCAATCGTCCCAACAACGCCACCTCCTCACGCAAGTCCTCGACCTTGTCAGCAGGCAGCCGACACTCCATCGCCAAACTATCAATCTCAATGCCCAAAAATCGAATCAACGTGGAAGGGCCCTCAGTCTTTTCGGGGGCTAAGGGAACCCCGAACCGAGCCGCAACCCTCTCCATAGTTCGCAACAAAATTGAACAAACCCGTGACCCCCTTGGACCCAAAAACAAAAAATCATCCAGGTAGTGTAACACCGAATTCCACCCCGCCTCCCGTTTCACCACCCATTCCAAAAAGGAACTAAACGTCTCAAACAATGAACAAGAAATGGAGCAACCCATGGGCAAACAACAATCAACATAAAACTGATCTTCCCACTTAAAACCAAGCAAGTGAAAACTGTCCGGGTGAATGGGAAGCAGACGGAAAGCTGCTTCGATATCAGTCTTGGCCATCAAAGCTCCCTGCCCCAACAAACGCACCCACCGAACAGCCGCATCAAAGGAAGTGTAAGAAACCGAACACAAGCCCTCATCAATGCCGTCATTCACCGACCCCCCATGCGGATAAGAGAGGTGATGAATAAGCCTGAATTTATTGGGCTCCTTTTTAGGAACAAGCCCCAAAGGAGACACCCATAAACCCGGCAAAGGACACTCAACAAAAGGACCAACAACCCGGCCCGCCGCAACCTCCTTAGCGATCTTCTCACTAACCACAACCGGACATCGCAAGGCCGACCTTAAATTACGGGATGCCACCACCGGCCCCGCCGCATTGCAAGGGATCCTGAACCCATCCGTAAAACCGGCGAACAGTAAGTCCGCCGCCTCCCTATCAGGGTACTCACTTAGAAAAGGGGCCATCTCGCCCACCTTCACCGGCGTCAGCCCTCTTCTGCCCAGTCTCAGAAGTCTTTCCCCTACCACGTTTAAAGCATCGCGACAAACTGTGGGCACCGCCGCAGCCGGAGCACTCGTGCTTGTACCGGCAGTCCGCAAAGAACTTGCAGTGTCCCTCATTATACTGCCAGCAACACCCCCTCCTGCTGCCACCCTGAGAGTCCGAGGCCGAGGAGCCCCCGGCCCCTCCCCGAAAGGGCTGCTGCACCTTCGGCGCCGACATCAGCCGCATCCACAAACTAATGTCCTTGTGATCCCAACGAATGTTAGGCCGGACCGCCTTCCGCTGCCTAAATTGCTCATCATAGCGGAGCCACGCAGACCCGCCATAAACCCTGTATGCCTCCCCAATCGCGTCCATATAACAGAACAGGGCCGAACAATGCTCCGGCGCCTTCTCCCCAACAACACCCGCCAAAATAGCAAACGCCTGCAACCAGTTCATAAAAGTACGAGGAATCAACCGGTATCGCCGTTTCTCCTCGTCCTCCTTCTTGCTCTCATCCACTCTACCCCTATCCAGATTAAACTTCTCCAAAGGCAATAAAGAAAAAATCTCCACATACTCTCCCCTCCAGATCTTCTCCCTCACCTCCGTTTTCAAATGGGCCCCCAAAGGCCCCTCAAAACATACATAAATCTCACCTCTCGCCGAATCCGCCAGCCTCACATCCTCACCGACCGCCCCTTTATCAACGCCCGCGTCGCCACCGCCGACCGCAGGCACTGCCACCGCCGTACCCGGCAAACCAAACCCCCCAGCCGCCCGCGGCAAACAAGGCGCAGAAGCCGAGGGCGCCCAGACCGGCGCCGGGGACGCCCCAGCACCAGAACCCGCCCCCACCACCAAAGACAATATACTCGCCAGCATTTCCCTAGCAAAATTCTCAGAACCCAAACCCGGCAAACAAACCCCGCCCCCCACCCCCGGAACACATAAAGCCCCAGTCGTCTCCATACCTGGCCGTCCCTGGGCGGTCCGCCCAGCAGCCGCAGAACCTCCGGAAGGCACCCTCAACGATCCAGCCGAAGATGAAGCCGGCTCCACCGCAGGCCGCAGCAACCCGTCATCCTCAAGTCCAGAACCCGAATCCACTTCACCCTCTTCCAGGGCCAGCTCCACAGGCACCTCATCCTCAGACACAGGGAGAACAGAGGAAGAGTGCACCACCTGGTGGTACTGCTCCTGTACCACCAGGCCAGAGGAAACTGAAGAACTCACAGCTCCAGCCGGAGCGCAGGACCGCATCTCACCAGCAGGGGCGCAGGAGGACACAACAGGTCCGGAGCCAGCGCAGGCACTGCTCCGCATCGCCACAGCCGCTCGCCGCCCAGAACGTCCCACAGAGGTACCGGCAACCCTGCGCGTCGTCCGCCGCTCCCTCTCAGGCCGGACATCACGATCCCTGAGCTGCCGACCCACGCCACCAGGCCGCAGCCGCACCGCCGCCGCCGCTCCAATCGCCACAGGAAGAGGGCCCGCACCGCTCACCTCTGCAGCCGGACGCACCGCCGGCTCCTCTGGCTCCACATCCCGACCAGGTAGGCCACGCCGGGCTCGCTCACCCCGCGGGACATCTCGGGGGGAGGACGCCGCTCCCACAGAAACACCCCTACGCCGATGCAGGGAAACAGGCCGGGCAGGGGACCCGCCTTCTCCCGTAGGCCCGCCGCGCCGGGCAGGATTCCTCCCGCTGCGGCGGGGTGAGGCAGGCCGCACCTGCACCGCCGACCGCAGCTGAGGGTCCCCGGAGGGGCTCCTTAGACGCCGACGAGCCCTAGGGGTAACATCAGGGCTCCAGCGCTCAGGGGGCGCAGACCTACGCGCCCGAGACCGCACAGGGGGATCCTCCGGGCAAACGGCAGGGACACCCAACGCACCCATCAGACTCTGCTGCAGCCACTCCATGCCCCGTTGTTCAGCCGCAGCACGAACCGCAGCCAGCATATCGTCCAAGGAGGCCATGATCCCTCAATCCTCAACTTCCCTCAGGCAACTAGCTGACCAGATGGACCTCCCCCTAAAAACCCTGCACTTGGGAAAAGTGACCCAACACCACACCCCTTGCCCTGCGCCTGACCTCCCCAGCCACACAAAATAATTAACCCTTTAATGCCCTTTTCTTCCCCCCAAGTCAAGCCGCACTTCACTACGGCTACGCCCCGCTCCGTTGCTTTTCTGATTCTCAATTCCTTTGCAGCACTGCTGACTAAAATGCATTAATATATGCCATGATGCTCAGCCTTGTAAGATATGTATGCAGTGCTCTTTTTTATGCAGCTTCTCATAATCTCATCCATTAGTTGTTTTTTTTTCTCCCATGTCCTAATGACAAAACCACAAAGCTCCACAATCTGTCGCTGGAAGTAGCCAGGGCTAATCCTTTCAGAGCACCAAATGTTCGAGAGGGGAGACATAGAGGGTGACAAGTGTGTACAGCGTCTGTAAAGACACGTTAGCTGGGATTTGGCAATTCCTCCCCTACAGTCCTGCCCACGCAGCGGGGGCTTGTGAGAACACTTGCCTTGGTACACTAATCGGATGATGATGTCAGCAGGTGATTCACTAAGGAGTATTTGTAGTCATAAGGCTATTTGGATCAGACTGCATTTGATCAATTAGAAGTAGACATTTTTATCACTGGACATAATAAGGTAATGTTATCTGTCCAGGGGACCTGAGGCAACATACAAATGCGGCAAATCTCATGTATACAATGGGAAACATAAAAGAGGATATAGGACTCCTTTTCTAAACACATGATATACCTGTCACAATGATGGTATGGCTATTCACCTATTTATTTACTCTATAGGGAGAATGTATCAATGGGTTTACACCAGAAAGTTGGCATACAAAAGCTGAAAATTTTTGAGCAAGCCTTAAAATCTTGTATCTTTTGGCCAGTTTCTGTTGCTCATGCCACTTTTCTTGAAAATGGGAATGGGTTAGCCGAAGGGGGGTGGCCCCCCAGAACAGAAGGTATACTATAATTTATGCCAAACACTAGTAGAAATGATAGGGTCCTGGTGTATGGACAGGCAAAGATGCAACGTTTATTAAAAGGCCGGTGTCTCTTAATAAAGTTGTCACATCTTAGTCCAGCACACTTGGAACTAAACTTAGCATATGAAACACCAGTCTTAGTGAAACTGCCCCTATAGTCATAAATTTATAGCATCTTGGCACCTTCTAGGGAGTTTTCATTTTTTTCAGGGATTCATGGTTAGACACAATGCCTTGTAGAGCTAGCTCAACTGAATTTATGATACCTTTCACTTAGTCATCCATTGCTTTACTCTGGAGAAAATGTACTTTGAGTCCATATGCAATTGAGCATCTTGGGAGAGCCCAAGCCACTTTGTGCACTCTTGCTCCTCTTGCTTCCTCTTCAAGCCCCTCCTTTTCCTCTAAGAGTCATAGGGCCAGGTCCATGCATAGTCATCTCACTTGGCCCTGTCAATCAAGAAGGAGAGGACTTACTGGCTTGGTACTGCCCTCGGTGCACTTGCAATGATCAAGTAGACCACTGCCTAAAAGGGGTAATTGTATAGATTTCTTAATATTTACCATCTGGGATCATCTATACTATTTGTGCTTTTTATGTGATTCTAAGAGCTGCATATGGGAACGCAGCTTAGTTATTGTGCCCTACTCAGCATTAAGAAGGCTTGCCTGCCCCCCCTGAGGGAGGACTGCTATGTTGTCTGATTGCATCAGTTAGAGAGAGGATTTACCTAGAGAGAAATAAAGAGCTCAGACATAGGGTGATGCCCAACAAGCAGAAGAATTGCACACGGTGTTAGGTCGCTCACCTGTTCGTGTTGTGAGTAGTCAGAACAACCAGCAGGCATATATGCTCATTAACATAAGGTGGAAGGCTTGCCAGCTGGACACAGTCATCCAGGTCAGGACGGATCTAGTCACAGTCCAAAAGGTGAGGAAAAAACATTGAATACGGGAGATAAATCAAAGTCCAGCTCTTCCACTAAAGATGATCTAAAGTTATTGAAAATAGAATCAATAGAAGATAAAACGATAATATAACAGCATGAAAATGTCTATAAAATGGGTTTTGGGGTAATGCCCTAGATAACACATTATTTGGATATTGTCATGCTGTTATTTTATCTTGCATGGATTTTATTTTCAATAAATTTGGATCATCTTTAGTGGAAACTCTGGACAAAGGTTTACCTCTTGTATTTCATCTGCATCAGCCAAGGTATCATTACATACAGCTCATCTAGTCCTACCAGGCACTATGCCTGGTGTAACAGTGAATTTCCTGGTGACAGGCTCTCTTTATGTTCCATACAGTAATATCTTAGCTTACCTATTATATCCCACTTATAAGACAGCAAATTTGCATTGCTGATGCTTTTTCCCATCCGTTTGCACATTTTTCATCATTTACAGTACCTTTGTCATCTACCATTTATTCATATTTCCTGCTTTGTTTGTCCCTCATCCACATTGGATATCAAGTCAATGACGAGTTTGGGAAGATTCATCAGTATGAGATACTGTATATTTATAGTCAATGAAATTGCACAGATACCATATGTTCTGCATCCTGGACTTTATGGTTTTGGGATTTAGGGTGTGTTTGATATCAGTCAATCACATTTCTGTTAAAGAATCTTAGTACTCTCATCTTTGCAGAACTCTTTTACTTCAGACACATTAATGGGTTTTCATTTATTTATGAACTGCTCGTTTCAGGTCTTGCCACAGCAGCTCTATGGGGTTAAATGAGGACATTAACTAGGCCAAGACAAATCTTTCCTCTTGTGTTCCTCAGCTATTCAAATGTAGAAGTTCTTTATATTTTAAACCATTGTCTTGCTGCATGACCTAATAATACTTGGTCTTAAGTTTTTAGCCAGCTGATCACATATTCTCCAGGGGCGGACTGACAAATCATGGGGCCCCCGGGCAATAGGAGATTATGGGGCCATTGTGTCTCCGCACAACCCCAAGCCACACCCACACACAGCCCCACCCATATATCGCACCGTGCCCACTTCAGGCTCATGTAGGACCTTGGGCGATAAAGTCTCAGTGGGCCCCCCTATACAATGAAAACTCTCTGAGTACAGAAAATGAAGTAGATCTCCCCTGCTGCAGTCCTATGTAAAAACACAGATAACATTAGTCCTGATAATGTGGTAGTGTTACCTACGTCCTTAGTGTGCCTCCCTGTGTCTCTCCCACGGACTCCATGCTGGCGGCGCTGCCTCCTCTTCCATCTTCTTCTTCTTGCCCTGCACAGAACGTCCTGATGCAGCTGCATCAAGACATAGGAACACTGTGGGCATGGTGATGGTGACACACACAGGGACAGACACTCAGGGACACACAGACACAGGGACAGATACACACACACACACACACAGGGGGGAAAGACACACACACACACACAAAGACACACATACACAAGGAGAGAGACACACATAGGGGGAACAGACACACACACACACACACAGGGACAGACACACACACAGGGAGAGAGACACAAACACATCGGGACAGACACACACACAGGGACAGACACACAAAGGGACACACAAACACACACACACGCAGGGACAGAGACACACACACAGGGGGACAGACACACACACACAGGGACAGACACACACAGGGATAGACACCCACCCACACACAGGGACAGATACACAGCTAGACCTCACCACACTCCAGCCATGCTCCTCTCCGTACAGGAACACCCAGGGTCACTAGTGGAGAGAAGCAGGGTTGCTAGGGGGGTGACAGGAGGAGGGAGGGAGCAGGGTCACTAGTGGCAATGGGCATTATTGCTCCTGGCACCCACGTGAGAGCCAGCACCCGGGCGGACCGCCCCCCACTTAGTACGTCACTTAGTAAAAGTTATTGCTACCTCTGGCTGCAGGAGTAAGCGGACCCCCTAGTTGCCGCGGGCCCTCCGTCCATGCCTGAGTGCCCGAATGGTCAGTCCACCCCTGATATTCGCCCTATATATTTTCGGGTACATGACAAATCAAATAACATTGCATTTTCTCAAGCCCTGGGGCAGCACAGAATCCCCACATTTGACTGTTGTTCTTAACATATGATGTACATGTGTTGTTTCACTTTTGACTCAACTGTCTATAGAAAATAAGAGATTGTTTACTGTCTCACATCTTCACAATTTGGACATAATGATTTGATGGATCTCAGAGACTTAGAAATCACTAGCTTTGGATAGGAGTCTTGGCCTCATTGAATCGTGGACTCGCAGACTCATTGATGGGAGAGTTCACAAACCCCTGGTTTGTGGTCCACAACACAGACATGGCAGCATCACGGTCGTGTGAATGCACCCAAAGAGTTACTTATAAATCGCTCTATAAGAAATAGACTTTACTGACAAGTGATTAACTCTAAAGTCAGTTTGACTTTAGAGTCACGACTATACCCTTTCAGAAAGCCAAAGGAAAAGAATGTGTTGACAGGACACATGCCAGAGTTGTCTTCTGCAGGACACTGGACTCCATCACTGTGTTAGAGCCTGGGCCACCAGAGGATCTTCTGTTACTGGAACCCTAAAAATGGGGTTGTAAACCTGTATTACAGCATCCCTTTATATTATTTGCGTTGCAATTTTAGAGGATGCAATTCAACTGAAATTTTTAAATAATTTTTGAGAATCTTCAGAGGGTTTAGAGCAGGGGTACACAAGGTTTTCTGGGTGGGGGCCACATTATCAGACTGAACCAACGTCAAGGGCCGAAAATAAAATTTAAAGGATTATCAACAACTAAAATTCTGTATTTATTGCATATTGAACACACAGTATATACCATTAATGTTTAGTTATAGTCCCAGGACCCCTACCTAATGGGAGAAATACATAAAAAATACATTTGAGCAGCCAAAAGACATAGAGATACATGTCTGTTACCACATAGTTGGGGGCCACACAGAATGGTATCAAGGCCCGGGCCACAGGTTGTGCCCCCCTGGTTTGGAGGGTGCCATTGTACTCAAGCTAATGTGAGATGGGGAAACAGCTCTTATTGTCTGAACACTGTTTGTGCAAATTACGTTAAACGATCTGGACTGACATTCTGCTGTTTGGTCTCAAGATGCCGCTGTTTCCTAAACACAGCTAACAGACTGCTTATTTGCCATATTTACAAGAGGTGGGGTTACAAAACCTGGAGAGGAAGAGATAAAGCAGCCATTTTGGAGGAGAACTTGGAAAAGGATCCTGGAGCTGTGTGTGAGGAGAATCCATCGCCAACCAGGTGTGGGAGCACCCTTCGGTGAGCAGAGCTGTAGCCCAGTGAAGCTGAGTGTATCCAAGGCCCTGATCCTGTCCAGAGGAAAGAGGATTGCTTCCAGTAATGCTGATGAGAGCAGAGGAGCAAAGCAGCATACACTGCGGTACTGCATGCTTCTTGGAGAAGCCTTTATTCGGATCACAGTCACTAGCGGATGCAGAGCAGACGCAGGTTGCTAAGACTGATCGTGCACGCACCTCATCACAGTGTTGGCGTCTAGAATCCTAGAGACTGAGACCAGGCCTGTAGACAGTTAGATAGGATTTCTGTTTGTGTCAGGCCAGTTATTTTTTTTCCCTTCATTTATTTATTTTTTATAAATTTGGGAAGGCCCCAAAACATTGGGAAATGGAAAAGAGAGCGCAAAGAGAAATTGTGCTGGAGTACAGTGTCGGACTGGGGTGCCTAGGGCCCACCAGTAAAATTTATTTTAGGAGTCCACAGTATGGATACATTTAAATATTCCCAGTAGCAAGAGGCTACTTGTTCATTGAATATAGGGTCCCTGCAGCAACTTTGAGAAGGTAGGTCCTGGGGAGAAGAGGACACTGGGATCTTTCCTCTATACTTAGAAGTCATCTCCGCTCTGATTGTGTCTATAATAATAAACTTGGGAGATTCTTTAATAATCTATCAAGTTTTTTATATGAACATAGGCTGGTTGAGGTGCTGTACATTGAATATACGTATGTAGTGCAGTAAGTCTACTGTGTTATGTGCCACTTGTGGGGGTGGGAGACTAGGGGCCCACTGGGCGATTCACCTGTACCCCTGTGGGCCAGTCTGAGCCTGTTGGAGTATGACAATGGCTGGGTGCTGCCGGTATACTTGTCTAGCACAAGGTACGGACAAGTCATGTGGGAGACAGATTAACTATATTAAAGGGGTTGTCCGGTTTCAGATCTGAACCCGGACATACCCATATTTTCACCCAGGCAGCCCCTCTGATGTTAGCATTGGAGCATGCCATGCTTCAATGCGCTCCCTTGCCCTGTGCTGGATCGCGCAGGGCAAGGGCATTTTTATTTACAATAATATGCTTCCGCCCAGCAGTGTATTCAGTGACATCACCGGCTCTGACGGGCCGGCTTTAGCGCTGCTTAGATATCAATGTATTGAGCCTTCTATATTTGTTTCATGTAGTGTCCGAGGCACACTTTGTATCTGGAATGCATGTTGACACGCAGATTCGGGAGCTGACGCAGGCGCACACTGGAACTTACTCGGATTGCGAGGCGTTTCCAGTATCTGGAATGCATTGCAGGTCCTTTTCTGGCATTACACCATTTTGCGTGTGCATAGTTTGCATTTTTTACACGCCATTCTATCTTTAGCGGAGCCATTATTCAGAGATATGGACCCTGCAATGGGGATATGTATGCAGCCTTGTCACCCTTCCCTCTTCTTGCCTCCTTGGTGACCCCTATTGTTCTTTAATCATGTATGTATATATGGAACACATTTGCCCCAGTATGTGGACCCCTGAGGAAGCTAGCTGTGACAAGATATGCGTGGGGCGTTTTTACCTGCCCACCATGTCTGCCTACCCTTTCATCTGATAAGTATTTTGTATATTTTTTTATGCCTTATTTATTAATTATATATTACTTTAGTGGCACATGAATGTTCCTATTCTGAACCTGGTGGATGTAGGTACAGTACGTGTGTTGGACATATCCTTAGTCCACACACTATGATATAATTGTATACAAGGTTTTTAAAATTTGCTTGGACTTTCTGTGTTTTTTAATAAATTATATATTTTTAAATAGAGGTGCAGCCTGTATGCGTTTTTTCTTCTTTTTTGTAATGTGTTCTGCTGGAACTTAGCTTTCTGTAGTCTGTCTATTACTTTAATCCTAGGAACTTAGCTTGGCTGTAGGCAATGCAAGCCCAGGAGGGGTCATGCAACCATATAGAACTCACAGGCAGGGCCTGCGGGCCCAGCAGAGTAGGCAGCGCTATGCTGGCCGACACACAGCCTTCCCCTTCCAGGAGGTAAGCTAGACTAACCTTCACTAACTAAACTCCTCCATCTCTAGAGAGGGCTGGAATGGAATAGAAGGTTCCATCCCAGGGAAACTTGCTCTGCCAATGTTGCCGCCATCTGCTGGTAAGCACGGTACATTACACTTGAACAGTCGATTCCAAGGAAATATATACACATTATGCAGGAAATGACAATAAATATATATATGATGACACAGGATTCACCATCAAAGATAGTGGGGGTACAAAAGAGGTGGTAATGCCACTCTGGGGTATTACATATGTCACCCACAGAACTAACAGACAGATTAACTATATTAATTTTCCTGTCACGGATGCAGTGCAGGTGTACCTCACACCAAAAATGGCTATATTTAACCCATTGAACAGACGGATTAACTATATTAATTTCCCTGTCACGTAAGCAGTGCAGGTATACCTCACACCAAAAATGGGTATATGTCTCCCACCGAACTAACAGACAGATTAACTATATTGTCACGGATGCAGTGTAGATGTACCTCATACCAAAAATGTATATATGTCACCCACCGATCTAACAGACGGAGTAACTATATTAATTTCCCTCTCACGGATTTAATGCAGGTATACCTCACACCAAAAATGGGTATATGTCACCCACTTAACTAACAGATTAACTATATTAATTTCCTTGTCACGGATGTAGTGCAGGTGTACCTCACACCAAAAATGGGTATATGTCACCCACCGATCTAACATGGATTATATTAATTTCCCTGTCACGTAAGCAGTGCAGGTATACCTCACACCAAAAATGGGTATATGTCACCTATCCGATCTAACAGACAGATTAACCATATTAATTTCCCTGTCACGTAAGCAGTGCAGGTGTACCTCACACCAAAAATGGGTATATGTCTCCCACCGAACTAACAGACAGATTAACTACTGTATATTGTCACGGATGCAGTGTAGATGTACCTCACACCAAAAATGTATATACTGTATGTCACCCATCGATCTAACAGACGGATTAACTATATTAATTTCCCTCTCACGGATTTAATGCTGGCGTACCTCACACCAAAAATGGGTATATGTCACCCACTGAACTGACAGACTAAATATATTAATTTCCTTGTCACGGATGTAGTGCAGGTGTACTTCACACCAAAAATGGGTATATGTCACCCACCGATCTAACAGATGGATTAATTATATAAATTTCCCTGTCACGTAAGCAGTGCAGGTATACCTCACACCAAAAATGGGTATATGTCAACCACCGATCTAACAGACAGATTAACTATATTCATTTCCCTGTCACGGATGCAGTGCAGGTATACCTCACAAAAAATGTTTATATGTCACCCACTGATCTAACAGATGGATTAACTATATTAATTTCCCTGTCACGGATGCAGTGCAGGTGTACCTTACACTAAAAATGGGTATATGTCACCCATTGATCTAACAGACGGATTAACTATATTAATTTCCCTCTCACGGATTTAATGCTGGCGTACCTCACACCAAAAATGGGTATATGTCACCCACTGAACTGACAGACTAAATATATTAATTTCCTTGTCACGGATGTAGTGCAGGTGTACTTCACACCAAAAATGGGTATATGTCACCCACCGATCTAACAGATGGATTAATTATATAAATTTCCCTGTCACGTAAGCAGTGCAGGTATACCTCACACCAAAAATGGGTATATGTCAACCACCGATCTAACAGACAGATTAACTATATTCATTTCCCTGTCACGGATGCAGTGCAGGTATACCTCACAAAAAAATGTTTATATGTCACCCACTGATCTAACAGATGGATTAACTATATTAATTTCCCTGTCACGGATGCAGTGCAGGTGTACCTTACACTAAAAATGGGTATATGTCACCCATTGATCTAACAGACGGATTAACTATAATAATTTCCCTGTCACGGATGTAATGCAGGTGTACCTCACAACAAAAATGGTGCTAAATAAATGGCGGAATAAATAGCCAGATGAAATTCCTAACACTCTCCCTCACTTCAGCTGCCTGCTTCCTTTCCCTACACTACTCAGAGCTGATGAGCGGTGCTACATGTGATCCGGTGTAGCGTTACACTACCCTACCTCGTGAGACTTCCCTACCCTCTGACTTCCTGTCACATCAGCGATGACGTCGGGAGGCGTGCCTTACTTTTCACCATCTGCGCATGCCCAAAAGGACACTCTAGTGAAAATCTCACTGCTGAACTTAGCAGCACACCAGGACACTGCGCATGCGTCGGGGAGCCGAGGTAGGGAAAAATTACGGTTCAGTGCGCAAGCGTGGTTAACACATTAAAATCCACTGGATATACGCGCCTGCGCAATGTGGTGGTAGGGAAAAATTACGTCCCAGTGCGCAAGCGCCGAGGGTAATTATAAATATCCATGCCAAAAGCACTTTTAACCCTTTGCAGGAGCTATTTTCATATTGGTTCTTGATTGATTGTCCTCTTATATATAGGTTCTATCGGGGCGTAGCTATAGGCTCATGGGCCCTGGTGCAAGAGTTCCGTTTGGGCCCCCCCTACCCTCAATACCGTTTCATAACACCACCAGACCCATGTACGCCTAATGGCAGAACTAAAATCTCACAGAGAAAATACATTTTGATCCAATAAATGCATAATAATAAGGATGCCATTTAACCACTTCAGCACCGCTAGGTGAAACCCCCTTCATGACCAGAGCACTTTTTACACTTCGGCACTACACTCCTTTCACCGTTTATCGCTCGGTCATGCAACTTACCACCCAAATGAATTTTACCTCCTTTTCTTCTCACTAATAGAGCTTTCATTAGGTGGTATTTCATTGCTGCTGACATTTTTACTTTTTTTGTTATTAATCAAAATGTAACGATTTTTTTGCAAAAAAATGACATTTTTCACTTTCAGCTGTAAAATTTAGCAAAAAAAAACGACATCCATATATAAATTTTTCACCAAATTTATTGTTCTACATGTCTTTGATAAAAAAAAAATGTTTGGGCAAAAAAAAAATGGTTTGGGTAAAAGTTATAGCATTTACAAACTATGGTACAAAAATGTGAATTTCCGCTTTTTGAAACAGCTCTGACTTTCTGAGCACCTGTCATGATTCCTGAGGTTCTACAATGCCCAAACAGTAGAAAACCCCCACAAATGACCCCATTTCGGAAAGTAGACACCCTAAGGTATTCGGAAAGTGAGTTCATAGAACGTTTTATTTTTTGTCACAAGTTAGCGGAAAATGATGATGATTTTATTTTTTCTTACAAAGTCTCATATTCCACTAACTTGCGACAAAAAATAAAAAATTCTAGGAACTTGCCATGCCCCTCACGGAATACCTTGGGGTGTCTTCTTTCCAAAATGGGGTCACTTGTGGGGTAGTTATACTGCCCTGGCAATTTAGGGGCCCAAATGTGTGAGAAGAACTTTGCAATCAAAATGTGTAAAAAATGACCGGTGAAATCCAAAAGGTGCACTTTGGAATATGTGCCCCTTTGCCCACCTTGGCAGCAAAAAAGTGTGACACATCTGGTATCGCCGTACTCAGGAGAAGTTGGGGAATGTGTTTTGGGGTGTCATTTTACATATACCCATGCTGGGTGAGAAAAATATCTTGGTCAAATGCCAACTTTGTATAAAAAAATGGGAAAAGTTGTCTTTTGCCAAGATATTTCTCTCACCCAGCATGGGTATATGTAAAATGACACCCCAAAACACATTCCCCAACTTCTCCTGAGTACGGCGATACCAGATGTGTCACACTTTTTTGCTGCCAAGGTGGGCAAAGGGGCACATATTCCAAAGTGCACCTTTCGGATTTTGCAGGGCATTTTTTACACGATTTTGATTGCAAAGTTCTTCTCACACATTTGGGCCCCTAAATTGCCAGGGCAGTATAACTACGCCACAAGTGACCCCATTTTGGAAAGAAGACACCCCAAGGTATTCCGTGAGGGGCATGGCGAGTTCCTAGAATTTTTTATTTTTTGTCGCAAGTTAGTGGAATATGAGACTTTGTAAGGAAAAAAGAAAAAAAAAGAAAAATCATCATTTTCCGCTAACTTGTGACAAAAAATAAAAAATTCTAGGAACTCAGCCGTGCCCCTCACGGAATACCTTGGGGTGTCTTCTTTCCAAAATGGGGTCACTTGTGGCGTAGTTATACTGCCCTGGCAATTTAGGGGCCCAAATGTGTAAGAAGTACCTTGCAATCAAAATGTGTAAAAAATGGCCTGCGAAATCCGAAAGGTGCACTTTGGAATATGTGCCCCTTTGCCCACCTTGGCTGCAAAAAAGTGTCACACATGTGGTATCGCCATACTCAGGAGAAGTTGGGCAATGTGTTTTGGGGGGTCATTTTACATATACCCATGCTGGGTGAGAGAAATATCTTGGCAAAAGACAACTTTTCCCATTTTTTTATACAAAGTTGGCATTTGACCAAGATATTTTTCTCACCCAGCATGGGTATATGTAAAATGACACCCCAAAACACATTCCCCAACTTCTCCTGAGTACGGCGATACCACATGTGTGACACTTTTTTGCAGCCTAGATGCGCAAAGGGGCCCAAATTCCTTTTAGGAGGGCATTTTTAGACATTTGGATCCCAGACTTCTTCTCACACTTTCGGGCCCCTAAAAAGCCAGGGCAGTATAAATACCCCACATGTGACCCCACTTTGGAAAGAAGACACCCCAAGGTATTCAATGAGGGGCCTGGCGAGTTCCTCAAATTATTTTTTTTTTGCATAAGTTAGCGGATATTGATTTTTTTTTAGTTTTTTTCTCACAAAGTCTCACTTTCCGCTAACTTAGGACAAAAATTTCAATCTTTCATGGACTCAATATGCCCCTCACGGAATACCTTGGGGTGTCTTATTTCCGAAATGGGGTCACATGTGGGGTATTTATACTGCCCTGGCTTTTTAGGGGCCCTAAAGTGTGAGAAGAAGTCTGGAATATAAATGTCTAAAAATGTTTACGCATTTGGATTCCGTGAGGGGTATGGTGCGTCCATGTGAGATTTTATTTTTTGACACAAGTTAGTGGAATATGAGACTTTATAAGAAAAAACAAAAACAAAAACAAACAAAATATTTCCGCTAACTTGTGCCAAAAAAAAATGTCTGAATGGAGCCTTACCGGGGGGGGGGATCAATGACAGGGGGGTGATCAATGACAGGGGGGTGATCAATGACAGGGGGGTGATCACCCATATAGACTCCCTGATCACCCCCCTGTCATTGATCACCCCCCTGTAAGGCTCCATTCAGACGTCCGTATAATTTTTACGGATCCATGGATCGGATCCGCAAAACACATGCGGATTTCTGAATGGAGCCTTACAGGGGGGTGATCATTGACAGGGGGGTGATCACCCTGATCACCCCCCTGTCACTGATCACCCCCCCCTGTAAGGCTCCATTCAGACATCCGCATGATTTTTTACGGATCCATGGATACATGGATCGGATCCACAAAACACATGCGGACGTCTGAATGGAGCCTTACAGGGGGGTTATCAATGACAGAGGGTGATCAGGGTGATCAGGGTGATCACCCCCCTGTCAATGATCACCCCCCTGTAAGGCTCCATTCAGAAATCCGCATGATTTTTTACGGATCCATGGATACATGGATCGGATCCACAAAACACATGCGGACGTCTGAATGGAGCCTTACAGGGGGGTTATCAATGACAGGGGGTGATCAGGGTGATCACCCCCCTGTCAATGATCACCCCCCCCTGTAAGGCTCCATTCAGACATCCGCATGATTTTTTACGGATCCATGGATACATGGATCGGATCCACAAAACACATGCGGACGTCTGAATGGAGCCTTACAGGGGGGTTATCAATGACAGGGGGTGATCAGGGTGATCACCCCCCTGTCAATGATCACCCCCCCTGTAAGGCTCCATTCAGACATCCGCATGATTTTTTACGGATCCATGGATACATGGATCGGATCCACAAAACACATGCGGACGTCTGAATGGAGCCTTACAGGGGGGTTATCAATGACAGGGGGTGATCAGGGTAATCAGGGTGATCACCCCCCTGTCACTGATCACCCCCCCTGTAAGGCTCCATTCAGACATCCGCATGATTTTTTACGGATCCATGGATACATGGATCGGATCCACAAAACACATGCGGACGTCTGAATGGAGCCTTACAGGGGGGTTATCAATGACAGGGGGTGATCAGGGTGATCACCCCCCTGTCAATGATCACCCCCCCTGTAAGGCTCCATTCAGACATCCGCATGATTTTTTACGGATCCATGGATACATGGATCGGATCCACAAAACACATGCGGACGTCTGAATGGAGCCTTACAGGGGGGTTATCAATGACAGGGGGTGATCAGGGTAATCAGGGTGATCACCCCCCTGTCACTGATCACCCCCCCTGTAAGGCTCCATTCAGACATCCGCATGATTTTTTACGGATCCATGGATACATGGATCGGATCCACAAAACACATGCGGACGTCTGAATGGAGCCTTACAGGGGGTTATCAATGACAGGGGGTGATCAGGGTGATCACCCCCCTGTCACTGATCACCCCCCTGTAAGGCTCCATTCAGACATCCGCATGATTTTTTACGGATCCATGGATACATGGATCGGATCCACAAAACACATGCGGACGTCTGAATGGAGCCTTACAGGGGGGTTATCAATGACAGGGGGTGATCAGGGTAATCAGGGTGATCACCCCCCTGTCACTGATCACCCCCCCTGTAAGGCTCCATTCAGACATCCGCATGATTTTTTACGGATCCATGGATACATGGATCGGATCCACAAAACACATGCGGACGTCTGAATGGAGCCTTACAGGGGGGTTATCAATGACAGGGGGTGATCAGGGTGATCAGGGTGATCACCCCCCTGTCACTGATCACCCCCCCTGTAAGGCTCCATTCAGACATCCGCATGATTTTTTACGGATCCATGGATACATGGATCGGATCCACAAAACACATGCGTGATCAATGACAGGGGGTGATCAGGGAGTGTATATGGGTGATCACCCGCCTGTCATTGATCACCCCCTGTAAGGCTCCATTCAGACGTCCGCATGTGTTTTGCGGATCCGATCCATGTATCCATGGATCCGTAAAAATCATGCGGACGTCTGAATGGAGCCTTACAGGGGGGTGATCAATGACAGGGGGGTGATCAATGACAGGGGGTGATCAGGGAGTGTATATGGGTGATCACCCGCCTGTCATTGATCACCCCCCTGTAAGGCTCCATTCAGACGTCCGCATGATTTTTACGGATCCATGGATACATGGATCGGATCCACAAAACACATGCGGACGTCTGAATGGAGCCTTACAGGGGGGTTATCAATGACAGGGGGTGATCAGGGAGTGTATATGGGTGATCACCCGCCTGTCATTGATCACCCCCTGTAAGGCTCCATTCAGACGTCCGCATGTGTTTTGCGGATCCGATCCATGTATCCATAGATCCGTAAAAATCATGCGGACGTCTGAATGGAGCCTTACAGGGGGGTGATCAATGACAGGGGGGTGATCAATGACAGGGGGTGATCAGGGAGTGTATATGGGTGATCACCCGCCTGTCATTGATCACCCCCCTGTAAGGCTCATTCAGACGTCCGTATGCTTTTTGCGGATCAGATCCATGTATCCGTGGATCCGTAAAAATCATACGGACGTCTGAACGGAGCCTGACAGGGGGGTGATCAATGACAGGGCGGTGATCAATGACAGGGGGTGATCAGGGAGTTTATATGGGGTGATCATGGGTGATCAGGGGTTTATAAGGGGTTAATAAGTGACGGGGGGGGGGTGTAGTGTAGTGTAGTGTTTGGTGCGACTGTACTGACCTACCTGAGTCCTCTGGTGGTCGATCCTAACAAAAGGGACCACCAGAGGACCAGGTAGGAGGTATATTAGACGCTGTTATGAAAACAGCGTCTAATATACCTGTTAGGGGTTAAAAAATTCGGATCTCCAGCCTGCCAGCGAGCGATCGCCGCTGGCAGGCTGGCGATCCACTCGCTTACCTTCCGTTCCTGTGAGCGCGCGCGCCTGTGTGCGCACGTTCACAGGAAATCCCGGCCCTCGCGAGATGGCGCGTATATGCGTCGTTGAGCGCAGGGCTGCCACCTCCGGACCGCACATCTGCGTTAGGCGGTCCGGAGGTGGTTAAAAGTAGTAAAAGTTCTTATTTTTTATTGAAAATATAAAATCGACCCCTGTAGCTTTGCTAGGGAAAAGAAACCACCCTTGTTGCGCATGGCAACCAATCACAGAGCAGCTTTCATTTTGTATTCTGCTCATGTAAAATGAAACCTGCTCTGTGATTGGTTGCTCCGGGCAACCAAGACAGGGCCTCATTTGTTGAAGGGAAAAGAAACCGCCCGTGTTGCGCATGGCAACCAATGACAGAGCAGCTTTCATTTTTCAAGAGCAGAATACACAAAAAAAGTATCTGCTGTGATTAGTTGCTATGGTTTTAAAAAAAACTGATATTCAGCTTCTACACGTGAAGAAACATGTCCCTGTTCACTTACAGCAAACAAACAGAGACCTTGACTGCGGGGTGGAATTTAAACAAAAGTATATTAGAAAGTTGCTAAACGTTTCCTTGACCGTAGTCTCAATGTCACAAATGGCAAATCTGCAGAGAAGGGGAGAGGAGGTGGTTGTACGACTGCACTGCTGCCAGGAACATTTGCCTTTTGTGAATCTGGGAAAGTTGGGTGAATACATTTGACCCACAACATGTGACTGGATGCATATGTAACGTGGTACTGAGACAGAAGGCAGTCATTCAGATTTCATTGATACCATGTAAATTGCAGGTAAGTAGCGGTGTCTCAAGCCCCGTCCCATATATTCCACACTGCTGCCCTCAGCCTCCCCTCCCGGCGCTGCCAGTGGCTGACGAACTGCCTGTTTGAGGGGATGAAACAGGTTCGAAAACCAGAGCTTCACTTGTAAAACTTGCAGGGCATGCTGCAACAAGTACTTCGAACAGCGGGAGAGCAACTGGTTGCTAGGGTCTCTGTCCAAAGAATGGAAGGGCAGGCAAGCACATTCCTGAGTCTGCAGCAAGAGGGGAGATGAGAGGGCGAGGGGGCTTTACGGCGGCACATCTGGACTGTATTATAAAGTACTGTAGAGGCTAGAGGGCCCGGCGGCCGGCCAGAGGCTATTCAAAGCTCACCTAACTCAATGTCTGCTTCCGCGGCCGCCCCCTCTAACACACGTGAGCTTTCACACGACTGTATTCCCTACAAGAGGGCCATATGTCCCGCACTGGCATTGATCATGCCAACAGGAGTTCACACAATCATAGATTACAATGATGCTGCGCAAGTCGAGCTTCAGGTGGGACTATTGTTTAGCACGAATAGAGAATAGATCATATGAATGCGGGACAATAGCCCATTGTGAGGCACAACATGAACAACATCAAGATGCCATGTGCTCCTGTACGCACGATCAATATAGCCCGTTAACTAACACTATACATGTTTTAGTGCATATAGTCGTGTACAAGACTCCAAAAGGTGTGGTCCGTGATCAGAGCTGAAACCGGACATAATTGTGAAGGAGATACGGTCACGGTGTAAGCAGTGTGTAGGAGATACGGTCACGGTGTAAGCAGTGTGTAGGAGATACGGTCACGGTGTAAGCGGTGTGTAGGTGATACCGTCACGGTGTAAGCAGTGTGTAGGAGATACGGTCACGGTGTAAGCGGTGTGTAGGTGATACCGTCACGGTGTAAGCAGTGTGTAGGAGATACGGTCACGGTGTAAGCAGTGTGTAGGTGATACGGTCACGGTGTAAGCGGTGTGTAGGTGATACGGTCACGGTGTAAGCAGTGTGTAGGTGATACGGTCACGGTGTAAGCAGTGTGTAGGTGATACGGTCACGGTGTAAGCAGTGTGTAGGAGATACGGTCACAGTGTAAGCAGTGTGTAGGTGATACGGTCACGGTGTAAGCGGTGTGTAGGAGATACGGTCACGGTGTAAGCAGTGTGTAGGTGATACGGTCACAGTGTAAGCAGTGTGTAGGTGATACAGTCATGGTGTAAGCGGTGTGTAGGAGATACGGTCACAGTGTAAGCAGTGTGTAGGTGATACAGTCATGGTGTAAGCGGTGTGTAGGAGATACGGTCACGGTGTAAGCATCTTGTTGGAGATACAGTCGTTTAATTCTCCATCGTCACAGTATTTAGCTACCTCATCAGTATTACAGTCACTCACATTGGTTGAATTGGCACATGGATACACATGTGAGCAGTAACGCCACGTCAACGCTTCAACCCTTGTTACTGACCAGTCACACACACCATGCTTTTCATTCATACGCATTTGGCATTTGGGACTACACCTCCCATAATACTTTACCAGCATAATGGGACATGTAATTCACAGCATGTGGACGGCCTGTTGTTACCTACCTGTGAACTTGCGGTGGTCACAGTACACAATGCTGGAGCAGCTTGTCATGTGTCAGATGCCCCTTCACTGCTCCAGCCAGGGCGCAGGCCTCAAACATGGGCTTCTTCATTCCACTTCAGGTACTTCGTGTTCCATAGGAGAACAGCTGGTCAGAGTTGTGACACAAAAAAAATAATTAAAATGGTTAGAGCAAATGGCATAACAGACGCAGTGCAGCAGACTGACGGTGCACACATACACAGCAGACAGACACACAGATTGTGGGAGACACAGAGACGGAGATTACTGAATCCAGTGAGCGACGGATTTGGTGGCAGGTGTGTCCCTCTGGATGGGGGCCGCTTCTCATCCTTCTCCATGTGACGAGATGGCTGCAGTTTCGTAGAAAAAAACATGCCATGGCATAGGAGATATAGGGAATTTTTTTAGATTTTTTTGTTTAAATAGGGTCGTACACATCTAACACACAGGCCACACGTGGTGCACAGCTCCACATCTAACGCACAGCCCACAAATATAATAAACTGGCCCCCCCAAATATGCTGCACATACATCCCCCAATATACCGTACCGCACAGACAGCCCCCCCATATACTTCACAGACAGACCCCCCCATATACTTCACAGACAGACCCCCCCATATACTGAACAGACAGCACCTCATATACTGCACAGACAGCACCTCATATACTGCTCAGACCCCCCCATATAATGAGCAGACACCCCCCCATATACTGCGCAGACATCCCCCCATATAATGCGCAGACATCCCCAGAATATACTGCGGAGACACCCCCCAATAGAATGTGCAGACACCTTGCATATACTGTACAGACAGCAGCCCCATATACTGCACAGACCTCCCTATATAATGCGCAGACAGCCCCCCCATATACTGCGCAGACACCCCCCATATACTGCACAGACAGCAGCCCCATATACTGCACAGATCTCCCTATATACTGCGCAGACAGCCCCCCCATATACTGCGCAGACAGCCCCCCCATATACTGCGCAGACAGCCCCCCATATACTGCGCAGACAGCCCCCCCATATACTGCACAGACAGCCCCCCCATATACTGCGCAGACAGCCCCCCCATATACTTTGCAGACAGCCCCCCCATATACTTTGCAGACAGCCCCCCCATATAATGCGCAGACAGCCCCCCCATATAATGCGCAGTCATCCCCCAATATACTGCGCAGACAGCCCCCCATATACTGCGCAGACAGCCCCCCATATACTGCGCAGACAGCCCCCCCATATACTGCGCAGACACCCCCATATACTGCACAGACAGCAGCCCCATATACTGCACAGACCTCCCTATATACTGCGCAGACAGCCCCCCCATATACTGCGCAGACAGCCCCCCCATATACTGCGCAGACAGCCCCCATATACTGCGCAGACAGCCCCCCATATACTGCGCAGACAGCCCCCCCATATACTGCGCAGACAGCCCCCCCATATACTGCGCAGACAGCCCCCATATACTGCGCAGACAGCCCCCTCAATATACTGCGCAGACAGCCCCCCATATACTGCGCAGACAGCCCCCCATATACTGCGCAGACAGCCCCCCATATACTGCGCAGACAGCCCCCCCATATACTGCGCAGACAGCCCCCATATACTGCGCAGACAGCCCCCCCCCATATACTGCGCAGACAGCCCCCCCCATATACTGCGCAGACAGCCCCCCCATATACTGCGTAGACAGCCCCCCCATATACTTTGCAGACAGCCCCCCCATATAATGCACAGACAGCCCCCCCATATAATGCGCAGTCATCCCCCAATATACTGCGCAGACAGCCCCCCATATACTGCGCAGACAGCCCCCCCATATACTGCGCAGACAGCCCCCCCATATACTTTGCAGACAGCCCCCCCATATAATGCGCAGACAGCCCCCCCATATACTTTGCAGACAGCCCCCCATATACTTTTCAGACAGCCCCCCCATATACTTTTCAGACAGCCCCCCCAATATACTGTGCAGACAGACCCCCTATATAATAGAACCTATATATAAGAGGACAATCAATCAAGAACCAATATGAAAATAGCTCCTGCAAAGGGTTAAAAGTGCTTTTGGCATGGATATTTATAATTACCCTCGGCGCTTGCGCACTGGGACGTAATTTTTCCCTACCACCACATTGCGCAGGCGCGTATATCCAATGGATTTTAATGTGTTAACCACGCTTGCGCACTGAGCCGTAATTTTTCCCTACCTCGGCTCCCCGACGCATGCGCAGTGTCCCGGTGTGCTGCTAAGTTCAGCAGTGAGATTTTCACTAGAGTGTCCTTTTGGGCATGCGCAGATGGTGAAAAGTAAGGCACGCCTCCCGACGTCATCGCTGATGTGACAGGAAGTCAGAGGGTAGGGAAATCTCACGAGGTAGGGTAGTGTAACGCTACACCGGCTTGCATAGAGGCTGGGTCACATGATGCACTGGCCAATCACAGCCATGCCATTACTAGGCATGGCTATGATGGTTTCTAAGTGCCCACAGCTTTAAAGCTTGTTGATTGGCTGCCCTGCAGAATTTCAACAAGCTTTATTAAATGCCTGAACACCAAACTCAAACCCGAACTTTTGCGGCAAAGTCCAGGTACCCGAACTCACAAAGTTCGGTACGGACCCGAACTTTGCAGATCGGGTTCACTCAACACTATTTGTAAGCTGTTGTGTTAGCCCGTACCATACACCCAAACAGTTGTTCTTAATTTTTTTAGGGTAAGAACAGGTAAGGAGTGGCTGTTAGTTGTGCTCGCCAGTAGGTAATTTACCGCACTTTCCTTCTGCATCCATCGGAGGGCGCTGCGCTGTGCAGCACAAGGGTCTCAGTCTTCGGGCTGGGTGTATGTAAATTTATTGTGTGTTCCCAGCATTTGTGGTTGTGGTCATTGCCACATTTAAGTAAAATACTGTTTTGGCAAAAGCTGGTGTCAGAGTTGCTTTCCTTGTTCGTGACTTCGCTGTATCCTGGGGAGCCCACCCAGGTACACGGCTTACACTAATATGATAGAGGTAAAAGGCTTTATAGGACAAAATACGCATCTTTCTGTTAACTATTTCTGTGCCTAAAATCATTTCAAACTAATTCAGGGTCCAGCAATGACATTTTCTAAGACAACATTCCCATGCACTACTGCTACACCATGGTACCAGGTGGTGAAAATATGTCCACATTTCGATGGAACTCCCTCCAGAATGAGGACATACACAGTGTGAACCACTGCTATGTTCCTCCATTGAAGAAGTGCACTTCCAGATTATATATCTTTCCAGATTATATTTCATAAAGAAGTAATATTATTTTGCCCATCATCTGTCGTGCTTCATTCCTGGTTAGTCTTTCAGCCTACAAAGACACTCTCTGTATTTTTTGCTTAACTGTTTTATTTATGCAACATCTTAACTGGTGAAATTGTTTTTCCTGAATTACCACTTATTAAAAATGCCCCCTACCACTAAACCCTTTCAGAAAGATAAAGCATGTGTTGACACGCCACATGCCATTTACATATACAACACTGCAAAGCTGTAGGTACATTTTGTATTTGCAAGCCATGTGCAATTGACACATATAGCACTAGAGCTATTGGTCACTGCAATGACTCAAAAAATACATTTTTGCTGCTATATGTCATAAGTAAGTGGGTCCTGAATCTACTCTGCTACAGTCACACCAGGTAAAACAATATGGCACTGCTGCCTTCTAGTGGTTATTTACTGAAGTACAATGTGTTTCAGATCATTCTACACTCATTGACAAAAAAAAAAATATAATGCACCAAGAAAGATATATTGGAAATGAATGACACTTTCAGTGTGTGAATGTAATGATCATATATGTAAGTGAGTACAGTATTAGAGTGAAAGGATAAGTTTATTGAGGAAAACTGTACAATTGAAAGGACGTTCTAGCACCATGTTAGCCCACCTCTAGCCTGTATACAAGATAAGATATGGTTAGGAATGGAGTCATACAGTACCGTATATTTTACATACCGTATATTATCTTGGTGTCCCAGCTGGTCCTTTAATTGGTCGATTGGGTAGCAATAAATCTGGCGACGGGCAGGCCAAGGACATGTTGCAATCTGGCGGAGACATTCCTGGGAAACTCTTGCAGTGTCTGGGTGAACATTATCCTGCTGAAATATGCCAGCTGCAAGCCATGAGAGACATCACATGTGGCTGCAGGATGTCCTGCTCATACCGCCTAGCTATTAGTATCATGCCTTCAGCAAGTTTATTGTTAATTTATGCAAAACTTTCATACATAGTTAATATGGTTTTTGTATCATTCTTTGTTGATTGTGTAACAACTCCATCGAGTGGCCGTTTTAAATAAAATTGCAGCTATTCATACTACAAGTTTGGTCTACTTCAGCTTCCATATCTTAGTGACATCATCATCCCTGCACATAGCAGCCATTTTCTTTATTCACAGTCATCACTGCCTGAGGATAGCACATGGTGTAGAAGTCTCTTGAGTCATCCTCTACATCTAAGCTCACGGTAGCATCGCTGGTATGTCACATAGCCACATTACAGCCTGTTTTCATATATAGTTTGCATATCCTTTTCCTTTCCTTTATAACAGCTTACAGTTAGCAGCTAGGGACCATGCTTGTTATGCAGATAGGAAACATGCTCTGGTTTAGATATGCCTCTGTGTTTGTATGTGCATTGCTATGCACAGACGTGTATTATAGGCATTACTATATGTCAGACCCCATTAGTAAGCGCATAGTTTTTTCTGTTCCCAGTTTTACAGCGCATCTACATCCTTGCAATAAAGATAAAGTTGGACATTACTCCATTGTCAAATCATTGCCAGGATAAGGTTTAGCTGTGGCCTATAAACTGTACAACTCAATTGAAAAACATACTGAAATCTTTTATATAGAGGGAATAAAAAAATATAAAAATAAAATAATATGGTTGCATAAGTGTGCACACCCTTAAACTAATACTTTGTTGAAGCACCTTTTGATTTTATTACAGCACTTTTTTGGGGTATGAGTCTATTAGCATGGCACATTTTGACTCCAAATCTGTCAGATTGCGAGGGCATCTCCTGTGCACAACCCTCTTCAGATCACCCCCACAGATTTTCAATCAGATTCAGGTCTGGGCTCTGGCTGGGCCATTACAAAACTTTAATCTTCTTCTGGTGAAGCCATTCCATTGATTTGGATGTATGCTTTGGGTCATTGTCATGCTGAAAGATAAAGTTCCTCTTCATGTTCAGTTTTCTAGCAGAAGCCTGAAGGTTTTGTGCCAATATTGACTGGTATTTGAAACTGTTCATAATTCCCTCTAGCTTAACTAAGGCCGCAGTTCCAGCTGAAGAAAAACAGGCCCAAAGCATGATGCTGCGCCCACCATGCTTCTCTGTGGGTATGGTGTTCTTTTAGTGATGTGCAGTGTTGTTTTGGGGCCAAACATATCTTTTGGAACTATCGCCAAAAAGTTCAACCTTGGTTTCATCAGACTATAACACCTTTTCCCACATTCTTCAGATGTGTTTTTGCAAAATGTAGCCTGGCTTGGATGTTTTTCTTCGTAGGAAAAGGCTTTCATCTTGCCACTCTACCTCATAGCCCAGACATATGAAGAATACGGGAGATTGTTGTCACATGTACCACACAGCCAGTACTTGCCAGATATTCCTGAAGCTCCTTTAATGTTGCTGTAGGCCTGCTTACGAGCTAGATACAAGGAACTGCGACTCCATGGCCGCAGAAAAACAACGGCTTCTTACAAGCTAGATACTAGAATCTGTGATTCCTCAAACCCTGCGAGTCAACAACCTCTAACAGGCTGGACCGCATGGTACTGAACCCTGCAAGGTGCAGCATCGTCATCCACGACATTTGCAAGTGTGCAAACCTGTTTGCAGTGCCATTATGTCGTCAAGAGAATCCGAACTGTACGAGACAAGGTCTTGCATCTTGGCTAGCTCCAGAAGTTCAAAGAGATCAGTGAGCGGCTCTACGGTTGCCATTGCCCACGCAAAAGCTGAAGCCGCCAAAACCCATGCGACATTTGCCAAGCAAGAAAGACAGTTAAAGGTGGAGAAGGCTTGTATGGAAATGGAGAAAAAACACATGGAAGCAGCCCTGGCTGAACAACAAGCTAACTGTGGAAAAGGCAGCTGCAGCTGCTGTTGCAGAGGCAGAGGCGTTAGAAGAAGCAGCAAACTCTGCAAGTGATAGACCCAGCAGCATAGTTGGACCTAAACCTGATCATGACGATAACTTGCAACGCACTTCAGATTACGTGATGCAGCATGCAGAGTCGGATGACAGCCTAAATTCAAGTTCAAAAGCAGCGTCAACCCCTGCTGAAGAACTCAAACAGGTGCCTGTCACACAACAAGTGACCAAAGTTAACCAAAAGCCCTGCTTTTAATGAGACAACAGTTTCATAGGACTTCAACCCCCAACGCAACCTGCATTCAGGCCTACAAATGATCGCAGTATAGTAAAATCCTTTAAGAAAGAACAAGTATACGGTGACTATTACAGCAACGTCCACCAAACAAAGATCTAGGTATGTCAGAGTTTCTGAAATTCCTTGCACGACGTGAGTTAATAACCAAGGGGCTCTCCTAGTTTGATGACAGACCTGAAAGCTATAGGTCATGGCGATCATCATTCAGAAATACAATCAGAGACCTAGATCTATCTGCATGTGAGGAAATTGATCTTCTTGTCAAGTGGCTAGGAAATGAATCAGCAGAGCATGCAAAATGGATTAAAGCCATTAATATTAACTACCCGAGCACTGAGTTAAATATATGGGAGAGACTTGAGGACTGTTGTGGCTCACCAGAAGTGATAGAGAACGCACTCTTCAAAAGAATTGAGGATTTCCCCAAGATCCAGAACAAAGAGAACTGAGTGACCTGCTGACAGAGCTTGCCAAAGCTGAAGGAGATTTACAAGGTCTGGAATTCTTAGATACTGCACGTGGTGCAAACCCCATAGTGCAAAAACTATCTTATAACCTGCAAGAGAAGTGGATTGCTCAAGGTTCCAGGTACAAGCAACAGCACAACGTCCCATTTCCTCCATTCTCATTCTTTGTGGACTTCGTGCACCAGCAAGCAAAGACTAGGAATGATCCCAGCTTTGACTTCTCGATGTTTGACACCACCTACCTCAAACCAGGTAGGCCTGTCTTACTCCGTAACATGAAAGGTACACCTGTTGCAGTACACAAGACTAGTGTATCTTCCAAAGACCCCTCAAACAAAACCTACAGTACCTCAGTGACTGAGAACATCCTAACAATGGACCCATGCAGAGAATGTCCTCTACATAAGAAACCACACTCATTGCTGAAACAGGGGGCGTAGATAAGAGGGGGGATAGGGGGTTCAACCCCCCCCCCCCAGAGTGTCTGTGCCTGCAATAGCGGCGCGGGCAGTGCGGCACACAGAGAGGTGTTGGAGGTTGCAGGACGGGGCCGGGCAGCGCAGGGGTGAAGGTATGACGGCACAAGTAACTCACAGACACACACAGGGCAGCCAGGCAGGGATGACGCTGATGATCACATGGCATGCACGCTACCTTCAGGCTCCACCTCCTGCCTGTCGTACGTCTGGACCCAGCCAGCTTCCTGCCTGCCTGCTACTTCTGGGCGGCGGCTGACAGAGCACAGAGCATGGAGATCTCTGAAGATTAGAAGAGAGAGAGAAGAAAGAAAAATAAGTAGTTTGAGAGAGAGAGACAGAGAGAGACTCTGGAGCACTAGTGTAAGTAAAAGTAATAGTTAAAAAAGAAAATCAAGAAGATTCAAAGCCCACCCCCACCCCCCACACCAGGCTACAGACAGTGTGAATTCATATATTTAGTCCAGTCCCCAGACTCTTATGAATTGAGGGAACTGGCCACCACCATGCTGGTACACATCACTTATTGTGAAGGCTGCATGGTTTGATGTATTTTTTCTAGTCTGTCAAACTCTAGTCTCCTCAACAATAAAGAAACGCAATTTCTTATGGAAATTACAAGAGTAAGCTAGCATGTGATGTGTCATGCGTGCCATAGACTGCAGTGCCTCCAGACTGGAGTGGGTAGGTACCAATTACGAGTCTTTTTAAAACATGTTTTTTTCCATATGGTGTCAAACAACTAAATCGGTATTGCTCAAGGTAAAGGATTGGTTTAGGAATGATATGGCTGGTATATTTTTTTCAAACCCTGGTGTGTCTGCTAGATAAAGTCTTATAATTTGAGAAAGCTGAACCCCCCCAGGAAAAAAATGTATCTACGGCCCTGTGCTGAAATGCAGAGGAATTAGAGAAAAACCTCTTAGAGACCGCAAAACTTTCCTCAAAGAGAACCACATTTGTTACTGGTGTTGTGCATCAACTTCTCATCTTGCAAAAGACCATAAACATCAAATGCTCTGAATGCAACAGTGAAGAGCACAATACAGCCTTACACCCTGGGTCAGCTACATGGACTTTCACACCCTCAGAACAGGCTGTAGAGCACGGCGGGGAGGAGAGAGACACAGTACCTCCTGAAGTGACACCCCAGTGCACCGAAGTCTGCGGAAAAGGTCTTAGTAACAAATCTTGCAAGATCTGTCTTCTCACAGTTTACCCTATTGGACATAAAGAGAAAGCGTTAAGATTGTATGCCATCCTTGATGATCAGAGCAATAGATCTCTTGCTAACTCGACTTTCTTTGATATCTTCAATATTAAAGGACACAGCTCTCCAGATTCACTTAAAACTTGCACAGGTGTGAGTGAAGAAAAAGGCAAAAGAGCTACTGGCTTCCAAATCGAATCCATAAATAGTGAAGCATCCCTACCTTTACCTACCTTGATTGAATGCAATCGGATGCCAAACAATAGAGAAGAGATTCCTATACCTGAGGCAACATTACATCATGGACATCTAAAATCCATACCACATCTCATACCTGCACTCGATCCAGAGGCCCAAATAATGCTTCTGCTTGGAAGAGATATCATAAGAGTCCACAAGGTGAGGAAACAAATAAACGCAATTCTCCATATGCCCAGAAGCTTGACGTAGGGTGGGTCATTATAGGTGATGCCTGTCTAGGAAAGGTTCACAAGCCTACCACAGTGAATTCTCTTTACACAAATACCTTGGCGAACAGATGTCCATCCCTCTTTCAGCCTTGTCCTAACAGGTTCCTTGTAAGAGAGAAGCTGGCAAGTGTACTATATCCTGACTTTTCAGAAATCGAGAACCATCCTTGTGGTGAAGACCAAGACCACTTGGGGTTCAAGGTGTTCCAGAGGACAAAGGAAGACCACAAGATATCTCCCTCTATTGAAGATGATGCCTTCTTAAACATAATGGAGCAAGGATTCTTCAAGGATAAAACGAACACCTGGGTTGCACCACTACCTTTCAAAACACAGAGATGCTGTCTTCCCAACAACAGAGATCAAGCCTTTAAACGCTTCTGTTCACTCCAACGCAACTTCCAGAAAAGACCAGAAATGATGGAACATTTTTTCTTATTCATGGACAAGATTTTGCAGAACAGTCATGCAGAAGTAGCTCCACCCCTAAAAGAAAAGGAAGAATGCTGGTACTTACCAATCTTTGGCGTTTACCACCCCAAGAAGCCAGGACAAATCCGAGTGGTATTTGACTCTAGTTCACAATATGAGGGAGTCTCTCTCAATGATGTTCTTTTAACAGGACCAGACCTCAACAACACACTTCTCGGTGTCCTCATCAGATTCCGCAAAGAACCCATTGCTGTAGTTGCAACAACAAATGTTCTATTGTGTCCTAGTTAAAGAAGAGCACAGGAACTTCTTAAGATTTTTTTGGTTCAAGGACAACGACCCTACCCAAGACATCATAGAATATCGCATGAAGGTGCATGTTTTTGCCAACAGCCCATCTCCTGCAGTCACTATTTATGGACTAAGACTTTCTGCCCAAAAAGGTGAAAAAGTCTATGGAGAGGACGTTAAGAAGTTTGTTGAAAGAGACTTCTATGTAGATGATGGCTTAAAGTCGCTTCCCTCACCAGAGGCCGCAATTGGTCTACTCAAAAGGATTCAAAGGATTATTTCCTGTTCAAACCTCAGGCTACATAAGATAGCTTCAAACAGCAAAGTTGCTATGGAGGCCTTTCCTACTCAAGATCATGCCAGTGATTTGAATGATCTAGCGCAGCCTAGGGCTCAGCTAGGACCTCAAGTCTGACACCTTTACTTTTTCAGGTTGACCAAGAACAGAAACCCTTCACACGACGTGGGGTCCTGTCCACCATCAACAGTCTATACGATCCACTTAGATTTGCAGACCCTGTGATCATCCAAGGTAAGACTCTGCTCAGGGAGCTAACCACAGATATATGTGATTGAGATTCACCACTTCCCTCAGAGAAAGAGGCACTATGGGTAACATGGAGGGTCTCTCTAAAGGCATTATCTAACGTGCGTATACATAGGCCATTTGCCCACTTCTCTCCTGCTGAGGTTCAGTTCAAACAGCTGTGCGTGTTTTGTGATGCCTCAGTAAAAGCAATCGCTGCAGTCATTTACCTTAAAACTATAAACATTAAAGGCCAGGTCCAAATTGACTTTACAATAGGCAAAGCAAAGCTGGCACCAAGTCCTGAGCTTACCACTTACCATACCAAGATTGGAACTTTGTGCTGGTGTTCAAGCAATGGAGCTAGCAGATCTTGTTGTGTCTGAAATAGATGTAAATCTTGATAGTACAGTATTTTATACAGACAGCAAAGTAGTGTTGGGCTGCATTTACAATGAGACTAGCAGATTTTATGTCTATGTTCATAACAGAGTTCAAAGAATCAGGAGGTCTACACAGCCTACCCAGTGGCACTATGTACCAACTGACCTCAACCCTGCAGACCATGCTATAAGAGCTGTTCCTGCAGCCCACCTTAAAGATACCACATGGCTCACAGAACCACCATTCCTCTACAAACCTGTCCTTGGCACTCGTCAGAAAGATACATTTGAACTACTGGAACCAAATCTTGATGCAGAGATTCGTCCTCATGTTTCTGTACTCACACCACAAAAGTTTCTAACAGAGAGCTTGGATTCAACAAGTTTTCTACATGGAGATCACTGAACAGAGCTATAGCTGGCTTGATCCACATAGCCAAATCTTTCAGAGCCACACCTACAGGATCCAGAGCACTGCAAAGGTTGGCATTATTGTCACAAAGCTCATACAGTAGATGAGCTCACCCAGGCAAGAGATGTTATCATCCGTTGTATCCAACACAAAGTTTATGCTCAAGAACTTGGACTCATCCGAAATCAAAAGGGTGTTCCTAAAGACAGTTCCCTCAGGAGACTTGACCCCTTTATAGATGCTAATGGACTGTTGAGAGTTGGAGGACGTATTTCAAATGCAAAACTTGAGAGTAATCAATGTACTCCTATAATACTCCCAAGCAATCATATTGCATCCTTACTTATGCAACACTACCATGAGAAGACTAAACATCAGGGATGTTTGTTCACTGAAGGCGCTTTACATACAGCTGGATTCTGGATAATGGGAGCCAAAAGACTTGTGAGTAGTCTAATTTTCAAATGTGTCACTTGCCAAAAACTACGGGGTATGTTTCAGTCACAAAAGATGGCTAACCTCCCTGCTGACCGTCTCAGTACAGAACCCCCCCCCCCTTTATTAAGGTTGGTCTTGACGTGTTTGGTCCCTGGGTTGTCACCACATGACACACTAGAGGAGGCCATGCAAACAGTAAATGCTGGGCGGTTATATTTACGTGCATGAGTATCAGGGCTGGGCATATAGAAGTTATCGAGTCTTTAGATACATCCAGCTTTATAAATGCTGTCAGACGTTTCATTTCCATTAGAGGCCCAGTTAAACGTATCCGCTCTGATAGGGGTACCAACTTCGTTGGAGCCTGCAAAGAATTGTATATCCCCTCATACATGGATAGTGATCATGTAGAGAGATATCTGGCTGACCAAAACTGCATATGGTCATTCAATCCCCCACACTCTTCCCACATGGGAGGCTCTTGGGAGCGTTTGATTGGCTTAGTCTGCCGGATCCTTGATTCTGTCTTTTTAGAGCTGGGAACTTCAAATCTCACTCATGAGAACCTCTCAATCTTCATGGCCGAAGTAGTGGCGATCATAAATGCCAGACCTTTGACCTTAATATCCAATGAGCCTGAGGATCCTTTCTTGCTCAACCCTTCCATTCTTCTCACCCAAAAGGTCGGTACAACATCAGCATCCCCTGGCGAGTTTAGTACTAAAGACTTGTACAAATGTCAATAGAGACGAGTGCAAACCCTAGCAGATGCCTTCTGGAATAAATGGAGAAAATAATACCTCTCTACACTACATGTCCGGAATAAATGGCAAACCAGCAAACCCAACATGGAGGTTGGTAATGTTGTACTTGTCAAAGACCCTCTGTCAAAAAGAAATGACTGGCCTTTGGGACTGATAACCAAGGTGTTCCCGAGTGAATATGGAAAGGTCAGAAAGGTGGAAGTTAAAGTCTGCAGGCAACATGAGCCTAAACTCTTCCTCAGACCTGTTACTGAACTGATTTTGTTGCTCTCTCCAGAAGTGACTTAATGTGGTATCCTACAGATACCAGACGGGGAGTGTCATGCCTTTAGCAAGTTTATTTGTTAATTTATGCATAACTTTCATACATAGTTAATATTTTTTCTGTATCAGTCTCTGTTGATTGTGTAACAGCTCCATCTAGTGACCGTTTTACATACAATTGCAGCTATTCATACTACAAGTTTGGTCTACTTCCATATCTTAGTGACATCATCATCCCTGCACATAGCAGCCATTTTCTTCATTCACAGTCATCACTGCCTGAGGATAGCACATGGCTTATAAGTCTATTGAGTCATCCTCTACATCAGGCATTCTCAAACTGCGGCCCTCCAGCTGTTGTAAAACTACAACTCCCACAATGCCCTGCTGTAGGCTGATACCTGTAGGCTGTTCGGGCATGCTGGGAGTTGTAGTTTTGCAACAGCTGGAGGGCCGCAGTTTGAGGATGCGTGCTCTACATCTAAGCTCACGGTAGCATCGCTGGTATGTCACATAGCCAGATTACAGCCTGTTTTCATATGTATTTTGAATATCCTTTTCCTTTCCTTTATAGCAGCTTACAGTTAGCAGCTAGGGACCATGCTTGTTATGCAGATAGGAAACATGCTCTGGTTTAGATATGCCTCTGTGTTTGTATGTGCATTGCTATGCACAGACGTGTATTATAGGCATTACTATATGTCAGACCCCATTAGTAAGCGCATTGTTTTTTCTGTTCCCCATTTTTACCACGCATTTACATCCTTGCAGTAAAGATAAAATTGGACGTTACTCCATTGTCAAATCATTGCCAGGATAAGGTTTAGCTGCCTGTTAAGCTATGTACCTTCACACATAAGGAGGACAGAACAATTAGTGTTCCTTGTATTAGTACTAGGATTCAGTGACTGTCATATGCCATGTATCCCCAGATCATCACACCAGCTTTTCTAGCAGTGTGTCACTCTACAGCAAAGGCAGGGTTGAAGCGCTCACCACCAGGCCTCTATATAGGGTGACCACATTTCCTAACTGCCATTCAGGGACACTTACATTCACAAGTGCATTTCGTCAAACTTATACTTGAGACTGGCAAAAACATATCTGCCTGTGCATTTTTCAGTATTTCTGCACATTAACTGGCTACTTTGCTGCCCTAAACCCAAAGAAGAGGCAGACATCATTATTCATTGCAAAGTTAAACTTACATTTCGCCCTCTTTAATGCCGATAACGGCCGCACAGTTACAGGCACAGTAGAGATCCCGGCCAGGCCGACGTCACGTGAGTCTAAGGCCTCGTTCACACTTCAGTGTTTGGTCAGTGATTTCCATCAGTGATTTGTGAGCCAAAACCAGGTGCAACTCTAAACACAGAACAGGAGCAGATCTTTCCCTTCTACCTCATGTCTGTGGAGGCTCCACTTCTGGTTTTGGCTCACAAATCACTGATGGAAATCACTGACCAAACACTGAAGTGTGAACGAGGCCTAAGATCACACGGTCGCGGTCACGCTACTCGGCCGCGCAGCAAGGCAGTGGAGGAGCCACACACACATCGGCATCGCATAGTACTGTCCTATCTGATTTGGCGATCGCATAGTATAAAGAAGTGACTGTCACCAGGGCCGGTTCTAGGTGAAAAGGGGCCCTGGGGCGAAAAACAATAAGGGCCCCCCCCATGACACTTGACTTTTACAGAAGAAACTGTACATTGTGTGGCAAAGTGTATGCTATATGGGTATAACAAACATATTTCATATGAAAACTTACAATTACTTGGCTTGGCCCTTGGGGATCTCGGACACCACTTCCACACTTTGGCCGGGGGCTCGGCGGAGCTGATGTTGTGTTTTATCCTAATGAGAAAGATTTCATAATAAGGATTTGTAGAATGGGCAGAGGGATAGCAGAGCAGGGAGAGGCTGGTGCTGCTACTAGGGGGTCATACCATGGGGGAGTAATAAAGCCCACCATAATGCCCCCCAGTAGAAATAATTCTTCTTATAATGTGACAGTGCAGAAAATGCCCCCAGTTGAGCTAATGTCCCCATAATGTGCCAGTATAAAATACCCCTATATAGTGCCCCCAGTAAATGCCCCCATAGTGCTCCTCTCCCCCTCCCTCCTAGTGCCCCCCATAATGTACCAGTATAAAATGCCCCATATATAGTGCCCCAGTAGATGCCCTCAGTGTCCCCCATAATTTGTAAGTATAAAATACCCCTTCTCAGTGCCCCCATAGATGACCCCATAGTACTCCTCTCCCACCTTCCCCATAGTACCCACCATAACGTGTCCCAGTATAAAATGCCCCTATACAGAGCCCCCATATAAATAACCGTTCTTTGTGGCCTCAATAGATGCCCCTATAGTGCCCACCAATAATGTGCCAGTAAGAAGTGCCCCCATAGATGTCCCCCAATAATGTGCCAGTAGCCAGAGCCCCCCCACCATTATGTGCCAGTAGCCATAGGCCCCCCTATAATGTGCCAGTAGCCATAGACCCCCCTATAATGTGCCAGTAGCCTGAGCCCCCCCCCCCATCAACATGTGCCAATAGCCATAGGCCCCCCTATCATGTGCCAGTAGCCATAGGGCCCCCTTATAATGTGCCAGTAGCCATAGACCCCCCTATAATGTGCCAGTAGCCATAAGGCCCCCCCTATCATGTCCCAGTAGCCATAGCCCCCCCCCCCATCATGTGCCAGTAGCCACCAGTATTAACAAAACAAAAAAACACTTATACTTACCTCCTTGGCAGCTATGTGATGCAGGCCGCTTCTGGCCTGTGTCCCGCGCTGTACGGCCCAGGGCTCAGGCAACGCGATGACGTCATCGCGGACGCCTGCGCTGGCCTCTGATAGGCTGCAGGCACTAGGCCGGCAGCCTATCAGAAGAAGGGGAAGAGACACACCTTTCCCTCCCCTGCTCCACAGCCATCTGTATCGCTGTCCTGAGGACGGCGATACAGATGACTGGAGATGAGCTCTTCCACAATGGAAGCGCTCATCTCCGGCACCTTGCCTCTATGGAAGCGCCAGCCCTGACTGTCACAACAGCAGCGGTCGGCGGCTCAGGTCATTCCGGGACACTGCATTGTCCCGGAATGAGGGTGACCGGGACCCGGGACAGACTCTCCAAATGCGGGACTGTCCCGGGCGATCCGGGACACGTGGTCACCCTACCTCTATACTGATTCCAATCATCATCCTATTTGAAATAGAACATGGATTTGCTGCTAAAAACTGTAAGGTTCCAGTCCATAGCAGTTCAGGTGTGTAATTTACGACACCACCGGAGGTGACGGTGGCTGGCTGTCGATGGCAGGACATGTAGTGGGTGAAATGAAACCAAATTTACTTCTAACAAGTGCCTGCAAATGATCCAGGCAGAGATAGGGGTGTGTGATGAAAGTGCTTCCTGTGTCTGGATGGTGGACAATGAAACTGTGGCAGCTGCTCATGCTTGTTGGTGGATCAAATGATCCTCTCTACTAGTGATCTGTTAGCCTGCCCTCATGTAACATCTAAGTCAGAAAGGCCTAGATGGTGGCCAGTTCATTGAGATGGTAATTCTGCTTTTCTCAATCCAACTATGTGCCCCCTCTAAAAGCCTCTCAACTAGGCAAAAAGTCTTTGAGTGTGCTGTCTAGCAGTCAACATTCTCTCACCAACAGATACAGTACCCTTTTTATATGGACGCACGGCAAGCACTTTTACACCCTCTTGTGGCAAGACCCACAATGGACTACAATGAAGTCTGTTCAGAATTCAAAAAAGTCCTCTATAAAACATTTGGAGCTAGATTTGGAGCAGCCCTTACATGTGCTGCAAGCCCCGGAGGAGAGGGGCAGAGGATGGGAATAGTAGTGGTGTGGCTGCAATAATTGTTCACAATGGCAATCCTCACACCGATGCTCCCTGGGGCCAGGGCAGTGATAGGATCACACACTCTTTCTTCGCTCTGGGCACACCCTGATGTTGGAGCTCCTGCCTGATGGTAGTTGTGGTTCCCTTGGTTCTATGAGTTTGGTGCACAGCAAAAAAGCCTCATCTGCTATGAGCACGGAACAACCGCACTTGGATGCGGGTAAGTGGAAATCCAGTAGAAAGAAAGGTAATCCAGCTCAATATGCAGACAGTGCAACAGTACTTTATTTTAGGGGTTAAAAATCAAACATCCAGTTCATCAAAATCCTCGTCTAACGGTTTCGGGCTGTTGTGATGTCTGCCCTTACTCATGACATACTGAGGATACCTATGATTCCAGCACATAAGCCGGCCACACAGCTGCACCTACGATTAGGGCGTCATGTGTCTAGAGAGCATGCCGGCAATCGGGTACAAAAACCATATCAATACATAAAAAACACAGAATGTGTGGTGGGAGCGATATCATATCATTGTTGGAAAATTAGATCCAATCTTTTGTTTACACCTTTTGGCTGACAGCTATCCAGTTGAAAAATCCAAAAGGATTCCCATTTTGTGATCACCTCCCCTAGCTGGCATCTTAACCCTTTCTATTCCTTGTATGCACATACCTGACGTGTCCCCACTGCTGACACATTGCGGCTCCCATGGTGTGGCACGTCAGATACGTGTCTGCGTGCCCTCACTTTTATCGCATTGGTCGTGTAACCGACATACTGTAATTCACAGATGAAGGTAATCAAATAAATAGCAAATGTAGTATTACAATTAAGGTAAGATTTTATATCAAATTCATTACCATTCACAGTGGATTTAAATATTTTAGCAGTCACTGTGTGGTCGCAGCAAGCACATTTGCCATGGCCACACTTGTAGCTGCCTTTAGTCCTCAGCCCTATAGATTGTGATTTCTTTCCATCCTGATACAGACTGGCACTAACTGAGTTTGCTATGGTAGGGGCCTTCTGGCTGCACATTTTACACCTCCTTGGGCTATTTCTGCCCATTGTTTACCATACGCTAATATTGGGAGATGTTTTTTTAATTATGCTGCAGATTTCAGGAAATTCAACACTGTATTGTGTCACAAAAGTGCTTCGGGGCTTATTCACTGGAGGCATAAGAAATCCCATGTTATCTGGTTTATTCTGAGGGTATACTAGTGACTTCCTATCAAGTTCCAGTGTCTGATGCATACAGCTGGTGACATGTTTCACTGAATAGGCCCTCTGAGATAACCTACTGGTTATATCTCTCGCCTCCTGTACAAATGTCTCTATATCTGAGCAATTCTGTCTCGCACGGATCATCTCGCCTTTCGGTATATTTCGCAATGTATGTAGTCGATGGCAAGATGATCCGTGCAATATTGTATTGCCCGCCAGAGGTTTCCTATAGGTGGATGTGTGAATGATGGAGGTGGTGGAGTCACCCCTCAGGGGTTTGGTGCAGGTACAAGGCAGGGGGTCCTGTGCCTGGCGTATTGTGCTTGAGTCAGTAACCAGGCTAGATGTAGAAGATAAATGTCTCTCTTTACTAAAGTAGAGAATGGGAGTTGCAGTACATCCAACAATATCAAAACACAGTTCCTAACAATTCACAGTGCAAACCTTCCCAGATATCAATGTATGGATATAGGCCACAATGGGGATCATAATACTCCTTTTCACCAGAAGCTTGGGCCGGCAATGTTATTTTTGCAGTGGTGATTTGTAATTCTCAGCTTAGGTGTACAGGATTAAGATATGGTGGGCCAGACGATGTCCAAGTGTGAAAGGTGTATTAGCAACTCTCACTGCAGTAAAGTCTCTATCAGCCTTAGGCCTATTGCACACGAACGTATTCTCTTTCCGTGTCTGTTCCAGTTTTTTTTTGCAGACCATATGCGGAACCATTCATTTCAATGGGTCGGCAAAAGAAAAAAATGGAAGGTACTCCGTGTGCATTCCGTTTCCGTACTTTCTGTTCCGCAAAAAAATAGAACATGTCCTATTATTGTCTACATTACGGACAAGAATAGTACTGTTCTATCGGGGGGCCAGCTGTTACGTTCCGCAAAGTACGGAATGCACACGGATGTCATCCATATTTTTGTGGAGCAGTGTTTTGCGCACCGCAAAATACATACGGTCATGTGCAAGAGGCCTTAAACAGAAAATTCCTTACTGACTGACTCCAATGCTCAACCATGCAGGTTCTAGATCTTTCAATTTTTTTTCCAATCTCTGTGGATGCCTCACAAATAGTGATTCTCTAGGATGTGCAGTAAGCCGGATTGGGACTAATGCACACTGGCGCACTAAGATGCACTGACTGGGTCAGGTGTAGGTAGGAGTTAATAGTTTGTGTTTGTGATGCCAATTGCAGTGTGCGCAGGTTACAGTTTCAGGGCCCTTTAAGGTGTTGCAACTCACGTACCAGGTGAGGAATGCCAGAGGGGGATAATGTCTCTGTGTAGCAGTAGTGCTAGTGTCAATGGTGTTTCCTACCTTGGTACGGCTGGACTCCTGGATCCTGGCTCACTTGCAATAAATTTGGTGTTGCTAGTAGGAGTAATTGAGGAATAACAGAGATCCAGACTTGAAATATAATTCAACTTGTCTTTACTGGATGCAGCATAAATCCACATGAGATACAGCATTAGTCTTGGGTCCCAGCAGGTATTGGCAATATGTGGCAGGGATCAATATCTGTTCTGCTTCTATCATATGCCTGGAGAATATGGCAGGTATCTATCTTCTGCTCTGTCTATCTTCTGCTTGGTATGGGCCTGACTAGCTGAGGAGGAATTTGGCTTCTCCTGGTATCTGGATATGTACTCACAGCTATGCTCACAGGGAATGCTCTTCCTGGAGGACTGGAGGTGGCTGCTTGCTTGTCAACCAGCTGAGGCTGATGGCTCAGGCAGGGAATGTTCTCTAGTCTCAACCGAGACAAGGTCCTGATTTGGGATCCCTAGAACTGGGGGCTCCTACTAACACAACCTTCCCCTAGCTGGGGTGGCTGGTACACTCATTACAACTTCCTCTCTTCCCCATGAGACAGGACATGGGACTGGCCCACTTCTGCTCATAGAGGGGGGGTCTAAACTGGAATGTACTATTCCAGTTTAGTGATGTCCCGAACTATTTGCCGGCGAACAGTTCACGGCGAACATGGCTTGTTTGCGTTCGCCACGGCGGGCGAACATATGCGATGTTCAATCCACCCCCTATACATCATCATTGAGCAAACTTTGACCCTGTACCTCACAGTCAGCAGACACATTCCAGCCAATCAGCAGCAGACCCTCCCTCCCAGACACTCCCACCTCCTGGACAGCATCCATTTTAGATTCATTCAGAAGCTGCATTCTTAGTGAGAGGAGGGACAGTGTAGCTGCTGCTGATTTAATAGGGAAATCGATAGCTAGGGCAGTGTTCTGTGTCCACAGACTAATCTGCTGTAAGGACAGCATCCTGACAGCACCCCAAAAAGCTCTTTTTAGGGCTGGTACATCAGTCTGCTTTATATATATATATATATATATATATAAATATATATATATATTGCAGTTGCCTGCCCGTGTGTGAGAGGCTGCACGCCCACAGACTGTACTGTGTGCACACCATACAGGGTGTCACAATACCTTGCAGATAAAAAAAAAGTAAATTAATATTTTCGCAGTTGCAAGCCAGTGAGTGTCTGGCCCACAGACTGTACTGTGGCCACTGGCCAGGCCACCACTCATACCATTACAGGGTGTCACAATACCTTGCAGAAAAAAAAAGTCAATTTATTTTTTCTCTGTGATATAATCGCAGTTGCAAGCCAGTGAGTGTCTGGCCCACAGACTGTACTGTGGCCACTGGCCAGGCCACCACTCATACTGTTACAGGGTGTCACAATACCTTGCAGATAAAAAAAAGTCAATTTATTTTTTCACTGTGATATAATCGCAGTTGCAAGCCAGTGAGTGTCTGGCCCACAGACTGTACTGTGGCCACTGGCCAGGCCACCACTCATACCGTTACAGGGTGTCACAATACCTTTCAGATAAAAAAAGTCAATTTATTTTTTCTCTGTGATATAATCGCAGTTGCAAGCCAGTGAGTGTCTGGCCCACAGACTGTACTGTGTGCACACCATTCATACAGGGTGTCACAATACCTTGCAGATAAAAAATAGTCAATTTATTTTTTCTCTGTGATATAATCGCAGTTGCAAGCCAGTGTGTGTCAGGCCCACAGACTGTACTATGGCCACTGGCCAGGCCACCACTCATACCGTTACAGGGTGTCACAATACCTTGCAGATAAAAAAAGTCCATTTATTTTTTCTCTGTAATAAATATAATCGCAGTTGCAAGCCAGTGTGTGTCAGGCCCACAGACTGTACTGTGGTCACTGGCCAGGCCACCACTCATACCGTTACAGGGTGTCACAATACCTTGCAGATAAAAAAAAGTCAATTTATTTTTTCTCTGTAATAAATATAATCGCTGTTGCAAGCCAGTGTGTGTCAGGCCCACAGACTGTACTGTGGCCACTGGCCAGGCCACCACTCATACCGTTACAGGGTGTTACAATACCTTGCAGATAAAAAAAGTCAGTTCATTTTTTCTCTGTGATATAATCGCAGTTGCAAGCCAGTGAGTGTCTGGCCCACAGACTGTACTGTGTGCACACCATTCATACAGGCTGTCACAATACCTTGCAGATAAAAATAGTCAATTTATTTTTTCTCTGTGATATAATCGCAGTTGCAAGCCAGTGTGTGTCAGGCCCACAGACTGTACTGTGGCCACTGGCCAGGCCACCACTCATACCGTTACAGGGTGTTACAATACCTTGCAAATAAAAAAAGTCAATTCATTTTTTCTCTGTAATAAATATAATCGCAGTTGCAAGCCAGTGAGTGTCTGGCCCACACAGACTGTACTGTGCCCACTGACCACCACTTATATAGAGTGGCACAGTACCTTGCACGCATAGTACCACTTATCTAAAAAAAATATGACAGGCAGAGGCAGGCCACCTCGCAGGGGCCGTCGTGGTCATGGTGCTGTGATTTCCACTGGCCCTGGAATAATGCCCAGTGTTCAGAGGCCATGTACCCTGAACCCCAAAAATAGGACATAGTTGACTGGCTTACACAGGACACCCAATCTTCAACAGCTTCTGCTAAGAACCTTGATGCACCATCCTCCTCCAGCTCAGCTTCGGTCACCTGCTCTCAAGTTACCACTCTCCCGCCCACCACCACTACCACCACAGCCACCACAGCCGCTTCACTTGATCCATCAGAGGAGTTATTTGCACATCAGTTGGATGAAATTAGTGATGCACAACCATTATTGCCAGAGGATGTAGATAACATAAATATGTCTCAGTCAGGCAGGATTACACACATGGACGTACCGTGTGATGATGATGATAATGATGATGATGATGATGTTGTACCCGCTGATGCTTCCTTTGCTGAGGTGTCATATACAAGTGAAGTGGTTGATGATGACGATGTGTCCGTGGATGCCACGTGGGTGCCTGCTCGAAGAGAAGAAGAAGAGGGGGAAAGTTCAGAAGGGGAGACAGAGAGAAGGAGGAGATGAGTTGGAAGCAGGGGGAGGTTGTCGCAAGGAGCTAGTGGCACAGTCAGACAGCATGTATCGGCACCCGGGGTCAGCCAGACAGCACGCCAATCAACGTATGCTGTTGCCACCACCAGAATGCCGTCATTGCAAAGCTCAGCAGTGTGGCATTTTTTTTGTGTGTCTGCCTCTGATAACAGCAATGCCATTTGCAACCTGTGCCAAAAGAAACTGAGTCATGGGAAGTCCAACACTCACTTCTGTACAACTGCTTTGCGAAGGCACATGATCTCACATCACAAACGCCAATGGGATCAACACACGAGTACAAGCAGCACACAAACTCAAAGCCACCATCCTCCTCCTGGTCCAGCATCTTCAGCCACATCAACCACTGCTATCCTCCTTGCCCCCGCTCAACCACCCGCCACTCCGCCTCTCACCTTCAGCAGTTCCATCTTATCTGCCCACAGTCACAGTCTGTGTTGAATCTCATCGTACAACGCTTTGTGTCTAAGTACCCAGGCTTACAGGACGTCCTCAAGCAGGCCAGGAAGGTGTGTGGCCATTTAAGGCGTTCCTACACGGCCATGGCGCACTTTTCCGATATTCAGCGGCGAAACAACATGCCAGTGAGGTGCTTGATTTGTGACAGCCCGACACTTTGGAATTCAACACTCCTAATGTTCGACCGCCTGCTCCAACAAGAAAAAGCCATCAACGAGTATTTGTATGGCCGGGGTGCTAGGACAGTCTCTGCAGAGCTGGGAATTTTTTTGCCACGTTACTGGACGCTCATGCACAATGCCTGTAGGCTCATGCGTCCTTTTGAGAAGGTGACAAACCTAGTCAGTCGCACCGAAGGCACCATCAGCGACCTCATCCCATTTGTTTTCTTCCTGGAGCGTGCCCTGCGAAGAGTGCTGGATCAGGCTGTATATGAGTGTGAAGAGGAAGAGTTGTGGTCACCATCACCACCAGAAACAGCCTTGTCATCATCGCTTGCTGGACCTGCGGTAACGCTGGAAGAGGAGTATGAGAAAGTGGAGTCAGCGGAGCAATGTGGCTTAGAGGAGGAGGAAGACCAACCACAGCAGGCATCCCAAGGTACTCGTTATTGTCACCTATCTGGGACCCGTGGTGTTGTCACCTATCTGGGGGGAAGAACAGACCGTCAATGACATCAGTGAGGATGAGGAACGGGAAATGAGTAGCTCGGCATCCAACCTTGTGCAAATGGGGTCTTTCATGCTGTCATGTCTGTTGAGGGACCCTCGTATAAAAAGGATGAAGGAGAACAACCTGTACTGGGTGGCCACGCTACTAGACCCCCGGTATAAGCAGAAAGTGGCGGAAATGTTACCAAATTACCGAAAGTCGGAAAGGATGCAGCAGTTCAAAACCAAACTAAAAAATATGCTTTACACAGCTTATAAGGGGGATGTCATAGCACAACGGGAATCTAACTGGAGAAGAGGTGAAAGTAATCCTCCTCCTACCACGACCACGGCAGCAAGGACAGGACGCTTTACAGATGTGTTGTTGATGGAGGACATGTAGAGCTTTTTCAGTCCTACACATCGCCTCAGCCCTTCGGGATCCAGCCTTAGAGAACGACTCGACCGACAGGTAGCAGACTACCTCGCCTTAACTGCAGATATCGACACTCTGAGGAGCGATGAACCCCTTGACTACTGGGTGTGCAGGCTTGACCTGTGGCCTGAGCTATCCCAGTTTGCGATAGAACTTCTGGCCTGCCCTGCTTCAAGTGTCCTGTCAGAAAGGACCTTCAGTGCGGCAGGAGGCATTGTCACTGACAAGAGAAGTCGCCTCGGTCAAAAAAGTGTTGATTATCTCACCTTCATTAAGATGAATGAGGCATGGATCCCGAAGGGACTGACAGTGGGGAATACGTTTGACTAACAATAGGCCTGATGAAATGCATTGGCCTCAAAATGGTCCCCACGCTGCTGTATTTAATGTCTGCATACCGGATGACTTTCGTGAATTCTCCTCCACCAACTAGGGTTCAAGCTGCAATGTATTAGTCACCTTTCTGCCTGGAAAACATCAATTTTTCCGGCCGCTGCTACAACAGCATCTGCAAAAATACCATTATTTTTCAGGTATGTGTACATGCCTAATTTTTCTGTCCTCTGGTGCTGCACTGTGGAGGCAAAAACAAAAAATGGCACATACAATACAATTCCCCTTCGTGATAGTTACCTTGTTGTGGTGAAGGGGCTTGCGTATCACAATGAAGCGATCATCACCTCTATGAGTGTGTTGGCAATGTTGCCACACCCCAGATGATAAGGCCATTGCTTTATTATGATCAGACCAAAAGCGATCGGCTGGATAATTTTTCATAGAAAAAAAATTTAATTTTCTTTTTCTTTTTTTTTTTTTTAAGTTGTATGGGTTTTATTAATACATAAAATTAAAAATCATAATAAAGTCTCTTAATAGTTTATTAGAAATAATGCAGACAATTGAAAAAATCCCCATCAATTCCAATACAAAGCAAGTACAGAGCTCAGAACAAAATTATTTCAGGATGTCGTAATGGTTCGTTAATTCGACAATGGTTAATCAATTCGACACACATGTCCACGGATAGGGGACGTAACAAGGATTAAACTGGTAGGAATAGTATTAGTTAAGACACCACTCATATAGGGTGTCACAGCACATTGCTCCGTGCACGCGCAGTGCCCCAACTTGGGAGTAAGAGGACCGACCAAGCTGCTTTTTCCATCTCCCAGTTCCTAAAATCAATTCAGTTTGGTGTAGCAGAGTTTGGTCTGTCAATGTGAAGGCAGTCGAAGGTACCCGACCTAAATTTTTTTTCACAAAAGGCAATCCCTGATATGGGACGTAACAGGGATTAAACTGATGAGAATAGAACTACAGAAAATACCACTTATATCGGGTGTGACAGTAAATTGCACGGCGCTGACGCAGTGACCATGGATTCAAACAAAGGGGAGGGAGTCAGCTTTTTTTTAACCATCTCCCTGTTCGAAAAATCAATTAAATTCACCTTTCGGGGACCCTTGGTGTTGTGCGTGGCTGGGTGGAGGAAAAAACCTTCAATGACATCAACGGGACATGGCTAGCTTGGTATCCAACCTTGTGCAAATGGGGAGTTTGCGGTTGGGCAAATGGACTGTTTGCGGTTGTTTGCGGTGCATTAAAAGGGGAGTTTGGTCTGTGAAGCGGGCGTAACCCTTACACTACCTGATCGATACAACATCATACCTGATCGTATATACACACTGGATGTTTTAAACCACGTTGTTCAAAAAAAAATTAGGATTGTTAGGTGATTTATGCCCTTTATGGATTAACCCCTTAAGGACATAGGACGTACCGGTACGCCCTGTTTCCCGAGTCCTTAAGGACACAGGACGTACTGGTACGGGGAAGGTTCCCATGGCAACAGGATGCCTGCTCAGGCGTCCTACTGTCCATGGTGCTGAACAGATCTATGCTAAAAGCATAGATCTGTTCAGTGTAAGTAAAATACAGTACAGAACACTATAGGGTTCTGTACTGTATTTTACAGACATCAGACCCACTGGATCTTCAAGAACCAAGTGGGTCTGGGTCAAAAAAATGTAAATAAAAAGTGAAAAAAGTTAAGATAAAAAAAAACATTTATCACTGAATAAAATTTTAAAAAATAAAAAACACTACGCATATTAGGTATCGCCGCGTCCGTAAAAACCTGATATAGAAAACAGTCATGTTACTTTCCCCGCATGGTGAACGCCATAAAAATAAAAAAATAAAAACTATGAGAAAATTGAAATTTTGCCCACCTTACTTCCCAAAAAAGGTAATAAAAGTGATCAAAAAAGTCGCATGTACGCCAAAATAGTACCAATCAAACCGTCATCTCATCCCGCAAAAAATGAGACCCTACTCAAGATAATCGCCCAAAAACTGAAAAAACTATGGCTCTTAGACTATGGAAACACTAAAACATGATTTTTTTTTTGTTTCAAAAATAAAATCATTGTGTAAAACTTACATAAATAAAAAAAAGTATACATATTAGGTATCGCCGCATCCGTATCGACCGGCTCTATAAAAATATCACATGACCTAACCCCTCAGGTGACCACCGTAAAAAAAAAAAAAAACGGTGTAAAAAAAGCAATTTTTTGCCATCTTATGTCACAAAAAGTGTAATAGCAAGCGATCAAAAAGTTATATACACCCCAAAATAGTGCCAATCAAACCGTCATCTCATCCCGCAAAAAATTAGACCCTACTCAAGATAATCTCCCAAAAACTGAAAAAACTATGGCTCTTAGACTATGGAGACACTAAACAATTTTTGGGTTTTAAAAATGAAGTTATTGTATAAAACTTACATAAATAAAAAATATTGTATGCATATTAGGTATCGCTGCGTCCGTGACAACCTGCTCTAAAAAATTACCACATGATCTAACCTGTCAGATGAATGTTGTAAATAACAAAACAAAAAAAAGTGCCAAAAAAGCTATTTCTTGTTACCTTGCCGCACAAAAAGTGTAATATAGAGGAGCAACCAAAAATCATATGTATCCTAAACTAGTACCAACAATACTGCCACCCTATTCCGTACTTTCTAAAATGGGGTCACTTTTTGGGAGTTTCTACTCTAGGGGTGCATCAGGGGGGCTTCAAATGGGACATGGTGTCAAAAAAACCGTCCAGCAAAATCTGCCTTCCAAAAACCGTATGGCATTCCTTTCCTTCTGCACCCTGCAGTGTGCCCGTACAGCAGTTTACGACCACATATGGCGTGTTTCTGTAAACTACAGAATCAGGGCCATAAATAATGAGTTTTGTTTGGCTGTTAACCCTTGCTTTGTAACTGGAAAAAAAATATTAAAATGGAAAATCTGCCCAAAAAGTGAAATTTTTAAATTGTATCTCTATTTTCCATTAAATATTGTGCAACACCTAAAGGGTTAACAAAGTTTGTAAAATCAGTTTTGAATACCTTGAGTGGTGTAGTTTCTTAGATGGGGTCACTTTTATGGAGTTTCTACTCTAGGGGTGCATCAGGGGGCTTCAAATGGGACATGGTGTCAAAAAAACTGTCCAGCAAAATCTGGCTTCCAAAAACCATACGGCGCACCTTTCACTCTACGTCCCGCTGTGTGGCCGTATAGTAGTTTACGGCCACATATGGGGTGTTTCTGTAAACAGCAGAGTCAGGGCAATAAAGATACAGTCTTGTTTGGCTGTTAACCCTTGCTTTGTTAGTAGAAAAAATGGGTTAAAATGGAAAATTAGGCAAAAAAATGAAATTATCAAATTTCATCCACATTTGCCAATAACTCTTGTGCAACACCTAAAGGGTTAACGAAGTTTGTAAAATCAGTTTTGAATACCTTGAGGGGTGTAGTTTATAGAATGGGGTCATTTTTGGGCGGTTTCTATTATGTAAGCCTCGCAAAGTGACTTCAGAGCTGTAGTGGTCCCTAAAAATTGGGTTTTTGTAAATTTCTGAAAAATTTCAAGATTTGCTTCTAAACTTATACTATACTACTAAGCCTTGTAACATCCCCCAAAAATAAAATATCATTCCCAAAATAATTCAAGCATGAAGTAGACATATGGGGAATGTTAAGTCATCACAATTTTTTGGGGTATTACTATGTATTACAGAAGTAGAGAAACTGAAACTTTGAAATTTGCTAATTTTTCCAAATTTTGGGTAAATTAGGTATTTTATTATGCAAAAACAATAATTTTTTTTACTTTATTTTACCAGTGTCATGAAGTACAATATGTGACGAAAAAACAATCTCAGAATGGCCTGGATAAGTCAAAGTGTTTTAAAGTTATCAGCACTTGGTCAGACACTGGTCAGATTTGCAAAAAATGGCCTGGTCCTTAAGGTGAAATAGGGCCGTGTCCTTAAGGGGTTACAACCCAACTCTGCGTCAACTATGTAATTTTCCATGGGCGTTTTGCCATTGATCCCCCTCCGGCATGCCACAGTCCAGGTGTTAGTCCCCTTGTAATAACAACATTTCCATCACTACTGTGGCTAGAAAGAGTCCCTGTGGGTTTTAAAATTCGCCTGCCTATTGAAGTCTATGGCGGTTCGCCCGGTTCACCCGTTCGCGAACATTTGAGGAAATTCGCGTTCGCCATTTGCAAACTGAAAATTTTATGTTCGCGACATCTCTATTCCAGTTTAGAAATACTAAACTGTCTAACGTCCTGCTAAATATTGCTGCCACCTGCTGGTGTACATAGAAAACTACAGCAAAAGTATAAAACAGGCCTAGCAAATGCATATAATAACAATAAATTATACAGACTGACAATACACATACACTTAACATGTGGTAGCGGGGAAAAAGAGTTTGGTAACATACTCTGGGATGTTACAGATGCACAGATGGCCTAGTACTCTGAGAAGTGGGCACGTGTACTGTAGCGTCTCTCACTTCCTCCGCAAGAAAACACCTCACTGATCTAGGGGTAGATCTAATTACAACACCTAACTTCCTACAGGGGCAGAATTATTAACCCTGACTGTTCCATACAGATATATGCTGGTACATGGCATTAAAGGGGTTTTCCAGGATGTGGATAGGTCATCAGTATCAAAACCCTGGAAAACCCCTTTAACATATTAAATATCATTACATAACAAGAACAGTTTGCAAACACTCTATTCTGGGGTAACGCATCTGGATCAACCAGAGAAATATCATCCTGGAAAACATTTAAATTAGACTCAAAGTGCCTTTGTTTAGTTTGGCATCAGGGTAAGCACATTCTCTACACGGGACATTATAGCAAATTCAACCGTTTGCTCTCAGACTACAGTTTGAGTCATTTGTGAGAAAACGTAATTACAAATGTTTCTTGTTCTTTTATAATACATTTTCTGTGGTTGCAGTATTACTTTCATTCAGCAGGTGGTGCTGCAGACCATATTTCTCCAAGTTTCATAACCCAAGCTGAGCCAAAACGATGTACCGTACACTTCATTGCTGACACAAGTGAAACTCGTTGAACAGAAATGTATTGAATGAATTGCTAATATGATGTATATGATCAGTATAGAGTAGAGATTAGCAAATTTCTTGAAATTTGTTTAGTGTCCAATTTGCCCAAAAAAAATTGTTTCAGGTCCGAATTGATTCTACACAAATCAGATAGAGAAAGTTAAGCTTTTACTATGGATAGCTTCACTCAGTTTTCTTTTCCATTTGGAAGAAAAGTGCAATTGCACTTACCGGTAGTTGGTTTTCCTGGAAGTCTCCAGTGATATAAAGCTCCGCCTCTGCCAGGGACAGGAAAAACTTGAAGAGGTAACATTTCTTCCCCTCCTCATACTCCTCAGCAGGATTGCCAACTAGAGATGAGCAAATCGAAGTTGACAAAGGGCAATTCAAACCAAATTTCGGGGCAAATTTGATTCGTCCTGAAGTTGGTAACGAATAAAAAAAATTCTAAAATGGCTGCTGCACATGTTACAAAGAGAAAGTAAGAAGCTTGGGAACGAGGGAGCACCTACAACAACATGAGGGCAGCCAATCAGCAGATAGCCAGCCCTTGTGATGTCACAGCCCTATAAAATGCGTTTGGAGAAAGTGAGATCTTCACACCCGTTTTAAACTTTGGTGCTATTAGAGGACCGTAGTCAATGTATATCTCAAAATAATCTATGGCACACCGAAGATTTGTCTTGCAAAGTGGTGCTTTAATACATATTGTATATCTTTACATAATCAATTGTTATCCAGATATACAGACTAAATAGGTAGATAATTGGCCATATAAAATGTCCCAATGTTTCGGTCAAAACTGACCTTTTTCAAGGAATCTGTGGCCGGTGCATAAGAAAGGCAGACTGCCTTTTCTGCGCCTACCATGTTGATCACAGTTTGCAGTGAATCAGGGTTCCACCCCGGAGAGGGAGCGTGAGAAAGGGATACTACATCCAAGCGAGGTCAATGGATGAAATTCAATGTGATCGAGCGGAAATGTGGGCCAAAGTATTGAAGCAGAAGCTTCTAAGTTAAGGAGGGGGCGCGCGGCAATTACCCACTCCCGACTCAGGGAGGTAGTGACGATAAATAACAATACAGGACTCTTAAGATGCCCTGTTATTGGAATGATTAATAAAAAATTATAAGGAATGTCACTGGGGTATTTAGAATTTGGAAACGTTAGACAGGAGAGGCCCTGCTGCCGCTTTGTTGACTCTAGATAACTTCTGCCTGATCGCACGTCCCTGTGACGTCCACGATCCATTTGGATATCTTCTCTATCAACTTTCGATGTTCTTTTCTGCACCTACCATGTTGATCACGGTTATCGGCGAATCAGGGTTCCACGCCGGAGAGGGAGCGTGAGAAAGAGAGACCACATCCAAGTGAGGCTAATTCTTTTAAATTAAATATGATCGAGTGGAAAAGTGGAACAAATTATTGAAGCGCAAATGTGGGACAAGTTGTGAAAGTTTAAGCATTGGATGAAAGGAGGGGGCGCGCATCAATTAAAGAAGAATTTTTGAAATTTATGTCCCTATCACCTATGCAGAGCAGGGGTTTAATCACGGGAAAAATGGTCAAATGTCACCCAAGACTGTAACAGACAAATTAGTGAAATGTTACCTGTCTACTAGGTAGAGCAGGGTTATATCACAGCCAGAAATTGGTGAATTTTACCTGAGAATGTAACAGACAAATTAGTGAAATTTGTTTACCTGTCTACTAGGTAGAGCAGGGGTATATCAGACCCAAAAATTGGTGAATTTCACCCGAATATGTAACAGACAAATTAATGAAATTTTTTTACCTGTCTACTAGGTATAGCCAGTAGTGATGATCGAGCATGCTGGGCCAAGTACCGGTTCGGCTCGAGCATCGCTATGCTCGGCAGATCCGAACGCTCTGCCGAGTACCACATGTGCTTGAGCGCCATGCTCGAGTCTCCTCCCCGCACGTTTTGCGCCTTCTAAACAGCCAATAAACATGCAGGTAAGTATTGCCATAACTGTAATGCCATTAGACATGTTTTCTCCTGACATTACAGTGATTGTCTGGCCAGAACACGTCATCAGGTGTTATATAGCACCCAGTCATGCAGGTTCGGCTCATTGTGAGTCAGGGAGAGCTGTTGTTAGGAAGGGACAGACAGTGTAAGGAGATTTGTCGGGTATTTATCATATATAAAAATATGAAATTATAAAAATTATGATTTCAGATTTTTTTATGAAAAATAAAAAAAATTAAAAAATTAAAATGGAAATTTAATTGGCGGACATATAAACGCCAGTTCTTTTATTGATGAGATCTAAAGTTAATTTGTGCAGCTAATGAAACAGGGTGCAATTAATTATACAAAATATAATTTATTATAAAAACAAGCAGTACAAATGGCATACAAATGAATACAAAGATATATCAAAATTGACCATAAGATGGTGCTCCACCGTTTACAGGCTGACTTAAGTACAATACAATACTACTTTTCCTTTTTATCAAATTATTACCGATTAATATACTGGTAATCAAAATATTATAATGCAACAAACAACAAAAAAAACAATAGAAATGAATCTGTGGAAAATCCCTTATGCTCAATCAGAGAATATGGCAGTAAGAGACATCTTATAAATACGCCCGTTGACCTAACTACGGATAATAAAATCCGATCAGAGATTTCACTCTGATAGCAATATTACAGGAATTCTAATGATGTGCACGTTCATTAAAATTTCCCATAAAATTAATGTTAACCCTATTGACCCATTAATAATGGGGTCTCAATTATATGCCAATTGGAGCGATTTATAATTACTGCAAATAAAATGGATTATACATTACCCCTTGCTTTGGGATAAAGAGCTTTTAGAAGGGACCCAGCTTTCCAAGATTCAGATCTATCCCGTCCTGTGGTACGTTTCTGACGTGTGAAGTGATGCTGATGAATGAATTCCCAAGTGTTCTCCCTGAAGAAGTTTCAAGTGATGTTTGGCTCCAGTCCTCTTTGTCTCAAGTGATTTTTCAAGTGATCTTAGTTTTCCTCTCTTCCCAAAAACTGATTTAGATATCCACATCCTTATCTATGCCCATCCCCTCTTGGATTAGGGATTTCCAATTAGATAAGGTGGGTGTGACGTATGGTAATCATGGGTATGATGTCATTTTATTGGCATTTCTTCTGCCCATCTACCACTTGATGGCACTGTTGTATCATATAGCAATTTTTAGAATTAACATATATATCCGGCTTTATTACACCTCTTAACCTTTGGTCTCTCCCAACTTAAATCAATTAGGAGGTATTCTTTCTGACACTTTAGGATCACTTTCCCAGACATCACGGATCCATTTTGACAGTCAACAGACCATCTTATTTATGGTCAGATAAGAGAACCATAAACTTCTAGTTTTTCCCTGGTTTGTATACACCTAATTGTCACAGCTATTCGAGTAATGATGTTTGAAATACCCTCAGCTCCTCTGAATAGACCCTTCTTAAGAGAAGAAAACAACAACTTGCTATATCCCCTCAATGAGATACAATACAAAAAGATACATTAATAATGTCTGGTTATAATACTTAATATTGCTTATTATATATGAATCATTAACAAGTTCAAACGCTAAATAAATGCACACAGGAATATATATATATATATATATATATATATATACGAAAAGATACCCATTCCACACCAGATGTGTTTTATGGATGTCTCTTATTAGATCATGAAGCTATATAACACCCATTGTTCCTCAGACTGATATGTTTAGAGAAACCAGTGTTTTTAAGCAATAACCTCTCATGACCCCGGTAGTTAAGACAGTTCATGTGAGACCCATTACAATCTCTAAGATACCACATCTGTTGGCAATAACTTTTAAAACAATATACATTGTATGCCAGTGACCATTCCTTCTCTGGCTTATTCCAGCAGAGTTTTTGGCCTCTTAAAGGTAATGTGAATCTCCATTTTGGTTCTAATATTGTCAGACCTTAATGTGCAGATATGAATATGCCCGACAGATTGTTATTGCAAATTACTCTTTCTCAAGACGTTTGAAAGACCCAAAAGTATTTTTAAGGACTACTGTGTGTGTTGGCAGCAATTTAAAGTGCAGATTTAAAAAAATCGCTTCATTGGCTATCTTAATAGAAGGTGTCTGCATTGACTTCTGACATCAGTGCAATACCTTCTGTGTATCAGGGGCATAGATAGGAAGAATATCAGTGAAAACAATATTTTTTTTGTCCCAGAATCTGACCACATTTTTGCTGTCAGCTGTTTAACCCATTAATCTCAGTGCTCTGCATTAGAATACCGTCTGTGCACTTCAGGGCCATATATTGGGATATAGTAAAAATCAATATACTGTATATACAAATTTCACTGAATCAGGGCAGTTTTCTTGTCAGTGGTTAAAACCGTCTATCGCAGTGCATAGCATTTATATATCGTCTGTGCACGTCAGGGCCATATATTGGGATATAGTGAAAATCAATATATATACAAATTTCACTTAATCTGCACACTGTTTTGTTGTCTGCGGTAGAAACCGTTTATCTCAGCGCATTGCATTTCTATACCGTCTGAGTGCTTCAATCCCATATATTGGGAAAAAGTGAAAATCAATATATATATACAAATTTCAATGAGTCAGCACACCGTTTTTTTGTCTGCGGCAGAAACCGTTTATCGCAGCGCATTGCATTTCTATACCGTCTGAGTGCTTCAGGCCCATATATTTGGAGAAATTGAAAATCAGTATATATACACATTTCACTAAATCAGCACCCAGTTTTCTTGTCTGCGGTTTAAAACGTTAATTGCAGTGCATTGCATTTCTGTACTGTCTCTGCGCTTCAGGCCCATATATTGGGAATAATATAGTCATAAATATAAACAACATCATAAAACAGTGTCTGTACTGCATATTACAATAATCTGTGGCTAAAATACTGTCCAAAATCTGTGCTGTTCCGTGTCATATACTGCCTGTATCTGAAAACTGTCTTTTGTGGACAGTAAAAAAAAAACAGTGTCACAACCAGTAAAAAAAATCCATAAATATGAAGAAGGCCAGCACTAAGGGACGGGGAAGTGGGCATTATCCTGATGGTTCAGGCAGAGGTCGTGGCACTGGGTGCAATAAAACTGTGCCTGCTGCCAGTGCACCCAATTTTATTTTATAAAACCGTACCCAGCTTCCTGTCCAACTTAGCTAGGCGGCGCACGACAACACTGTCCAAGTCAGACCAGTGCAAACAGTTGGTCGGTTGGCTTGCTGATGATAATGCTTCTAGTCGGCTAAGCACCACCCTCTCTTCCACCAAGTCCAGTCTCTGTAGCCAAGAGTCTGGTCAGCCAACTCCTCGCTCAGATCATCCTTCCTCCCACCATGGAGAGGCCTGCCAAACGAGTGATCCCACACTCGGATATTCCCAGGAGCTCTTTTCAGCTACACTATTAGATTAGGCCCTCGCGGCCAGCATGCTTGAAGAGGGACCTGAGATATTGTGCCCTGATTCCCAACCTCTTGAGCCTTCACAGTCTCAAGAAGATGACAGTGGTGAACGTAAATCATGAGTTCACGAAGTGGATGATGATGAGACACAGTTTTCAATCACTGAGGTTGTGGTTAGGTCAAGACAGGAGGATGATCAGAGTGAGGAAGTGGAAGAGGAGGTGTTGGACGATGAGATCATTGACCCAACATGGGAAAGTGAAAAGCCAAGGGAGGACAGCAGTACAGAGGGGGAGGGATCCGCAGCACCGCAATAGGCTGGAAAAGGCAGTGGGGTTGCAAAAGGGAGAAGTCGGCCCACACCAAACAGGCCCGCAACCGTTACACCGATCACCCCCATGCCTAAATCAACCTTAGCAAGGCGTAGGTGTTCCGCAGTATGGCGCTTTTTTTAGGAAAGTGCAGACGACAAAAGAGTGGTAGTTTGCAACCTGTGCAGTACTAAAATGAGCCGAGGCATGAACACTAGCAACCTCCCCCCCACCAGCATGATCCGCCACATGGCATCCAAGCACCCTACTAAGTGGGCCGAACGCCTGGCTCCACAATCTTGGTCTGCGAGTCACACCATTGCCTCCTCTTCCCCTGTGTTACAAGCTGTCCAATCCCCTGTCCAAGATGCAGGCCCGGATGCCTCTCGCCCTGCACCTGGACCTTCGAATGAACCAGCAGCAACAACATCCACTTTCCTGTTCCAGTGCAGCGTCCAAATGTCCATACCACAGTCATTTGAATGCAAGCGTAAATACCCACCCACCCACAGACCATAGCACTTAATTGCCAACTTTCAAAATTACTGGCCCTTGAAATGTTGCCATATAAGCTTGTGGACACTGAGGCCTTCCGCAGCCTGATGTCGGCCGCGGTCCCTCGGTACGCAGTCTCCAGCCGCCACTATTTTTCACGGTGGGCCGTGCCCGCCTTACACCAGCATGTGTCCCAGAACATCACCCGTGCCCTGACCAACGCAGTTACTGGGAAGGTACACTTAACCACGGACACATGGACAAGTGCTGGTGGCCAGGGATGCTACATTTCGCTGACCTCACACTGGGTGAATGTGTTGGAGGCCGGGAGTGAATCGTACCCTGGGATGGCACAGGTGCTACCCGTGCCCAGGATTGCGGGTCCTACGTCCATCAGGGTCTCCACAAGCAGCTACTGGCTCCAACCCCTACTTCTTCTCCTCTTCTGCCTCAAACTCCTCCACTTCCACCTCCAGCAGCCATCAGTCACTACCTGGAAGCAGTGTAACACTGCTGTGGGTAGGCGTCAACAGATCTGCTTAGGGGACAAACAGTACACTGCCTCAGAGCTTTGGCAGCGTATAAGGGACCAGATCGAGCTGTGGCTCTCTCCACTCAACCTACAACCAGGCATGGTTGTGTCTGACAATGGGCGTAACTTGGTGGCGGCTTTGGAGCTCGGCAACCTGACACACATCCCATGCCTAGCCCACATCTTAAACTTAGTGGTTCAGCGGTTTATCAAAACATACCCCAATTTGCCAGAGCTACTAGTGAAGACGCGCTGCGTGTATGCCCATTTCCGCAAGTCGTCCACAGCTTCAGCCGGCATGTCAACGCTGCAGCAGCGATTGCGGCTTCCAGCTCACCGACTGATGTGCGACGTGAGCACGCGCTGGAACTCTATGTTCTATATGTTGGCCAGGCTTTGTGAGCAGCAGAGGGCAGTTGTGGAATACCAGCTGCAACATGGTTGTCGCCTTTCAAGTTAACTGCGACTATTCACAAGCAAGGAGTGGGCATTGAGGTCAGACCTGTGTTAGGTTTTAAAAAACTTTGATGAATCCACACAGATGGTTAGTGGCGATAACACTATTATCAGCGTAACCATCCCACTGCTGTGTCTACTCAAACGATTGGTGCTCACAATTAAGGACAACGCTCTGAATGTGGCAGATGAGGAACTGGGGGAGGACATCTCACAGGGTGATACCCAGACCACCCACAGTTCGTCTTCTCAGCACGAATTGGACCATTGGAGGAGGAGGAGATGGAGACTGTTGCCTCTGCTACTGAGGGTAGTACCCATGGAACTTTAATTCCATCTGTACAGCAAGGATGGGCCGAAGAGGAGGAGAAGGAGGAGGAGGAGGAAGAGGAGATGGAGAGTCATCTTGATGTCGACATCTTGCCTGTTGGTACTCTGTCACACATGGCTGAATTCATGTTAGGCTGCCTTACCCGCGACCCTCGCGTTATACGCATTTTAGATAACACGGATTACTGGGTGTTCTCACTTCTCGACCCCCGCTACATCGAAAACGTCTCATCTCTCATTCCTGTGGTAGAGAGGATGAGTAAAAGGGTGCAATTCCATCTGACAACGCTGGCGGCAGACAGGGGCGTACATACAGGGGTCGCAGCTGCAACCGGGGCCCCTGGAGTGCGGCGTGCCTCGTCATTTCCTGTTGGGCGGCCGCACCGGACATGACATTTCCTTAGGCTGCGCAGGCGCACAACAACGCCGAGACGCAGCAGGGAGAAGGCGCTGGAAAAGCTTTCGGGAGAGCGCAAAGAAGCCGGTGCCGGTCCGGAAGTGAAGATAAGATTTGTAAAAAAAAAGGTCTTCATAATTGCTCACCACATTTATGGTGAGTGAGTTCAGAGTAGACTCAGAGTAGGGTCTGATGGGGGCTGGCAGGGGCTGGATTTATAACTAGCTCTGCTATATTTCTGTAGCCTGCAACCTCTGACTGCCCAGTTGGGCTGAAACTACTATATATTATATAGACTAGTAGCTCAGAATTGCACCAATATCCATTTACTATTACTGCCAGGACATGTTTGGTGTAGTAGTTTCAGCCCAACTGGGCAGTCAGAGGTTGCAGGCTACAGAAATATAGCAGAGTTAGGCTACCTGCGTTAGGTGCGGAAACGTCTGGTATCTGCACAGACGGATCCACACCTATAATGCAAATGCTTGTATCCGTTCAGAACGGATCCGTTTGGCTGCAAGCAGCGTTTTGGTGTCTGCCTCCAGAGCGGAATGGAGCCTTAGGCTACTTTCACACTGGAGTTTCTGGGTCCGCTTGTGAGATCTGTTTCAGGGCTCTCACAAGCTGCCACAAACGGATCAGTTCAGCCCCAATGCATTCTGAATGGATGAGGATCCGCTCAGAATGCATCTGTTTGCCTCTGTTCAGACTCCATTCCGCTCTGGAGGCGGACACCAAAATGCTGAAAAACCAAACGGATCCATTCTGAACGGATACAAGCATTTGCATTATAGGTGCGGATCCGTCTGTGCAGATTCGTTTTGGTGTCCGCCTGGCGATGCGGAACCAAACGGATCCGTCCTGACTTACAATGTAAGTCAATAGGGACGGATCCGTTTTCACTGACACAATATGGTGCAATTGAAAACGGATCCGCCTCCCATTGACTTTTAGTGTAAGTTAAAATGTTTGCATTACCTTTTTTTTTTCTTTTCATGGTAATGCAAACGGATCCGTTCTGAACGGATACAAGCGTTTGCATCATAGGTGCGGATCCGTCTGTGCAGATACCAGACGGATCCGCACCTAACGCAGGTGTGGAAGTAGCCTAACTCTGCTGCTGGTGGAGGGAGGTTGGGGGGGGGGGGGGGGGCGGCGACGGGGAGGGGGCCCCATGGTTCAGTTTTGCATCGGGGCCCCATGGATTGTGTGTACGCCACTGGCGGCAGAATCCGTACTTCCTTAGGCAACCGGGGAGGGGAGACAATGGGAACACACAGCAGTTCCAACAAAGGCAGGGCAACACTCTCCGAGGCATGTTACACTTTCCTGACATCCTGACACCCTGCCAGCAACCTCACCCTGAAGCGCGGCCTAGTGGTACAAGGAGGGAAAAGTTTTGGAAGATGGCGAAGGAGTACATAGCAGACCGTGTCAGCGTCCTCAATGATCCCTCAGTGCCTTACAACTACTGGGTGTCCAAGCTGGACACGTGGCACGAACTGGCGCTCTACGCCTTGGAGGTGCTGGCCTGCCCTGACGCCAGCGTTTTGTCTGAGTGTGTATTTAGTGCTGCTGGTGGCATCATAACACTGGCAATGCTGGCAGGTTGACTCAGATAAGAATGAACAAGGCCTGGATTGCCCCTGACTTCTCCTGACTTCTCCACTCCACCAGAGGAACGCTGAGCTAATGAGGAACAAACACGCAATTTAAATGTATGCTTTGCATCTAAATCCACAAGATTTAGATGCACCCTGTTCCCCTCCAAAACAGGGTATATGTTTGAATCTTGTTTAATTGTCCTCCTCCTCCTCCATACAGTGTATATGCCCTCAGTGCAGTGGCGTACCGTCAATATAGGCAGACCACGCACTGGCTATGGGGTCCGGCCAGGCTGCATGGTTCTGCCCTCTTTCTGATCTGACTACACGCTGCAACAGTGTACAGTGTAGACACGTAAAACCTTTTAACCAATCACAGCTCTCCACACCATGCTCCCCCATCGCTTTCCCGAATGCTCTCCGCAGAAGCAGCCCATAACAAAGCTGCATTACACACAGCCTGACTGGGAATATTCGGGAGCTTTCTAGTCAGTCTGAAGCTTGACCAATAGGAGCGGCGGCTGTCAGTGATGTCACTGAGCAGAGAGAATTTTTGCGGCGGTGCTATCAGTCAGAGAATCAGGGAGCGGCAATTATCAGTGATGAGAATGTTCTCAGTTGTTCTCGTCCCGTATGCTGTGTGTGAGGGGAGGACGCTGAGATAAGTGTATGAGGAATGTACAAGGTTGGGATGACGTGTGTATAGATATAGTTATTGCAGCTTTTCCCTAACTGGTATAAAATATTGGGAGACATCCCTGGGGGTCTACAGCAGTGATGGGGTTAATGTGCTCCTTCTAGGGGTGATGGACTGGAGGAGGACACTATTGGGCGCCGTCATCTCCTACTGATATTGTAAAGATCGTCCTCTAATGTCTGTCCTGAAGAACCTCTTAAAGGGATGGTCCAGCAAATACCAATTACCTTTAAATCATCTCACATAGGAGGACCAGAAAACCCCCCACACTTGCCTCACTGACCCCCAGCACTCCTGTTTGGACTCAGGATAGTGCACCGCCCTATCATTTAACCTCTCAGGTGCCACGATCAATGCTGATCGCAGCACATGTGAGTGAAGGCAAAGGAATGCGGTTCTCTCTAATAAAAATAATAAAAAAATTATTTATCCGTAACAGTTTTAAAAGGTTATTTATATATTGTATTTCTTTATTTATTAGCAAATGGGTGTGGCAGGGAGGTGCCAGGGCCAGGGGTGGGTAATGGGCGGAGTTAGGGGGTCCAATTCTGATTCTTGCTATGGGGCCCAATGATTTTTATGTACGCCCCTGCCTCAGTACAATGTTTCATATGGTGTGCTCACCTGTAGGCCCTCACTCCAATATTTAATACGGTCTGCTCACCTGTGGGCCCTCACCTCCAATGTTTCAGACGGTCTGCTCATCTGTAGGCCCCCACTACAATGTTTTATGGGGTTTGCTCACCTTCAGGCCCTCACCTCCAATGTTTCATACGGTCTGCTCAGCTGTAGGCCCTCATTACAATGTTTTTTGGGGTTAGCTCACCATAAGGCCCTCACTACAATGTTTTATGGGTTTCGCTCACCTGTAGGCCCTCACCTCAAAAATAGTGTGAAATATCCAAAATACAAAAATTAGCAATTGCGCTGCGGTATAACAATGGCTGGATAAGGCCAGTATACTGTACATGTCTATTCTGCACAAGGTACGGACAAGTCCTGTGGGATCCATGCCTGGTTCATTTTAATGTACGTGAGCTTGTCCACATTGGCTGTGGACAGGCGGCTGCTCTTGTCTGTGATAACGCCCCCTGCTGTGCTAAACACACGTTCAAACAATACACTGGCTGCAGGGCAGGCCAGCAACTCCAAGGCGTAAAGGGCCAGCTCAGCCCATGTGCCAATTCAGAGACAAGAAGTTGAAGGGGCCAGACCCATCATTCAGTACGTGTAGGCGTGTGCACACAAACTGCGCCACCATGTTGCTGAAATGCTGCCTCCTGCTAAGACGTTCCATATCAGCTGGTGGTGCTGGTTGCTGTGGCGTGCTGACAAAGCTTTTCCACATTTTGGCCATGCTAACCCTGCCTTCTGAGGTGCTGGTGGTGCCCCAGCTGCGTTGGCAACCTCATTCTCCTCCTCTGCCTTCGCCTTGTGCTTCCACTGTGCCCCGGCTGTCAGGTGGGAATGCCACCAGCAGCGCGTCTACCAGCGTGCGCTTGTATTCGATCCAGTGACGGAATTAAGGACAGTACTTGTCCTTGTAATGGGGATCCAGCAGCGTGACCACCCAGTAATCAGCACGAGTTAGAATGTGGGTCACCTTGGCGGCCGTTGCGGAGACACTGCAGCATGTAATCGCTCATGTGTGCCAGGCTGCCCAGAGGCAATGACAAGCTGTTCTCTGTGGGAGGTGTATCGTCTGTGTCCTCTGTATCCCCCCAGCCACGCACCAGTGATGGCCATGAGCTGGTTTGGGTGCCACCCTGCTGTGAACACGGTTCCTCCTCCTCCATCTCCTCATACTCCACTTCGTCATCCTGCAGAACTGTTCCCTGGCTGGACAATTGTGTACCTGGCATTTGTGGGTGCAGGAACCCACCCTCCCAGCCACTTGCGAATTACTGGCCGGAAACCATATGAAATGATCCCTCTTCGCCAGCAGCGTTTTTTCAAGGAGGCATAGAAGTGGGATAGTAACTAGTGATGAGTGGCAGGGGTCATATTCGAATTTGCGATATTCCAAAAAAAAAAATGCTGAATATTTGCAAATTCGAATATTCGTTATATTCTATGATTTTTTACTTGAAAAATCAGCAAGGTAATGATCGTGTAATATGCGAATTTTCGTAATGTGAATTTTTCAACTTACAACTATTAGACAAAGAAGATTATAGCACTATATTAGCTAAATTGCTCTACATGAGTTTTTTTTTCTTCGAATATTCGCTATATTGCTATAACTTAGTTTTTTCGAATATTCGTAATATTCTAAAATAAGAATATATAGCAATATAGCGAATATTCGAAAAAAACCTAATACAGAGCAATTTAGCTAATATAGTGCTATAATCTTTGTTTAATAGTTGTAATTATTTTCTCATCTGAAGTTCAGATTGGAAAAAAATTACAACTATTAAAAAAAAGGGGAGGGATCATGTGTACTGATAAAAAAAAAATCAAATATTCGAAATTACGAAATATATATCACTATATTCAAAATATTCACGAATTTTCGAAGTACCTATATTCGCGATAAAAATTCAAAATTCGAATATTTGTGATCAACACTAATAGAGATCCGTCTAATACTGTGGGGTCTCCAGACCCCCCAAATTGTACGCCCCAGCATATAGACATGTCTTCACATGCTCTTAAAACAGACTCAATCCCAAACCCTAAGCCACCCGGAGGTGATGGCATGATTACGCAGGAGGCATTGACCCAATTAAGTTAGGCATTACAAACTGTAACCTCCTTACTAGGCACCAGCAACAGAAGTGTGTTAAATCCCCTGTGCCATATGTGTCTTATGGAAGTGATCGAGTGCATATGATTCTGACAGTGATGTGGGAAAACGTGTGTCTTATTCCCTACCACAAAGGCATGAGTCTACCCAAAAGGGGGACCAGGGTCCCAGGCGACCATCATATGCTGAAGTGGTCTCTAGGAAGAAAAATCCTCACTATTCAGAAAAGGATCAGAGTTCCTCAAGCATCATTAAGTTCTTGAATGCCACTGTGCCCAATTACTTTAAAAAGGGTTCTTCTCAGATTGCGAACCACTTCGAACTGTATAAATCCACTATGGATTCTTTAAAGTTATACTCTAATGTTGACAGGATCAGATTCCTACCATGGGCATTTGAAGATAAGTACCGTCACTATTTTACTTCCTTTAAGAATAGAGGAATTCAACATTGGCAAGATGCCTTGCATGAAATTAAACTGGAATTCGGACCTTACCGAACCATTACTGCTGCAAAACGCGACATATATAAGCTCGCGTGTAGGTCCAATCAAAGTCCCCGTGAATTCCTCTCCATCCTTAAAAATGCCTATGGGTTAGCATATAGATCCCTAAATTGGGAATCTGAAGCTTAAGCAGTTGTTTTATGATGCAATGCCAACCCAGATCAAACTTAGCCTAGCTAGAGATCTTGATATTGAAGCTCCCTTGGATATGTTGGTGACGGCTGCCACCTCACTGTATAATATCAGTGAGTGCCATGCTACAGGTGAGAGGAGGTTCAAAAAGTCCCCAGAGCAAAATATAGCTGAAGCTAAGATAAGCCCTAGCTTGGGATTTGAAACACAGCCACGTAAGTACCCTCAATCTACAGGACCTGTCAACAAGCCCAGTGACAACAGGTAGGACCCAAACAGATAAAACCCCAAAACCTCAATGGGTCAGAGGGGGATAATTCTCGGCTTGATCAGTTGGCAGAACAAGTGGCCAAGCTGAGTGACATCGTAAGTAAGTTGCCCCAGGGGTCCTCAGGAAAACAACCTGAACCTTTTTTAGGGGCAACTCCAGCTCAGCCCCATAAAGCAGAGAGGGCATGGTCAGAGCCCAGGCCAACACAAGGTTATAAAGGTGGTTGAGGAAGAATCTAAATTGATTTATAATCCTATTTTGCCTTGCAGCTTTGCTGACCCTAAAATTGTGGTCAGGGAGGAGGTGTATAATATGTTATCTATCTTGCAGGCCAACTATTGATCCTATTGTATCAACGTCAGGCTGTGAACGTCTATAAACTGTGACATAGTCCAGTTTTCCTCAAAGGTGGGGGCTACTACTCCTGCTCCGTGTAGCAGGAATGTCAAGGATTCACCAGAGGTCACGATGCTGAAGAAAGGTCACACTCTCAGAAAGCATGAAATGAATAGACACTTTAACTTCCTATGTGATTTATTTCAGGCCGATATTTTGTGGATTCTTATCTTAAAGATAAACATATCGGGCCGATCAGGGATTTAATTGATACGGGATCACAGGCCACTATCTTATCACATGGTTATTTCCAGCAGGTTCTGGATTTAACAGCAAAGAGACCGAGATTTAAATCGTTTGATGGCTCTTTGATAAGTGTAGGTGGAGATGCTTTGCAGGTAAAGGGTACATAATGGTTAACATTTACAGTTGGCAAGAAGACAATTAGACACCCCACACTCATTGTGGATTTTCCATATGATCGGCTGATCATAGGAATTGACCTTCTGAAAAGATTGAGTTCCATAATAGACTTCATTAATGAAGCAGTTTGGACTCAGGTGAAGGCACCCATTGCCTATGAATACTTTTGCAATGCACAAACCCAACGTGGTTGTCATGTGATTGAAGAGAGGCCTAACTATGTTGAAGTTTATTTTAGGAACAGTCAAATGTCAGATGTCACGATCCTGAAAAATGGTAAGACTGAGGAAGCTGTCAACGGTGCCGCTCATATCATTACCATCCAGAAGGACAGAATTGAAAAGGTAACCTTGGATGAGCATGTATTGACTATTTCTCTTGAAGGGGGAAGTCGCAAACCAGGCCAAGCATATTCAATCCATGGTACGGATTGAAAAAGTCAATGACAATTTATTGATTCCCATACAGGTGAACAATATAGCCTGGGTGAAATATGCCAAGTTGGATCTGAAATCCGAAGCCAGCTACATAATCCTAGGTCTCTTAAAACAGGTCACCAATCCTAAAATGATTAAAAGTTCCTCTCCACAGGACCAATGGGTTCAATATCTGGATGGAGATTCCCAGTGTCATAATGTGGTTGCAAGATGTCTTTTGTCTATCTCCATAGGAAGTAAGACTACAGAACACGTTTTGTCGTGTTGAATGAACCACGGCATCAGATGTATATAGGTAACAACCTTCTACACCGATTTGCCATGCAAATTGATCTGGTCAATAATAATCTATGGTCCAGATTACCGGGAAACCTAGAGGGGTTCCAAGATGTAGAGCAAGTCTTAAGATGTGGACAACAGATGCCCTATGCCTTTGTTGTGGAATCATATATCTAGTATCAAATGTATACTTGCTTGTATTATATCTAACAGTTTGCTTAACAAACAAAATGGCCCCTGAAGTAGCAGCCAGCTCCCTTAATAATCCCTTACTAAACACTTTATGATATTGAAATTGCTGACATAGTGCTGACATTGCTAAAGTATGGAGTGATAATGTGATACCTTGTCATGGGACTTAGTAATGTGACAATTAGATCATCAAATTAGCCGAGTCATAAAGTTCCTCTTTTTTGCTATAAAAAATCATGTAATCTGAATAAACGCAGCATCTTGCATTGACTGACTTCTCTGTGACAGTCTGTGTGTGATCTCTTTCAAGGCGTACGTATGCCAATCATTTTATACCATTCGGAGCAATACATCAACTCTTCACTGACTATTGGAGTCAGATCCAGAACCATATCAGTTGGCGCCAAACGACGTGGGGCCTGAGGATTGGACCTCCTGCTGGCGTACCCCCAGAGACTGGACCCAGAGAGACAAGCCAACGGACACCGGGACCGCGGCCCGTAATAAGAGGTGAGAAAATATATTCATCTTACCTATTCTGTGTCCCTTGGCTTAGTCTATCCATATTTGTTCTAGGGAGGGGTGCACCGACAGTGAGGCATCCTCAGGGGCATGAGAGTAAGAACCCCATTGTATTGATAAGCTTGATGTATTGTGTTTTATTATTTTTTTGTGTATGGTTGGTTTCTCTGGTCTCTGGGAGAAAGGAAAGGAGAGGCATAGACTGACAGAACAATAGAAGTCTCCTAAAGTGCCTACATTGAGGGGTAACCCTGGTGTGTAACCCCAAGAAATAGTAGAAGGGAAGGAGACGGCTTGCTGATAACCCAGTGGTGTGTTAATCTCAAGCTCAAGGTGTTTGTTTGTCAGTGTCTGTGCTAATCCAACTATCAGAGACAGACAGTAAGTGAAGGCTCCAGAACGTGTTGAAGGCTCCAGAACGTGTTGTTTTGAAAAAAAATGGGTAACCGAAATAGTGTCCCGAAGGGCTATTGTTCACCTGAACAGTACGTGGCGGACCGGAGAGGAAAAGGTTATGTCAAAGGATTAAGCAAGTTAGAAAAGAATTATGGTATTGCAAAAGGAGGTGTATTGTGTTCTGCTATGTGGCAGACATTGTTGACTGAGAAAAGAGGCAAATTGAATGATGATAAGTTGATAGATACAGTCAGGGTATGGCTGGACTGTAGCAAAGAATTTGAACAGACAAAAGGAGAAGCAATGTTTGATGAAAAATCAGGACTCCATTATTATCGGCCTGGCCCAGTCTTAGTACAGGAACAGCCACCGCCCTATAACAATGGCGCAGCTGAAAGAAAAAGGGGAAGTTGGACTTGTACACATTGTAGTCAGCAGAACCCTGCCCCCCGTGATACGTGCTTAGCCTGTGGTGCTCCACGCCCACATAATCATGCTCTTTTAGCCCCCCAGCACGTCTCACCAGTCCCAGCAATGACGCCATCTTGTCCTCCGCCAACGCCCAAGGCTGGACTTGTAATCTCCCCAAACCCTGCTCTTTCTGTCATGCCACAAGTCACTACTATATACCCACTTGTAAATCCTGACGGCACCTACATGCTACCCAGTCAGCCCATAGCTCCAGCTCATATAATGGTAGGAGGTAGTGGTGCTGTAGATCAGGAAGATGAGGATGGGGAGAAACAAAAGGAAGATGCAGGGGAAGACTCACAGCAGACAGTGGACTATGCACCTGGTGCTGCAGCACAAACCCCAGGATATCGCAGCCCACCGCACCTTGGACAATTTTCTGATATTACCCTAAGTAGCCAGCAGGGTGCAGCAAGAGCAATGAATGAGTCTTTTCAAAACCAAATTACAGAGCTGCAAAGAGAGATCCATAACATAGGACAAGGAAATCTTGAAGCCTTAAGGGAAATATACTTGAACACTCGCCCAGTCGGGCCACCTAAGTATGTGTCCTTTACCCCCCAGCAGTTGTTCACCATAGTGAACCTCATGCCTGACCCAGATACACACCCTATGCCCTTTTATAGAAAATTGGCACAAGTTTATCAAACCTACGGGTGTACTTGGTCAGACTTGCAAAGTATTGTACAAAATAAAACTGGTGAATTTTCTTCACTTATAATGGATCACATACGCCAACCAGAACTCCCTGGAGCAAATTATGACACTCGTGATTCAGAATCTGGCCGTGATTTCATTCAGCAATTATATAAGTGGGCGAAAGACAGACTAGCAGAGCAGTCCACGACCCTGCAAGACATGGTGCAGGATAAAGCAGAGTCAGTAGAAAAGTTTGTACAAAGAGTTAAACAAAACTATAAAGATATGGGATTCAGTCCAAATGAACCTGTGCACTTAAGACTCCTAGCACGGTCATTTGTAGATGGCCTTAGGCCAGATCTGAACAAAGCTCTTGTAACCTGTCGCCCAGAATGGAAATCATTAACATTGGAAATTTTAGAACAAGTTGCAAAAGGGCTGGAGAGTAGTACAAAGAAATCCCGCATATCAGTCATGGCAGTCATGACGGGAGAAGAAAGAGAGGAAAGACCCCCGCCCCGTGTCTGTTATGGGTGCGGCAAACCAGGGCACATTAAGAGAAACTGTCGCTCCAAACATCTGTGGCCAGCAGATCAGAGCCAAAGAGGAACTTCTCCTCCATGGCCAGCTCCATCCCACTAGGACGTTGGCAAACCAGTGTTGCTGGGAGGGGACACCCCGTGTATGGCAGTCTCTGCCCCTCCTGCAGGCCCCGCCCCTCGAATCACCCTCGATGTGGCAGGGAAGGAACTCTCATTCCTTGTAGACACTGGTGCAGCCCGCAGTGTGTTATGTGAGACCGCCATACTCCCTTCCTGGCTCACAGATATGCATTTACCCTGCTCTGGTTTAGAAGGGGTCACCCAGCACAACCCTGTTACTAAGCCTCTCTTGATTACTCCCTCTACTAAATCCCAAAGCCAATCTCCACAGTTACATCTGCCCACTGGAGTAATGTCACAATTTGTTGTAAGCCAGACATGTCCTTATAACCTATTAGGCTCAGATTTTCTTCAGAAAATACGTGCCAACATCCAGTTCAAGGAAAATGGTACAGTTGTTTTAGGTACGGCATTGAGTCCTGAAGAAACCTGCCTCCTAATGGCATTAAAATCCCAGTCACTTGAATCACATGAACAAGGGGATTCGCTGCAAAGCATTTTGCACCTCATCCCTGATACCCTTTGGACCAAAGGTCCCCAAGACATTGGGCGTCTCAAAGTCCCGCCAGTCACTGTAACCTTGAAGAATCCTAACTTACTGCCATATAAAGCACAATACCCTCTCTCCATTTCCCAGAGAGATGCTATCACCCTCCAGATACAGGCTCTTCTTGCAAATGGAGCTATTAAAATTACCACCTCACCATGTAACACTCCCTTATACCCAATTAAAAAGAAGAGTGTGAAGGGACAGCCTCCTGTATATCGCATGGTACAAGACCTCAGAGCAGTTAATGAGGCTACGGTCTTTGAAACCCCCATTGTACCAAATCCCCACACTTTGCTTGCTAGCATTCCTCCTGTGGCTGCTATCTTTACTGTCATTGATCTAGCAAATGCCTTTTTCTCTGTCCCATTACATGAAGACTCCCAATTTCTCTTTGCTTTTACACATGATGGAAAACAATACACCTGGACGGTGTTGCCTCAAGGAGCTCATAATAGTCCTTCCTGCTTTAGCAAAGCAATGGCATCCATCTTACAACCATGGCAAGCAGATCACCCAGAGGTGGAACTCTTACAATATGTGGATGATTTACTCCTCTGTGCTGACTCACACCCCGTCTGCCTGAACTCATCTGCCTCACTTCTTGCCTACCTGGCGGATGCTGGGTGCAGAGTCTCACGTTCTAAATTACAGTTGTGTCTTCCAAAAGTCGTTTTCCTAGGTCACTGCATCTCACAAGGCAGTAAGCATCTTACGGATGCCAGAAAGAAAGCAGTCTCAGACATCCCACTGCCAGATACCCCTCACCAACTGCAAACCTTTCTGGGACTCATTTCATACTGTAGACCATGGATCCCTGATGCATCCGTTCTGATGCAGCCACTATTTGATTGCATACCCCGTATTGCTACTGTTCCTTTCCAAATGACTGCAGAAGCCATAAAAGCATTCCAATCTCTCAAACAAATCATTGTCACTGCCCCAGCTCTTGGCATCCCTAACTATCAGCTTCCCTTTCGCCTTTATGTCATGGAACGTCAGGGTCATGCCACTGGAGTTCTCACCCAGAGCCATGGAGGTCGTAGTAGACCTCTAGGCTACTTCTCAAAACGTCTAGACCCTGTAGCCAGAGCCACCCCTTCCTGTGTCAGGGCCGTTCATGCTGCTAGTTCTCTCCTGAACGCTACCGCTGACATCGTCCTGGGACACCCACTCACCATCATGGCTCCCCATGACATCTCAGCTATCCTGCAACAAACACAACCTAAACACCTCACTGCACAACGCCACCTCAGGCTCCAGTGTAGTCTGCTTCTGCCAGATAATGTCACCATCCAGAGATGCCACATCCTCAATCCTGCTGCACTCCTTCCTCTCCCAAGGGGGGAGTGTACTGCAGATGGAGATTCTGCAGATTTTATTGATCTACGTGCTGAAGAAGATCTTCAGGAAGAAGAACTATGGGCCTCAACCGACTCTCTTTACAAAGAACAAGAACATGATTGCATTACAATGATGGAAGCTGAAGTAGGAACTCCACCATCAATACAGGATACTCCTTTGCAAAACCCACACTGGACACTCTTTGTAGACGGTTCAAGGTATGCCGATGACAAAGGGAAATTCCATACAGGCATGGCAGTTACTAGTGAGTATGAAGTACTGTGTGCAAGGCAATTGCGCCCAGACCAGTCAGCACAAGAGGCTGAACTCATAGCCCTTACTGAGGCCTGCCACATAGCAAAAGACTCCACTGCTAACATCTACACAGACTCCAGATATGCTTTTGGAGTAGTTCATGATTTCGGAATAATATGGAAGGCCAGAGATTACATTACAGCAGCAGGAACCCCAATTAAACATGCTTTAGCAGTGGAGGCTTTGATGACTGCAGTACTCCTGCCCACCAAAGTAGCAGTAATCAAAGTAAAGGCACATACCCGTGCTGACACACCAGAAGCCAAAGGAAATGCATTGGCTGACCAAGCAGCCAAACAGGCAGCAATGGAAGAGGAAAGAGCACAGCCAGATAAAATCATGTTAGCACAACCGGATGCCAAGCAACAAGAAATATCATGGGATCTACTGAAACAGATGCAGAAGCAAGCCACCCGCTCAGAAAAGGAAACCTGGCTAAAGGAGTCAGCCCTGGAAGAAGAATCCGGACTTTGGACACAAGGGAAGAAAGTGTGCTTGCCTAGAGCACTCTATCCTGTAATAGCCTCTGTGGCCCATGGGCCCACTCATCAATCTAAGACAATAATGAAAGAACTCATCGATAAAATATGGGTAGCCCCAGGAATCACTCCTGTACTAGTGAAATATGTCCAGTCATGTTTAATCTGTGCCCAATGCAATCCAGGTAGGACTGAGCCCACGCCCAAAAAATGTCTCCCAAAAGCCTTATACCCCTTCCAGAGGATCCAGATTGATCATATCCAGATGCCAATGTGCCAAGGGTTTCAATACGTGTTAGTAGTGGTAGACATGTTCTCTGGGTGGCCAGAAGCCTACCCCGTCAGGAATCAGACAGCAACAACTACTGCTAAAAAATTGATACAGGAAACTGTCTGTAGGTACGGGGTACCTGAGGTCATTGAGAGTGATCAGGGCCCAGCATTCACTGCTAACCTAACCCAAGAGGTCTGGAAGATGGTAGGGTCACACCTGGCATTCCACACCCCTTACAGACCCCAAAGTAGCGGCAAAGTCGAGAGACTGAATGGGGTATTAAAGTCAAAAATGCTGAAAATGACTAGGGAGACAGGGCTCAATTGGGTTCAGTGTTTACCAATAGCACTCTTTGCAGTCAGACACACTCCCAAACCTCCCCATAAGCTGACTCCACATGAGATATTGTTTGGGTCGGGACCCCGGATGGGGCTGTACTTCCCTCAACAGTTGCAAATGCATTATGAATCTGTTGCAAAGTATGTGATAGCTTTGAGCAAACAGTTGTCTAACATCCATGTACAAGTCTTTTCTTCCATTCCAGATCCTGACTCCCTAGAAGGCAGCCACACTCTGAAACCAGGAGAGTGGGTAGTGGTCAAGAAACACGTCAGAAGTACCCTAGAACCACGCTTCGAGGGGCCTTACCAAGTACTACTGACCACTCCAACTTCTGTAAAGCTCGAAGGGAGATCCACCTGGATCCACGCCTCTCACTGCAAAAGGATAAGGAACCCGCCAGATTCAGAAATAACAAAATGATTTTCTTTTATCTGCTAGCACTGGTGACACTCACCACCAGTGCATACATTCCTCCCCCGGCAGAAATGGATGATGACGGGTGGGACAATAAGTTTGTCAAACATCATCAAGTGTTGTATAAAAGTCTGAAGGAAGGTGATTCTGACACCACCACCTCTTCACTAAAAGATTGTTGGATATGTACACATGGCCCAGTAAATGCTAGAGCTATGCCTTATTTAGCTGTGCCCCTAACCTTCCAAGAGATAAAAGATTTGGCAGGATCAGCTGTTTTCCTTTCTAGCATAAAAGAGGTTAATACCAAAAATGGCAACAGAAAAGCTTCCCTAATAGTAGTAGCATGGGATGGGTCCCCATGGCTAATGATAAACAGAACAGGACCCTCAGCTCAGAATAGCAATATGCCCTGGAATGACTATATGTGGAGCAATGTATCCTGCTTCCCAAATTGGACCCACTGTTACTGCCTACAGGTACAAACCCATGGTATGGTTTTCAGTTCCCATAACAGATCAGGCTGTAATGATTCCAACCCAGACAGTCCAGTACAGTGCATTGGTATATATGCTGAAGCAAGGGGTGATCTGGCCTGCGCCCGGCGCAGCGTAAATGACTTGACAATAGGGATGACTAGTAAAACCACAGAGGGTCAAGAAAAGGGTCAAAAACTAGCAGAAGGTATCAAATTAGCCCACTTAATCACTCGTTTGTTCAATAGTACAGTGGTTTCGGTCCCAAAAAATATATACCTAGTATGTGGACACAGGGCATATAAATGGCTCCCTTCGGATTTCAAAGGTTTATGTACAATTGCTAGGCTCACACCAGCCACTTTTACACTGCCTCATGGAAAATTAAATGTCAATGCTATCCCCAAACACACCTTATATAAAAGAGCCGCAGATAACATTCCTAGACCAAATGGAAAACCCCATCTTGTGGAAATGAGTGGTGCCAACAAGTTCTTTAGTACTCTATTAATCTATCCTATGCTTACACAAACATATGACAAACTAGTAATGGCTACCGACTACTTGGATGATCAGATTTGGGAAATTATGAAACTGATGAATACATCTAATGTTGTCCAGAATCAGCTCATCATAGTCACTAATCAACACACTTTAGTATTAGACTACTTGACTGCAAAAGATGGAGGTATGTGTCAGGTAGTAGGTACTGCATGCTGCCATTATATCGATCCACAAGGTAATCTACAAGTAAAAGCTGGTTTGGAAAAGATGAGTGAGATACGTGATGAATGGCTAGAGGCTCACAGTGCAGATAAGTCAACATGGTGGTCTGACACTTTCTCATTCCTTAATCCCAGTAACTGGTTCAAGGGAATTAGTGGATGGACGATGGGAATAATTCAGGGAATATTACAGATAGCCCTAATATTGATGGTAATCTACATATTTATCAAAATTGTTGTTTCCTGCATTAACCGCATCACCAACAGAAAGAAGCCTGCTGAGGAAGCCATACTACTTCTCTATGAACAAATGGCTAGCACCGCAATAGATGTGGATGTGGTCCCTGCATTTCCGACACCCCCTACATTCCCGACACCCCCGCCTTCTCCAACTCCCGCTGATGAAGCTCCTCCACCCAGGCCTGAAGATCCAAGAGATGATGAGAATTAGGGACAAATGAATCCCAGGGTATTACCAGAAGTCCGCTCAATCGGGAACTTATTCACAAGGGATAAGTTGTCGCCACTGTGGGTGAAGAGGATGCGAATGGTATGCCAGGGGATTCGCTAGGTTTAGGGAAAGTCTACAATCAAGTCTACAATCATGAGTATCATGATTGCTGATGAGGTTAAAATCCCTGAAGGATACAAACTATTTCTTCTTCCCATTCAAGTGAAGAAGGGACAAAATTTGAAGAACGCAGATGCTTTGATCTGTTTGTCCAACCGGATGCAGCAACTCGGCCTGAAGGTAAAAACCACTCCTATAATAAACATTTATCAGGATCTATTGCACATGACAATTCATAACATGGCTCCCAATAGCATATCTGTGCAAAAGGTCACCGTAATTGTCTAGCTATGGATTCAGAGTACTATACTTTTGGATTCCAGAATTATGTCATTGGACTTATTCCTGATAAATACCTAACAGAAGAACAGGTAGTGGAACAACGTTTTTCCTCAACACCTAAGGGGTTATTCAATGTCCACTCTGTTTATCCTTTCAGTCCTGAAGAAGGTACATGCCACATCGAAGAGTCATCATTGGTTTTCAACCATGAGATCAATGAAAAGGAATACGAGTCATGCCAACAAGGAAAGGATAAGGTATGCTACACCCAAAATGATTTAACCAGTGAGCTTGAAGAAACTTACAAATAAAGTCAGCCTGAAATCTTTTCAGAATTTCTGGAGCGGGTGAAAGAACAAATCTCTAAAGCTAACGCATGCTCCAATGAGTCAGAGCGTCAACAGCTAAAGGAGCTCTTCACAGAATTCCAGGACATGTTTGCCAAGGATTCTTATGATTGTGGAGAAACAGACCTACATGTTGCAAGAATACAGACAGATCCCGATGCACCCCCTGTCTTTGTCAAACAATACCGACTTCCCCTGGTGACTTACGAGTCACTATCGGAAATTGTCAAAAACCTGGAGAGGAGGGGCATCATCAGTCCGATATTTAGCTCGTTCAACCATCCTATACTTGGAGTCCTCAAACCCAACGGTCAATTCCGTCTCTGCTTGGACCTAAGGCAATGAAACAAACGTGTTTACATGTCCGGGTGGCCCGTGCCATACATTGACCAGCGTTTGGTGCAAATACAAAGATCCAACATTTTCACCGCCCTTGACTGTGCATAAGGACATTGGACGATTAAAGTCGACGAAAGTGATCAGTACAAACTGGCCTTCACATTTGGAAAGCAGTAGTATGTATGGACCCGACTACCCTTCGCGTACATAAATACGGACCATGAATTTGCTGTGTTCATGCATAAGGCAATGCATGATGCCACTGAACGAGGTACCTATGTGGATGACATCCTAATCAAAAGCACAACTTTTGAGGAACATATTGCAAAACTGAGGCATGTACTAACCCAACTGAGAAAAGCTGATGTGAAACTTACTTTGCAGAAGGCTCAATGGTGTCGTGCCAAGGTTAATTTCCTAGGTCACGAAATCACTGCTGATGGAAACAACCCACAGAAGAAGAAGGAGGAGGCAGTGATCAACACCAAGTCACCTACAAATCTCAAGGAGTTAAGATCATTCCTGGGTATGATGAACTATTCACGTAAATTCATAGCTAATTATGAAGAAAGGAGTAAAATGGGAATGGAGTAAGCATCATGAGCAAGCTGTGAATGAACTCAAGGCCAAGCTTGTCCAGGCCCCATGCCTTGCCTATCCAGAGGGTGGAAAACCTTTCTTTGTGGAAACCGGTTTCACCGACAAAAGCGTGAGTGCAGTCCTTTTCCATAAAAAGAAAAACCTGAACAAGATCATTGCCTATGCCAGCAAATCCTTATCATCGGTTGAGGTAAAATTCAATAATTGTAAGAAAGCATTATTGTCAACAGTGTGTGCAATATTTCAGGAGCTTTATTCAAGGCAAAAAGATCATTGTGGAAACTACACATCAACCACTACAATATTTGCAAAGTGATAGGATCAAGGATGGAAATCTGTCAAACAGCAGGATAACTGCCTGGACGATGCCCTTATTGGGATGGCCATTGGAGATCAGGTATAAACAAAATCTCAGAGAGATAGCGGCGTCCCACTGGGGAAAGAAAGTTTCTCTTGCTCCTTATGACTGCCTGCCGGAAGAATCAGGGTGATCTTACCATGCAGCTGAGTGTCCCCAAGGGTGCTCGGTTCAGTGGTCCTGTGCTTGTCAGACCAATACTCACAACACAAGCTTCTCCTGTCTCCTTTCTCCCGCAATGGTGGTTCGTTTAACCACGTGCAGCTAGACTCCAGCTGATATGGTTAGTCTTGCGCTGTGTGATTCACCTTCCCATTCGCGTGGCAGACGGTATTGCAATCAGCGGCAGGCACGGTCACTTCGGTCCTGGCTAGGTCACGATCACTGGGGTCCTGGCTAAACACGTTTCGGGTTATCTAGTCACCCCTTCCTCAGTAGCCTTCTTTCTTTCCCCAGTGGGACGCCGCTGGTGATAGTTTATAGCGGGACGCCGCTATCTCTCTGAGTGCATATACACTATTTGTTATTGACTTACAGGATCCAGTTGGTGATACCACACCAGGAACATTTATTGATCCTTAGGATATTTTTGGGGACTATACATCAAGTGTGATTATAAAGAGTAATACATCTACCTCATTGACAGTGCTGCTTTCTACTATACAGAGATATTTTGTGACCTACGGCCTCTTATTTATTCATTTATACTTACAGTTTAGGGATCCGTGTTGGCATGTATATTTTATCCTTAGGAGCGTTTTGTTAGGATGTGTATGAATAGTGGAGTTTTATGAACTATCAATCTGTATTTATTTTTTGTGTAGTAATAAATGTTATATGGCCTGATATCTTGAGAGTGCTCAGATTTTCCTTTTGTTACATGCATTTTCATAAGTGTACGTATTATCTGATGATATTATAGTCAAAATGAATGCTCATTGCCTTTAACACGCATTTTCATAAGTGTACGTATTATCTGATGATATTATAGTCAAAATGAATGTGTATTGCCTTTAACCCCTTAGTGACCAAGCCTATTTGGGCCTTTATGACCATGCGTTTTTCTTCCTTTTTTCATGGTCTCGTTCCAAGAGCTATAACTTTTTTATTTTTTCGTCTATATAGCTTTATGAGGGTTTGTTTTTTACGGGACAAGTTGTAGTTTTTAATGGCACCATTTTGGAGTACACATAACTTTCTGATTAACTTTTATTAACTCTTTCTGGGAGGGAGATGGGGAAAAATAGCAATACTGCCACTGCGTTTTTACATTATAAATTTTACGGCGTTCATTTTTCGGTACAAATAACATAATATCTTTATTCTCTGGGTCAGTACGATTACAGTGATACTAAATAATTTTTTTTAAGTTTTACTACTTTTTTTTTCCAATAAAACCCCTTTTATTAACAAAAAAAATGATTTTGCATTGCCACTTCACAAGACCCATAACTTTTTTTTTCTTTTTCTATGGAGTTGTGTGAGGGCTTGATTTTTGAGGGACAACTTGTATTTTTCATTGGTATCATTTTGGAGTAAATTACGCTTTTTGCTCGCTTGTTATTACGTTTTTTTCGGTGGAAACTAAGAATAAATTAGAAATTCGGTCTTTTTATTTTTTATTTTACGGCGTTCACCATAGGGGATAATTTATGTAATATTTATGTATTCCGGGTCTTTACGGACGCGGCAATACGAAACATATGGGGGATATTTTCTTTTTGCTATTTTTTTCATTGAAAAGCGTATTTTCAATGAAAAAAAGCATATTTTTTATTTTATAGAATTTATTTTATTTAATAAATGTGTATTTTTTTTCTATTTTTTTTACCACTTAAAAGTCCCACAAGGGGACTATAATATACAGTATTTTGATTGCTTTTAAAATGTAATGCATTATCTCTATAATGCATTATATTTCAATAGCATCACTATTCAAAGATTGACCAGCAGGCTGCGCCAGACAGGCACAGCCTGCTGGAGAGAACTGAAGACAAGCTCGAGGCCCTGATCGGAAGCGAGGTAAGCTTCCGAACACATCAGCACCCCGCGATCGCATTTTCAGGGTGCTGATGGGAAACAGAGGGAGTCCGCTCCCTCTGTCACCACTTTACATGCAGCGGGCGCCATTGCGCCCGGCATGTAATGGGTTAAACAGCCCGGATCGGCACTTCTCATGTGAGAGCCGGGTCCGTGCTCCCCGCTGCACGGGGGAGCTGTGCAGCGCTTAGACTGGGCTGCCATAAAAACGCGACGGCCCAGCCTAAGGCCCCTTAGTGACAGCTGTAAAAACACGTATGGGTGGTCACTAAGGGGTTAAGAGTGAAATCAGCTTGAACCAAAGTTCTGTTATGTGGCTGAAGAGCCCAAGTGTAGAGTTGAGCGGACACCTGGATGTTCGGGTTCGGCAAGTTCGGCTGAACTTGAAAAAAATATTGGGTTCGGTACCCGAACTTGACCCCGAACCCCATTGAAGTCAATGGGGACCCGAACTTTTGACCACTAAAATGGCTGTAAAAATGTCATGGAAAGAGCTAGAGGGCTGCAAAAGGTAGCAAGATGTCCTTAAGAGCATGGCAAATGCTCTGCAAACAAATGTGGATAGGGAAATGAATAAAAAAAAACATAAAAGACCTTAAAAAAAATAATATTAGGAATGATGTAGGAGGAAGAGGTTGAGGAGGCGGTGAATGGGTGAATGTGGCCGTGTAGGCTCATGTGGCGGTCTAGGTGGAAGCGGCGGCGAAGGAGGAATAGGTAGCCAACACAGATGTGTGTTATTTAGCATTTTTACATAGGGGTATCCCCCAAAATATTAGGACATATAAAAAATAAATAAAAAGGAATAAGTGCACTTGAGTACAAGGATGGATGGTTGAGGCTGTTAGAACTGTCTATTCTCGGACGCTGATGGTGATGGCTGCCTGAAGGAGCTGCTCCTGCCTGCACCGCAACTTACTGGCCAGCGACTCATCTCTTCTGGATCATATGGGGAAGAAAGTGGCTCCAAAAAAGACCCCTCTCCCTTGCCGATCCCCCTCACCTACTAGGACCCTTGAACAGTACTGGGAATGCGCACCGGGTCCGGCGCTTCCACCACGCAGCGCTAAGGCACAGAGGGCCGCCATTCCTCCCTCCCCCCGCCTGATTCCCTGGAAAATGCCCATGATGATAACAGGCAATATATTTCCACTCTTCATAAATCCATTTCTGCCCAAACGGCAGTGCTCAGGGGCATGGGACAGCATTTAGAGGACTTGGATAATCGAGGGCGCCGGAATAACATCCGAGTACGGGGTCTTCCGGAGGCTACCGGTGACGAAGATCTCTTTGCTACGCTGGAAGCCATTTTTAACATGATCCTGGGGCAACCATCCTCGCACAAGATCAAGTTGGACAGAGCTCATAGAGCACTCAAGCCTAAGGGCTCTGCTGCATGTCCTAGGGATGTAATTTGATGTGTCTACAACTTTGCACTTAAATAATCCATCATGGCTAAAGCTAGATCTCTACACAACTTTGACTTTGATGGCGCTCCAGTTCAATTTTTTCCTGACCTATCCTGGTTCACACTCCAGAAAAGGAGACATTACTCAGGGACTACGCAAACGTTTCAATACACACCGTTCAAAAATCCGCAAAAAGTATATGAAACACAGTGTGTCTAGACATGCGGCAGAACACCACTATGGTAACACCGTGGGGTTCACTATTACACCAATTAAACACATTCCATTACACCTCCAAACAGACGTCCAGTATATTAGACGTCGAGAGATGTATTGGATTTTTAAAATCAATAGTTTGAACCCGTATGGGCTGAATGAGGCGTTTGAAATTAATTTATAATGGGGGTGTTTATTTATTTATTTTTTTCTCTTTATGTATGATTTTATATATATCTTTTATATGTGGTTATATATTTACACATTCATGTGTTTTTATATGGATATATTTTTTATATGGATATATTTTTATACATTTTTTATATATATTTGATTCATGTTTTATCTATTAAATATATATAATTTTTTATATATATATATTTTTTATATATATATATTTTTTTTATATTTTTTATACTTCTTTCTCCTCCATTATATTATTTTTTAAAGTGTATACATATAATGTATTCATATTTATACATATATACCTGTTTATGCATATGTTCACATACATTTATTTAATATAATTCCCCCTAACTGGAGACAAACAGAAATCCACTATTCCCCCTTCCTTTTTTATTATTATAATCCCAAATGGTCATTTAAACATTTTTATGCCCACCTAATATATTTTCTTATTTTTCCTTTATTTTTGCGTTCCATATACATTTTTAAATAAGCTCCACCCAGCTTCATGAATAGATCCTCAGTACAACTCAGGCTAGAATGACAAGAGGAATAGGTCACATGACCGCATGGATGCGATCATGTGACAACCTAGCTGCCGGCCAGCACAGGCATGCGCCGTTTGAGCGATCCCAGTGCTGCTATCTTCGTGTCAGATATTCAAGCCGCCGGCCGGCGCGGACATGCGCAGTCAAAGCGATCTTTGTATCGCCACTTCCGCCCTATCTGGATGAGAGCGGCGTCATCTAAACACACACTTCCGGACGCCCGAGTCATGTGACACCAACATCAGCGATCACATGACCGGGAGCAATATGTAACATATCTAAGCCAAAGAAACGATCTGTAAGGAATTTTAATACAAGACTAATAGGATTTTATGCAGAATATATGAACTGTTTATAGTCACTTTTATATAATGTTATTTATATGAAGAAAGATTGAAAGTGTAGATGACACCTGGTGATGGCTCCTCCCACAAGGGGCGTCACCTAGGTGCATCTTTTTGGCATTTTTTTTTAAGAATTTACCTATAAATAATGTAATATTTGCTATGTGTATGTGAAACCTGATGAAGGGAAGTGTTTCATCCCCGAAACGCGTTGTTTCTTATTAAAAAAATAATAATCTATCTATCAAGACCGATCTTACTGGTGAATTTGCGCCGATGCAGAACTTCTTCTTTCCTTTACCTACGAATTCTTTTGGGGGGACTGGACATCCCAGCCAAGAGATCCCAAAATCTGCGGCTGCAATCCTGGTTCAAATGGTCTTGCTCTTATTAAGTCTACAGTAGCGTTGTGCCTGCCGGAGCACAACCCTGTAAGGTGAGTTTGGATATTTCTCACTCTGACATCCTCATCCGGTGTTTGAACATACTACCCTATTGTGCGCTCTTCTTTCTCTTTTTTCCTTGTTCCCGAGGGAAATTCAGACCTGTCCGTGTTTTATGATTACTCAGGGACTGCCAGATTGACTATCGCTGGGGATTCCCTTTTGCCCTGACGGTCCGTCATCAAGGAAGGACAGAGATCTTCGCCCTTTCTGCGAATCACTTGGAATTCCTATCCCTGACATGTCGAATTGGGAGTTTGAGTCTCCAGAGATTCCACCGCCCCGCATTTGGTCTCCTGTAACCAGGAAAAGAAGGCCTGGTCCAAGTGCGTCCTCTTCCCTGCTGTCTCCTCCGTTATCAGGGCATCGCCCATCTGCTTGACTGCCATCGGTTGGGAGGACTTGGTTGTCCAGAACTTGCCCTTAACCCTTTACGCCCTCAGGATTGATGGTCCCTGAAGGGCACCCATATTGATTGTTTATTTCCTCTGTTAAGCCAGTTATTGTTTTCTTGTTGCTACATCGTGGTGCAGGCTGTCTAAAGGCTCCACCTAGTTGTAACTTGTTTTCGTTTCTCTCAGATAATTGCAGTTGGCTCCTTGGCCAGCCTCAATTTGTTGGTGTCCGATATTTACACCCCCCTAAGGGGCTTCTTATTTGCCCCTGGATTACATCCCTGGGAATAGTTGTTTACTGCTATCTGTTTGTCTATCTTTGTGTTATCCCGTCCTGTCTCCTCCCCCTCCCCTTGTGTTCTCTCTCCTGTTGTAGGTGCCTGAACTTCCTTGCCTGTGGAGATTGTGTGCCTCAGTTCTGTCTCTGACCCGTTGCCCGACTAGTGTGATCCTACTGACGTATACGGACTCTCTCGGTGAGCTGTACTCTGCTTACATTGTGTATCATCACATACTCACATGATGCGGTGCATAACCTTCAATGTCAAAGGGCTTAACTCCAACGCCAAGAGGAAACTCTTGCTTTTGTAATTGAAATCCCTTAAAGCGGGCATTGTGTTCTTACAGGAAACACACTTTGATGGCAACTCCTCCTTCCGTTTTGCCTCCCACCTGTATCCTACCGCTTTTTCGGCTACTCATAGCCGTCGGAGGGCGGGTGTTGCCATCTTGGTGTCTGCACAGTGTCCTCTCAGGATTGAATCTTAAATTATAGATCCACAGGGCCGTTATATCATTCTCCGTGGCCATTTGGCGGATAGATCCACCACCTTATGTAACATTTACGCACCAAACACGTCCCAGATACGCTTTCTCTGCAAGGTGTTTGCTGAGGGAGTGGACTCTTCAGAGCCCCTAGTCCTCCTAGGTGGGGATTTTAATGTAGTGTTCTCTGAATCGATGGATCGATTGGCCCTACCGGGTAGACCAATACACTCGACACAGCAGTGTTCAGCCAGAGATTTTCGTAAACTAGTGCGGAAATACTCCCTGTATGACCTCTGGCGTCTCACTTATCCCACTGATAGGTCCTTCTCCTTTTACTCTGCCCCACATGGTTCACACACCCGTATTGATTACCTCTTTGGTACCATTTCGACCCTCAGATTATTGAAGGGAGCAGACATGGGCCGAATCACCTGGTAAGACCATGCTCCTGTACTTGTGGACATAAGTAGTGAGTCGGGCCATGTTCGCCATTGCCACTGGAGACTTAATGACTCCCTCCTGAAACAGCCTACCATTAGGGAGGAACTCCGCGAACACCTGAAAACGTACTTTGACCTAAATAAGGGATCAGTAGGGTATGTCCGTCCTTTGTGGGAAGCGCATAAAGCGGTCATGAGGGGTCATTGTATTGCAATAAGCTCAAAATTAAAGAAGGACTCGACTGCCTTAGTCAAGACCCTTACGTCTCACCTACAAACACTAGGAGACAAAATGGCTGTTCATCCCTCTCGATGCACACTGAGACAAATTTTTGATACTAGGGCCCAATTGAAGAGTCTAGCTTTAGGTCGTGTCAGCAAGTTATTACTTTACACACGACAGCGTTATTATGCTTGGGGGAATAAGCCCCACACTTTGCTGGCCAGACAACTCAGGAATCATAGCTCCCAAACGGGTCCGAGTGCTATTAGGGGGGCTGATGGAACAATCCATTATGACCCCTGGGTGATAGCGGAGAGGTTCTCGGCCTATTACACTTCCCTGTACAACTTACCCTCCGACCTTCCCAAAGGGACTGAGAGATAGTACACTCCGGTCTTACTTGGCATCCTGTCACATTTCTACCCTATCAACTTCCGACCTTGCCATCCTTAATAGTCTGATCACACTGGAGGAGATTGAGGAGGTGGTGGAACATCTTCCTGAGGGTAAATCCCCAGGGCCTGATGGCTTTTCGTACAAATATTATAAGACCTTTAGGACTGAACTAATCCCTCACTTAGTAACCCTATTCAATCATTTTCTAGCTGGCAATGCAGTACCTCCCCCAATGTCCCACTCGTATCTCACGATGATTCCGAAACCTGGGAAAGATCTGCACGAATGCCCTAACTATAGGCCTATTAGCCTACTTAACGCAGACCTTAAGATTTTCACCAAAACTCTAGCTACCCGACTAAACGTCTTTCTCCCATCCCTGATTCATAAAGATCAAGTGGGATTTGTCAGGGGGCTGACAACACAGAAGAAACATTGACTTGATAGATGTCATATCTCACTCGGGTGAGGAGGCATTACTTCTTAGTTTAGATGCGGAAAAGGCATTTGAACGTTTAGATTGGCTTTTCCTCTTTGCTACCCTGCAGGCTTATGGCCTTTCTGGTCCCTTTGTTAGAGCCATTCATAGCCTATACTCCTCCCCCACAGCGACGATCAGACTACCTCATGCTCAATCTCGACCCATAAGCATTGCTAATGGAACGAGACAAGGTTGCCCCCTGTCTCCCCTACTTTTTGCCATGTGTATCGAACCCCCTGGCGACCAACATCAGGGCTTGCCCGGACATCAGAAGTGTTATGGTCAAGGACAGGGAGTTTAAGCTATCGCTATATGCAGACGATATCCTCCTTACCCTTACCAAGCTTCACATTTCCCTACCAAACCTCCACTCCATCCTGCGGGGGTTTGGTCGGCTCTCGGGGTATAAGGTCAACACCCATAAAACTGAGGCCCTCCCTCTTAATCTTTCTCAGAAGACCCTGGGCTCACTCAGGGTTAACTTTCCTTTCCATTGGAAGACGGACTCACTGCGGTATTTGGGTGTTGACCTCACTCCCCGATATGGAGAGCTTTACAAAGCTAATTTCCCACATATATATGCTGAGATTAGGGGTCTTCTAGATAGGTGGCATCCTCTCCCACTCTTTCTTATAGGGCGTATTGCTGCGACTAAAATGACGATCTTGCCAAAGCTTTTGTACCTTTTTGAGACCTTACCGATTAAAGTCCCCCTTAAGGATCTGAGATCCACTCAATCTCACCTCCTTAGATTCATATGGGCGGGAAGGCGGCACAGAATCCCGCGGTCGGTCCTCCTATCTAGTAGGCACCAGGGCGGCTTAGGGGTCCCGGATCTGTCCAAATACTACTGGGTGGCCCAGCTACGTTCTGTCACAGCCTGGGCTTCCTTGCACCCATATTCTGTCTGGATGCAGGTAGAAAGACTCTGGTTGGCTCCTGTACATCCTAACTCCATGTTATGGTCCGGACCTGACAGGACTCTGCCAGCCAAGGACCTCCTAGGGCCCATGGCTTGTACCAGACGCATCTGGAAGAAGTGCGGTAGCAAAGTCCCTTTGGAGTCCAATTACTCCGCCATGAACTCCTTCTTATATCACCCCACGCTCCATGCTAGTCTTATGACGTCCACAACGAGACCATGGTTTGAGCGGGGGGAGTTTCGGTTTGCTGATATTGTGGACCCCTTCACTAGGGTCCTTCTGCCGTTCTCTACCCTGCAGGCCAAATATGATCTTCCCCCCTCCCCCAACTTCTTTTATATCCAGATTAGGCATTTCGCCTACTCCATTTTTTCAGGGATCACAGTTTCCCTTCCAACTCCCTTTGAATGCCTTTGCAGGGAAGGGAACCATGCGAAAGGTTTAATTTCTGAGATTTACTCCATATTGCTGACTCCCTTCCCTGATCGGGTTCAAAGGCATTCCTACATGGTGTAGTGGGAGGAATATCTGGGGAGGGCCTTACTGGTCTCACTCTGGCACCTTATATGGAGGAGGGCAGCAAAATCATCTATGTCGGCACTTCATCAGGATAACCAATATAAAATCTTAATGTACTGGTATCACACTCCTGACCTCCTCCATAGAATGAATCCAGTAGTCCCGGGTGATTGCTGGAGGGGTACGTTGCCTCATATTTTTTGGGACTGTCCCAAAATATGCCCCTACTGGATCGAAGTAGGTGCCCTCCTGAGTGATGTCTTTGGAATTGAAATCCGACCTGATCCTTTGTCCTTCCTGCTCAATGTGGTCCCCATCCAAGTTAAAAAACACGCACTCAAGCCATTGCTTCTGATACTAACAGCAGCTCGTTGTCTAGTCTCCCGAGCTTGGAAAAGCCCTGAACCACCACGGGTCTCTGATTTGTATGCTAGGGTGATGGAGGTCCGAACAATGGAGTACTCCACTGCTATGTTTCAGGACAAAATGGCACTCTTAACGCCAGTATGGGATAATTACTGGACCACTAGACAACCTTGACAATCTCATGTGAAAGGATTGTTCCTTTCCCCCTCCCCCCCATTATGTCTTTGTCTATGTCATTTGTCTTGTCTGTTGGCTATTTGCTGGGTTAAGCATTATTGGCTGAGAAGCTCCATGCTTTTGGGTCTTTAAGGCTCTCCCGCTTCTACCTGATGTCTTTTTGTTTAAGATACATCGCATAGTAGTCCTTCTTCGGACTGGTTACAGATAGACACAGTTTCCTTTAGCCCATTTTATTGCTTTATTTTTGTTCGGTCTTTCATTCTTCATCATTGACTATTATCGAGTGTTACATATGCCCATTTAATATATATGTGATGTATTTCGTGTATCATCCTTACCTTGTACTTTTGTGCATTATTCAATTGTAAAAGTGTATTTTCATCTTTGTTTTATTGAATAATAAATATACAATTACAAAAAAAAAAGAACTGTCTATTCTGCACAAGGTACAGACAAGTCCTGAGGGATCCAAGCCTGGTTCATTTTAATGAACGTGAGCTTGTCCACGTTGGCTGTGGACAGACGGCTGCGTCTGTCTGTAATGACGCCTCCTGCCGTGCTAACTACACGCTCAGAGAGTATATTGACTGCAGGGCAGGCCAGCACCTCCAAGGCATACAGGGCAAGCTCTGACCATGTGGAGAATTTGTAGACCCAGAAGTTGAATGGGGCAGAACCATCAGTCAGTACGTGTAGTCGTGTGCACAGGTACTGTTCCACCATGTTGTTCAAATGCTGCCTCATGCTAACACGCTCCATATCAGCAGTTGGGGCCGGTTGTTGCGGCGAGCTGACAAATCTTTTCCACATGTTGGCCATGCTAACCCTGCCTTCTGAGGTGCTGGCGCTGACACAGCTGCGTTGGCGACCTCTTCCTCCTCCCCTGCCTTCGCCTTGTGCTTCCACTTGTCCCCTGGTGTCAGTCGGGAATGCTCTCAGGAGCGCGTCTACCAGCGTCTACCAGTAATCTTCTGATTACGCTCCAGTGAGGGAATTAAGGACGGCACATTGTCTTTGTAACGGGGATCCAGCAGGGTGGCCACCCAGTAGTCTGCACACGTTAAAATGTGGCAACTCTGCAGTTGTTGCGCAGGCACTGCAGCATGTAGTCGCTCATGTGTGCCAGGCTGCCCAGAGGTAAGGACAAGCTGTCCTCTGTGGGAGGCATATCGTCTGTGTCCTCCGTATCCCCCCAGCCATGCACCAGTGATGGGCCCAAGCTGCGTTGGATGCCACCCCGCTGTGAACATTCTTCATCCCCATCCTCCTCATCCTCCTCGTCCTCCAGTAGTGGGCCCTGGCTGGCCAAATTTGTACCTGGCCTCTGCTGTTGCAAAAATCCTCTTTCTGAGCCACTTCTAAAATACTGGCCTGAAAGTGTTAGAGATGACCCCTCTTCCTCCTCCTCGTCCTGGATCGAAGGTGGCTAGGTGGGAATTTACGCTTTCTCTCAAAGGTTTGTGAGATGTAGAGCTGAACGCTTCCGTGTCACATGGTGGAGATGCTTGGTGACGGAGGTGGTGTTGTTGGTGGCACATCCTCTGTTTGCTGGGCGGCAGGTGCCAATGTTCCTCCAGAGGCGGAGGAAGAGGCCGAGGCAGCAGCAGAAGAGGGAGCAGGAGGGGCCTGAGCCCTTTCTTGGTTTTGAAAGTGCTTAATCCACTGCAGCCCGTGTCTCGCATGTCCCTGGCAAATTTGAACTTAAATTACTTTTATTCAACCAACAAGTAATTTTTTGACGGGAAATGACATAGGTGTCTCCTAAAAGATAATAAGACGATGTACAAGAGGCATTATTGTGAAAAAAATATAAATTTCACAGCTTTTATTTACATTTGAGCAAAAAGTGTCCAGTCCAAAATTATCCATACCCTTCTCAATAATCAATGGAAAAGCCTTTATTGGCTATTACAGCAATCAAACGCTTCCTATAATTGCAGACCAGCTTTTTGCATGTCTCCACAGGTATTTTTGCCTATTCATCTTTAGCAATGATCTCCAAATCGTTCAGATTGGACGGTCTTCTTGCCATAGCCCTGATCTTTAGCTCCCTCCACAGATTCTCAATTGGATTCAAGTCTGGACTCTGGTTGGGCTACTCCAAAACGTTAATGTTGTTGTCTGCTAACCAGGGCTTTTTTTCTCAGAGAAAAGGTGTTGGAACTCACCCCCCCTCCCCTGGCCACGCCCCTACCCACCCCTAGGACTGCCCACTAAAACCGCCCCTTTAGAGAACAGGGATGCAAGTAAAATCTCCATCTCACCATGTGCAGGGAGGATAATAACTTAAAATCTTATTATCCTCCCGGCACAGTGCAGGATAGAGATTTCACAAGTAGAAAGACTGTGAAATCTCCATACCCCTGAGGGCGCATGCGCGGTTGGGTGCACGCGTTGTGTCCCTGCGCATAGGGGCATGCAAACTGGAAGTCACGTGGCGGGGGTAGGAAAATTTTATAGTTCGGTTAAAATTTTACAACACCAGTGCAGCCTGGCCCCATACTTCCCTCAAGTAGTGTGCCTGCCTTGCCTGCCAGTGACACTAGTTGCCAGTTGCCACACATGGCCGTCACAGCCAACTTGGGGGAACACCCCCACGACACTAAACTGCCGCCCGCGCCTCCAGCAGCTGCCCTGCCTGCTGCGCGGGCCTGTCAGTGGAGCCGGAGGCGGGGAGTCCTGGGTCTGGGGCTGCAGACAGGCTGCAATGGAGTCGGCCTGGGGGCGGGGTTTGGGGCCACTGTAGAATCGGCGTATCCTCGGCTCTCTCAGGCTCTCCCAGCCGGAGGTGCCGGAGGCTGCAGGGCCAGAGACTGACAGGCGAGATTAGAACTGTCTAAGTAAGCAGCGGCGCAGCCTAAGCAGCGGGTCGGCTGGGCCCAGTAACTAAAGGGGGGCGGGGCGAGTCAGAGAAAATAGGTGGCGGAATGCCGTTCCGGGGCGTTCCGCCAGAAAAAAAGCCCTGCTGCTAACCATTTCTTCACTACTTTTGCTGTGTGTTTTGGGTCATTGTCATGCTGAAATGTCCACTGGTGCCCAAGGCCAAGTTTCTCTGCAGACTGCCTGATGTTGTCATTGAGAATCCTCATGTATTGCTCTTTTTTCATGGTGCCGTTTATTAAGATTAGGTTCCCTGGTCCATTGGCTGAAAAACACCCCCAAAGCATTAGGTTCCCACCACCATGTTTGACAGTGGGGATAGTGTTCTTTGGGTTGAAGGCTTCTCCTTTTTTACGCCAAATGGAGAAAACATCATTGTGACTAAACAATTAAATTTTTGTTTCATCTGACCATAACACAGAAGACCAGAAGTCTTCTTCTTTGTCCAGATGAGCTTTTGCAAAGGCCAAGCGAGCTTTTGTGTGCCTTATCTGGAGAAGTGGAACCCAGCAGTGTGAAGTGTTTGTTGGATTGTCTGCCTTGAGACATTGCCACCAGCAGAGCCCAGATTCACCAGGATGGCCTTGGTGGTGATCCTTGGATTCTTTTTCACCTCTCTAACTATCCTCCTGGCCAGGTGTCACTTTTGGCTTCCGACCACGTCCTCTGAGATTTTCCACAGTGCGGAATATCTTGTATTTTTTGCTCAAATGTAAATAAAAGCCGAGAAATGTTTTTTTTTCCCATAATAATGCCTCTTGTACATCGTCTTATTATCTTTTGGGAGACACCTATGTCATTCCCAGTCAAAAAATTACTTGCTGGTTGAAAAAAATTAACTTTAAGTCAAAATTGGCCAGGGGTATGAATAATTATGGGCAGCACTGTAGATGCCTGTTCATGCAGGTTGTGCTAAGGTTCAGAACGTTAATGCCTCACTTCAGGCTCTGATGGCACAGTGTGCAAACCACTCGGGTCTTGTCGTCATCACATTGTGTGAAGAAGTGCCATGCCTGGGAACTCCTTGAAGCTGCCTCGGTCCCTGGTGACTGTGGCCAGTAGCAGGTGAGCTGTTTTGGCGACGGCTGCTCTGCTTTTGCACCCTGCTCCCGCATTTGCTACGCTGTTGGCTCGGTCTCACCACTGCCTCTTCCTCCGAACTCTGAAAGTCAGTGGCACGACCTTCATTCCATGTGGGGTCTAGGACCTCATCGTCCCCTGCATCGTCTTCAACCCAGTCTTCCTCCCTGACCTCCTTTTTGGTCTGCACACTGCAGAAAGACGCAGCAGATGGCACCTGTGTTTCGTCATCATCAGAGACGTGCTGAGGTGGTATTCCCATGTCCTCATCAGGAAACATAAGTGGTTGTGCGTCAGTGCATTCTATGTCTTCCACCCCTGGGGAAGGGCTAGGTGGATGCCCTTGGGAAACCCTGCCAGCAGAGTCTTCAAACAGCATAAGAAACTGCTGCACGACTTGAGGCTCAGACAGGTTCCCCGATATGCACGGGGGTGATGTGACAGACTGATGGGCATGGGTTTCAGGCGCCACCTGTGTGCTTTCTGCAGAAGATCGGGTGGGATATAATCTGAACGTGCTGGATCCACTGTCGGACACCCAATTGACTAGCGCCTGTACTTGCTCAGGCCTTACCATCCTTAGAACGGCATTATCTGTCACAGAAGGTGTACAGAAAACTAGAAGACACAAAATGAAGATCCGACTGACTGGATCCAAAACTAAGGAACAAAAGGGAGAGCCCTGCAACAGACCTGGCTCTCTCCCTAACTGCTCAGCCTATGCAAAATATCAATGGTAGATAATCGCATATCCTCGTACCTCGACTGTATAACACCTGAACACCCTATAATAGTGAGGGGACACGACCACCGGCTCTCTACACTTGATACGGAGGGAGTCAGGGTCACCTGGGATCCAGCAAACAGGAATATGAATGAACAAAACTTATCTGTAGAAGACTCAGTAGTAGCATCAGCATGCACACACTCCAGGAAGTTGTATAAACCGCAAAGTGATGCAGTATGGGAAAAGATTTAAAGGGATGCAATCAGTGCAACTACATGGTTCTGAAGGACGTCTGTCAGAGCTTCTCAGATGTCTGGTGGTGACAATATCGCTGTAGATTCTGGCGGCTACTGGGACCTGAGGCAGTAGGTTCAGTAGGACGTGTAGCTGTGGCAGAACAGCCACGTCCTCTCCCTGCACCAGAGGCTCCACCAACACCACCACCAACACCACCACCTCACAGTTAGCGTTTACAAAGCAAAGTAAAAAGTGGTTAAGGTTGTTAAAAATAATTAACCGCCAATAAAAACTCTATATGACAGCGGTATTTGTGGCCTAAATGTGGCACTCACTTATGCATGTCTTATCCCAGATGTGCAGTATATCAGAGGGTTTTTTCACCCCAGTACCCAAAAAGCCGTATTTCTGGCCTAAATGTGACAGTCACTTATGCATGACTAATCCCAGATGTGCAGTATATTACAGGGTTTTTTCACCCAGAAAGCAAAAATATGTATTTCTGGCCTAAATGTGACAGTCACTTATGCATGTGTAATCCCAGATGTGCAATATATTAGATGTTTTTTTCACCACAGTATGCCAAAGCTGTATTTCTGGCCTGAATGTGACAGTCACTTATGCATGTCTTATACCATATGTGCAGTATATTAGAGGGTTTTTTCACCCCAGTAAGCAAAAAGATGTATTTCTGGACTAAATGTGACAGTCACTTATGCACGTCTTATCCCAGATGTGCAGTATATTAGAGGGTTTATTCACCCTAGTAACCAAAAAGCCGTATTTCTGGACTAAATGTGACAGTCACTTATGCTGGTCTAATCCTAGATGTGCAGTATATAAGAGGGTTTTTTCACCCCAGTAACCAAAAAGCTGTATTTCTGGCCTAAATGTGACAGTCACGTATGCACGTCTTATCCCAGATGTGCAGTATAGTAGAGGGTTTTTTCACCCCAGTAACCAAAAAGCCGTATTTCTGGCCTAAATGTGACAGTCACTTATGCATGTGTAATCCCAGATGTGCACTATAATTAACAGATGTATTTTTTTTAACCCCAGTAAGCAAAAAGCTGTATTTCTGGACTTGCAGACAGCCTGTGCTGGTGCACTATCGTTGCATAAAATGGCTGCCGATTATGTATTGATATTGACTAACTGAAGAAAAAAAAGTTTGTTTTCAGTAGTAGTTGGCTTAGGGCAGGCTTAAAAAAATGGTGCACTGCCCCCACAAACACATTTGCTGTAGATCGCTGAGTACAAAAAACAGTTCTTGATAAGATTTCTCCCTGATCTCTCCCTCACAGCAGCTGCAGCCTCTCCCTACACTAATCCGAGCAGAGTGACGGGCGGCGCTACGTGACTCCAGCTTAAATAGAGGCTGGGTCACATGCTGCAGTTGGCCAATCACAGCCATGCCAATAGTAGGCATGGCTGTGATGGCCTTTTGGGGCAAGTAGTATGACGCTTGTTGATTGGCTTTGCAGCCTTTCAAAAAGCGCCATAAAAATCGCCGAACACCAAATCCGAACCCGAACATTTACGTAAATGTTCTGGTTCGGGTCCGGGTGCCGAAAACCCTAAAGTTTGGTACGAACCCGAACTTTACAGTTCGGGCTCGCTCAACTCTAGCCAAGAGTCATAGTGAATATAGAGAACATCGTATTTTGAAATTGAATGCTAAAAGATATGGGTTTATTTATAGGGCGTATACTGGCTTCTCCAGACATGTCTGCCTGAAGGGAACAATGTTTGTTTCATGGCCAAGCCATGACAAGATAAGAATTTATATCCTTAAGACACATCTGGTGTGTGATGTCTATTCATATATTCATAAGTATTATATATATTCATGTGTGGATTTATTTAGTTTTTTAGTATGAACATATCAATAATTCATGTATAATATGCAATATTGATATACAGTATAACCAAGTATTAAGGTATACTTTATGCCGTGTGCATCTTACTGAGTGGATATAGTCTTAGGAGGTATAGAAAGCACTAAGGTTTTCTGCTAATGGAAGTTTCTCAGAAAAGCTAATGCTATTCCAGGCGTCGTTACTCAATAGCTTGGACAGTTATATTATACAAACCCACGATGCGAGTGTAAGGCCCATTGTATTTCTTATCAAACCCATAAATTCAAGAGTCTGGGAAAATCATGATGGTTCCACTAATCTGGGAAAGATTACTTCAGAGTGTCAAAGAAGTATCCCTCCTCATTGATTTAAGTTTAGAAAGGTTAAAGGTACTAGATATAAAATAAAGCCACGTTATCTAATATGTTGTACAACAGTGCCATCTGGAGGCAGATGGACAATATTATAACATTTGCCATTTTTTTTATACCATATCAAGGGTTAATATGACATCATTGTGTTATTAGCATACGAAGACACCCACCTTACCTGATTGGAAATCCCAAATCCAGAAGGGGATGATTCTTAGATAAGGTGGGGAATAATGACTCGAGTGTAGAGCATCAGGGGGTTCGCCAGAAGAAAAACTCACGAAAATAAACTGACCACAACAAAGATATACCAAAAGAAACTTGGATTATATTTTGACTATTAGAAAAATTCTTGAGAACTGGTCCCATCCGAAACTCTGTCTATCCTTGACCCAGTAACGTATACTGTGCTTATTGCTTGTGATATTAATAAGATATTTCTCTCGGTATATAGCCAAAAGTCCCCATACTGTGGGAATATATAGTGTTAGGCACCTCCATAATGCTGATTATTCTCTTAGCAAAGATGCATATTGCTAATGGAAGATCTGGCATTATTTGAAAAGAGGACTAAACCCTTGGGAAGTTATATTCCGTAGTCTGATTGCCGAGCTGAATATTTTGTCATATTAATATCATATATTTTTGATTGTCATAGGTAAACAGAGTCAAGGGATAGCATTTATTCTTACTGTATTAATCTGTGTTTTATCATGTTATAGTCTGTTTGGTAAACAGAAGATCCTAAGTTTCTCGTGGTATATAAATCATTGGTCTGTTTGTTAAAAGTATAGCATTTGTATTTTGTCATAGGTAACTTTAAGTTGTACTGTGCTGGTGAGGTAATGGTGTTTGGTTACAGCACCATCTAGTGGTGGTTTGTTGGTAGTACATTTCTAGTCATCGTTTGTCTTATGTTGGTATTTTAAAAGAATATACTTAATCACCAGTCCGCAAAAATGCTGCAGGTCTGTGGAGTGTTGTGAGGTAGATTACACTTTCAAGGAATGTACATAAAAAGTCCGGACCGCGCGTGTCATAAATATAAGGTATAAAACAGGTTTTTTTCTTTCTTCCTCCCTTCAAAAAGTTACCAAGGTCTGCAGATCTCCTTCTCATGGATATCCTGCAACTTACAAAGAAAAACAATAGGGTAGATCCGTATGGTTGTTCTGCCCTGTGATGCACAGGTTGTACTTACACGGCACTCCTCCAATATCGAGCGTATCACAGGTTTCCTCTGCAATTTAGTTGGTTCTCCGCAGGGAAGGTGCACTTTCACACACTGCTACACAGGGTTCAACCACGGACTTGATTACAGCATACACCTGGTGAGTCTATTGGGATTCCCAACTTCTTTAAGTTCACAATTTTCTGTGGATACAAGTTTCTCCCACCATAGTGAAGCTCCAATAACTATTTTAAAAAGGTTTATTAGTACATACTTACAAACATGCACTTAAAATCGCATAAAAATCCCAGCGTCTTTTTTCCTTGCCCGACCCAGGTTTCGCTCCTTGAGCTTCGTCAGGGGCACATATCATCTTTCCCTCCCCCTTCTCTTTTATTTGGTAGGTTAGCGTTAATCGGGCACCTGATGTATTGCTCAAAACGCCTGTCACCACCAGACATCTGAGAAGCTCTGACAGATGCCTTTCAGAACCTCCTCCTTGAGCTTCCTTTGTTTTGCTTTCAGTTCCTCATCTCGTTAGCCTTTCTCAGCTGTCATGTAGTTGTACTGATTGCATCCCTTTAAATTCCTCCCCATAGTGCATCAGTGTGCGGTTTATATTACTTCCTGGAGTGTGTGTGCATGCTGATCCTACTTCTCAGTCTTCTACAAGATAAGTGTTGTGCATTCATTTGTGTTTTTCTGTTTGCTGGATCCCAGATGACCCTGACTCCCTCCGTATCTAGTGTAGGGAGCCGGTGGTCTATTGTAGGGTGTTCAGGTGTTATACAGTCGAGGTACGAGGATATGCGATCATCTACCATTGGGATTTTCGCATAGGCTGAGCAGTAAGGGAGAGAGCCAGGTCTTATGCAGGGGTCTCCCTTTTTGTTCCTTAGTTTTGGATCCAGTGAGTTATATATTCATTTTGTGTTGTCTTGTTTCCTGTACACATTCCGTGAAATTATAAACCGCCAAAACCGTTTCAAGCATGGATCTGGTTTCACTTTTGACTGAACGCTTTCAGGGTCTTTCACTGGAGGTAGCAGATCTCCGTAAGACTTTTTCTCAGTTTCAAGTGACCGGTTCAGCTTGCCTTCATGGAGTTTGTTCTGAGCCTAAGATCTCGCTCCCGGATACGTTCTCCGGAGGTAGTGATAATTTTGTGCGTTTTAGAGAGGCTTGCAAACTTCATTTTCGCCTTCTTCCCCATTCCTCTGGTGATGAGGAACGGAGGGTGGGGATCATTATATCGCTGCTATGGGGTAACGCTCAGTCGTGGGCCTTTTCGCTGCCGGTGGGGGCACGGCCCCTCCGTTCAGTGGATTAATTCTTTTTAGCCCTGGGTCAGATATAAGATGATCCGGATCGTATTGCTCTGGCTGAGTCTAGACTACGTCTTTTATGTCAGGGTAAACAATCCGCAGAGATATACTGCTCAGAATTTTGGAAATGGGCAGCTGATACTGGTTGGGGCTAAAGTTTTTTAAAAATTAGATCTAAGAGGGGCATACAACCTGGTCAGGGTCAGAGAAGGAGACGAATGGAAGACGGCCTTCAATACCCCTGAGGGCCATTTTGAGAATTTGGTTATGCCTTTTGGTTTGATGAATGCTCCAGCCGTTTTTCAGCATTTCGTGAACAGCATTTTTTATCATTTAATGGGGAAATTTGTATTAGTGTATTTGGATGACATTTAGATTTTTTCTCCTGATTTCAAAACTCATAAGGAACACTTACGTCAGGTCTTGCTCATCCTGCGGGAGAATAAATTATATGCGAAACTGGAAAAATGTGTGTTTGCGGTTCCAGAAATTCAATTTCTGGGGTTTCTTCTCTCCGCTTCTGGTTTTCGCATGGACCCTGAGAAGGTCCGCGCTGTGCTTGAGTGGGAGCTTCCTGAGAATCAGAAGGCGCTGATGCGTTTTTTGGGATTTGCCAATTATTACAGGAAGTTCATTTTGAATTATTCCTCTGTTGTTAAACCCCTCACTGATATGACCAGAAAGGGGGTAGATTTTTCTTCCTGGTTGGTAGAGGCACGTAAGGCCTTTTCTAATATCAAGGAGTGTTTGCTTCCGCTCCTATCTTGGTGCAACCTGATATTTCTCTACCCTTTATAGTTGAGGTTGATGCTTCTGAGGTGGGTGTGGGTGCGGTCTTGTCTCAGGGTTCCTCTCCTGCCAAATGGCGACCGTGTGCCTTTTTCCTCGAAGAAACTCTCCTCCGCAGAGAGAAATTACGATGTGGGAGATAGGGAATTGTTGGCCATCAAGTTGGCTTTTGAGGAACGGCGCCATTGGCTAGAGGGAGCCAGACACCTTATTACCATGTTTACTGACCATAAGAATCTGGCCTACTTGGAGTCAGCCAAGCGTATGAACCCGAGACAGGCCAGATGGTCTTTGTTCTTTTCAAGGTTTAATTTTGTTGTCACGTTCCGCCCTGGGGTTAAGAATGTGAAGGCAGATGCCCTGTCACGTTGTTTTCCGGGAGGTGGGAATTTTGAAGACCCGGGTCCCATTTTGGCTGAAGGTGTGGTTGTCTCTGCTCTTTTTCCTGAATTGGAGGCAGAGGTGCAGGTAGCCCAGTCAGAGGCTCCTGATCTTTGTCCTCCTGGGAGGTTGTTTGTGCCTCTCGCTTTAAGACAAAAGATTTTTAAGGAACACCACGTTACGGTCCTTGCTGGGCACCCGGGGGCAAGAGCCACAGTGGATCTCATCGCTCAGAGATTCTGGTGGCCGGCGCTTCTTAAGTCGGTTGAGGGTTTTGTGGCAGCCTGCGAGACCTGCGCTCGTGCCAAAGTCCCTCATTCACGGCCATCAGGTCCTCTCCTTCCCTTACCCATTCCTTCCCATCCTTGGACACATCTGTCCATGGACTTCATAACGGACCTGCCTCGTTCCTCGAGGAAGACTGTGATTCTGGTGGTGGTGGTTTTAGCAAAATGGTGCATTTCATCCCTTTTCCTGGCTTGCCCAATGCCAAGACGCTGGCGCAGGCATTTATTGATCACATTGTAAAATTGCATGGTATTCCTTCGGACATAGTCTCTGATAGGGGCACAAGGTTTGTTTCCAGATTCTGGAAGGCTTTCTGTTCTCGCTTGGGGGTTCGGTTGTCATTCTCTTCTGCTTTCCACCCGCAGTCGAATGGCCAGACAGAGCGTGTCAATCAGAATCTAGAGACATATCTGCGCTGTTTTGTGGCGGAGAATCAGGAGGATTGGTGTTCTTTTTTGTCCCTTGCTGAGTTTGCTTTAACCACCTCCGGACCGCTTAACGCAGATCTGCGGTCCGGAGGTGGCAGCTGTGCGCTCAGCGACGCATATACGCGCCATCTCGCGAGACGCAAGATTTCCTGTGAATGCGCGCGCACAGGCACGCTCGTTCACAGGAACGGAAGGTAAGAGAGTGGATCTCCAGCCTGCCAGCGGCGATCGTTCGCTGGCAGGCTGGAGATGTGATTTTTTTAACCCCTAACAGGTATATTAGATGCTGTTTTGATAACAGCGTCTAATATACCTGCTACCTGGTCCTCTGGTGGTCCCTTTTGTTTGGATCGACCACCAGAGGACACAGGTAGCTGTGCAAAGTAGCACCAAACACCACTACACTACACTACACCCCCCCTGTCACTTATTAACCCCTTATGAACCCCTGATCACTTCATATACACTCCCTGATCACCCCCCCCGTCATTGATCACCCACCTGTCATTGATCACCCCCCTGTAAGGCTCCATTCAGACGTCCGTATGATTTTTACGGATCCATGGATACATGGATCGGATCTGCAAAACACGTACGGACGTCTGAATGGAGCCTTACAGGGGGGTGATCAATGACAAGGGGGTGATCACCCATATAGACTTCCTGATCACCCGCCTGTCATTGATCACCCCCCTGTAAGGCTCCATTCAGACGTCCGTATGATTTTTACGGATCCACGGATACATGGATCGGATCCGCAAAACACATACGGATGTCTGAATGGAGCCTTACAGGGGGGTGATCAATAACAAGGGGGTGATCACGCATATAGACTTCCTGATCACTTCCCTGTCATTGATCACCCCCCTGTCATTGATCACCCCCCTGTAAGGCTCCATTCAGACGTCCGTATGATTTTTACGGATCCACGGATACATGGATCGGATCCGCAAAACGCATACGGATGTCTGAATGGAGCCTTACAGGGGGGTGATCAATGACAGGGAGGTGATCACCCATATAGATTCCCTGATCACCCCCCTGTCATTGATCACCCCCCCTGTGATTGATCACACCCCTGTAAGGCTCCATTCAGACGTCCGTATGTGTTTTGCGGATCCGATCCATGTATCCGTGGATCCGTAAAAATCATACGGACGTCTGAAAGGAGCCTTACAGGGGGGTGATCAATGACAGGGGGGTGATCAATGACAGGGGGGTCTATATGGGTGATCACCCCCCTGTCATTGATCACCCCCCCTGTAAGGCTCCATTCAGACATTTTTTTGGCCCAAGTTAGCGGAAATTGTTTTTTTTTTTTTTTTTTCTTACAAAGTCTCATATTCCACTAACTTGTGTCAAAAAATAAAATCTCACATGAACTCACCATACCCCTCACGGAATCCAAATGCGTAAAATTTTTTAGACATTTATATTCCAGACTTCTTCTCACGCTTTAGGGCCCCTAAAATGCCAGGGCAGTATAAATACCCCACATGTGACCCCATTTCGGAAAGAAGACACCCCAAGGTATTCCGTGAGGGGCATATTGAGTCCATGAAAGATTTAAATTTTTGTCCCAAGTTAGCGGAAAGGGAGACTTTGTGAGAAAAAAAAAAAATCAATTTCTGCTAACTTATGCCAAAAAAATAAATTTCTATGAACTCGCCAGGCCCCTCATTGAATACCTTGGGGCGTCTTCTTTCCAAAGTGGGGTCACATGTGGTGTATTTATACTGCCCTGGCTTTTTAGGGGCCCTAAAGCGTGAGAAGAAGTCTGGGATCCAAATGTCTAAAAATGCCCTCCTAAAAGGAATTTGGGCCGCTTTGCGCATCTAGGCTGCAAAAAAGTGTCACACATGTGGTATTGCCGTACTCAGGAGAAGTTGGGGAATGTGTTTTGGGGTGTCATTTTACATTTACCCATGCTGGGTGAGATAAATATCTTGGTCAAATGCCAACTTTGTATAAAAAAATGGGAAAAGTTGTCTTTTGCCAAGATATTTCTCTCACCCATGGGTATATGTAAAATGACACCCCAAAACACATTCCCCAACTTCTCCTGAGTACGGCGATACCAGATGTGTGACACTTTTTTGCAGCCTAAGTGGGCAAAGCGGCACACATTCCAAAGTGCACCTTTCGGATTTCACCTGTCATTTTTTACAGATTTTGATTGCAAACTTCTTCTCACACATCTGGGCCCCTAGAATGCCAGGGCAGTATAACTACCCCACAAGTGACCCCATTTTGGAAAGAAGACACCCCAAGGTATTTTGTGATGGGCATAGTGAGTTCATGGAAGTTTTTATTTTTTGTCACAAGTTAGTGGAATATGAGACTTTGTAAGAAAAAAATTAAATTAAATAAATCATCATTTTCCGCTAACTTGTGACAAAAAATAAAAATTTCTAGGAACTCGCCATGCCCCTCACGGAATACCTTGGGGTGTCTTCTTTCCAAAATGGGGTCACTTGTGGTGTAGTTATACTGCCCTGGCATTCTAGGGGCCCTAATGTGTGGCAAGTAGTTTGCAATCAAAATGTGTAAAAAATGGCCTGTGAAATCCGAAAGGTGCTCTCTGGAATGTGTGCCCCTTTGCCCACCTTGGCTGCAAAAAAGTGTCACACATGTGGTATCGCTGTACTCAGGAGAAGTTGGGGAATGTGTTTTGGGGTGTCATTTTGCATATACCCATGCTGGGTGAGAGAAATATCTTGGCAAAAGACAACTTTGCCCATTTTTTTATACAAAGTTGGCATTTGACCAATATATTTATCTCATCCAGCATGGGTATATGTAAAATGACACCCCAAAACACATTCCCCAACTTCTCCTGAGTACGGCGATACCAGATGTGTCACACTTTTTTGCAGCCTAGGTGGGCAAAGGGGCACATATTCCAAAGTGCACCTTTCGGATTTCACCGGTCATTTTTTACAGATTTTGATTGCAAACTACTTCTCACACATATGGGCCCCTAAATTGCCAGGGCAGTATAACTACCCCACAAGTGACCCCATTTTAGAAAGAAGAAACCCCAAGGTATTTTGTGATGGGCATAGTGAGTTCATGGAAGTTTTTATTTTTTGTCACAAGTTAGTGGAATATGAGACTTTATAAGAAAAAAATAAATCATCATTTTCCGCTAACTTGTGACAAAAAATAAAAAGTTCTATGAACTCACTATGCCCATCAGCAAATACCTTAGGGTGTCTACTTTCCAAAATGGGGTCATTTGTTGGGGTTTTCTACTGTCTGGGCATTGTAGAACCTCAGGAAACATGACAGGTGCTCAGAAAGTCAGAGCTGCTTCAAAAAGCGGAAATTCACATTTTTGTACCATAGTTTGTAAATGCTATAACTTGTACCCAAACAATTTTTTTTTATCAAAGACATGTAGAACAAAAAAAAATTGGTGATTAATTTATATATGGATGTCGTTTTTTTGCTAAATTTTACAACTGAAAGTGAAAAATGTCATTTTTTTGCAAAAAAATCGCTAAATTTTGATTAATAACAAAAAAAGTAAAAATGTCAGCAGCAATGAAATACCACCAAATGAAAGCTCTATTAGTGAGAAGAAAAGCAGGTAAAATTCATTTGGGTGGTAAGTTGCATGACCGAGCAATAAACGGTGAAAGTAGTGTAGTGCAGAAGTGTAAAAAGTGGCCTGGTCATTAAGGGGGTTTCAGCTAGCGGGGTTGAAGTGGTTAAATAACCGTCGTCAGAAGTCCTTTGATAAGTCACCTTTTTTGATGCATATGGGTTTCATCCGCAGTTTGGGACATTCTCTGGAGAGGGGTCTTCTGGTTTACCTGATGAGGACAGATTCTCCTCGTCTTTGTCATCTATTTGGCAAAAGATTCAGGATAATCTAAAGAGCATGAGTGAGAGATATAAGCGTGTGGCAGATAAGAGACGTGTGCCTGGTCCGGACCTGAATGTTGGTGATCTGGTGTGGCTGTCTACTAAGCATATCAAATTGAAGGTTCCCTCCTGGAAGTTGGGTCCTAAGTTTATTGGGCCTTACAAAATCTTGTCTGTCATCAATCCTGTTGCCTACCGTCTTGATCTTCCTCAGACTTGGAAGATCCATAATGTTTTTCATAAGTCCTTATTAAAACCTTATGTCCAACCCATTGTACCCTCGTCTTTGCCTCCTCCTCGATTATGGTTGCTGGTAATCTTGAATTTCAGGTCTCTAGGATTGTGGATTCTCGTGTTGTCTGCGGTTCTCTCCAGTACCTTGTTCATTGGGAGGGTTATGGTCCTGAGGAGAGGATGTGGGTCCCAGTGACGGAAATTAAGGCCACTCGTCTCATCAGGGCTTTCCATAGGTCCCATCCTGAGAAGGTGGGCTCTGAGTGTCCGGAGTCCACTTGTAGAAGGAGGGGTACTGTCACCACCAGACATCTGAGAAGCTCTGACAGATGCCTTTCAGAACCTCCTCCTTGAGCTTCCTTTGTTTTGCTTTCAGTTCCTCATCTCGTTAGCCTCTCTCAGCTGTCATGTAGTTGTACTGATTGCATCCCTTTAAATTCCTCCCCATAGTGCATCAGTGTGCGGTTTATATTACTTCCTGGAGTGTGTGTGCATGCTGATCCTACTTCTCAGTCTTCTACAAGTTAAGTGTTATGCATTCATTTGTGTTTTTCTGTTTGCTGGATCCCAGGTAACCCCGACTCCCTCCGTATCTAGTGTAGGGAGCCGATGGTCGTGTCCCCTCACTATTGTAGGGTGTTCAGGTGTTATACAGTCGAGGTACGAGGATATGCGATCATCTACCATTGGGATTTTCAGCATAGGCTGAGCAGTAAGGGAGAGAGCCAGGTCTTATGCAGGGGTCTCCCTTTTTGTTCCTTAGTTTTGGATCCAGTGAGTCATATATTCATTTTGTGTTGTCTTGCTTCCTGTACACATTCCGTGACAACGCCTCCTCTATTTCCTCTACCATTTAACCCTATGCTTGTATCCATTAGTTCTCAATGGGGAAATACCGCAGTACTCTTAATCCTAATTCACATGGGGATAGTTGTATCATACACTTCTATAGTTATTTTTAAAAGTTATTTTAAAACAGCTTGGAGATCAAAATCTATATTCAGGCCCCCCGGTTGCAATGTACCTAGTTCATATATCCACCTACTTTCTTTTTTATTGATTTTATTTAAAAAACTGCCTCCTCTCCAATGGTTTTGTACCAGTTCTACCCCCATCAATTTTAATCCCTCTGGATTCTTTTGATGGTATTTTTTATAGTGCGCTGAGACGCCATGGCTTTCAAGCCCCTTCTTGATGTTCTTTATATGCTCCTGTACCCAGACCTTGAGGGGTCTGATAGTACGTCCTACGTACTGGAGGCCACATGGGCACTCCAGTACATAAACGACCCCTTTACTGTGGCATGTTATCTCTCCTACTACTTCCAGTTGCTTTCCTTTCACCACACTATTTACTGTGGTACTACTTTGTATTCTCTCTGCTCTTTTTCTGTTTTTGCAGGCAATACAAAATCCACACCAGTTAAAATTGTTTTTCCTTTTTTTACTTATCTCCTCCGGTCGAATGGCACTATGTACTAATCTATTCTGTAAATTGGGTGCTCTTTTATAAATGACCAGTGGTTGTGCGGGAATTACAGGTCCAAGTACTGGATCATTTCTCAGAATGGGCCAGTTTTTTTTTATTGCGTTTTTTTAGTTCCCCAGAACTGGGTTATAAAGGAGAAACGGAAATCTATTGTTTTCTTCTCTATTTTTAAGTTATTTGGGGTCTCCTTTTTTGTTTTATTGTGTCTATTATACATCTTTCCAATTTTTCATTCTCATATCCTTTTTCTAGGAAGCGTTCTTTTATTATTTTGCTTTGTTCTTTAAACATAGCGGTGTCAGAGCAGTTGCGGTGGATTCTCTGGACCTGTCCCCTGGGGATATAAATCAGGTATATCCAAGCCACTCTGCCTTAGGGTACGGCCACATGGACTAGTTGCACTGCGGGTGTGTTGCCGCCATGCTGCAGTGAACAACCGCATGGCCAGTTAGCCCACAGCTGCCTTTCATTTAATAATTAAGACTGCGCTGTATATTCCTTCTTTATTGTTAATGGCCGTGCGGCACCTTTAAACAGGGGCTGTTCCTGGTATGGGATTTGGCTGGTTAGATGGGGGAACAATATGCATATTATTGCTGTTCTGGCCCGCAATCTCCAGCAGGTTATTGAATATTAAACACAGAATATTAAACAGCTCTGGTATACCCACTTCTCCAACTCCAGCACTCTCCTGCCCTACAGGTGGGAGGCCTTCTTCTGTTATCTGCTTTTCCTCCTTTTCCACTTCATCTAATGTCAATGAATATATGTCATCAGGAAAATCCCTCTTCTCCTCTCTCTGCATCTTGCTGACTTTTCTAGGACATGGAGACTTTGAAGGATGGTTTTAAAGAAGAAAAGACAGCAAAAGATGAGAATGGTCATCATTAAGACCTGCCTCCCCCTAAGGGGGCAGACTGGATTGGTTGGCATGCTGGCAGTGGAGTAATAAAGGCTTCCATCATATTGGTACTGAATTTCATATCTTAGTTTATGGCTGATGTAGGAATAAGTAAAAGTAGGAATAAATAAATAAAACTGATGCAGCATAAGTCCCCTTGCATTCCCCCTGCACTCTCCATGCGCTCCCTCTCCAATATTCCTCTATTAATCATTTTCAGAAATACTGTCCCTAGCGCATGAACGCTTGCCATGTTTCTCCCTAATCTCAGCTCACAGGACAATGGTGGAGACCATGCAGGATGAGGGTTTTATAGGGCTGTGACATCACGGGGATGGCTATCTGCAGACTGGTTGGCTGTACAGCATTATGGGTGATCTTGTGTTCCTGGGCTTGTCTCCTATACACTTAGTTTTGTGTTCTAACACGTGCAGCTGCCATTTTAGGAAAACTGATTTATCACAAAGCGCAAGGAAATTTGGCTTAATTTAGAATCAAAGTTTTCATAAACTTCGGACGGAATTCTGCTTCGGATGCTTCACTTCGCTCACCACTACTCATCAAGATACGTTTTCTTCACGGTGAGAATGAATAGATATACAAGGATTCTATATCACAAGTAATCCAACAGAATTCTTTATTTTAGGAGACACTTTGCATTATGCTCAAAATATGCATGATGTCCTGTGGATAACCTAGGAATCGAACCAAGTCATATAATTATGTTTCAGGTATGATCAAGACAAAAGTGTAAATGCATAAAACACAAGAACTGTAGGAAGTATAAGTATGCTAACAAAGTTCACATTTATGGGTTTAGATAATTGAGTTTAGTTGCCCAATATTGGTTCCCATTATGAGCTTACTAAATGTGTCCAATCACTTGATACTTTTTCCAAGACCAAAGTAACCTGAGCTACTGTAAGCAGTCATATTAGGGGTGCTTAATGGAGTCCATCTGGAGGATCTGATGTGGGTATTCATCGGATGAGGTTCCCTTTGGGGCTTCTACCCTGTGATCTTCTTTTGTGTCATAAGCTTCCGTTGGGTGACACTTGTGTTGAGGCGTGGGGGTTGGAGTTAACTCTGTGTCTCTGAAGGAAAAGAAGTCAAGATGGTCTACAGGCATGTCCAAATGTAGCACTGTACGGGATAAGCACAGGAGACAAATTAACAGGAATTAAAAAAAAAAGTTACTAAACAGTAAAATTAATTTAAACCTCAAATTTATGTAATCTATCAGATACTGTATTGTGGAAATATTAGATTTATTCAGAAAGATTTGTGGGTCGAAAATAAATGACAATTACCAGTAAATAGGTTGTCTCTTACAGGGTGCATGTTTGGAACTCACTGTTTGACCCAAAGAGGAGGGCTAGCTATGATCCAGTCTATGCCTTTATTATACTGTATGGTATTCATTTGGCCACATGTAATACTAGAATTTCCATGTAGATGCCGCTGCAGAGGAAATACATAGCTGGTCTCATCATTCCCCAGTAACATCAGCTGCTTCCTCATGTCTTTAGGTTACGGCGACCCAGGATGAAATTTCTGCATCAAATTTGTTGTGGCTGTTGCTGCAGATTTGCTGAGGATTTCACCCTATGCGTTACAAAGGATGGACATCCGCAGCATAAATTGTTACATAGTTAACTATGTAATGCCACACATTAGAGATTGAAAAATTGATTCGGCTGATTCGCAATTCTTTTTTTTTAAATCGCTTTGTGACAAATTACTTCGTCACAAAGCGCATTTTTTTGTAAGTAGTGTGTGCAATGATAGGGAGCTGCTATGGCGCCGCCCCCGTCATTGTACCCCTCAGATGCCGCGTTCATACATGATTACGCCATCTGTGTAAAAACAGTGTAAAATGGGATTCGATTCGCTCATCTCTACCACAGATGTCATGCAAATGCCAAATGTGAACATACCCTTAAAGAACTATGGTGATCAACTGATCATCTTTTGAAGGTTCAGAACTTGTAGGAAAATGAACAGCTCAATGAAAATGATTGAACGGCTCAAGTGTTGAAAATTCAAGTGTTGCTGTGCATGCAACTTTAGCAGTCAACCAGTGCCCCCAACCAAAACATGTTATTTATAAACTTATGTGGAAGGAATATCTTTTTGGGTATGCATCATTCACTAGGTTGGGGTGAACCTGCAACTGCTGTACCCAGTATCCAGAGCAAGCCACAATGAATTGATAGAGTTGCACATGCGTGGAAATTCTCAAGATAGAAGTGGGTTCCATATATGAATTGTCATGATAAGTGTGGGTTCCAAATGGGAATAAGGGCTCTTTCACACGAGCGGATGGAGTGCGGGTTATCCGCTGCGTGAAAGTGCCAAGCCGCACTTTGGGCAGCAAAAACACGAAGCATTAACATGATTGATAATGCTCTTTGCTTCCCTGTGACCTTTTTACTACAAAATCACAGTGACAACTTTATCTCACTGTGATTTTGCGGCTTGGCTCTCTTTCACGCAGCGGATTACCCGCACGGCATCTGCTCGTCTGAAAGAGCCCTAACCCTCTAAACTCTTTTTACATCATATTATTGGCTTCTGTTTGGCATAAATGCTGGGAGAAGGTCCTGACCAGTAGTACAACAAGCCTGTGATGGATGCCATACCATTGTATCTATCACCTATAGGCTACCATATCATTTTTTTTTTTTTTTTTACTGGATTTACTGTAGTGTACTATGCTATTCCATTTTTTTTTTTTGCAGTATACCAGCCTATATAGGCCCAACAGAGGCTAAAGGGAACATCATTTTGGTTTTTGTTGGGTTAATGGATCCCTATAGATACTCCTAGTGTGTACACCAGGAGCTTTTCCTGCTCAAAAACTAAGCAGACATTAAAAATGTGAAAATAACCTAAACCTATATCTGTAATAATAGCGTATGCTGCTGAATCATGTGAGATAACCTTATATAATGGCACCAATCAACTGTTTTAAGAGGCCATGACACTCAAACAAGCGCATTAGCTATTTTGTAATTCATTTGAATATGACAAAGTGCAATGGGTGACCTGCCCCCAGGGCCCTCTATATCGCATACCAGGTTTGGTAGGAATGCTGATGGTGTAGTTCAGCCTAAATGTCTCTTTATGTGTGTCACGGTGCTCCTACCTGGATAAGGCTGGCTCCGAAGCAATAAATAGGGGGAATATTTGAGGGGATTTGAAGAAATAACTTAAGTCTAGACCTTGAGATAAAGTTCAGTGGCGTATTTACTTGAATAAACATTTCTCCAAACAGTTTCAGGCTTTGTCTTGGTTCCAGCACGCTGTAGCATTAAACTGGCAGGCAAACTCAACTCTGCTATATCTTTCTCTCACTCTGCTGTACTGACAAGCTAATTTGGTGTCTTTGTTTCCTCCTTATGCTGCACTTCACTCTTGTAGTCGGACTTATGTTCAGCCAAAAAGTAGGTTAGAATCCTGGCAACTCCAACATGGAGTCTCATCCAGAACAAACCAGAACTGCCCCACCTCCTTCTGGTAGCCAGCAGGACTCGCCCACTTCTGCCCAAAAGGGGGAGAATGAAATGGTGAGTTCCATTCTGTCTAATATAGCTCTGCCATAAAATCTGCCACCTGCTGGTGAACCAGGCATATTACATATGTACAATTGCATAAAGATATTAGGAATGCACATTGTGGAGGATCTGAACAAAATAGATAAGATTACATTATATTAGCTCATTAGAGATAGTAGCAGGGCGCAGTAGTGGTAACACCACTCTGGGGTGTTACAAAAGCTGTAGGACCAGTGGCTATTTTGATTTTTGCTATGGGCTACTCTCTTTTCTATGACCATATATATATATATATATATATATATATATATATTGCCAGCTACTATAATAAAATTGTACCTAAGTGTAAAAAGACTTCTCCAATTGGAAAAAAAGAAGATTGGGGGCAAACAAGCACCAGATCTTCCTTATTTGTATAGGGCCACCTTGCTTTTTGTATGTGCTCCTGGCATGGGTTTCAAATGTGTTATGAGGACCCAAAAGTTGTCTTATCACACACGCTATAAAATGTGATAATTTTTTTAATAAACCAACATTAGAGCCAGACTATGCAAAAACAAACCATTATAATATTAGTACTGGTAATCAGCTCAGGACGCGGGGTATGCATATCACTGCAGCCTACTATCAGTCATTATTTTATGCTATGCTGAAGGAATATTGTTAACCTCTGAATTGTTATCTTCTACAATACCATTAATAGCCGCAGCTCATTAAATCCTTAGATGGTTTAGCCTTCACCCTGGTTTATCGGAGAGGGTTAAAGGGCAGGAGATGTCCTGTGTTTGCATGTGTTGATGCCGGCATTAGAGTGACACTTAGTGATGACAGCAATGGGAAACCTCGTTATTTTGGTGTTTTGGTCATTGGATTAACTGTGTTCCCATTCCAGGCATAAGCTGTGTCATCCACAATTAGTTAATTGGTTGCTGTATCTTATGTAAGGTAAATTTCAAATCTGTGTTTTTAAATTCGGCAGGCCGTTGGAGTTCAATGTATCCAGCATAGCCGGATAAGGCCTTGTACTGCTCGATCCCTATTGATTACAGTGGGATCTGACAGGGATCCAGATGGTTTCCAGCATGAGTGCATGCTGATTCAGCAGGAGTGCATGCAGCAGTGTGGGGGAAATTACTATATGGGGCAGTGTGGGGGAAATTACTATATGGGTCAATAAGGGGCAAATTACCAGGTGGGGCAGTGTGGGGGAAATTACTATGTGGGGCAGCATTGGGGAAATTACTATGTGGGGCAGCGAGGGGGAAATTACTATGTGGGGCAGTGAGGGGGAAATTACTATGTGGGGCAGTGAGGGGGAAATTGCAATGTGGGGCAGTGTGGGGGAAATTACTGTAGGTAATCGACTAAACATCTACTTGTTATGATTACTAGTGATGAGCGGCAGGGGCAATATTCAAATTCGCCATATTTCGCGAATATTTGGGCAAATATTCGTCATAAATTTGCAAATTTGAGAATCCCTATTGATTACAGTGGGATCTGACAGGGATCCAGATGGTTTCCAGCATGAGTGCATGCTGATTCAGCAGGAGTGCATGCAGCAGTGTGGGGGAAATTACTATATGGGGGCAGTGTGGGGGAAATTACTATATGGGTCAATAGGGGGCAGATTACCAGGTGGGGCAGTGTGGGGGAAATTACTATACGGGGGCAGTGTGGGGGAAATTACTATATGGGGGCAGTGTGGGGGAAATTACTATATGGGGGCAGTGTGGGGGAAATTACTATATGGGGCAGTGTGGGGGAAATTACTATATGGGGCAGTGTGGGGGAAATTACTATATGGGGCAGTGTGGGGGAAATTACTATATGGGGCAGTGTGGGGGAAATTACTATATGGGGCAGTGTGGGGAAGATTACTATATGGGTCAATATGGGGCAAATTACCAGGTGGGGCAGTGTGTGGGAATTTACAATGTGGGGCAGCATTAGGGAAATTACTATGTGGGGCAGCATTGGGGAAATTACTATGTGGGGCAGTGAGGGGGAAATTACTGTAGGTAATCGACTAAACATCTACTTGTTATGATTACTAGTGATGAGCGGCAGGGGCAATATTCAAATTCGCAATATTTTGCGAATATTTGGGCAAATATTCATCATAAATTTGCAAATTTGAGAATTTGCCATTATTTTCTTTACTGCGAAAACCGGCAATGTAATATGCGCTTATTGCGCGCGCAATACAGGTGTGGGTCACTTTTGCTACATTTTTCAAGCTGCTAGAAGTTTCCTGAGACTGGAGAAAATGGTTGGCATGGCAGAGCATTACAACAGCTTTATATGCAGATAGAGTGCTCCAATATATTCGCGATTGTGCAAATCGGCAATTAATGATGCGCATAATTTGGTGCAACTTCACATTTTAGCAGGTCTAACTACATATTACTGATTGGTGCAATAAGTATTGTTGTGAACTTGTGACATCACAGCACTATGTCTGTAGCATGTCTGTATGGACAGCAGAACCTATCACACTATCTAACACCCTGCACTGGAACCTATCAGCTACAATTAAAAGGTTTTTTTTTTTTTCACCGGCACATTATAAGGAGAATTATTACTACTGGGGGGCATTATAATAGGCTTTATTACTACTGGGGGTCTATGGAGAACATGATTACTAGTATGGGCACTATGGGAGCATTATTACTTCTGGGACACAGTGGGGACATGTTGGGGGCACTGTAGGAGCACTATTACTACCATCTGTGCTCTAGCAGAGAATTATTCCTATTGGTGGGACTTTTGGGAGCACTATTACTGTGGGGGCACCTTGGCACAGCATCAGCTTACCACAATTATTTTTGGGGGACGTTATGTTTACACTATTAGTGTCAGGGGCACTATTTGCTGGGCGCAGTTATTTTAGGGCACTGTGTGTCAATAATTATTGAAGGGCACTATCTGCATGGTACTAGTATTATCAGGGGGTTTATCTGTTTCTGCAGTATAATATTGGGGAGCACAGGAGCACAGTATTGGGGTGGTAGGATGATTTGTCCAGAAGATGGGACGATGATGGAAAAGTAGTAAACTAAGATTTTGTTTGTCAAACTGCAGAGACGAGAAATGGCTGACAAATTTTGGTTTGGTCTGAAGGTCTGAAAGGAGAAGATGAGGAAAGAGAACATCTACATCAAAGAGATGTCACCGAATGTAAGAGGTATGTGGCACTGTATTACCCTGTATGTAGGGGTGGATGGAGGAGTTAGTAGTACAGTAAAAAGTAATCTGCAAAATACTATATATTGGTGTCAGAAGTTGTGCTTTTTTAATTTTTAGAATAATGATACAGCCATTTTATTTGTGTTGATTTTATATATTTTTTTCTCTATTCTAAGGGACACTATAGTCACTAGAACCACAACAGCTAAATGTAGTAGTTCCGTGGCCCCGCTAAAAAAATATAACATGTCCTATTCTTGTCCGCGCTTTGCGGACAAGAATAGGCATTTATATTAAAGGCTGTCCGTGCCATTCCGCAAACTGCGGAACGCGCACGGACGCCATCCGTGTTTTGTGGATCTGCGATTTGACGGTCGTGTGCATGAGGCCTTACTAACAAATCTCTGAGGCGCTTACAGAACAGCTGTAGGTATACTCAGAATTTATTACACGCACATGGATTATGTTTATTAATCAGGTCACTTCTGAAGGCATTTGGTCGCATTGGATTTTATTTAGAGGCATCAGAGAACAGGGGGCTGAATACAAATGCACACCACACTTTTCAAACCATGTATAATTTTCTTTTCACATCACACGTACTTGCTACTTTGTGTTGATCTATCACATAAAATCCCAATAAAATACATTTAAGTTTATAGGTGTAACATGAAAAATTTGGAAAAGTTTAAGGGGTGTGAATACTTTTTAAAGCACTGTAGGTGTTACATGTTACTAATGGCAAAAGCCCTTTAAGTGATGTTTAGGTAGAAATTGAACTTTTGGACTGGAGCTAAACGGCAATCTTGGGCATGGCAGCTGTGTAGCATTAGAAATTTATGGGCTCACAGCATGAGGCCTTGTGCACACGACCGTTGTGTGCACCCGTGGCCGTTGTTCCGTTTTCCGTGATTTTCTGCGGACCCATTGACTTTCAATGGGTCTGTTGAAAACTCGGAAAATGCACCGTTTTTTATCCGCCTCCGTGATCCGTGTATCCTGTCCCTCAAAAAAATAGGACCTGTCCTAATTTTTTGACGGACAACGGTTCACGGACCCATTCAAGTCAATGGGTCCGTGAAAGAACACGGATGCACACAAGATTGCCATCCGCGTCCGTGATCCGTGATCCGTAAGTTACTTTCATACAGACGGATCCAAAGATCCGTCTGCATAAAAACTTTTTCAGAGCTGAGTTTTCACGGAGTATATTCTAACAAAGAGGCGTTCCCATGGTGATGGGGACGCTTCTAGTTAGAATTTACTACGAACTGTGTACATGACTGCCCCCTGCTGCCTGGCAGCACCTGATCTCTTTCAGGGGGCTGTGATCAGCACAATTAACCCCTCAGGTGCCGCACCTGAAGGGATTAATTGTGCGTATCATAGCCCCCTGTAAGAGATCAGGGGCTGCCAGGCAGCAGGGGGCAGACCCCCCCTCCCTCCCCAGTTTTAATTTCATTGGTGGCCAGTGTGGCCCCCCCGGCCCCTCCTCCCTCCCTCTATTGTATTAATATCATTGGTGGCACAGTGTGCGGCCCCTCCGACCCCCCTCCCTCCCTCTATTGTATTATCATTGGTGGCACAGTGTGCGACCTCCCCCGGCCCACCTCCCTCCCTCTATTGTATTAATATCATTGGTGGCAAAGTGTGCGGCACCCCCTCTCCCCCCCCCCCCGATCATTGGTGGCAGCGGAGAGTTCCGATCGGAGTCCCAGTTTAATCGCTGGGGCTCCGATCGGTAACCATGGCAACTAGGACGCTACTGCAGTCCTGGTTGCCATGGTTACTTAGCAATATTAGAAGCATCATACTTACCTGCTGTGATGTCTGTGACCGGCCGGGAGCTCCTCCTACTGGTAAGTGACAGATCATTAAGCAATGCACCGCACAGACCTGTCACTTACCAGTAGGAGGAGCTCCTGGCCGGTCACAGACAGCGCAGCAGGTAAGTATGATGCTTCAAATATTGCTAAGTAACCATGGCAACCAGGACTGCAGTAGCGCCCTGGTTGCCATGGTTACCGATCGGAGTCTCAGTGATTAAACTGGGACTCCGATCGGAACTCTCCGCTGCCACCAATGATCGGGGGGGGGGGGGAGAGGGGAGGCCGCACACTGTGCAACCAATGATATTAATACAATAGAGGTAGGGAGGGGGGCCGGGGGGGGGCCGCACACTGTGCCACCAATTATATTAATACAATAGAGGGAGGGAGGAGGGCCAAGGGGGGGCGCACACTGTGCCACCAATGATATTCAAACTGGGGAGGGAGGGGGGTCTGCCCCCTGCTGCCTGGCAGCCCCTGATCTCTTACAGGGGGCTATGATACGCACAATTAACCCCTTCAGGTGTGGCACCTGAGGGGTTAATTGTGCTGATCACAGCCCCCTGTAAAAGATTGGGTGCTGCCAGGCAGCAGGGGGCAGACATGTACACAGTTCTTTTAATCTATTCTAACTTGTAGCGTCCACATCACCATGGGAACGCCTCTGTGTTAGAATATACTGTCGGATCAGAGTTTCACAATCTAACTCAAATCCGATGGTATATTCTAACATTGAGGCGTTCCCATGGTGATGGGGATGCTTCAAGTTAAAATATACCATCGGATTGGAGAAAACTCCGATGGTATAAAAGGGACTCCTGACTTTACATTTAAAGTCAATGGGGGACGGATCCGTTTGCAATTGCACCATATTGTGCCAACGTCAAACGGATCCGTCCCCATTGACTTGCATTGTAATTCAGGACGGATCCGTTTGGCTCTGCACGTCCAGACGGACACCAAAACAACTTTTTTTTTCATGTCCGTGGATCCTCAAAAAATCAAGGAAGACCCACGGACGAAAAAAAGGTCACAGATCACGGACCTACGGACCCCGTTTTTGCGGACCTGAAAAAAAAAACGGTCGTGTGCATGAGGCCTGACATGTTTTCCCCCAACCCAGAATTGCAAAAAATCCAACCATGTTTGATTCTTTAATATTGATATTCTAGGGCTATGGTCAGAGATGAGTGAATCTTTCAAAGATTCGATTCAGCCGGCTCACCGAATTGTTTTGCAAAAATTTGGTTTGATCCGAATTTATTCATAACGAATCGCATAAAAAAAATGGATATTTCCTGGCTGCAGAGAGCTTTTATTGTGGTGTAGAACACTGTGCCTTGCAGTAACACGCATAGGGAGTCTGCTATGGTAGTGAAATAATACTGTGAGAGCTCATGCACACGAATGTATTTTGTTTCTGAGCCAGTTCCGTGTTTTTTTGCTCTGTGTGTATTCCATTTCCGTATGTCTGTATTTCCATTCTGCAAAAAAATAGAACATGTCCTATTATTGTCTGCATTTCACCGCCAGATCTTTGAGAAGCTCTGACAGACGTTCTTCAGTACCTCTTGCTTGAGGTTCTTTTGTTTTGGTTTTGTTTTGTCATCTCGTTTCCCTTTCTCAGCTGTCATCTAGTTGCACTGATTGCATCCCTTTATATCTCCTCCCATACTGAATCACTTTGCGGTTTATACAACTTCCTGGATTGTGCTCACTGCTAGATGCTGCAACTGCTGGTTCCTCAGTTAAGTCTGTTCCTTTATTTGTGTTTTCCTGTTGGCTTGATCCTAGGTGACCCTGACTCCCTCCGCATTAAGTGTAGGGAGCCGGTGGTCGTGTCCCCTCACTATAATAGGGTTTTCAGGTGTAACACAGTCTAGGTACGAGGGCATGCAATTATCTATCGCAAAAATCTTTGCATGGGCTGAGCTGTCAGGGAGAGCTCTAGGGCTTTTATAGGGCTCACCCTTATGTTCCTTAGTTTGGGATCAAGTCAGTCGGATGTTTATTTGTATCTTCTAGTTTTCTGCAACACCATCCGTGACATTATAAACCGCCGAAACCGTCTTCAGCATGGATCCGGTTTCACTCTTGACTGAACGCATGCAGGGTTTTTCACTGGAGAAAGCAGATCTCTGTAAAACTGTATCTCAGTTTCTGGTGAACGGTTCAGCTTGAGTTTGTTCTGAGCCTAAGATCTCGCTTCCGGATACGTTCTCCGGGGGTAGCGAGAATTTTGTTCGTTTTAGAGAGGCTTGCAAACTCCATTTTCGCCTACTTCCCCATTCCTCTGGTGATGAGGAGCAGAGGGTGGGGATCATCATCTCGCTGCTCAGGGATAACGCTCAGTCTTGGGCCTTTTTGCTGCCGGTGGGAATATGGCCCCTCCGATCGGTGGATGAATTTTTTGCAGCCCTGGGTCAGATATTTGATGACCCGGATCGTATTGCTCTGGCTGAATCTAAACTGCGTCTTTTATGCCAGGTTAAACAGTCCGCTGAGATATACTGTTAAGAATTTCGGAGATGGGCAGCTGATACTGGTTGGAATGATGCTGCACTCTGAATTCAATTTTGTTATGGTCTTTCAGAGAGATTGAAAGATGCATTTGCCTTCATGAGAGACCTGCCTCCTTGCAGTCTGCCATGTCTCAGGCTGTTCGTATTGACAGGCGTCTCAGAGAGAGAGGAGAGATCACTCCTTCCTGTCATATTCAGTTGAAGGACAGTGGGACGGTCTCATTCAGTGCGCAGGGGTCTCAGTCTCTCTCAATCCCCTCTGAGCAGGAAACCATGCAGATGGGTTTGCTTGCCTCTGATAGTAGAAAATTCAGCTCTCAGGGCAGGGTTTGTTTCTGTTGTGGAGGTATAAATCATTTGGCAAATGTTTGCCCCTCTAGAAGATTCAGGGAGAATTTTGAGGGTAATAAAGAAACTAAAAGAAAAAATCCTCTAAAAACTTTCCATCTGCTACCATTGGCAAGGTTGATGCGGAAATTGAAGCTTTTCCATTTGCTTGTAGTTCCCGTTTTTTCCTACCTGCCAGGGTGGCGCTAGAGAGCAAGAACATTTTTTGTGAGATTTTTGTAGATAGTGGAGCAGCTGTCAATCTCATTGATAATCAATTTGCTATAACACATGGTTTCCAGGTATGCACTTTGGGAAAAGATATACCAGTTTTTGCGTAGGGCATAGTTCACAATATCCGTTTGACTGTGGGTGATGCTAATGTTGAGGATGTCTCATGTTTCTTCCTAAGCGGATTACCTACGCCTCTAGTGTTGGGGCTACCCTGGCTCACTAAACATAATCCCAGCATTGATTGGCAAGCAAGGCAAATAAATGATTGAAGTGACTTTTGCAGAGAGAATTGCCTCTCAGCGTCTCTTTCAGAGGTTTCTACCAAGACTCTACCATCTTTTCTCTCTGAATTTTCTGATGTGTTTTCAGAGAGTGGTGTCCAGGAGCTGCCCCCTCACCGGGAGTACGATTGCCCTATTAATCTCATCCCAGACGCCAAGCTGCCTAAATCTCGTTTATACAATATATCCCAACCTGAAAGGATCGCTATGCGTACGTATATCTCTGAGAGCCTGATAAAGGGACACATGCGACCCTTGAAGTCACCTGTTGCCGCTGTTTTTTTTTTTTTTTGTTGCCGCTGGTTCTTTAAGACCATGTCTGGATTTCAGGGAGCTGAACACTATCACAATTCGTGACCCTTATCCCCTTCCTCTGATCCCGGACCTGTTTAACCAGATTGTTGGGGCTAAAGTTTTTTCTAAGTTAGATTTGAGAGGGGCATAAAACCTGGTCAGGGTATGAATGGAAGACGGCCTTCAATACTCCTGAGGGCCATTTTGTAAACAGCATTTTTTATCATGTAAAGGGGAAATTTGTACTAGTGTATCTAGATGACATTTAGATTTTTTCTCCTGATTTCAAAACTCATAGGGACCACCTACATCAGGTCTTGCTCATTCTGCGGGAGAATAAATTGTACGCTAAACTGGAAAAATGTGTGTTTGCGGTTCCAGAAATTCAATTTCTGGGGTTTCTTCTCTCCGCTTCTGGTTTTCGCATGGACCCTGAGAAGGTCCGCGTGCTGCTTGATTGGGAGCTTCCTGAGAATCAGAAGGCGCTGATGCGCTTTTTTGGTTTTGCCAATTATTACAGGAAGTTCATTTTGAATTATTCCTTTGTTGTTAAGCCACTCACTGATATGACTAGAAAGGGGGTGGATTTTTCCTCCTGGTCGGTAGATGCACGTAAGACCTTTTCTAGTGTCAAAGAGTTTTGCTTCCGCTCCCATCTTGGTACAACCTGATGTCTCTCTACCTTTCATTGTTGAGGTGGACGCTTCTGAGGTGGGTGCGGGTGCGGTCTTGTCTCAGGGTCCCTCTCCTGCCAAATGGCGACCGTGTGCCTTTTTCTCAAAGAAACTCTCCTCCACAGAGAGAAATTACAATGTGGGAGATAGGGAGTTGTTGGCCATCAAATTAGCTTTTGAGGAATGACGCCATTGGCTAGAGGGAGCCAGACACAATATTACCGTGTTTACCGACCATAAGAATCTGGCCGACTTGGAGTCAGCCAAGCGTCTGAACCTGAGACAGGCCAGATGGTCTTTATTCTTTTCCAGGTTTATTTTGTTGTCACGTTCCGCCCTGGGGTTAATAATGTGAAGGCCGATACCCTGTCACGTTTTTTTCCGGGAGGGGGGAACTTTGAAGGCTCGGGTCACATTTTGGCTGAAGGGGTGGTCGTCTCTGATCTTTACCCTGATTTGGAGGCAGAGGTTCAGGCAGCCCAGGCAGAGGCTCCTGATCTTTGTCCTCCTGGGAGGTTGTTTGTGCCTCTCGCTTTACGACACAAGGTTTTTAAGGAGCATCACGATACTGTCCTTGCTGGGCATCCGGGGAGCAGAGCCACTGTGGATCTCATTGCTCGGAGATTCTGGTGGCCGGCTCTTCGTAAGACGGTTGAGGGTTTTTTGGCAGCCTGCGAGACCTGCGCTCGTGCCAAGGTCCGTCATTCACGGCCATCGGGTCCTCTCCTCCCGTTACCCATTCCTTCCCGTCCTTGGACACATCTGTCCATGGACTTCATTACGGACCTGCCTCGTTCCTCGGGGAAGAATGATTTTGGTAGTGGTAGACCGTTGTAGCAAAATGGCGCATTTTATTCTTTTTCCTGGGTTACCCAATGCTAAAACGCTGGCGCAGGCATTTGTTGATCACATTGTCAAACTGCATTGCATTCCTTCAGACATAGTCTCGGATAGGGGCACGCAGTTTGTTTCCAGATTCTGGAAGGCCTTCTGTTCTCGCTTGGGCGTTCGGTTGTCGTTCTCTTCTGCTTTTCACCCGCAGTCGAATGGCAAGACAGAGCGTGTCAATCAGAATCTGGAGACATATCTGCGCTGTTTTGTGACTGATAATCAGGAGGATTGAAATTTTTTTTGTCCCTTGTGGAGTTTGCTTTAAATAACAGTCGCCAGGAGTCCTCGGATAAGTCACCATTTTTTGGTGCATATGGGTTTCATCCGCAGTTTGGGACATTCTCTGGAGAGGGGTCTTCTGGTTTACCTGATGAGGAGAGATTTTCCTTGTCTTTGTCATTTATTTGGCAAAAGATTCAGGGTAATCTGAAGAGGATGACTGAGAGATATAAGCGTGTGGAGGATAAGAGACGTGTGCCTGGTCCGGACCTGAATGTGGGTTATCTGGTGTGGTTGTCTACTAAGAATATCAAATTAAAGGTTCCCTCCTGGAAGTTGGGTCCTAATAAGTGTATTGGGCCTTACAAGATTCTGTCCGTCATCAATCCCGTTGCCTTTCGTCTTGATCTTCCTCAGACTTGGAAGATCCATAATGTCTTTCACAAGTCCCTGTTTAAACCTTATGTCCAACCCACTATACCCTCCTCTTTGCCTCCTCCTCCGATTGTGGTTGATGGTAATCTTGAATTTCAGGTCTCTGGGATTGTGGATTCTCGCATTATCCACGGTTCTCTCCAGTACCTCGTTCATTGGGAGGGTTATGGTCTTGAGGAGAGGATGTGGGTCCCAGTGGCGGACATTAAGGCCACTTCTTCTCATCAGGGCTTTCCATAGGTCCCATCCTGAGAAGGTGGGCTCTGAGTGTCCGGAGTCCACTCGTAGAAGGAGGGGTTTTGTCACCACTAGATCTCTGAGAAGCTCTAACAGACGTTCTTCAGTACCTCTTGCTTGAGATTCTTTTGTTTTGGTTTCGTTTTGTCATCTCGTTTCCCTCTCTCAGCTGTCCTCTAGTTGCACTGATTGCATCCCTTTATATCCCCTCCCATACTGCATCACTTTGCGGTTTATACAACTTCCTGGATTGTGCTCACTGCTAGATGCTGCAACTGCTGGTTCCTCAGTAAAGTCTGTTCCGTTATTTGTATTTTCCTGTTGGCTTGATCCTAGGTGACCCTGACTTCCTCCGTATTAAGTGTAGGGAGCCGGTGGTCGTGTCCCCTCACTATTATAGGGTTTTCAGGTCTAACACAGTCTAGGTACGAGGGCATGCAATTATCTATCATAAAGATCTTTGCATAGGCTGAGCTGTCTGGGAGAGCTCTAGGGCTTTTATAGGGCTCACCCTTATGTTCCTTAGTTTGGGATCAAGTCAGTCGGATGTTTATTTGGATCTTCTAGTTTTCTGCAACACCATCCGTGACACTGCATTACGGACAAGGATAGTACTGTGCTAGGGCCATCTGTTCCGTTCCGGAACAATACGGAATGCACACGAATGTCATCCATATTTTTTGCAGACCGCAAAATACATACGGTTGTGTAAATGAGCCCTGAGTCAGTATGACATGCAGATGACAGGCGTCGCTTTTAGAATCACTGCACGCTTCACTTATTTGGGCAGTTACAGGGCCAAAACTGACCAAATAACTCAAGTATGAACTCAGCCTTACAGGTCGATGTTAGCGCCAAGAAGAAGAGCACTCCTTTTACACCACAAGTAGAGTTCCCCGACAGAGTAAAGAGGGTGTCAGCAGTAAGTTTGTGTTGACGTCACTGATTATTTTGCTCTTACTCTGATCCATCAGAACAATAACCCCCAAAAATGGATCCTGTCTGTTGAGCATCCGCCTTCACTCGGTCAGCATTTGGTCAGTAATCTATCAGTATTGCTAATGCCCAAAAAAACTTAAGAGGATCCAAAACAGAGATGACACATGAAGGAAATATTTGCATGTCTTCTGTGTTTTGCACCCACTCCTGCTTTTGGCTACCAAATCACAAGCCAATTCTGATGGGACCATACAGGCCTTAAAGTTGCTACACAGACAGGATCCGTTGTGCATCTCATTTTTCCTTCTTTCTGACTGTTCAGAAGAAAGTTCGAATAAATGAGGATGTCAGCCAGGCCAAAAGGCAAAATAGTCGCCCAGACATGAAATGGGGAGGGTAGGAACAGCATGAGAAGTCCACAGAGTGGAAAAAATGACATAGCGGTGAGGTGGAAGCAACATGAGGAGACCACAGAGTGGCCCAAAGACAGAGTCTGGAGGTGGCGGCAGCATCAGGGGGAGGCCACAGAGTGGCACAATGACAGTGTGGAGGTGACAGCAGCATCCAGAGACCACAGAGTGGCAAGGTGACATAGTGCGGAGGTGACAGCAGTATCAGGAGACCACAGAGTGGCAAGGTGACATAGTGCGGAGGTGGCAGCAGTATCAGGAGACCACAGAGTGGCAAGGTGACATAGTGCGGAGGTGGCAGCAGCATCAGGAGACCACAGAGTTGCAAGGTGACATAGCGAGGAGGTGGCAGCAGTATCAGGAGGCCACAGAGTGACCCAGTGACAGAGTGGGGAGGTGGGTGGCAATACGAGTACCAGCTGAAGATGGTGGGTGAAAGAAGGAGCAATTGGCATCAGATGTGTGGCATCAAGCAGGTGGCAGCATCAGAATAGTAGCTGAGGCAGGTAGCCAGAAGAAATCAGTCTCTTTTGTCAAAGTGTTGGTGTGGCACCATGGATGACTAGTCTCTTGTATCAGGCATTGATGGGTGGAAATCCTGGCTGATCCACGCCTGATTCATCTTGACAAAGGTCAGTCTCTTCACATTTTGGGTGGACAAGCGAGTTCTTCACACTACTGGCTGGGCAGGACAGCTTTTCCAGGACAAACTCTGCTAGTCTTCAATGTGGGGTGGCAGTGTACTCTCCAAATATGCCACCACCTGCTGGTTCAGGTCATGCTCCTGGTCTAGCTGCTGCTACTGGTGAGTAGTTTCTTCACTAGGCGGGTGAAGAAAGCTGCTCATGAGCAACTCTAAACTCAAGTTGCTGCTGATGGAGCTGGAACTGCTCCTAGCCCCTCACCCTGCTACAGCAGCCTTGGCAAAGGAACGTGAGCGCAGAGGGCCCCCCCTGCTCAGACCTGAGAGAGGATGGATGATGGCGTAGATAGGCAACGGACAACTCACCACATAGGATGTCTCTATAGTAGTTGAGTTTGTCCTTCCTTTCAGCGGGTATAAAAAAAGGCCCCCCATTTTGGACCGGCAGCGAGGGTCCAACAAGGTGGCGAGCCAGAAATCATCTCTCTGCCGAATGGCGACAATTCAGCTGTCACTACGCAAGTGAGCATGCATCGGGCCATTTGTGCAAGTGACTTGGAGGGACTCCCTGCCTCCATCTCCACTGCATACTGCCACAGTGTGTCTGGGTCCTCTGCCTCATTTCCCTGTAGCTCCTCTGGCTGCTCCTCCTCTCCTGTCATCTGTGTGTAAAAACCACCCATTTCGCTACACATTGCTTATGCTCCAATGTCCTCCTCCTCCTCTAGTTTAGCCCCCACAGGGCTCATGTGGCCATGAGATCTAGGTGCCACATCTCCAGTCCCATGACCAGCCAGATTTACCAGCATCTGTTCCAGGACATGAAGCAGTGGAATGACGTTGTTTATCCTATAGTCCTGGCGTTTATGGTCTTTCTCTGTTCATATAGTCAGTCCAACATATGGTGGGTGGAATTCCAATGAGTGGAAACGTTGCATATCAGCCTATGTTGGGGATGCCGTTCTGCCGCTGCAGCTGAAGGCGTGTGTGCTTTGCGGTGTACGAGTGGCTGAAGTGCATGCAAAGTTTCCTGGCCATTTATAGGATGTCTTGCAGATGGGTGGAAGACTTCAGGAACCGCTTAACAACCAGATTGAACACGTGTGCCATGCAGGGCGCATGGCTCAGCCCTTCTTGACGCAGCGCCGATACCATGTTCTTCCCGTTGTAGGTCAACATGGTTCAGTTTTTGAGTTGTCGCGGAGAAAGCCAGGATTCGATTTCTTGATGAAGGACACGGAGCAGTTCCTCCCCTGTGTCACTCTGGCAAACGAGGTGCAGAACAGCGTGACACCACTGTGTCCTGCACATGTGGCATGCTGGAGTGGCATTATGAATTGTCCCTACAGTGGAGGCTGATGACACGGTGGAGGATGAGGAGGCAGAGGCGGACTTTATCGCAGAACCAACGGCGTGACAGCTTGGAGGTGGAAGTGGCGTCACCTGGCCAAGTTGCTGATGTTGCTGTGTAGTGTAGGAACCACATTCACCCAGTGGGCCGTAAAGGACATGTATTGTCCCTGACCGTAGTTACAGCTCCACGCGTCGGTACTGCCGTGCACTTTGGCAGACGACAGGCTCAAGAACTGGCCCACCATCTGTTCTACATGTGTGTGCAGGGCTGGTACTGTCTTTTTGGCAAAGAAATGACGGCTTGGGACTCTCCACCTCGGCTCGGCTTAAGTCATCAGTTCTCTGAAAGGTGCAGAGTCCACCACTTGGAAAGGGAGGGACTGCAGCACCAGCAGCTTGGACAGGAGCACATTCAGCTTCTGCGCCGTTGGATGAGTCCACGCATACTGTTGTCTCTTGGCAATCGCTTCGGTGATCAATTGCTGACGGAATGACTGATGAGGAGTAGGAGGAGCAGGAGCATCAGGACTAGCAGATGATGGGAAGGACAGACAGCACCCATCGGCTGAGGTGGTGGAGCATTGACTGCTTGAAACCGGGTGCATGCCAGTGGGTCAAGCAGCAGTTGCTGTGGCAGGCTAGACCACCACATCAGAGCAACGGTTCTCCCAGGCCACCTTATGGTGACGCTGCATATGTTGACGCAAGGCCATGGTGCCAACATTGGCACCCTTGCCATGCTTCACCTTCTGCCCACAGATTCTACATATGGCCATGTTTACCTCATCCTGCGACTTAACAAAAAACTGCTACACTGCCGAATAGGTGATTTTACCCCCAACACTACGCACTGACTGCTACCGCCGCTGCTACCGTGAACACGTGCACCACTAATTTCAGGGTATGTAGGCTCCTGCGAAGCGGCTGGTCTACCCCGGGCACGTTTGGCTACCGACCTCCCACTGCTGCCACCCTGCTGAATCCTGGCCACGCTAGAAACTTGCTGGCTCCGCCGCTGCCTCATGGGCAAGCTGCCACCCTCTTCTCCCGATGATGATGAAGCCCCTAATTCACCCGGCTCCCAAGTCCGATCAGCTACATCATAATCATTGAGTATTGTCTGCAAGTCACTGCTGTCCTCCTCAACAGTTTCTGGGTCAGAAGCCTCACCGCTCTCAACACCAGCTCCCACGCCACTCTCCTCATCACTACATGCCCACCTAGCGGAGGAAGTGGCGGATGTCTCCTCCACATCTTGGCTGGCCAGTAGCTGCTGACTGTCCTCTAGTAGCTTGTTCTCGCTGTATAGTGGGGCTGAGCCCACAGCATATAATACTTCTCTGGCTGAGGGAACAGAAAAGGACAGAGGTGGGGTGAGGACAGGTGAGAGCACAGGGCCTGCTTGTGTGGCGAAGTAAGAAAATTACAGAGTTTTTGGGGGTGTTTGAATTTCCTTTTTATTTATTTTTTTGAGCTAACCCAGCTGTTATTGAATGGTTAATTTGGTCATCCACTTCGTCCTGTGACATAATCAGACAAGAGTCGGTGGGTTCGTCAGAGACAACCCTTAGTTGGCATGGCCTCTTGGCTGGGGGTGTAAGATGTCACTTAGGACGAAGTGGATGACCGAGTCAACCATTCAGTAACCGCTGGGTTGCTGGTCAAGACACGACCGCTAGATGACACCAGAAGCTCAGGTCTCTCGCTGCGACTCCTGCTGCCACGCCAACTTACTCTGCTGTTACCTGTGCCTGCGCCAGAAACAATTAGGCCTCTGCCACTCCCCTGTGCAGTGCCTGGCACTTCTCTGTCTGACATACTGTTAGATCAAATAAATAAATAAAAAGAAAATTAAAACACCCCAAAAAAGTCTATAATTTTATCACTCCACCGCACAACAGAAAATACTTTTTTGTGCCACTAATACACCGAAAAAAGGGCTTTAGAACATATAACTGCACCGCTGAACGGCAAATATATATATTTTTTGCCACTAATACATTACAAAAAGGGTTTTAGAACATATAACTGCACCGCTGAACGGTAAATAGGCCCTTATTATTTTCCACTTATACAGGACACAAAAGGCTTCAGAACATATAACTGCACCGCTGAACGGCAAATATATTTTTCTTTTGCCAATAATACACGACAAAAAGGGCTTTAGAACATATAACTGCACCACTGAATGACAAATAAAAAAAAATTGTGCCACTAACACATGCCAAAAGGGCTGTAATGTTCGCACCACCACACAACGGCTAATTTTTCCCACAAATACAAGCCAAAAAATTATTTAGAACATAAAACTGCACCGCACAAGGGCAAATAAGTCATTGAAATATTTCCTTGTAATAAACCCTGTTAATGGCTGTATCAAACAGCACTTGCACCCCAATAATAAGAACGGTTTGCTGGAATTACAGAGCTGTATAATGGTAATTTGGATCCCCAGTCAGTGCAGCAAGGTGTAATAGGATTGTTTCTATTACCCAGGCTGTAACCTCCCCTACATAAATGCTATCCTTTCTCTACAGATCAATAGTTACTGAGAAGTACATACAGACTAGGAACTTCCAGCATCGCCGGACGCATATGCGTTCCAATATGTGTTCCAAGGACCTGAAGTGACGCATCGCGTCATCGCGATGCGGTCCACTTACCGGAAGTGCCTTCTCCTTGGCGTCCAGAAACACATGCCGGCACCAGCACTGGTACACTGCTATAAGCCCTCCAGTCTCCCAGCATACCAGCTGTACCTTCTACAGGGCCCCCCTCTGTCTGGTGAGTACACAGTATCGTTTATACCACTGACCTGTCCATTCTATGTTAATGACTGACTGGCATATAGTATATCTTGACCATAGATCAGTATGCTATTGCAATATATGAATACCTGACACATAGTACTTTGCTTTTCAGACTTACATATGAATATCTGACACATAGTACTTTGTTCTTAAGACCTATATAAATGTCTGACATATAGCATTTTCTACCTTCAGAGTTCATCATACATACGGACAAGAGGTACATATCTGTATATACAGCACCATCAAGTATGCCAAGGAGCTAAGTACCATCTCATTCTTTTAAGCACCATCTTTAAAAAAAATTGCTTTCTCTATTCCTTACGTTGACTACACTGTCATCACCTCCTGATGAGCTGCTATATGCAGCCGAAACGCGTTGGGGTTGTGTCTTCATATCATTTATATTAGACTTATTCATTTTATTTTTATTTTCACTGGATCAATATTTCCCGATCCAGCTTTGCTAAGTAGGGCATCACTAGGACCACATCTAGGCTTAGTAACGGGGGCAGGGTGTCTCCACCATCAGGGGACATCCCTGTGCTTCAGGACATAGTTCCATAGGGTCATCTAGGGAGAGCAGTTTTCCCGCAGACTCACCCATTACTATCCCCGCCCCTATAGTGATTTATTATTCCACCACCTATCTATAATAGGAGGTTCGTCTTTTTATATATCAGAGCATCTGAGTATATCGATCACTCTTGCTCATACCCATCTATTAATAAAAGGTATCAAGTTTCTTAAATTAAGCACGTTAATTTTCAATTTTCTTCTATCCTTTCTCTACACCTTGAATAATCTTTCCCTGCACTTGTAAATAATTTTTTTAGCACAATTAAGTCTTTCCTAGCACTGTGCCTAGCATCGGTTGACGTCTCTCCCTGCACTAAGTGCACTGGAAAATGGCAGAATACAAGATGGCTGAGGCTATTTATAGGGCTGTGACATCACAGGGCTGTCTGGTTGCTGATTGGCTGCATGCATGGCATTATGGATCATCCCGCGTTTCTAGAGTTCGTTGATCCATGTCCTCACACATGCAAAAATGCAATTCGTTACCACAAAGCATGAGGGAATTCAGATTCAGTGCGAATTGAATTTTTCCTGAAATTCGGATCGAATTCCACTTCGTCAACTTCGATTTGCTCATCTCTAGTCACGGTCACTGCAATATTGTGAGTCTTACAGCAACCCCATCCATTACTTTGGCTCCACTTTGATACTTGGTCATGCAACAGCTGTTGCTCCCAAAATTGCCATGTAGCCCCAAGGTTAAGGAGCAGTGAATTCTGCAATTCATCTCTAACATATACTGTTTATGGCATGGTTAGCCAACAACAAATTTATTATAATTAGTTATTTAATTTCCAGTTGCTTATACATCAACATATTCTGCAGTCTCACATCTACACAAGAAGGTAAATTCATAGGAAGCATATCAACCAAATAAATCAGTATACTTTTAGAGTATGAGAGGTAACCAGAAAACCTGAAGGAAACCCACACAAATCTGAGGGGACATACAACTCCATGCATATAATGTCCCCCAGTCATATATAAATCCAGGATCCCAGCACTGAAAACAGTGATAACATCACATGATTTATGGGAAGAAAAAAATAAATAAAAAATCTACCCACATACCTGGGTCTTCAAAGCCTTCTCCGTAGAGCCTGTGGTGCGAAAACATTTCCTCTTTGTGTTGTCGAATGTAAATGCAATAGATTAGAATAAGAAGACAGGCAAGTACCCCAGCCATACCAAGGAACATTGAAAGTAGTTTATGGCTTCCAAAAGATGTCTTCACACCTGAATATATAAGAAAATATGACTTGAAATATCTAATGAAGATGTAAAACCATTACATCTGATATTGCTTATACTTGGTGATGAGCGAAGTTCTGAAAAATTTTATTTGAGTGCTTTGCCGAATTTCACAAAGAAATTAGATTCATGATGAAGTACATTCCTTTGTATGTAGTGGGTGCAATGACTGGGAACGGTGATAATGCTGCCCCCATCATTGAACCCATCAGATGCCGCATTCACCGCTGATCGCGGCATCTAAGATTAAAATTAAGGCCTTTCAGGGGTTAATCTGGTTAATAAAAAAATACATACTCACATTATCCATTTGCTTTGTGGAGAGGCCATTGTAGCCATCTTCACTGAAGAAATCTCGCTGATTATGTCAGCGATGTCACTGATGACGTCACTGCGCCTGTCCAGTGCGGTGACGTCACACATCACTCCGTGTGAGATTTTGTGCGGTATCTTCAATCAAGACAGCTTTGATGAGTAAACAGATGAGGGGAGTATGTATTCTTTTTTTTTTTTAGCTATTTGAGGAAAAATTTATTTGTTACCATGAAGTGCAAGAAAATTTGGCTTCATGGCGAATCAAATTTTTCATGAAATTCATATTGAGGTCAATTCTTTTTGCTTAGAGTCGCTCAACATTACTTATAATTCACTCCCCCATTTGCTGAATATGTACATGTATCTTATATAGCTTATAGTTTATTTCTAACTCAAACCCACTTGTGATGTCACAGCATTTTACCTGACTGGAATTCACTTGTGATGTCACAGCGGTTTACCAACCCACTTGTGATATAATAGCAGTTTAACTGACTGAAACCCATCAGGGCCTTATGTTGTCAGATGCTAGATTTTCAGAAGAGGAGCGTCATGTGACTGGGTTCCTGGGAGCCCGATCCACATAATTTTAAAACTGTCAGTATGCTACAAACTTTTCCCAGATGTGAGTTATGTGTAACTGGCTGACCTATTGCATGTGTACTTTGCAGCTGAAGGTATCTCTGTTGGTCCCACATTTATGTGTGCCCTCATTCCTGAAAAAAAACTATGTTTTAATATATGAAAGTTAACCTCTAGGAGTAACAGGGGCATTGCCATTATACCTAGAGGCTCAGCTCTGCAAACAGGCAATAATAAAATAAAAAAATCTATTAAAATAATAGCAACCCATAATTGAAACTCTATAAGCACTGTAAAATCTGAGGTTGTAGCAGGAGGTACGAATCGCAACTCCATGCAACCCATACGGAGATGCTACAATAATGTCAAACTGTACCTGTGTATGATTAGATATTCATATTATTTCTGATCGGTTTCCCTGTATGCTCTATGCATATGCTCTGAAGATACAAGATGTGCAGCACCTAAAACTGCGGATACTGGAAGCCTGTGCTAGCATTTCTCCTGTGGTGTTGCTATCAGTGTGTGAAGAGTGGGAGAAGAGGGTTGCATTGACAATCCAACACAATGGGCAGCACATTGAACACATTTTATAACTGGTCAGAAACTTGTAAATAACTGATGAAAGAATAAAGTTACGTTAAAACCAAGCACACCATTGTTTTTCGTGTGAAATTCCCAATAAGTTGGATGTGTCACATGACCCTCTTCCTATTGAAAAAACAAAAGTTGGATTCAAAATGGCCGACTTCAAAATGGCCGCCATGGTCACCACCCATCTTGAAAAGTTTCCCCCCTCACATATACTAAAGTGCCACAAACAGGAAGTTAATATCACCAACCATTCCCATTTTATTAAGGTATATCCATATAAATGGCCCACCCTGTATACAGGGAGTGCAGAATTATTAGGCAATGAGTATTTTGACCACATCATCCTCTTTATGCATGTTGTCTTACTCCAAGCTGTATAGGCTCGAAAGCCTACTACCAATTAAGCATATTAGGTGATGTGCATCTCTGTAATGAGAAGGGGTGTGGTCTTATGACATCAACACCCTATATCAGGTGTGCATAATTATTAGGCAAAATGGGTCAAAAGAAGGACTTGACAGGCTCAGAAAAGTCAAAAATAGTGAGATATCTTGCAGAGGGATGCAGCACTCTTAAAATTGCAAAGCTTCTGAAGCGTGATCATCGAACAATCAAGCGTTTCATTCAAAATAGTCAACAGGGTCGCAAGAAGCGTGTGGAAAAACCAAGGCGCAAAATAACTGCCCATGAACTGAGAAAAGTCAAGCGTGCAGCTGCCAAGATGCCACTTGCCACCAGTTTGGCCATATTTCAGAGCTGCAACATCACTGGAGTGCCCAAAAGCACAAGGTGTGCAATACTCAGAGACATGGCCAAGGTAAGAAAGGCTGAAAGACGACCACCACTGAACAAGACACACAAGCTGAAACGTCAAGACTGGGCCAAGAAATATCTCAAGACTGATTTTTCTAAGGTTTTATGGACTGATGAAATGAGAGTGAGTCTTGATGGGCCAGATGGATGGGCCCGTGGCTGGATTGGTAAAGGGCAGAGAGCTCCAGTCCGACTCAGACGCCAGCAAGGTGGAGGTGGAGTACTGGTTTGGGCTGGTATCATCAAAGATGAGCTTGTGGGGCCTTTTCGGGTTGAGGATGGAGTCAAGCTCAACTCCCAGTCCTACTGCCAGTTTATGGAAGACACCTTCTTCAAGCAGTGGTACAGGAAGAAGTCTGCATCCTTCAAGAAAAACATGATTTTCATGCAGGACAATGCTCCATCACACGCGTCCAAGTACTCCACAGCGTGGCTGGCAAGAAAGGGTATAAAAGAAGAAAATCTAATGACATGGCCTCCTTGTTCACCTGATCTGAACCCCATTGAGAACCTGTGGTCCATCATCAAATGTGAGATTTACAAGGAGGGAAAACAGTACACCTCTCTGAACAGTGTCTGGGAGGCTGTGGTTGCTGCTGCACGCAATGTTGATGGTGAACAGATCAAAACACTGACAGAATACATGGATGGCAGGCTTTTGAGTGTCCTTGCAAAGAAAGGTGGCTATATTGGTCACTGATTTGTTTTTGTTTTGTTTTTGAATGTCAGAAATGTATATTTGTGAATGTTGAGATGTTATATTGGTTTCACTGGTAAAAATAAATAATTGAAATGGGTATATATTTGTTTTCTGTTAAGTTGCCTAATAATTATGCACAGTAATAGTCACCTGCACACACAGATATCCCCCTAAAATAGCTAAAACTAAAAACAAACTAAAAACTACTTCCAAAAATATTCAGCTTTGATATTAATGAGTTTTTTGGGTTCATTGAGAACATGGTTGTTGTTCAATAATAAAATTAATCCTCAAAAATACAACTTGCCTAATAATTCTGCACTCCCTGTATATATATATATATATATATATAGTCCAGAAAAATGGGCGGCACTCCAAGGAAAAGGACAAGTGAACTTTATTCACCCAACGTTTCGGTTCTGCACTAGAACTGGTGCAACGTTTCGGTTCTGCACTAGAACCTTTTTCGCTTGAAAAAGTTTCTAGTGCAGAACCGAAACGTTGCACCACCTGGGTGAATAAAGTTCACTTGTCCTTTTCCTTGGAGTGCCGCCCATTTTTCTGGACTATACATTGGGGTAAGAAGCCTATTCCCCTGGAGACGTGCACTCTACCTTTACTGGATTGCGTACCAGTGCCGCCATTTTTCCTTGGTACATATATATATATATATATCACACACACAGTATATATATATAGTACAAAGAAAGAGCAGCAGCACTACTTGTAGATGAAGCCGGGTGCAAAATCCTCTGACCTTAGGCTGTTCAGTCAAAATAATTGTAGATGTCTCAAAGAAGAGGCAGCACTCCAAGGTAAAATGAAAGAATGGCCCGCTTTATTTCCAGTTATACAATGATCTGTGTAGCATCAATACAGTCTCCATGTTTATGTTCAAATGTGCAAATTGGCAATATTCTTAATTCATACAAACACTTTAAAATGTGTAAATTAAACACAATGAATCAGTGTTACATCACCTGTGCATAATAAGTGTCAGCAATAGCTGTAATTAATAAAAAACAACTCACATAGCGGGGACAGACATGCAGCACCAAGATCTGCGTCCTCTAAGTAAGACTGCGCATGTCCAGAAGCCTAAGATTTTAAAATTAGACGTAAAAGAAAAGATTTGCTAGCTCCGAAACATTTTGCAATAAATTTCTGGGTTTTAAAAAACACCCTTTTTTGGGAAATACTAAATTTACAGCCCTTGTTGTTTCTTTCTGTGTAAAATACAAGCGTTAGATACTGTTGTCATATTCTGTAATGAAAAAAACACCCATTTTGGGCAAAATACTAAATTTGCGGCCTTGGCTGCATCTGTCAGTGTGAAATACATGCGTTAGATACTGTTGTTCTATTCTGTTATTAAAAAAAAAAAAAAACACCCATTTTGGGCAAAATACTAAATTTGCAGCCTTTGCTGCATCTGTCAGTGTGAGATACAAACTTGAAATATTGCAATAATATTCTTGCATTTTGGGCAAAATACTAAATTTGAAGCCTTTGCTGCATCTGTCAGTGTGAGATACAAGCTTGAAATACTGCAATAATATTCTGGGTTTAAAAAAAAAAACACCCATTTTGGGCCAAATACTAAATTTGCGGCCTTGGCTGCATCTGTCAGTGTGGAATACACGCATTAGATACTGGTGTTCTATTCTGTTATAAAAAATAAAATAAAAACATTTTGGGCCAAATACTAAATTTGCAGAGAATGAGGAGAGCGTTGAATAAGGGACGTGGCCCCGGTCGTGGTGCTGCTGGTGGAGCTCCTGTTGCAGGGAGAGGACATTGTCGATCTGTAAAACACCTTCCTCAGGTACGAGTAGGCGACAGAACCTTCAGCGTGATTTGGTTGGGCCTAATGCGGCTCTATGAATGGTGAGGCCAGAACAAGTACAGGTGATAGTAGATTGGGTTGCTGACAGTGCCTTAAGTTCCTTCGCATTGTCTCCCACCCAGTCTCCTGCTGAAAGATCAGAGTTGGCACCTGCAGCTGATGTCCCTCAGTCTTTCACCTCACCCCCTTGCAAATCAGCCAAGCAGTCTGAGCCCCAAGTCATGCAGCAGTCTCTTCTGCTTTGTAATGACTCTGCTAGCAGGGTCTCCTAGGGCCATCCACATAGCCCTGCCCCAGAAGTGAAAGAGATTGAGTGCACCGATGCCCAACCACTTATTTTTCAAGATGAGTACATGGGAGGACCACCGCAGCACGTCTCGGATAATGATGAAACACAGGTGCCAACTGCTGGGGCTTTTGAAAGTCTGCAGACCAACAAGGAGGGCAGGGGTTAAGACTGGGTGGAAGATGATGTGGAGGACGATGAGGTCCTCGACCCCACATGGAATCAAGCTCATGCGAGTGACCTGTGTAGTTCGGAGGAAGAAGCGGTGGTCGCACAGAGCCACCAGCACAGCATAAGAGGGAGCAGGGTGCAAAAGCAGAGCTGCCGTCCCCTAGACAGTACGCCTGCTACTGCCCACCGCAGCAAGGGACTGAGCACACCAAAGCCAGTTCCAAGGAGTTCCCTGGCGTGGCAGTTCTTCAGACAATGTGCTGAAGACAAGACACAAGTGGTTTGCACGCTGTGCAATCAGAGCCTGAAGCGAGGCATAAACTTTCTCAACCTGAGCACAACATTCATGACCAGGCATCTAAGTGCAAAGCACGAGCTGCAGTGGAGTAGACACCTCAAAAACCAAGAAAGGTCTCTGGCTCCTCCTGCTTCCTCTTCTGCTGCAGTCTCGGTCTCTTCATCCACCTCTGGAGTGACAGTGCCACCTGCCACCCCGCAAACAGAGGATCTGCCAGCAACACCACCACCTGGGTCACCAAACATCTCCGCAATGTCCCACGGAAGCGTTCAGCTCTCCATCCCCCAAACACTGGAGCGGAAGAGAAGTACCCCCCTACCCACCCGTGATCCCTGGCCCTGAATGCCAGCATTTCTAAATTACTGGCCTTTGAAATGCTGTCATTCCGTCTGGTGGAGAAGAGGAGCTTTAAAAGCTTTATGGTGGTGGCTGTCCCACAGTACGTCGTGCCCAGTCGCCACTACTTTTCCAGGTGAGCCATCCCTTCCCTGCACAATCAAGTTGGGGACAAAATCAGGTAAGCACTGTGCAAAGCCATCTGTGGCAAGGTCCACCTAACTAAGGATACGTGAACCAGTAAGCACGGTCAGGGACGTTATATCTTCCTAACAGCACACTGGGTAAATGCAGTGGCGGCTGGGCCTGAGGCGGATAGCAGTTTGGCACATGTCCTTCCACCACTGAGGATTGCACCTCCACCTACTCTGCTTCCTCATCCTCTACTGCCTCCTCATCCAGTCAGCGTAACACCTTTACCACCAACTTTAGCACAGCCAGGGGTAAACGACAGCAGGCAGTTTTAAAACGTATCTGTTTGGGGGACAAACCCCACACTGCGCAGGAGCTGTGGACGGGCATGGAACAACACACCAATGAGTGGTTGGTGCCAGTCAGCCTCAAGCCCGGCCTGGTGGTGTGCGATAATTGGCGAAATCTCGTAGCAGCTCTGGGCCTAGCCAGTTTGATGCATATCCCCTGCCTGGCGCATGTGCTGAATTTGGTGGTGCATAGGTTCCTTAAAAATTACCCAGAGCTGCTGCAGAAAGTGCAGGCTGTCTGTGGGCGCTTTCAGCGTTCTCACGCTGCTGCTGCTCGCCTGTCAGCGCTGCAGCGTAACTTTGGCCTACCCGCTCACCTCCTAATATGCAACGTGCCTACAAGGTGGAACTCCACCTTGCACATGCTGGCCAGACTGTGCGAGCAGCAGTAGGCGATAGTGGAGTTTCAGCTGCAGCACGCACGGGTGAGTCGCTCTGCGGAACAGCACCACTTCACCACCAATGACTGGGCCTCCATGCGAGACCTGTGTTCCTTGTTACGCTGTTTCGAGTACTCCACCAACATGGCCAGTGCCGATAATGCCGTTACTATCCCACTTCTATGCCTCCTTGAAAAAACGCTTCTGGCGATAATGGAAGAGGATGTGGCACAGGAGGAGGAGGAGGAGGAAGAGGGATCATTTCACAGGGTTTCCGGCCAGTCATTCATAAGTGGCTCTGAGGGTGGGTTCCTGCACCCACAAATGCCAGGTACACAATTGTCCAGCCAGGGCACAGTTCTGGAGGATGAGATGGAGGAGGAGGAACCGTGTTCACAGCAGGGTGGCACCCAAACCATCTCATGGCCATCACTGGTGCATGGCTGGGGGGATACAGAGGACACAGATGATACACCTCCCACAGAGGATAGCTTTTCGTTGCTCTGGGCAGCCTGGCACACATGAGCGATTACATGCTGCAGTGTCTCTGCAACGACCACGAGTTTCCTACATTCTAACTTCTGATTACTGGGTCACTACATTGCTGGATCCTGTTACAAGGTCAACGTACCATTCTTAATTCGTCACTGGAGGGTGATCGTAAGATGCGCAAGTACAAACGTACGCTGGTAGACGCGCTGCTGGTGGCATTCCCACCTGACAGCGGGGGCACAGTAGAAGCACAAGGCGAAGGCAGAGGAGGAGGAAGAGGTCGCTAACGCAGCTGGGGCACCACCAGCACCTCAGAAAGCAGGGTTAGCATGGCCGAAATGTGGAAAAGCTTTGTCAGCACGCCACAACAACCAGCACCACCAGCTGATATGGAACGTCTTAGCAGGAGGCAACATTTCACCAACATGGTGGAGAAGTATGTGTGCACACGCCTACATGTACTGAATGACAGGTCGGCTCCCTTAGGCTACTTTCACACTAGCGTTCGTCGGTCCGCTCGTGAGCTCCGTTTGAAGGGGCTCACGAGCGGACCCAAACGCAGCCGTCCAGCCCTGATGCAGTCTGAATGGAGCGGATCCGCTCAGACTGCATCAGTCTGGCGGCGTTCAGCCTCCGCTCGCCTCCGCACGGACAGGCGGACAGCCGAACGCTGCTTGCAGCGTTCGGGTGTCCGCCTGGCCGTGCGGAGGCGTGCGGATCCGTCCAGACTTACAATGTAAGTCAATGGGGACGGATCCGTTTGAAGATGCCACAATATGGCTCAATCTTCAGGCGGATCCGTCCCCCATTGACTTTACATTGAAAGTCTGGACGGATCCGTACGAGGCTATTTTCACACTTAGCTGTTATATGCTAAAATAATGCAGACGGATCCGTTCTGAACAGACCCTCCGTCTGCATTATTATGATCGGATCCGTTCAGAACGGATCCGATCGAACGCTAGTGTGAAAGTAGCCTTAAACTTCTGGGTCTCCAAATTGGGCACATTGCCTGAGCTTGCCCTTTACGCCTTGGAGGTGCTGGCCTGCCCTGCAGCCAGTGTATTATTTGAACATGTGTTTAGCATGGCAGGAGGCGTTATTTATCACAGACAAGCGCAGCTGCCTGTCCACAGCCAATGTAGACAAACTCTCATTAAAATGAACCAGGCATGGATCCAGCCAGACTTGTCCATACCTTGTGCAGAATAGACATGTATACCAGCCTTACCCAGCCATGGTTATACTACAGCGCAATTGCTCATTGTTGTATTTTTGATTTCTCTTTTGGGTGTACCCTAATAATAAATAAAGTAAAAACAAAAACCAGTGTTGGCTACCTCGTCCTCCTCCACTGCCGCTTCTACCTACACCACTACGTCCACCGCCTACTCAACCTCCTACTCCATATGGACCTCCACCTCATACATCAAGATTATTTTTTCAAATTTGCACGTATTTTTTATTTATTTTTATGTAATTTCACTAATTTGTCTGTGACATTTTTGGGTGTCATTTACCAATTTTTAGCTGTGATATACCCCTGCTCTACCTAGTAGACCAATTTTTCTGTTACATTCTTGGGTGATATTTCATCATTTTTGCCGTGAATAAACCCCTGCTATGCATAGGTGACAGGGACCGAAATTTTAAAAAATCATCTGTTCCATTGATGGGTGACATTAACCCATTTCTGGCGATGAAACAGAACAGATATTCTATTGGATCGTGGACATCACGGGGACGTGCGACATGGTGGAGCAGTGTGTGTGCACACGCCTACATGTACTGACTGATGGGTCTGCTCCCTTCAACTTCTGGGTCTACAAATTGGGCATATTGCCTGAGCTTGCCCTTTACGCTTTGGAGGTGCTGGCCTGCCCTGCAGCCAGTGTATTGTCTGAACGTTTGTTTAGCACGGCTGGAGGGGGTTGTAATAGGTTATATTTCCAAATGTTTTGGGGTGTACCCTAATTTAAAGAAAAATAATAATAATTTAACCAAAAACCAGTGATGGCTACCCCCCCCCCCCCATCCACCGCTGCTTCCACCTACACGGCCACATCCACTGCCTCCTCAACCTCCAACTCCATATGGACCTCGTCCTCCAAGATCAAGATTATTATTTGTTATTTTTACGTATTTTATATTATTTGAAGCAAATTCTCTATCCACATTTGTTTGCAGAGCACTTGCTACGCTCTTAACCACATTTTGCGGCCATTTGCAGCCCTCTAGCCCTTTCCATAACATTTTACAGCCATTTTAGTGCTCAAAAGTTCAGGTCCCAATTGACTTCAATGGGGTTCGGGTTCGGGGTCAAGTTCGGGTCCTGAACGCGAACCTTTTTGTGAAGTTCGGCCGAACCCGTCAAACCCAAACATCCAGGTGTCCGCTCAACTCTAATGCCATCCACACATCTGTTTTTCAAAAAATGCACAATAAAAACCACATACAGTATGGAAAAATGTAAGCACTGTTTGTAGTTGTATTTTTACACATGCTTATTAGGTAATTGTCACTTTAAATTGTTTTATTCAATAATAGAGTTACTCTTACACTTGGAAAATCATGACTGCTTACCTTTTTTTATATATGCACCCCCTTGATAAAACTGACAAACAACATAGTTTGGAAAGCTCATGAAATGTTGCCAAATTTTAGAATGTGTTGCATTGTATAGGTTTAATGTAGTCAGGTTTCCAGTAGAGGTCACATTGGTTAAGGTGGATAAGTCCTCATCTTCTCCTTGTAAATCAATGCTAGGCTTATCATTCATATTGGAATTTGGAGAGACGTTTGCATCATAGTTTTTAATGCCTGTGTCAGAGACATTAGGCTGATGAAGGAGGATATCTTCAGTGGTGGATACATTGGAGGTGAGGTGACTGACCTGGGTTGTATTGTTCTGTATTTGATAAGCATGCTCAAGTTCAAGTGAAGAATTAGGTCCTTTAAGACCACCAGTGTCATTGGCAGTAGAACTGATGGATTGTCCTGCAGGGGGAAGATTGCTTGATGTGAAGCACAGCTTTGTGCAGCAGAAGAGTAAGAAAAGACATGTGATGCAATATGTCCACCTGGATCCCATTATGATTTGGGTTTTCATTGTTCTACAAAAAACAAAGACATATAAATGATGCAGTAAACAAAACAATAGTTACAGCATATACACGGCAAGCAAAAAATGTAATCAAATACTAGAATTGTAGTGAAAAATGGTCACACAAGCCAGTATACATAGGATATAAAGGAAATGAAAAACATCCATAGAAAAATCTGGTCTAGTTCAAACGTGGTCTTCACAAATCTCAAAGATATAGGGGGTCATTTATAAGCTACTTTTTGGCATATTAAAGTTAGATTTTGATAAATGGCATTTTTGTGGCAAAATCTGCACTTTTTCCCTGTTCGTGCCACTTTTCCAGTGTTAAGAAAATGTGGCATTGCTTGGGCACGGAAGCAGGCCCGGCCTATTTATAATTTTCTATGGAAAATATCTCAAATCTATGCCAGCAAGGGAGCTGGTGTAGATTTAAGTCTGTCACACGGCCTGATGAAGGAAGTGCCAAACTTATGTAGAGGTCTGCACCTCTAGATAACTGTGGGGCTTCCTCTAGCAGCACAGATGGACTTAAAGGGTTTCTGTCGCCTGAAAAATGGGTATTAAGCTGGCTGACATTAGCGATGTGCTAATGTCAGCTGAACATGACTATATTAGTGCCATCTCACTGCCTGCCGCCGTTATTGAGAAATTAACTTTTGTAATATGCTAATTAGCCTCTAGGAGCAGGGGGCGCATTGCACCTGTTCCTAGAGGCTCCGTTTTCCCATCTCTTTTCACGCCCTTCTTCTCTTGATTGACAGGGCCAGGGTAGTGCTGCTCTACCCCGCTGGCCGTGTCTGCAGTGTAAATCTCGCGCGGGTGTTGGCATGCGCCAACACCAAGCGTCCTTCCCTCATTGATATACTGAAATACTGAACGGCGCGAGATTTACACTGCAGACACGATCGGCGGGAGGAGAGCAGCGCTGCCCTGGCCCTGTCAATCAAGAGAAGAAGGGCTTGAGAAAAGGTGGGCAAACGGAGCCTCTAGGAGCAGATGCAATGCCCCCCCCTGCTCCTAGAGGCTAATTAGCACATTACAAACGTTAGTTTTTCTCAATAAAAGCTCTCGGCAGTGAGATATGGCACTAATATAGTTATGTTCAACTGACATTAGCACATCGCTAATGTCAGCCAGCTTAATACCCATTTTTCAGGTGACAGAAACCCTAAAAGTATTTTATTGAGGTTTCACTGTGAATTATCGGTTTGGGACTAAAAAGGTGCCTATAGTTTCATAATCCTCCATTCTGGTGCAATTTCTTTTAATCCGCATGGATTGGCTTTTAGGTATATTTTCTAGCCACTGCAGAAGATGGCAACTTTCATGTGAAATGAGACTATTAGCATCAGTAGGTTTGATATACAGTACAGACCAAAAGTTTGGACACACCTTCTCATTGAAAGAGTTTTCTTTATTTTCATGACTATGAAAATTGTAGATTCACACTGAAGGCATCAAAACTATGAATTAACACATGTGGAATTATATACATAACAAAAAAGTGTGAAACAACTGAAAATATCTCATATTCTAGGTTCTTCAAAGTAGCCACCTTTTGCTTTGATCACTGCTTTGCACACTCTTCGCATTCTCTTGATGAGCTTTAAGAGGTAGTCCCCTGAAATGGTTTTTACTTCACAGGTGTGCCCTGTCATGTTTAATAAGTGTGATTTCTTGCCTTTTAGATGGGGTTGGGACCATCAGTGGCGTTGAGGAGAAGTCAGGTGGATACACAGCTGATAGTCCTACTGAATAGACTGTTAGAATGTGTATTATGGCAAGAAAAAAGCAGCTAAGTAAAGAAAAACGAGTGGCAATCATTACTTTAAGAAATGAAGGTCAGTCAGTCAGCCGAAAAATTGGGAAAACTTTGAAAGTAAGGGCTATTTGACCATGAAGGAGAGTGATGGGGTGCTGCGCCAGATGACCTGGCCTCCACAGTCACCGGACCTGAGCCCAATCGAGATGGTTTGGGGTGAGCTGGACCGCAGAGTGAAGGCAAAAGGGCCGACAAGTGCTAAGCATCTCTGGAAACTCCTTCAAGACTGTTGGAAGACCATTTCAGGGGATTACCTCTTGAGGCTCATCAAGAAAATGCCAAGAGTGTCGAAAGCAGTAATCAAAGCAAAAGGTGGCTACTTTGAAGAACCTAGAATATCACATATTCTCAGTTGTTTCACACTTGTTTGTTATGTATATAATTCCACATGTTAATTTATAGTTTTGATGCCTTCATAGTCATGAAAAGAAAGAAAACTCTTTGAATGAGAAGGCGTGTCCAAACTTTTGGTCTGTACTCTATGTTCTAGTACATATTTTATTATTCTTTATATACATTAAATAAATAAAAAAAACTCTTGTCTGCTACAGTTGGGTGTAAACTCAAGATAAAAATTATTTTTATTTAATTCATAAAAAAATATATCTAATTCATCTCCCCCTCTCCCCTAAATAAAAATCACATCATCAATAAACAGTTTTCCAGAGGACGAGGTTTGTCCGGAGCTCGCCATTGGGGTGAATGGCCTCCTGTTCCCATCGCCCCACGTATAGATTGGTGAACCCCGGTGTGAATCTCGTCCCCATCGTGGTACCCCATACTTACAAGTAAAACTTATCCTCCCAAAAAAAAAATCTGTTAAATAAAAATAATACATTCCCCTATATAATCTATTTGATCTTTGGGGAGTTCTCCTCTTTTTTCTAAAAGAAACGTATCCAAAAGGTGCACACATTCTTTTAGTAATACAAGAGGCAGCATGAATTTTTTTATAAAGATAATAATGTACAATTTACCCAGATCAAATACACATTAAAAGACCTAGAACAGTTGCTTATCTTGGAAATGAAAGATCTATGGGAAATTACCTCCCTTGAGAAATATCTAGAGTGGGATATAATACCGAAAGGATTAAAAGTGGAAAAAAAAGTGGGTTATAGGTAACCATGGCATAATGAGAGAATGGGAACATATGTTCCACGAATTTTCAAGAAATGCAACAAAGTTCATTATCAATAAAAGGAGAGAAAGTTTAATGAGAACAAATAGGGAGATTATGGATACATTTGAAAAATTAAGACCGTGGAAAGACCATATAAGTATAAAACAGTTGGTAGAAAATATAAAGAGGATACATCAAGGAAGTTGAAATAAGAGAGAGAAAAAAATAAAATAAAAAAAAATGGAAATTCAGTCGAGATGCCCTCCCAAATAATCAAATAGAATATGAAGAAATAACAACACATAATACATTTCAAACAATAGATTGAGGATAACTAGAAAAACTGGAGTAGACGAGGAGTCATCTATTTGTTGACCTGTCCATGTAAGAAAATATACATAGGTCGAACAAAAAGGACATTGAGTAGAAGAGTGGGGGAACATATTTATATTATTCGTAGAAAATATGATGGCTATCCATTATCTCGTCACTATAAAGAGAAACATGAGGGACAGAGTAAAGGAATGTTGTTCAGTGGACTTGAAATAGTAAAGAATGATAAAAGAGAAGGAGACTATATAAAAAGAATGTCAAAAGTAGAAACATGTTGGATTTTTTTTTCTGAACACATTGATACCAGCAGGGTTAAATTTAGAAATTGAACTATTTGCCTTTAAATGAGAAAATGAAGCAGGTTGAGTATGAAGAATATGATAAGCAGCATCAGTATACAAGAGAGGAGCAGCACAGGCAGCAAGTGACAGTGGAGCTCAGTAAGTCACATACTTGATTTTATGCTGTGTAGGCACATATACCTCTATCTAAGGTGTCTTAATAGGTGGGGGTTCAGGCTCGCGAGGGACCTTTTTGTATTTTTTGATGTTTTAGATTACTTGCAGCAATAGCGGTTTTGCAGAGGTACCGCAGCGACAGTTAGATATAGCTATTAGTACAAGAGCCAGTGTTACACAGTTTTTCAGTGTATAATGTCATGGAAAAATGAATCAAGCTAGCAAAGGAGGGAATATGGATAATCACAATACATTAGGAATTGCCTTGTATTAACTTTATCTACATGATAAATGCCATTTGCTGAAGTGAGACACCCTTAATGACCAGGCCACTTTTTACACTTATGCACTACACTACTTTCACCGTTTATTGCTCGGTCATGCAACTTACCACCCAAATAAATTTTACCTCCTTTTCTTCTCACCAATAGAGCTTTCATTTGGTGGTATTTCATTGCTGCTGACATTTTTACTTTTTTTGTTATTAATCGAAATTTAACGATTTGTTTGCAAAAAAATGACATTTTTCACTTTCAGTTGTAAAATTTTGCAAAAAAAACGACATCCATATATACATTTTTCGCTAAATTTATTGTTCTACATGTCTTTGATAAAAAAAAGGTTTGGGTAAAAAAAAATGGTTTGGGTAAAAGTTATAGCGTTTACAAACTATGGTACAAAAATGTGAATTTCCACTTTTTGAAGCAGCTCTGACTTTCTGAGCACATGTCATGTTTCCTGAGGTTCTACAATGCCCAGACAGTAGAAAAACCCCACAAATGACCCCATTTCGGAAAGTAGACACCCTAAGGTATTCGCTGATGGGCATAGTGAGTTCATAGAACTTTTTATTTTTTGTCATTTTCATATATGGAGTGTCATTTTACATATACCCATGCTGGGTGAGATAAATATCTCGGCAAAAGACAACTTTTTTATACAAAGTTGGCATTTGACCAAGATATTTATCTCACCCAGCATGGGTATATGTAAAATGACACCGCAGAACACATTCCCCAACTTCTCCTGAGTACGGCGATACCACATGTGTGACACTTTTTTGCCGCCTATGTGGGCAAAGGGGCCCACATTCCAAAGAGCACCTTTCGGATTTCACAGGCCATTTTTTACACATTTTGATTGCAAACTACTTCACACGCATTTGGGCCCCTAAAATGTCAGGGCAGTATATTTACCCCACAAGTGACCCCATTTTGGAAAGAAGACACCACAAGGTATTCAGTGAGGGGCATGGCGAGTTCCTAGATTTTTTTATTTTTTGTCGCAAGTTAGTGGAATACGAGACTTTGTAAGGAAAAAAAATAATAATCATCATTTTCCGCTAACTTGTGACAAAAAATAAAAAACTCTAGGAACTCGCCATGCCCCTCATGGAATACCTTGGGGTGTCTTCTTCCCAAAATGGGGTCACTTGTGGGGTAGTTATACTGCCCTGGCATTTTAGGGGCCCACATGCGTGAGAAGTAGTTTGAAATCAAAATCTGTAAAAAATGCCCTGTGAAATCTGAAAGGTGCTCTTTGGAATGTGAGCCCATTTGCCCACCTAGGCGGCAAAAAAGTGTCACACATGTGGTATCGCCGTACTCAGGAGAAGTTGGGGAATGTGTTTTGGGGTGTCATTTTTCATATACCCATGCTGGGTGAGATAAATATCTCGACAAAATACAACTTTTCCCATTTTTTTATACAAAGTTGGCATTTGACCAAGATATTTATCTCACCCAGCATGGGTATATGTAAAATGACATTCCCCAACTTCTCCTGAGTACGGCGATAGCACATGTGTGACACTTTTTTTGCAGCCTAGATGCGCAAAGGTGCCCAAATTCCTTTTAGGGGGGCATTTTTAGACATTTGGATCCCAGACTTCTTCTCACGCTTTAGGGCCCCTAAAAAGCCAGGGCAGTATAAATACCCCACATGTGACCCCATTTTGGAAAGAAGACACCCCAAGGTATTCAATGAGGGGCCTGGCGAGTTCATAGAATTTTTTTTTTGGGGGCATAAGTTAGCGGAAATTATTTTTTTTTTTTTTCTCACAAAGTCTCAATTTCCGCTAACTTGGGACAAAAATTTCAATCTTTCATGGACTCAATATGCCCCTCAGCGAATACTTTGGGGTGTCTTCTTTCCAAAATGGGGTCATTTGTGGGGTGTTTGTACTGCCCTGGCATTTGAGGGTCTCCGCAATCATTACATGTATGGCCAGCATTAGAAGTTTCTGCTATTCTCCTTATATTGAGCATACAGGTAATGAGATTTTTTTTTTTTTCGTTCAGCCTCTGAACGGCACAGATTTCTTCATTTGCATCGATCAATGTGGATGAAAAAATCTCTGCCCAAAAAAAAAAAAAAAAGGAGGGGAAAGGCGTCTGCCAGGACATAGGAGCTCCGCCCAACATCCATACCCACTTAGCTCGTATGCCCTGGCAAACCAGATTTCTCCATTCACATCAATCGATTGTATATAAGAAAATAAAAATAAATCCTGGCAAAGTGTTTGCCAAAGCATATGAACACCGCCACCTCCTCAGCTCATATGCCTCAGCAAACGTATCTTTTACTGCAGAGGAGAAATCTCGTCTTGCAGCGCCGCATACACCGACTTGTGTGTAATCTGACAGCAGCGCAATGCTTCTGTCAGAATGCACATCAGTGCTGCAGCTAGTCGATCGGTTGGTCCACCTGGAAGGTAAAAAACAACAAAAAAGAAAAAAACAGGCCGCAACGCAATAAATTTTATTAACTTTATAATAACTGAACGTTAACTTTTAAAACTGAACGTTAACTTTTTTGCTAACTGGTGTTTTTTTTTTTTTTTTTTTTTTTTTTTTTACCTTTATAGGACAAACCTCTCCTTCCCCATGGGACAATGTGCAAAGCACAAATCGCCCAAAGATGTGGCGAAGTGCGTTATGCACTTTGTCCCAGGTGAAAGGAGAGGTTTGCAGCAGCTGTGTGTGAATGGGCCCTAATAGCCCTGTTTGCCTGTCCTGTGAGATGTGATCCCTATGCTAGGTGTACCTGTGTGTGGTACTTCCGGAAACACTCTCCAAAGCATAGGGCAGGGTGGTCAGGGCAGTCAGGACAGAAATAGCGGGTGTCACGCCTTATTCCACTCCTGCTACAGACACAACATCTTTTTCGGGGTGACGGTTGGGTTGAGGTACCAGGAACGACACTGGGGAAATGTCGCTCGTGTAGACGGCTAACTACACTGGTGGATGGGGCCACGGTACCTCCTGGATACAGGAGGTTCTCGATGATCTCTTCCTGAAATTTGAGGAAGGATCCTGTTCTCCCAGCCTTACTGTAGAGAACAAAACTATTATACAGAGCCAATTGAATTAAATATACAGACACCTTCTTATACCAGCGTCTGGTGCGTCGGGAAACTAAATACGGAGACAACATCTGGTCATTGAAGTCCACCCCTCCCATGTGAAGGTTATAGTCGTGGACTGAGAGGGGCTTTTCAATGACACGGGTTGCTCGCTCAATTTGTATTGTCGTGTCTGCGTGAATGGAGGAGAGCATGTAAACGTCACGCTTGTCTCTCCATTTCACCGCGAGCAGTTCTTGGTTACACAAGGCAGCCCTCTCCCCCCTTGCAAGACGGGTGGTAACGAGCCGTTGGGGGTAAGCCCGCGCGACTAGTTTGCGCGGTGCAACAGCAGCCAATCTTCTAGAAACAAATGCCTGAAGAGGGCCACACTTGTGTAGAAATTGTCCACATAAAGATGGTACCCCTTGCCAAATAAGGTTGACACCAAGTCCCAGACTGTCTTCCCTCTGCTCCCCAGGTAGTCAGGGCAACCGACCGGCTTCAAGGCCTGTGGCCCTTTCACAGAGCTTATACAATTTGACCCCATACCGGGCGCGCTTGCTTGGGATGTATTGTTTGAAGCCAAGGCGCCCGGTAAAATGTATAAGGGACTCGTCTACGCAGATGTTTTGCTCAGGGGTATACAAATCTGCAAATTTCTGGTTGAAGTGGTCTATGAGGGGCCGAATTTTGTGGAGCCGGTCAAAAGCTGGGTGGCCTCTGGGACGGGAGGTGGTGTTATCACTAAAGTGCAGGAAACGCAGGATGGCCTCAAATCGTGCCTTGGACATGGCAGCAGAGAACATGGGCATGTGATTAATTGGGTTCGTGGACTAATATGTCCGCAATTCATGCTTTTTGGTTAGACCCATGTTGAGGAGAAGGCCCAGAAAAGTTTTAATTTCGGAAACTTGGACTGGTTTCCACCGGAAAGGCTGGGCATAATAGCTTCCCGGGTTGGCGGATATAAATTCTGTGGCATACCGATTTTTTTCTGCCACGACTATGTCCAAGAGCTCCGCAGTCAAGAACAGCTCAAAAAATCCCAGGGCCGAACCAATCTGAGCTGTCTCAACCCGAACTCCAGACTGGGCGGTGAAAGGGGGAATTACAGGTGCGGCTGAAGTTGGGGACTGCCAATCAGGGTTTGCCAGCACCTCAGGGATTCTAGGGGGTCTACAGGCAGCTTCAACTGCCCTTCTGGTGCTCGCCACTTCACCATGTTGTACGGCAGTGCTGGTACTAGGTGCAGGGAGGGCTGCGCTGCTGGTGTATGCCTCACCACGTAATCCGACAGCGCCAGCCCCACTCTGCTCCCCTTGAAGTGGATCCTGCGCAATCGGTGATCTAGCGACACGGGGCCGGGTACGCCTGGTGGTATCAGGGACCTCAACCTCCTCGTCCGAACTTTGAGTCAGAGAGCCACTACTTTCTACAGGTTCATATTCTGACCCGCTAGGTTCATCGGATGAGGGTTCCCATTCCTCATCCGACTGGGTCAGAAGCCTGTAGGCCTCTTCAGAAGAATACCCCCTGTTTGACATTTGGGCTACTAAATTTAGGGGTATTCCCTGAGACTACCCAAGAAAAAAAGCAAGCCTGTCTTACAAATGGGAGGCTAGCGAAGTACCGGAGCCCGCTGCGGTTGATAAAAAATATCAAAACTGATTTTTTATCGCCGCAGCGCTTGTAAAGTGATTGTGCAGTAATCAAAAAAATATATATTTTTGTCACTGCGGCGAGGCGGGCGTGGGTGAATGCACGTGTGGGCGACCGATCAGGCCTGATCGGGCAAACAATGAGTTTTGGGTGGAGGGCGAACTAAGGTGACACTAATACTATTATAGATCTGACTGTGATCAGTTTTGATCACTTACAGATACTATAAAAGTACAAAAGCTGATTAGCGATACGCTAATCAGCGAATAAGTGACTGCGGTGCGGTGGGCTGGGCGCTAAACAATTGCTAAACTACCTAACCAAGGGGCCTAAACTATCCCTAAAACCTAACAGTCAATACCAGTGAATCACTTTTTTCACTTTCACTAGTGATTGACAGGGGCAAGAAGGGGTGATCAAGGGGTTAAATGGGGCGCAGGGGGTGATCTGGGGCTATGTGTGGTGTTTGGTGCTACTCACTGTGAAGCCTGCTCCTCTGCTGGAACCAACCGACCAAAAGGACCAGCAGATGAGCAGGGAAGCCATTTAACACATCATATTTACTAATATGATGTGTTAGATGGCTTCTGATTTGTGATTTTAAAAATCGCCAGCCTGCCAGCCACGATCATTGGCTGGCAGGCTGGTGACGTGACCCCCTCTAACTTTTGCCGCCCGCGATGCGCATGCGCGGGCCGGCTAATCGCGTCATCTCGAGTCTCGCCAGATGACGCGTATATGTGTGACTCTGCGCAGAGCTGCCGCCTCCGGACCGGCTATCCTGCGTTAGGCGGTTCGGAGGCGGTTAAAGAGATTGTCTAATTGGACAGACACTACATGTTGGGTTACTTGACAAAAACTTGACACAAATTGTTTGAGCGTTTGTTATACTGCTTCCCTTCAACAAAAGCGAAAGAGGGTGGCATAAAAAATATGCAATTAATACCAAAACCTTCCTGCATAATTTATACCTATGTAAATCAAATTGAAGTCCTAATGCACGTGATATATACAGCACCTCAGTCTGTGGATAGACTGCAGCTGCAGCTTGGTACAACAAAGCTATTGGCAGAAGCATACCTATAAGAGGTGCAAAGGTAGTGGTTGAATTATAAATGGAACTAAGTAAAATAGATTTTGCACTAGGGCTCAGCCAGGAGATTTAAATTATGTCTCTGGTTCTAGGCATTGCATGTGACACCTCAAGGTGACAATGTACACTGGCATTAGGAACAATATCTGCATAATATCATGTCCACTTGCAGTACGCAGCCCTGCAGGGTATTGCGATGGTGAGGTCACGGTTAATAGGCAAACGAGGGTTGCTCTTGGTTACTCACAGTTTATGGGAGACCCTGGGCAGGCGTACAGCAGTGATGGAGAGGCTGGCACTTGGATCCTCTGGGGCACTCTCTGCATATAGGGACCAGGCCAGTGGTAGGTGAGGTGCCCTGGATGTTGCAGGTTTAAAGTGCTGGTGGCGCCAGTGCCTGTAACGGTGGCACACCGATTTGATAATAGGAATAATGGAGGAACACAATGTTGGGGTGAACCAAAACTTCCTTTACTGGAAACAATTAACTTTGTACAGTCTAGGTTCGGTTCCACATGGCAGCAGCAATTATAAGCAGGCTTTTACATCAATGGCAGGTACAATGTTCTTTGCAAGATAGTCAGAGGGTTAAAACACTTACAGAACAGGCTGCACCTTTCCTCAGAAATCCTGTGCACTATTCCTCAGAACTCCTGTCTGTCTTGATCCCAAGGCCCGTATGCCCTAATTCTGGCTTTATCCTAGGTAGAAAACTTCCTCAGGTATATATCCTTGCTTTAAGTAAAATCCTTCTGCCCTTCAGCCCTCAGGTTGGCTGGTTACTCTTCTGCTCTGCACTTTGTTTTGTGGGAACTGCAGGTTTCTCAGGAGGTAAACCCTTCTCCTGGTGGTCAGCTAGAAGCCTGGGCTGTCTAGCTGCATGTCAGAGCCTGCACCTCAGCTCCTCTCTGGCTAAAGTGACCTCTTGCTTCAGGCTCTGCACACAGGCTCCCCCTTTCCCTGTGTGGGCCTAACTATATATATTGGGGGTTCCCTAGCTCCCTCTAGTGTCTAGGAGGAGGAACTACACCCTAATAGGCCTGCTACACACATCACAGGGAAGAAATTAATAAAACATATAAAAGTACATTAAAATGGACTGTTAGATACTCTGCCATTGTTCCACAGGAGGTGGAGGACAACATGGCCCAATTGACCCTTGTGTAGTGCCCACATTTACCTAGTGGGACACTACACACTGAAACATGCCCCAAACATATTTTCTGCCAGAATCATATAGAGTATTGATATAATCATGCTTCATATAGTATGATGGACGCCATATGAGGAATCAGTAAAACTCAGTGCAGTGGTGTAATATGTCCACAAGCCCTTAAAGGGTTAAAGGCGTTTAAACCTTTGAACGGTAAGGTCAGCCCACTGCTCTACTCACTTCTAAAGATCTGATGGCAGGGTTGCCAACCGTCCTGAATTTTCTGAACAGTCCATAAAAATTGGAGACTTTTTTCCTGTAATTTTTTTTTTTTTTTTTTTGAGGCTGGTGATATTTGAATAGATTATTTTGGTGGTAATCATCATTTTACAGCTCACAGTAAATGTTGAAGACAAGTTCTTATCAGTATATTGAGCTACAGACATGCATTACTGTCCAGTATTGTCCAGAAAAAAAGTAACATTTTGGTTAGCAACTCTGATTGATGGAGCACTGTGAATGGACCATTGCACCCATATGTGCACAACAGCTTCATTCAGAGAGGACACCCATTCTTGGGATCACTGGTAGTCCCAGTGGTTAGACCAGGGGCATTGCTGGGCTAAAACATTCGCAGCCTGGGCCCTGAATATACTGCCTGCCAGACAGATACAATTGCATTGCTGTCTTCAGGACGGCATAAAATTGGACCTAATGCATGTGATCAGTGCTGAAGGCAGTGGTTGAGGACCTGCGATAATGTCCAGTGCAGGAGAGGATGGTGCTGAGCAGCGAAGAGGAGAAGTCCTGGTGAAGAAGCTTTGGGTTGGATCTGCTACATAAGGAGAGGTAAGTAAAGGGATAGATTCTCAGTGTGAGAGGCAGAGTAATGTTGGGAGTTGTGGTTATTTAACTGGGACTGTATGTTAGGGCTGAAGGGAGGAATGTTATTTACATGGTACTGTATGTTGGAGTGAGGTGGAGTAATGTGATTTACATGGGAAAGCATGCTGGAGGTGGCAGGATGATGTTATTTACATGGAACTGTATGTTGATGGCGGCTGTGGGAGGGAGTGATGTTATTTACATGGGACTGAATGTTGAGTGGGTGATATTGTTTACATAGGACTGTACGTTGAAAGCATCTGGGGAGGGGGAGATGTTATTTACACTGGACTGTATATTGGAGGAGCTGAAGGGGGGGAAGTGATGTTATTTACATGGGACTGTATTTTGGAGGGGGCTGTAGACAGAGAACTGCATCATTTACATGGGACTGTACTTTGGAGGGAGGCTGGAGAAATGGTGTGATGTTATTTACATGGGACTCTGCAGAGGAGGGAATTAGTGTCATTTACATCGGACTGTATAGTGGAGGGGTTGAGGATTTATAATTTCTGAGGACACTAAAGGGAGGAATATAACTACATGGGGCATTTTAAATATTGGGGGCACTTAAGGGCAAGCATTCTAACAGTAGTGTGCTGTCACGGACATTCCTGCAACAGGTGGCAGGAGATCGGTGAGACTGGCAACACGTGATTTTATCTGACATGTTTTCCGTTTGGATCAAATTACGTCTGTGTTGTTTCTGGTGCTTGCCACACCTTCTTTCTCCAGGTGTGGCTATTAGGGTCATTTAACCTTCTCTATTTATAGTAGCTTCTCCCATAATGTCGTGCAGTTTATAGCTTCTGTTTGGACATTTGGATAGATTGTGGTTGGATCTCGGCTAAGTTCCTGGTGCTTCCATTGCTCCTTTGAAGTTAAGTCTTTCCTTTAGCCTTTGTATTTTTTTTTTATTTTTTTTTGTTTCTGTGTGTTGCATTTCCCTGTTGTTTGTATTAGGCCTGAAGGAGACTCCTGTTCGTCCTTCTTTTTGGAGGAACAGGTAGTCTCGTCCCTGCCATTAGTACCAGGGTCCTATAGGGCTTGATAGGTATTCCTGCGTATGAGCTCACATACCTTTGGGGTCTGTTCATACTGGTAGTCAGTCAGGATTTTGGTTAGGGTTTTCACAAGGAGGTGGCAATTTTCCTTCTCTAGTTCTCAAGCCCCATACCCAGCTCCCCCCTTCCCTCTTATTCTCGGTGTCGTGTTTGAGGAGCACTATTAGTATTGGGGGGGGGGGGGGGGGGAGACTATCTGTATGGCACAAATTTTTCTTCAGGATAGTATTTGGGGGTATTGGGGAGCACAGCGACCAGCAGTGTTAGGACTCCAGGTTGGGGATGATGATATAAATGCGAAGAAGCTAAGATGTTCATTTGTCACACTCTGCAGAGACTAGGCACGGCTAAAAGAAGTTGTCCGGACGGAATGGAGAAGATGATTACAGAAGATCTACATCAGCGACTTAGAGAACTGTGCCATATTCATTGGGGCTTGGGCCCCAATATCCTGTGTAGAGATGAGCGAATTTCCACTTATGAAATTCGTTCACACTTCGTTTGTTGGTAAAAGGTGAATTGCGTTATGGATTCCTTTACCACGGACCATAACACAATTCTATGACTGAATGCCTTTAGAGGCATTCTGTTATTCATTCCGTCATAATAGAAGTCTATGGGTTGCAGAAAGGATTCGTTTTGAAGCCCATAGACTTCTATTATGACGGAATGAATAATGTAATGCCTCTGATGGCATTCCGTTATGCATTCAGTCATAAAATTGCGTTATGGTCCGTGGCAACGGAATCCATAACGCAATTCACATTTTAGCAACAAACGAAGTATAAACAAATTTTAAAATATTACATTCTCTCCTCTCTGAGGGTACTTTCACACTTGCGTTAAAGTTTTCTGGTATTGAGTTCCGTCCTCGGGGCTAAATGCCGGGGAAAAAAAACTGTTTTATCCTAATGCATTCTGAATGGAGAGCATTCCGTTCAGTATGCATCAGTTCAGTCCCTCTTACGTTTTTTGGACTGAGAAAATACCGCAGCATGCTGCAGTTTTCTCTCCAGCCAAAAATCCTGAACACTTGCCAGAATTAATTTCCATTGAAATGCATTAATGCCGGAACTGGCCCCAAGTGTTCCGGCAAAACTGATCTGGTTTTGCTGTCTGCGCATGCACAGACTTTTAAAAATGAGAAAAAAAATAAATACCAGATCCATTTTTCCAGATGACAATCGGAAAGATGGATCTGGTATTGCAATGCATGTGTGAGACTGATCCGGATCAGTCTCACAAATGCATCCGTTTGCGTCCGAATTGCCGGATCCAGCAGGCAGTTGCAGCGACGGAACTGCCTGCCAGAATCCTCTGCTGCATGTGTGAAAGTACCCTAATCCTGTGGATAGCTGATTAAATACTGTAACCCCTTTCAGAATACTAAAGTCATCCGCTATCCTCAAATGACTACCAGGAAACTACATATTGCATTAACCTAAGGAGCAAATGTAGAGAAGAATTAAAGTTTAACATCCCTATAAGACCATGTATTATCATGCACCATGTCTGGAAATTATAGGGTTAAGCAGCAATAACTTAACCTCTTTAATGCTTCCTTACAAATGAGAGTTTATACATCTTAAAGTTGATTCAATCTACCAGGAATTAAAGCGACAGCTGTTCCATTTCCCCTGACAGTTTTCTTGTTATTCACGGCTTGTTTTCTCCTAGGCTTTTCAATGACTTATAAAAACCTCTTGTTTTGTACCATTTGTGCAATCAACAAATACATTAATACACAATCACATCAATTACTGCTGACATAGTCCTAATATGACAGAACTCGTGTCATGTACAAGCTATATCTGTAACTTCTTTCCCTTATATCATGGGCAGGTAAATTGTGTGCCAAGAGGAGGATTAATAAAAATAGAACTTGATGATAAAAAATAGGTTTCTGGCCAAAAAAAAAAAAAAAGTCCCCACATTGTAAATTAGAAAAAAAAGTTACAAAGCGTTTTAACCCAGGAATCTTAACAAGGCTGGGAATCAGCAGAAATTACGTTTACGATGTTTGCCGACACATACATTTTTTAAAATAAAAATCTAGCCCCGCCCTGCTGATGAATAAGAGGCTCCACACCATGGAAGACCATGGAGGTGCGCTGTGGTCACCCAGGTACTGCAGCATATGCTGTTACTAAGCAATGGGTTATACATATTAGGGCTGCACTAGATAGTTTTGTTCTTCCTGATACCTAATTGATTACAGAATGTCAAAGACTAATGGATAGTTAAAGGGAAAGCTTTACAGTAAATTTCCTCTCAAAGGGAATGTATCAGAAAATAGCCTATTGTTTAAATCACGTGTTTATGTTTAACATTTTTAAATAATTTTTATATATTTAAAAAAAAATTATGTCAGTATCTATATTTAAACAAAAAACAAATTCCTGCAGTTTTCACACTGGCCACTAAGGCGCCACTTTTTGGTTTATACAGAGCACTTTACGGCAGTTATCGGCTTATCTGTCATTCTAATCTTGTCTGTGATTATATCACCTCTGTGTATAGATAAGACAGGATCCACCAGTCACAATAGGTGATTGTCAGAACTTATCTATTCTTTCCTTGTACAATGACCTCTTCACAGAGCATGCCTAGAAAACTCTAACATAGACGTCAATGAGGTCCCCTCCTGAACAGTGTCTATGGCCCATGGGGCTGCCGTAAAGCAATTTTCTTAATGCTTTTTTTAAATGTTATTAAGAACATCTAAGGCAAGATGGCTGCCCATAAATGTTCAGGTAACAGAATAAAAAAAATCTACAATCAGATTAGGAAAAAAAGAATATGTGCTGATATCTGGTTTTCATTTTCTGGCACCATGAAAGTACAATGTAAGCTACCAGCACCATGTTATAGAGCAGGAGGAACCAAGCAAATTGATGTATAGTTCTATGGAAAAAGATTCAGTATAACTTGTGTTTAATTCATATATCCCTGCTCATTCTGGGCTTTGTAGTCCAGGAGGAGGTCCTATCAATGATTGACAGCTATCTCTGTATACACAGGCATAGATGACAGGCTGTCAATCACTGATATGAACTCCTCCTGGACTTCAAAGCCCGGAAAGAGCAGCAATTTAAGAATCTTTTTCTATAAAACTATACATCACTCTGCTCAGGTCCTCCTACTCTATAACCTGCGGCTCAAACACCATGTTCAATGTGACAGGTTTCCTTTAAGGTAATTTCACACACACTTTTTTTTATTTTTTTTATTTTTTTAGAAAGTCACTGCAGTTTTTCAGCTAAAGCCAGAAGTGTATCCAAGCAGGAAGGAGATATAGAAATCATTCCTTTCTATTTCTCATTAACCAAACCACATTCACATGCATTAAATGCTGATTTTATAATTTGATGCAGATCTTGTACTGAAATGCAATGACCCGGAGTGCCATTACCACTTCTTTTGTCGCCTTGCTACCATTTCCATGTGCTAATTTATATCACCTAATGTACTTCCTATAATGTGCATATCTATTCCTGAAACTGTTATGTTCAAGGGCAATTACCTGGTCCACCAGCAGATGGCGGCAACAAGATTGGCAGTATTAGCTTCTCTGGAGAGGAACGTTCTGGTTCCTTCCAGCCCTCTGTAGCTAGAGGGAGGAGTTAGTTAGTTCCAGCCTACCTCTCCTGGGGAAAGGTTGTGAAAGCATGTTTTAGTCCACCCTCCTTAGGGAAAAGGTTGTGTGCTGGCTAGCAGAGCACTGCCTGCTCTGCTAGGCCCAGAGGCCCTGCCTCTGAAGTCTACATGGTTGCTTGTCCCCTCCTGGGGATGCATTGCCTCCTTCCAAGCGAGGGCACTGCACATGCCTGGGCCTGGCAGTGAAGTGTGCATGTGAGAACTGTAGAGGATAACTCAAGATTATTACAGGGCGGGCCAGAGGACACCATGGGCAGGGGTTAGGCATCCACATCGGCGAGGGGCCTGGGCACTTACATGTTTATAACCTCATTTTTGCAGCTTCTCTACATGGAACAAGTACATCCAAGGTACCGTTTTATTCCTATGTATCTGTGCAATAACACTATTTGAGCAGTTTAAAACATGAAAACCTGGTGACAGACTCCCTCTGAACCCACAGCATCGTAGATCCCATGATGCGGTATGCTCAGGTCTGTAAACTTGAGGTCATGCCAGGACGCTGGTCCAAAACATGAACCCATTTAGAATGCATCTAATACACTTGTGAGGATCTGGCCTTGAAGTCCATTAATATTGGACATAGATTTCAGCACAGATTCAGCAAAAAAACAAAACAAAAAAACAAACAAAAGAAAAACAGTATCAAATCAGGATAGTCTGCATTCAATGCATGTGAATAGGACTGCTGGCCATTTCTTTGGTGCAGTTACTAAAATAAATCTACCATGAAAAGGAGGTTACTTAATTTGCACAGAAAAGCTGAGGTTTAGCCCCACTAAATGACAACGGGACAAGTCTTCGTGTAGGTCTACTGCTCACCTGTGGCACATCCATGGCAAAAATGTGTGTCTAAGGCCTCATGCAGACAAACGTATTTTGTTTCCGTCCCCATTACAGTTTTTTTTTTTGTGGATAAACGGGTCCACAAAAAATGCGGATAGCACACTATGTGCTGTCCGCATCAGTATGTCTGTTTCGTAGCCCCGCAAAAAACATAGAACATGTCCTATTCTTGTCCGTTTTAGGCATTGTTACAATGGATCCGCAAAAAAAACAAAAACGGATGGCATACAGATGTCATTGCAATTTTCGGACCGCAAAACACATACGTTTGTGTGCATGTAGCCTTAGGCCTCCATGATGACATCAGTGACAAGATGGTTAGTGGTTCATCTGTAAAGCATCTGCGTTTGGTCCGTGTGTCTTTTTTTTTGCTCTCCTTGTCACATCCATATTCCACAGACACTGATTAGTATAAAAATGATTTTCAAGAGCATTTCCTAGCAATGATCCACAAAACTCGGATGATAGACACAACACGAATGGCGTGTGTGTGTACGTTTTTTCAAGGAACCCATAGCCAATAAAGGGCACGATTGATCCGTAAACATGACAAAAACAGGGCATACGTCTGTGGTGTAACCCGCAGATCGTGGTAATTCACAGATGTGTAAATACACACATTAAACTCAACGGGTACGTGTGCTGTCCATGGAGAACACAAACAGCACCCATCCGAATAAGGCAGGGCTGGCCAACCTGCGGCTCTCCAGCTGTTGCAAAACTACAACTACAGCAGGTCATGGTGGGAATTGTAGTTCAGCAACAGCTGGAGAGCCGCAGGTTGGCCAGCCCTGGAATAAGGCCTTAGCCTTGAAGTTTTGCTGTGGATCTTGTACCACAATATGGAAATCCAATACATGGTAACATAGCCGATTGGAATCCTGGCCCGAGAGCAACATATTTAAGGCTATGTACACACACATTGTGGTCCTATTCATATCAGAAGCCACAACACTTATACGACCAATACTGATAGACCCCTTGAGGTTGCAATCGCATCCAAGTCCTTATGAGGGTCATACTTAAGAGGACACCAATACTAGTAATGGCACGTGGTAAATCAAGGTTCTGTTATGAATTGCGATAGGTTGATCCTTGCTAACTGGTACAACGATAGACAAAAGCTAAAGTTAGGAAACTTTCAAACTTACCCAGTCTATGCCGCAGGTTTGTACGTCTTACTGTTCTAAACTAGAGCCGAGCTGATATGAAGATGTTTTCACCTTAACCCTCCCAGGCTCCTTCTCTTCTGCAGAGAAGCACGTGAATAAGACACTCCCAACCTGCATGAACCTGTTATGGATACGAGCATCCTGGATTCATGGTCCCATGAGCACTGAGCACCCGAGCGGACGACACCTGCTGTGCAGATGAAAGGAGCTCAGCATACTGCATCATCTTAGCCAGTACCTCAAAGGTGTCTTAGTTATTGATATTAGACATAGGACCCAGTAGTTACATAATTAATCATGTTTTTTTTTTACCTTTTCAATGCATACTCCAATAAGAACAGTTTTATAGCAATGGCACACAAGAATACTTGAGTATATGTAAATGAGCGACATTTATCAGTAGTGTTGAAATGTGCATTGATAAAGAATTGGTGAAATTATTAAACTTGCCTCTCCTATTAGACACAGCCTTTAAACACTGTGGCCAGATATGGATTTGCAGCCAAGTACCACATGGACATAGGAGTCTCAGCATGCTCCAACTAAATAATTAGGATCACATTGTTTCTTTGGTCTTTATTGTTAATGGCCACGTGGTTTTGCGGGTGCCATGCTGTTTCCTTAGCTCTTGTTCACCAGGCACCCCATTAGATTATACTTTAAATATCAGACAAGTTCTACAAACAATGTTACTCTCCCATCTGATCTGACAGGGTGGACAGCCTAAACTGCACGTTGGGCGATACAGTTATTGAAAATGGAGCACAGTACACACTGGTCACCATATGGCTGTCTCAACAACTATCCTGCCCAGCTGCATCTCTCCATGCTATATGTATGCACTCCCTGGGTTTAGCTAAAAGCTAAATAAAAATGTCACTATATTATTTAAAGAGGTCCTCCAAAAATTAGAAACGCATGGCAGTTATCTTCCAGAATCTCTTGTCTGCGGATTGTATTTGGTATTGCAGTTGAGCTCTATTGAAATTTATGAGTCTGAGCTGAAATATTACATGCCTCCCAACAGTCCCAGATTTCGGTGACTGTCCTGCAGTCTCGGGCAGGCTCTGGCATGTTGCGGTTTCATCTGTATCTGCATCCTGAAGACGCAGATACTTTTAAATACAATGATGAAGCAGGGAGCACTCAGCTTCCTGCGTCTGTGTGCTCCCCATTAGCAGATGCAATATAGTGACATCATTGTGCCTGGTTAGCAGACTAGGACAGAGCACAAGCTGGGGAATCGGGCTAGGTGAGCATTTTTTTAGTTTTTTTAACTACAGGGGCATCCCTATTGTAAGGGGAGCTCTAAAGGGAGTAACAATATTGTAAGGGGCAAAAACATTTGCAAGGGGCACTAACGAGTCATTCTTATTTTGAGGGGGCATAACTAGGTGTCATATCCGCTATGTGGATGCACTAACAGGACATTCTACTGTGTGAGGGCTCTAAGGGAGCATAACTATGAGAGCACTTACAGGGCATACCTACTGTGAGGGAGAATAACTACTCAGTGGAGGTACTAAGGGGCATTGGGCGGAGTCCAAAAAGTTAGCTTAGTGTAAAAAAAAAAAAATTGCTGCGGAGTGCTACATCGCCGTTATTGTCCTCCTGGGACTTGTCAAAAAGATAAGTATGGCAATAACATACTGTACAACCCAACTAGAGATGAGTGAATTTCTGGTCATGAAATTAGTTTGCGATTCTGAAACGCCCCAGAGTGGCATTACCTCCATGTCTGGCCCCCACTATCTTCAATGTTGCAGAACCCACCCCCTGATCTGTGGGGAACAGAGGAGCGGCGCCCGCAGCGGGCCGGCTAGCAGAGGATTGTGACACGCCGCACCGCCTGCTAGCCACCCCAAGCTCCCCGGGAACAGCCTGCCCCCCCATGCTGACCCTGAGTGACAGGGACAGCTGGGGTGCACGTTGGAGGACCTGGCATGGCTAGCAGGAGCGGCGCAAGCCCTAGGAAGACAGGAGGTGACCGGGATCCCGCCGCCTGACCGGACAGATGGAGTCCCTCTCTGCAGGGAACCTGTCCCTCACCTGAGGACCGCGGCTCCAACTAGGCCCCAGTGCTGCCGTACCGACCCCCCCCCCCCCCCCACCCGACGGAGGGGGGACGCAGGAGACGCCGACCGGACCTGCTATGACCGTGGGGAGAGACGTGGTGGTGCATGCCCTGATGCTAGGGCTCAGCTGCCCAGCCGGGACCCACTTACCGGAGGCACCACGGTCTGGATTCCTCGAGGACGCGAAACCGGAAGTGACGTCACGGAAGTTGCCGAAACGGGAAGTGGCGTCACGGACGGGCGGAACTGCATCGAACGGGCGCCCTCCTGCTTGTAGCCGGGGGGGTTAAATGCAGGAGGGCGCTCCGCCCACAATTACAGGCTGCAAGCAGCCTTAAATATATATACATACATACACACACACACACACACACACACACACACACATATATATATATATATACACACACACACACACACACACACACATCTATACATACACACACTGCATCAGTTATGCACATTTGGCATCCATTTGAGCCATGTCTGTCAGAGAGCCGTCATTTTAGACGGGGGAAAAAATAAAATCATGTATGACTTTCTTCTTCATCTGAAAGCATTAAATTGCTTCCCCCCCCCTATTTTTGCAAAGATCCCCTACTCCCTGCATAATTTTAAGAAATATTGGAGAACCCACGTAAAACAATGTTAGTGGACAATTCCTCTTCATTCCCTTTGGCAGAAAAAAAAAAAAGTTCTTTAAAGACAATTTCTGAAAACTTTATTTTCAATAAACTGTACAATAAGAAAAAGAATATCAACAGGTTTTCCACATATTCAGTGCAGACTAGTTTACTTCTGTGACCAAGATACCAAGGGAAGGACTACTTAGGCGTTCCAAAAGCAACAGCAATGCCAACGAGGAGCAGGAACATAGAGATACTGAGCAGCACAGTGATGACCACCATTCCTCCAGAACGTCCATACAAGAAAACACGCATGTCTCTAGGGTTTGGAGGTAGATCTGTAGTCCAAAACAGAAACACATTTATTACTTGACCCTGAACACAGCAATGCATTTTCAATACAAAAAAAATAAATCATAGCATAAACTACTCACAAAAACATTGAACTAGTTCTGGAAGGGGGCATGCACAAAGTAATTGGTCCCTCCCAGACATGTGGCTTTCTAACTGTTGCAAAACTACAATTCTATACATAACCAGATAGTCCGTGGTGGTCAGTTGAAGTTTTGCAACAGCTTGAACTCACAGATTGGGGACCACTGATCCAATTCTGAATTTATGGTATGTGTATCACAGGAAACACATGCTGGAATGGTTCTAGTACTGTGCTTTTTGTAGGTACAACACAATATTCATAGCCATGGGGGTACTTAGGAGTACTTTCAGTAATTGACGCTCGCCTTAAAAACAATGAGTAACATTGATATGGGGTATGTTCACACAGCTAAAATCTACCACTGATTTAGTAGTGGAAATGGACTTTTCAAAATTCCAACAGTTTCCCATTGATTTCAAATGCAAAAAATAAAAAAATAAAAAATAAATCAACCATGTGCACACCTCTTTGAAGCAGATTTGATTGTTTATTCCATTGAAGTCAGGCCCCCACAGACTCACAGGGGAGCAGGTGAATCCCTGATGGCCCCTGAGATAGCTGGGCCCCTAATCCCCCCCCCCCCAACCTTTGCACAAATGGTACATGGAACAGTACACCGACAGCACTACACACAGATACTGCGTGTACAGCAGCTCAAACAGCCTATGTAATCCTATAAAAAACTGCAGATTATTTAACAAACTTAGGCTACTTTCACACTTGCGGCAGAGGATTCCGGCAGGCAGTTCAGTTGCCGGATCCGTCAAAACTTATGCAAACTGATGGCATTTGTCAGACGGATCAGGATCCTGATCAGTCTGACAAATGCCGGATCTGTCTCTCCGGTGTCATCCGGAAAAACGGATTTGGCATTTATTTTTGTCAATTTTTTTGTGGTCTGAGCACGAGCAGACTGCAAAAAACTGATTTGTTTTCCCAGAACACTCGGCATTAATGCATTTCAATGGGAAGAAACACCAGATCTGACATTCCAGCAAGTGTTCTGGAATTTTGGACGGAGATAAAACCGCAGCATGCTGAGGTATTATCTCCGTCCTGAAAAGGCAAAAAGACTGAACTGAAGACATCCTGATGCATCCTGAATGGTTAACAGTTTATTATTATAGATGCATGAGGTGGCCGATATTTAAAGGGGTTAGCCACTTTCTAGTCGCTGTTGACCTATTTGCTTGTAAGATTATTATAAGACATTTACCAACATAGCCTTTGTTGAAATTCTGCACTATTTTCAATATGCCAAATAGAATATTTGTTTGCAAAGTCTTTTGTGCTGTCCACACAGAGGTCCTGTCCATAAGATGGCTGCTTACGGAGGGTCATGTGACCAGGCAGATTACCTCCATGAGGTCTCCTGTTTTCAAATACGCTGCACTCGTACGCAGTTTAGTGAAAGTGCAATGTGCTGGAATGCAAGAGACATCACATGGAGATGATTTGTCTGGTCACATGACCCTCCATCAGCGGCCATTTTATGGACAGTTACTATATGTGGACAGCACAAAAGACTTGGCAAACAATTGGGCATACCTAATGAAATATAGAAAATTATGCAGAATTTTAACAAAGACTATATTAGTAGTGCAGTATAATCATCTTACAAACACATTGGTCACAAGTAGCCAGAAAGTGGCCAACCCCTTTAAGCACAGAGGCAAGGTCTCCAGGACAGAACAGTTTGAGGCACAGGATAGACCGTGGGCTACTACTGAAAATAAATGTGTTGGCACCGTTTCTTGGATTTGTGAATAGGGGTCAGCTAGCTGTACATTAAGCCCCCAGCATTCATTTTGCTAGTGGGCCCTCAGCTGATCTATTCAGAGGAATCCGTATTAATCCAAGGAAACCCCTTTTATTTGAACCCTAGAATAGGGAAACCCTTTACCAAAAATAAAATATTGACAGGAGCAAGGACAATGCAGTAGCTCCTGGCCAGGCCCATGTCTTAGGCCCCTTGCACACGAACGTTGGGTGCTGGTGGCCATATTGCATATCACTTGAATGGGTTTGCAATCAGAGATGCGGAACGGAAGCACGGATCGGAACCCCACAAAAGCACTACGGAGTGCTTCCGTGGTGTTTCTGTCCAAGCCTCCACACCGCAAAAAAAATAAAAAATAAAAATAGAACTGGTTCTATTTTTTTTTTGCAGTCTGGACGGATCACTGACTTATTCAAGTCTAATGGGCCTCAATCCGTCCCTGCCGCTGCAGGGACATTGCCCATGCACGGAATGGATGCATAACATTCATGTGCAAGAGGCCTTACCCAGACTAGGAGAGGTTTTCTGCTCCTATAAAGAACATGGATAAGGCTAAAGGTGTGTCCATACACAGGTTTTTGTTGCAATTTTTGAGCCAAGGCTAGAAGCTGTTTCCTTTATATTTCCTTTCATATCTTTCCAATTCACTTCTTGTGGTTCAAAAAATAAATAAAAAAATACCACAAAAACCTATGTGAACCCACACAAGCCCCCAGTTCTAAACAGTTAAGGCATCAGTGGTCAGACCACCACTAATATGGCATTAAGGGATTGTACAGGAATGGGCCTCTTGCACACAAACGTATGTATTTTGCCGTCTGCAAAAAACGGATCAGCAAAAAATATGGATGACATCCGTGTGTATTCCATATTTTAAGGAACGGAACAGCTGGCCCCTAATTGAACAGTACCATCCTTGTCCGCAATACGGACAATAATAGGACAGTACTTTTTTTTGCGGACCCATTGAAATGAATGGTTCTGTATAGGGTACGCAAAAAAAAACAAAAAAACAAAAAACAACAACAACAACAACAACAACTCTGAACGGAAGGAAAATACATTCGCGTGCAAGAGGCCTTAAAAGAACAGTGCCACAGCTGCCATGTTTTTATGAACCTGTACAGCCCATTGTGTCTGGTACTGCAGCTCCATAGAAGAGCAAAGAATAGAGATGCAATGCAACACACAACCTGTGAAAGGGTGCAGCACTGTTTTTGGAAGAAAGCAGCCATGTTTTTATGAACCTGTACAGCCTATAATGGGACATTACATACATACCATATGCTATTAATGTTTTGAAAATCCAAAATATGCACAAATATGGTTTCATGAAATTCAGGTTTTAATGGGTCCCCATAGAAGTCTAAGTACATGTGGTACTAAAATAATATGTCAATATATACTTAAATATATTCCACCACATCGTTATGCAGCCTCCATTAGTGTCCATAAAAAAAAACCACAGGGGGCAATGGTCACTCTAATTTGAAGTAAATACCATTTTTAGCTCACACATTTGTGTGGCCATTAGCTGCTGTGGGTGGGTATGGTTGCAAGTGGAATCCCAGGTCAGTTTCATATAAGTGAGTTGTCTGTGGGAAATATGCTCTGTGTGGGAGCATGATATTCCCTCCTGGACTCTCATGGCATTATTATTTATAATCCTTGAGAGACATTGGCCATTATGAGTTGTACTGACATAATGCCATGCCTCTTAAAAGCAGAGGACCGCAGCTTTTTGAACTTTTTTGGGGCATAAATGCCAGCATTTATGCTGGAAACCCACCAGATTCCATGAGTCAATGGGGGTCCAGCTGTGCCCAGTGGTGTCTGACAATGCCAGATAGATATGGTAACTCTGGTAGTTAGTTCCTTTGCCAGAACAGGCTACTGGATTTAACTTCTGGAGATGTGAATGTATCCTTAAGTTGGTCAAACACGTTCAACAGCTATTCCTAATTAACTCCTCATCTGTTGGTTTAGCTAGACACTTTTGGTGGGAGCTTATTTCCCTTCAAAGTAAGAAAAAATAAAAATATTTTCAAATTAAAAATCACTGATTCTTTCCTCCACCTCAAATATGTACACCAAACACATGTTGGATGGGTCGTTCATGCACAATAGGTGCTTGACCAGTCCCACCAAAATTCAGTATGTTTGATAGGCCTTGTATTTAAGGCCACCTTTGCACTAACTTTAGATCCATTTCTCCATTCTAGTTTGAACACAAAGCAGTAATAATACACTCACCTCGTGTCTTGAAGGGCTGTGACCAGTTTGTGTAAGCAATCTGTTTATTAGCATTAAGCAGAACAAAACGTAACCTACAATGGGCAAACAACAAGAACGTCAATATCTTCAAGTCCAGAGAAAGCAAACAAAATGGCTTCAGAGGGAAAGTTTATCCTCCATACATACACACAATGCATCCTGCACGCTAATTGGAAGTGTGATCTATAACAAGCGGGGGATGATAAAATCAATGTGCATGCTGGATAATAATCAAACTCCAAATTAGAAGTGGAAAAATCAATTCAAGATATATATATTTTTTTATAGATGCATTCATTAAAAAACCCCGATCACAAGGTGAGGAGACCAAGTTTCCTCACCACACATGACGAACATAATGAAGGATGCCATAAATTGGCCTAACACAAACTTTTAATGGCACTGTATTATAATGCTACAGCAAGAGGTTTGTCTGGATGGTAGGAAGAGATTGCCCTGCTGAGCGCAATGAAGACAACGTGGGACGATCTCATAATGTGAAGTGTTAAGGTTGTTCGATGGTTGAGCATCCAAAGCTACAGATGGCACAGGAAGTACAGTATCCACTTAACCTCTTCAAAGGTGTTTTCCAGTGAGTCATATTGGAGAAATAGCAGGGGCTGATCTTTTGCACTATTTGTCCAACTGAACAGTTTATGCCTATTAAATGGTTTAGACCTTTATTAGGTGCAGTGGAAAAAATATACTAAATTAAGGGCTTTGTGAAGAAAAATATATAATTAAAAATCGGTTAGTGTGCGCGCACTAGGACTAGCTCTGTAAAAGAACATCAGTTGAAACATGAAACTATAGTTTAAGGAACAATAGCTCTTTATTCGGAGAGGGAAGTGATTGGCATTTAAGTCCAGATCAGCTTTCAGCCTCCCCTATGCAAATGCCTGGATAAATAATCAATACGTATATCTATTGTCTTATATCTATTATCTTATATCTATTATCTTATATCTATCTTATATCTATTATCTTATATCTATTATCTTATATCTATAGTCTTATATCTATTATCTTATATCTTATTATCTTAATCTATTATCTTATATCTATTATCTTTTAATCTATTATCTTATATCTATTATCTTATATCTATTATCTTATAATTATTATCTTCTATCTATTATTAATCTATTATAATCTATTATTCTTATATCTATATCTTATATCCTATTCTCTTATATCTATATTATCTTATATCTATTGTCTTATATCTATTATCTTATATCTATTATCTTATATCTATTATCTTATATCTATTATCTTATATCTATTGTCTTATATCTATTATCTTATATCTATTATCTTATATCTATTATCTTATATCTATTATCTTATATCTATTATCTTATATCTATTATCTTATATCTAATAACCGGATGGAATAGCAAGCCGGTGCAAGATGCTGTGGTAGTTCAGTATCCCTTCAATTTTGAATAAATCCCCAACAGTGTCACCAGCAAAGCACCCCCACACCATCACACCTCCTCCTCCATGCTTCACGGTGGGAAACAGGCATGTAGAGTCTATCCGTTCACCTTTTCTGCGTTGCACAAAGACACGGTGGTTGGAACCAAAGATCTCAAATTTGGACTCATCAGACCAAAGCACAGATTTCCACTGGTCTAATGTCCATTCCTTGTGTTCTTTATCCCAAACAAGTCTCTTCTGCTTGTTGCCTGTCCTTAGCAGTGGCTTCCTAACAGATATTCTACCATGAAGGCCTGATTCACACAGTCTTCTCTTAACAGTTGTTCTAGAGATGTGTCTGCTGCTAGAACTCTGTGTGGCATTGACCTGGTCTCTAATCTGAGCTGCTGTTAACCTGCGATTTCTGAGGCTGGTGACTCGGATGAACTTATCCTCCACAGCAGAGGTGACTCTTGGTCTTCCTTTCCTGGGGCGGTCCGCATGCGAGCCAGTTTCTTTGTAGCGCTTGATGGTTTTTGTGACTGCACTTGGGGACACTTTCAAAGTTTTCCCAATTTTTCGGACTGACTTTCAATTCTTAAAGTAATGATGGCCACTCGTTTTTCTTTACTTGGCTGCTTTTTTCTTGCCATAATACAAATTCGAACAGTCTATTCAGTAGGACTATCAGCTGTATATCCACCTGACTTCTCCACAACGCAACTGATGGTCCCCAACCCCATTTATAAGGCAAGAACTCCCACTTATTAAACCGGACAGGGCACACCTGTGAAGTGAAAACCATTTCAGATGACTACCTCTTGAAGCTCATCAAGAGAATGCCAAGTGTGTGCAAAGCAGTAATCAAAGCAAAAGGTGGCTACTTTGAAGAACCTAGAATATGACATTCTCAGTTGTTTCACACTTTTTTGTTATGTATATAATTCCACATGTGTTAATTCATAGTTTTGATTCCTTCAGTGTGAGTCTACAATTTTCATAGTCATGAAAATAAAGAAAACTCTTTGAATGAGAAGGTGTGTCCAAACTTTTGGTCTGTACTGTATATCACCTCTAGTTGTCAATCCAGGCCTTTCATCAATAGTAGGAGCATAACTTTAGTTGGTTTAAAGAACCAAACCACCAAAAATCTTTGAACGTCAGACTGCTCTTAATGGCTTACTATTACTTCTTACTTACAAATAAGTAGTTCCAGGCAAAATTTTAATTTTAACAACTTGGTTGTCACTGATGATGTCCGGTCCCACTTCAAACACATAGGGCTCATCTGGTGAAGGTTGTCCAAACATGGATATGCACTGTGGTACATTAATTCTGTCCGGGACAACATATGTGTCATTCTTTCCTGGGTTAAAGAGAAAATTAGAAAAGAAAGGCTTGTAGGCTACCATTTGTTAGATATTGAACCACACACTTAGGCCTCATGCACATGATCATATTTTGGATCCGTGTCCAATCTGCATAGCACAAATGTCCATTCATTTCTATGGACCCACCAAAAATAACTAACAGCACACAGATGTCCTACTCTTGACCATATTGCAGGAAAGGATAGCCCTTTCTGTTAATGGGCGTAAGAGAAATGCACATGGAAGGAGTTAGTATTTTGCTGATCCGTGGTTTGTGACTAAAACTATGGCCACGGTTTTGTTCATGAGGACTTAGGAAGATTTTTATACATACAACTTTATGCAGATGAGTATAATACTCTTGTGTTCAATAGTCCATATACTGTACTTCAGTTAACTTCCAGTAACCCCAAGGAACTTGCGACAATGGGTAACGTTGGTGTAATAAGTTCAGGAGAAACAAAGGGAGTTCAGGATTTACATCCAGAACATGCTTACAATATACATATGTCAGGCTTCTTATTTAGGACCACTGATGCCAACACAATCAAGGGAGACCTTTCTCTGCCCTGTCCTCTGTAGGGACAGGAAACACTGGTGTTGGTGGTGGGAGGAGGGTATTTAACCTTTCTCTGTTCCTGCCCTACAGAGGTCAGGGGTCAATCTCCTTGTATGCAGTCGTGATGATGCTATGGAAAAAAAAAAATTTCTAAGAAGGTGCTCAATGCAGATATCTATATTTCAAGATTAGGCACATGATTTTTGTTAAAGGTGTTGTCTCATCTCAGACAATGGAGGCATATCGCTAGGATATGCATACATTGTCTGAAATAGGGACCTACACCTATATCAAGTATGGAGCCCCGAAAGTGGTGGAGCGCTGGCTCAGCTATTTCTGTCGGGCCCATAGAAGTGAAGTAGGAAGTAGTGGCTGGTTGTGCATGTCGAGCCCCCATTCACTTCAATGAGGAGAACGATTGGTGGTGGCCAGATCAGAGTCCTCGAGCCACCACTTTGTGGGGCTCCATTATAGATATAGGTGGGGGTCCCAGCAGTGGGATATGCAGTCCTAGCGATATGCCCCCATTGTCCGAGATAAGACAAGCCCTTTAAGCCTGGGGAAACTCTAGAATCTTAAATATGATGGTGGGACCTTAAGGTGGATCAACACGTTCTTCAGAAAAACTTAAAGATTTTAAGTAGATATTAGACAAATATTTTTCTATTAAACAGAAGAGTGGAAATAACCTGCTCAGACAAACTCTTAAAATCTCCCAGGCCATTAGACTCCTTGAAGTTCTTAATGACAGATTGGTCCCTGAAAAAGATCCTGCCTGTTGGGGAGGACCCAGGGATATGATATCAACATCTTCCTTAGCCAAGTAAACCTTGTGTAGAAAGGGGCATTTAGAATAACTTGCTTTTTCCTGCCTTAATTACTCTGGGAAGGAGATTCAGAGGAGGGAAGGCATATGACAGGAAACTGGGCCAAGGGGAGAGCGAAGGCTTCTATCCCGAAGGGGCAACTCTGGGATTCGGGGGGGGGGGAGATACAATTTGCATTTTCTCCTCTAGCTGGTAGCAAACAGATCTATGCCCGGCTGCCCCAATATATGAACTGATGAAACACATGATATTATATCAAGAACAGAGATTCCTCCACAACTTTTTCCACACACTGCTGACACAATGGCTTAGCATTGACTGGAGCAAGTTTCTTTTTACACACAGGACATTCTCTCCCCTTAGTTTTAGCAGTAGTTTTCCTAGGGGAATCCCTAGGACCCTATAACACAATATAAAAAATATTCAGAGCTCCTTGTGTAATTTAAAGACAGGGTATAAACCCTTCTTCTGAAGCCAAGGAAAGCTAACTCCAGAGTTAGACACAAAAGTCACACAGACATCACAGCCAGACCGCAGAGTCAGACAAAAAGCCAGCTAACCAAAGCTAGGACTGGACCTGCTGAACCCAGAAGACAAGTAAGCTGATACCCCTCTGAGTTATGTACAGACCAAGGGTAGGCCTCAAGAGAGGAACAATAGAAACCCAGAGTGTTGAAGAGTATAAGGAGAGACTAGTGACAATGAGAGTGTTACCTCATCCTATAGACTCCATTAGCACCGAATGTGAGACAGGAGTTAGCCTACGGTGCCTGTTCACAGTCTACAGTGAAGCACAAGCTGTATTTAGAGCCACATTCCTCTATGAACAGTGCAGACTTGTTATTGGAAATTGTGAGTAAGCCAGGAAGGCAAGATATATGTACCGGCTGTGTGAAACAGACGTTTTTTGACGTATACTCCACATCTGGAAGATAGACAGTGAGCCAGAAGTTACAATAGCCTGAGAGAGAACAGAGTCAATATCTCAACAAGAGCCTGTTATTAGCATTACAGATGCAACTAACTTGTGATGTCCTTTGAATGGTTTGCCTTGCAGTAATCTGTACATCTACCTCAAGGCAAGTGATTCTCAGTAAAGTAAAGTGTTCCATTTGCTTATGCAAACGGACTTCTCATTTCACCACCGTATTTGAATCCAAGTGTGCTGGCGTCTCAACATAAATTCGCTTTGTGATGCACTCTTAGCAAAATTCAGCAAAGCAGTCAAATCAAAGTTTTCAGAACTTCTTATTTACCGTAAGGCCTGATGTACATGGGGAACTTGTGTGTACAGGGCCTGTATAAACATACAGAGCCCCTGGGGCCTCATACTAATACACTGTAGGCACTCTATGAGCCATCTTGTGGTATACGTGATTTTTTTTACTGTTAAATTCATACATATCTGAATTAAAACAAAAAAACTGTTTTGTGCAACTTGAAAGTTGAGCTATAATTTAGCAGTGTGCCTCATTTGTGGCCCAGGGAAAGCAAAGTGTATCAACAGTGTGAACAGGAGGTTTTGGATGTGAAGTCCCACATCCTGAAGTAGGTGCCCCAAATACTCAGAAGAGAGGGTCTCTGATCTCTTCCCAGACTTCAGTCCCATGGATGAGGAATAGAAACAGTACATCCTGGTGAGGGCATAAACAAAAAAAAAAAAAAAAGAACAAACAAACACAACCATAGCAGTACAACAGGTTAGTGGAGGCCAGACAGAACATTATGTCAGACTTCTATGTCCCTTAGCCAAGAATGTGCCACAATCACTTCTCACTTACTTTGTCAATGCTAAAGTGTATTTGGTCCCGTCAAACATGATTTTTTGAATACGTATGGCTATGTATTTATGGATGGATTTTTTTTTATAGCAGTTGTTAAGATGATATAGAACCCAAACTAATGACTACATACTGGTGCTATAAAGTAATGCACTACTTACCCATGATCTGCACCTGCAGCTCTATCTGGGAAGTATTCCTCGGAGCCACTGATATATCTAATGCCTGGAGCATCCAGTTCTCATACAGGCAGTAAGGTGGCATCAACCAGATGACAGACGATAAAATTCTATCTTTAGAAAAAAGTGAAATCTCATATTCTGAAAAGACAGAAGCGAAAAGGACAATGAGACAATAGATACAAGAAAACTGGGCAGGAGGTTTATTAAAGGCTATGTACATTTTTGGAGGTATTTTTTTTATTTAATTTTTTATTATTATTGCATTGCACTTGTATGGAGCTAAACATTTTTTTCAATTAGTCTATTAAAAATATGGAATCCTTTTTCTGTACATAGGTGGCATGCTCTACCAGCAGCCTGTGGATTTTGTATATTTTCCATTAGACCAGGAGCAGACTGACTCCTCATCTCTGCTCTCTAACATTATAAACACTCATTATGGCTACATTCACACAAGCGCATTTTTGTTTCCGTGTCTGTTGCGTTTTGAGGATTGGATGAGGACCCATTCATTTCAATTGATCCGCAAAGAATGCGGACAGCACACTAAGGGCCGCCACTTGTACTTTTAACGTAGTTAATGCTAAACCCTTCTCTACACCTCTCTGAAGAAAATCTAGAACCTTAGTGAGCTGGGGTTGACAGGATGTAGAGGGAGAAACACCCAAGAACTTAAAAAAAGTCCAAGTTCTGGCATAAATTTTGGTGGTTACCAGTTTTCTACTTAGTAACATGGCATAAACAGCAGACTCTGATAACCCTTTGTCTAACAACAAGCGCCGCTCAAAATCCATGCCGTCAAATGGAGTCCCTTCACTGGGGGATGAACAATTGGGCCCTGCATAAGAAGATCCGGGATCTCCTGCAGGACCCAGGGATCAGCTATAGACCTGATCCTCAGCCAGGAAAACCATGCTTGCCGGGGCCAGAAAGGGGCTATCAATATTATCCTTGCCTTGTTCTCTTTGACCTTCAAAGCCCTGGGGATAATCTGAAGAGGAGGAAACGCATATACTGTAACAGACCCTGGCACCACAGCTGAAGCAAGGCGTCCACTGCGTTCGGAAGGTCTGTTTGTGACAGGGAGAAAAACCTTCTCCCCCATCTTGTTTGCTCTGGTGGAAAAAAAAAAAAAAAATCTATTTGTGGTAATCCCCAGAGTCTGACTATCCTGGAAAAAAGATTGATTGAGGGACCATTCCCTCTGATCCAGAGACAGACGACTCAAATAATCCGCCTTCCAATTGTCCACCCCTCTGATGTGAAGGGCCGACAAGGACAAGGCTCTCCCCTCTACCAGGGAAAAAAATCTGAACCGCCAGAGCTCCCAGAGACTCAGACCACGTTCCGCCTTGATGGTTCAGTTATGCTACAACAGAGCCATTGTCGGATAATATCTTCACATATCGGTCTTTGATTAGGGGAAAAACTCCCTGTAGGGACCTAAGGGCGGCCATGAGCTCTTTCAGATTTGAAGAAGAATTGTCCGAAATCGAGCAATCCCATAATCCGTGGCGTAAGGTTTCCCCCACATGCGCCCCCCCATCCCTGTGAGCTGCCATTCGTGGTTATCACAAAGGGGATTTACAATTCTCCAAGGAATGCTGTGGGTTAGATTGTCCGGAGAAAGCCACCAATTTAGGGCCTGACATGACTGAGCTGAGACAAACCTTCTCTAGTCCTCTTGCCTCACCTGACCAAGCCCCTAAGATCTCTCACTGAAGAGCTCTGCAATGTACCTGGGCCCATTGCACAGCCGGGATACAGACGGTCAGGGTTCCCAACACGGACATCCCTTACCTTATAGAAACTCGAGGGTTGTCTATCAGGGAGTCAACCACTGATCTTACCTTCTGGGTTTATTCTGGAGTTAAAAAGGATCTCTGAACGACTTGCTGAACATGATAAATATTTTTGACTTGATGGGGCTACAATCATGAAGTCGTCCAAATATGGTACGAACAGGATGTCCTTCTCCCTTATATGGGCCGCCATCAGATGGTGTGCCGTCTTTGCGTAGCGGGGAACTCACCTGGCCCACACCTCTGCCCAGACAACCTTTACATGGGGAGTTTCTCCCTGGATTTGCTTCACAAAATAAAAATAAAACTGCAGGTTGTCATTCCAGGACAGAAAACCACTGAATGAGGGAGAGGCTCCTTTTAATTTATACCTGTGGGTTTCCTGTCCTGAGAGGTGAATCCTCTCTCCTGGTGCTGTCATAGGACGTAGAGATAAATAGAACATGTACTATTCTTGTCCATTTTGTAGACAAGGATAGGCATTTTTTCAATGGATGCCACACAGATGTCATTTTTTTTGCGGACCACAAACCACATACAGTCGTGTGAGTCTAGCCTATAGCTGAGTTCTTATCTTACTGATAATGTACGGCGCTGGTGGACGTTACTTAACCACCTCAGCTCCCCTAGCTTAAACCCCCTTAATGACCAGACCACTTTTTACAATTCTGCACTACACTACTTTCACGGTTTATTGCTTGGTCATACAACTTACCACCCAAATGAATTTTACCTCCTTTTCTTCTCATCAATAGAGCTTTCATTTGGTGGTATGTCATTGCTGCTGACATTTTTACTTTTTCTGTTATTAAATCGAAATTTACCGATTTGCAAAAAAAAAAAAATTTTCATTTTCAGTTGTAGAATTTTTCAAATAAAACTACATTTCTATATACATTTTTCTCTAAATTTATTGTTCTACAGGTCTTTGATAAAAAAATGCAATAAGTGTATATTTGTTGGTTTGCGCAGAAGTTATAGCGTTTACAAACTATGGTACAAAAATGTGAATTTCCGCATTTTGAAGCAGCCCTGACTTTGAGCACCTGTCATGCTTCCTGAGGTTCTACAAGGTTGGCCATTTATATGGATACACCTTAATAAAATAAAAATGGTTGGTGATATTAACTTCCTGTTTGTGGCACATTAGTATATGTGAGGGGGGGAAACTTCAAGATAGGTGGTGACCATGGAGGCCATTTTGAAGTTGGCCATTTTGAACCCAACTTTTGTTTTTTCAATAGGAAGAGGGTCATGTGACACAAACTTATTGGGAATTTCACAAGAAAAACAATGGTGTGCTTGGTTTTAACATAACTTTATTCTTTCATGAGTTATTTACAAGTTTGACCACTTATAAAATGTGTTCAATGTGCTGCCCATTGTGTTGGATTGTCAATGCAACCCTCTTCTCCAACTCTACACACACTGATAGCAACAAAAAATAAAAACTTCTATGAACTCACTATGCCCATCACAAATTGCCTTGGGGTGTCTTTCCAAAATGAGGTCACTTGTGGGGTAGTTATACTGCCTTGGCATTTTAGGGGCCCTAATGCGTGAGAAGTAGTTTGAAATCCAAATGTGTAAAAAATGCCCTGTGAAATCCTAAAGGTGCTCTTTAGAATTTGGGCCCTTTTGCCGACCTAGGCTGCAAAGAAGTGTCACACGTGGCATCGCCGTACTCAGAAGAAGTAGGGCAATGTGTTTTGGGGTGTATTTTTACATATACCCATGCTGGGTGAGAAAGATCTCTAAAAGTCAACTCCCATTTTTTTTATACAAACTTGTCATTTTAGAGAGATATTTCTCTCACCCAGCATGGGTATATGTAAAAAGACACCCCAAAACACATTGCCCAATTTCTCCCGAGTACGGCGATACCATGTGTGACACTTTTCTGCAGCCTAGGTGCGCAAAGGGGCACGACTTCCTTTTAGGAGGGCATTTTAAGACATTTGGATTCCAGACTTCTCACGCTTTAGGGCCCCTAAAATGCCAGGGCAGTATAAATACGCCACATGTGACTCCATTTTGGAAAGAAGACACCCCAAGGTATTTCGTGATGGGCATAGTGAGTTCATGGAAGTTTTAATTTTTTGTCACAAGTTAGTGGAATATGAGACTTTGTAAGAAAAAAAAATAAAAAGTTAAATAATCATTTTCCGCTAACTTGTGACAAAAAATAAAAAAACTTATATGAACTCACTATGCCCCATCAGCGAATACCTTAGGGTGTCTTCTTTCTAAAATAGGGTCATTTGTGAGATGTTTGTACTGCCCTAGCATTTGAGGGTCTCCGCAATAATTACACGTATGGCCAGCATTAGGAGTTTCTGCTAGGCCTCTAGGCTGCCTCTAGGCCGTCCAGGGTCTGATCTTTACCCTCAGATCCGAAATTTGTGCGTATAGCCTGTGGCCCTTTCACAGAGCTTATACAATTTGACCCCATACCGGGCGCGCTTGCTTGGGATGTATTGTTTGAAGCCAAGGCGCCCGGTAAAATGTATAAGGGACTAGTCTACGCAGATGTTTTGCTCAGGGGTATACAAATCTGCAAATTTGGTGTTAAAGTGGTCTGAGGGGCCGAATTTTGTGGAGACGGCCAAAAGCTGGGTGGCCTCTGGGACGAGAGGTGCTGTTGTCACTAAAGCGCAGGATAGTCTCAAATAGTGTCCTGGACATGGCAGCAGAGAACATGGGCATGTGATGAATTGGGTTCGTGGACCAATATGACCGCAATTCATGCTTTTTGGTTAGACCCATGTTGAGAAGGCCCAGAAAAGTTTTAATTTCGGCAACTTAGATAGGTTTCCACCGGAAAGACTGGGCATAAAAGCTTCCCGGGTTGGCGGCTATAAATTGAGTGGCATATTGATTTGTTTCTGCCACGACTAAGTCCAACAGTTCCGCAGTCAAGAACAGCTATTAAAAAAAAAAAAAAAAAAAAAAAAAAAACGCTGATCCGATCTGAGCTGTCTCAACCCGAACTCCAGACTGGGCGGTAAAAGGGCGAACTACTGGTGCGGCTGAAGTTGGGGGCTGCCAATCAGGGTTTGCCAGCACCTCAGGGGCTCTACGGGCCTGTCTGTGCGGTGGCTGCGACAGGGGAACTAATGCATGTGCCAACGTACCAGCTTCAACTGCCCTTCTGGTGCTCACCACTTCACCATGTTGTACGGCAGTGCTGGTACTAGGTCCAGGATGGGCTGCGCTGCTAGTGTATTTCTCACCACGTAATCCGACAGCGCCAGCCCCACTCTGCTGCCCTTGAAGCGGATCCTGCGCAACCTGTGGTCTAGCAACATGGGGCCGGGTACGCATGGTGGTATCAGGGACCTCAACCTCCTCGTCCGAACTTTGGGTCAGACTGCCATTGCTTTCTACAGATTCGTATTCTGACCCGCTGGATTCGTCAGATGAGGGTTCCCCTTACTTGCCATTTGGACAACTAAATCTAGGGGGTATTCCCTGAGACTACCCAAGAAAAAAAGCAAGCCTGTCTTACAAATGGGAGGCTAGTGAAGTACCAGAGGCCGCTGCAATTGATAAAAGATATCAAAACTGATTGTGCAGTGATCAAAAAAAATAAACTTTTTTGTCACTGCGGCGGGGCGGGCGTGGGTGAACACACGTGTGGGCGACCAATCAGGCCTGATCGGGCAAACACTGCGTTTTGGGTGGAGGGCGAGCTAAGGCTGCTTTCACACTAGCGTTCGGGTGTCCGCTCGTGAGCTCCGTTTGAAGGGGCTCACGAGCGGACCCGAACGCAGCCGTCCAGCCCTGATGCAGTCTGAATGGAGCGGATCCGCTCAGACTGGCGGCGTTCAGCCTCCGCTCCGCTCGCATCCGCACGGACAGGCGGACAGCTGAACGCTGCTTGCAGCGTTCGGGTGTCCGCCTGGCCGTGCGGATCCGTCCAGACTTACAATGTAAGTCAATGGGGACGGATCCGTTTGAAGATGCCACAATATGGCTCAATCTTCAAGCTGATCCGTCCCCCATTGACTTTACATTGAAAGTCTGGACGGATCCGTCCGAGGCTATTTTCACACTTAGCTTTTTTTTGCTAATATAATGCAGACGGATCCGTTCTGAACGGAGCCTCCGTCTGCATTATTACGATCGGATCCGTTCAGAACGGATCCGATCGAACGCTAGTGTGAAAGTAGCCTAAGGTGACACTAATACTATTATAGATCTGACTGTGATCAGTTCTGATCACTTACAGTTACTATAAAAGTACAAATGCTGATTAGCGTATCAGTGACTGCGGTGCGGTGGGCTGGGCGCTAACTGCCTAACAAAGGGGCCTAAACTATCCTAAACCTAACCGTCAATACTAGTGCAAAAAAAAAGTACCCGTTTACACTGATCACTTTTTTCCCTTTCACTAGGTGATTGACAGGGGCGATCAAGGGGCTAAGTGTGCCGTTTGGTGTACTCACTGAACTGTGCTCCTCTGCTGGGACCAACCAACGAAAAGGACCAGCAGAGGATCACAGAAGTCATTTAACACCTTTATATTTATAAATATAAGGTGTTAATTGGCTTCTGATTCGTTTTTTTGAAAATCATCAGCCTGCCAGCGCTGATCATTGGCTGGCAGGCTGGTGACGAATTACTTTAACTTTTGCCGGCCCGCAATGCGCACGCGCGGGCCGGCTCTGCCCAAAATCTCGTGTCTCGCGAGAGGACGCGCCGGTGCGTCCAGGAGGAATAACAGGGCCGCCGCAAAGATGCAATCCTGCGTGCGGCGGTCCTGTAGTGGTTAAAAGCAGAGAAATTGACATTTTGAAAACTGCTAATTTTTCCAAAATCTTGGTAAATTGTTATTTTTTACTCAAATTTACAACTGTCATGATTTACAATATGTGACGAGAATGTCTCAGAATGTCTTTGATAATTAAAAGCGTTTTCACCACAAAGTGACATGTCAGATTTGCAAAAAATGGCCTGGTCCCTAAGGTGAAAAATGGGTCCTGAAGGGGTTAAATAAGTGTTTATGACCTCTCGGTAGTTTAGAGACATTAGATGACCAGTACAAAGTGAAAGTACCAGTCACACAGTTAGAAAAACAGTTAACCCTTTTGTGACAGAATGGCTCAATATATTTATTAAATACCAATTGAAAGATGATAATTACTGACCGGTAATTTGATTTTCCATTTAGCCTCCACAACAGCACTAAGCAGGAGGGTTACTCCCGCCTCCCAGGGACAGGAAACAATGTGGAGAACCAACCTTTAAAAGCCTCCTCCAGTAAGTATCTGAGAAACTTAGAGATGATGCTGAACATAAAAGTTTATTAACCGTCTCCGGACCGCCTAACGCAGGATCGCGGTCCGGAGGCGGCAGTGTGATGCATGCGCATCGCGGGCCGGCGAAAGTTCGAGGGGGGTTACATAATCAGCCTGCCAGCCAATGATCATCGCTGGCAGGCTGATTATTTTATATTTATAAATATAAGGTGTTAAATGGCTTCCCTGCTCCTCTGCTGGTCCTTTTCGTCGGTTGGTCTCAGCAGAGGAGCACAGTTCACAGTGAGTACACCAAACAGCACACTTAGCCCCCCGATCACCTCCCATCAGCCCAATTAATCCCTTGATCACCCCTGTCAATCAACTAGTGAAAGGGAAAAAAGTGATCAGTGTAAACTGTCACTTTTTTTCCACTGGTATTGACCGATAGGTTTTAGGATAGTTTAGGCCCCTTGGTCGTTTAGCGCCCAGCCCACCGCAGTCACTGATTCACTGATTAGCGTATTGCTAATCAGCATTTGTACTTTTATAGTATCTGTAAGTGATCAAAACTGATCACAGTTAGATCTATAATAGTATTAGTGTCACCTTAGCTCACCCTCCACCCAAAACGCAGTGTTTGCCCGATCAGGCCTGATCGGTCGCTCACACGTGCGTTCACCCACGCCCGCCCCAGTGACAATTTTTTTTTTGATCACTGCACAATCACTTTACAAGCACTGCGGCGATAAAAAATAAATAAATCAGTTTTGATATTTTTTTTTATCAATCGCAGCGGCCTCCGGTACTTCGCTAGCCTCCCATTTGTAAGACAGGCTTGCTTTTTTTCTTGGGTAGTCTCAGAGAATACCCCCTACATTTAGTGGTCCAAATGTCAAACAAGGGGTATTCTTCTGAAGAGGCATACAGGCTTCTGACCCAGTCGGATGAGGAATGGGAACCCTCATCTGACGAATCCAGCGGGTCAGAATATGAACCTGTAGAAAGCAGTGGCAGTCTGACCCAAAGTTCGGACGAGAAGGTTGAGGTCCCTGATACCAACAGGTGTACCCGGCCCAGTGCTGCTACACCACAGGTTGCACAGGATCCGCTTCAAGGGCAGCAGAGTGGGGCTGGCGCTGTCGGATTACGTGGTGAGGCATACACCAGCTGCGCAGCCCACCCTGGACCTAGTACCAGCACTGCCGTACAACATGGTGAAGTGGCGAACACCAGAAGGGCAGTTGAAGCCCATAGACCCCCTAGAGTCCCTGAGGTGCTGGCAAACCCTGATTGGCAGTCCCAACTTCAGCCGCACCATTAGTTCCCCCTTTCACCGCCCAGTCTGGAGTTCGGGTTGAGACAGCTCAGATCGGTTTGGCCCTGAGATTTTTTGAGCTGTTCTTGACTGCGGAGCTGTTGGACATAGTCGTGGCAGCAGTGCAGTTTCTAGGTAAAATTTCTCTCAGGGCGAGAGTCAAAAAAACTCCCCCCCCCCCCTCCCCTCACAACTGCTCGATGAAATAAGTGTCTCCCCATTGTAAAAAATGTGGAACCACATTGCACGGACGGTCACAGTGACGCACCCAGTGACCCACTGTCCCATAGACTCAGGCTCTCACTCACAGCAGGCTTCTTTCTCAGCACTGCTCCGGGCGGGCGGTAACAGGCAGGCAGGCAGTGCGGACGGCGGTGCTCACCTCACTCACTGTACGTCACGCAGGCTGCCTGTGGGGGGACATTATTTTTAATAAGGATCACTATGGACATTATTTAGAATGGAGGCTGCTGTGGATGTCATTATAACTGTATAATGTCCGATAGGCCTAGTCCTGAGTTATATTACCCTGCCCTGTATAATAATGTACCCTGATACCCCTTAGTTATATTACTCCAGCGGGGTAATATAACTAAGGGGTATCAGGGATGGGTACATTATTATACAGGGCATGGGCAGGGTAATATAACTCAGCTCAGGACTAGGCCTATCAGACATTATACAGTTATAATGAGTAATGACACCAACAGCAGCCTCCATTCTAAATAATGTCCATAGTGATCCTTATTAAACTTAATGTCCCCCACAGTGACAGTGGCCCCCATTTTCATGTCTCCCACAGTGGCCCCCCCATTGTAATTAATTCCCCCCATTGTAATTAATGCCCCCCCCCCATTGTAATAACTCCCATCCCCCCATTGTAATTAATGCCCCCCCAGACCATCACTCGCCTCACAGCAGGCATCAGCACTGCTCAGGGGCTCAGGGCGGGCGGTAACAGGCAGGCAGTGCGGCGCTCACTCAGTCACTGTATGTCACGCGCCTGCGCCGCCTAGTGGGAGGATCAGGCGCGTGACGTCAGTAAGTCTGACCAGGGCTGGTGCAAGGATTTTTGCCGCCCTAGGCAAGATAGAAATTGGCACCCCCGCCCCCCCCCCCCTTATCAGATCCGGAATTGCGGACCCGGATCCGCAATTCCGATCCTTAAAAAAAATAGTACATGTCCTATTCTTGTCCCCAATAACGGACAAGAATAGGCATATTCTCTTAGTGCCGGCAATGTGCGGTCCGCAAAATGTAGTATTAATAACTAAACAATTAAATAATACACATATTGCATTGTCTACTTACCAAGAGGACAATTAGATGATCTGGTCTCTGGCTGCAGTCTGGCTCTGCGGACTCCCTTGTCACTCTCTTCTCCCCCCCCTCCCTTGTCACTCTTCTCCCCCCCCCTCCCTTGTCACTCTTCTCCCCCCCCCTCCCTTGTCACTCTTCTCCCCCCCCCCTCCCTTGTCACTCTTCTCCCCCCCCCTCCCTTGTCACTCTCCTCCCCCCCCCTCCCTTGTCACTCTCTTCTCCCCCCCCTCCCTTGTCACTCTCTTCTCCCCCCCCTCCCTTGTCACTCTCTTCTCCCCCCCCTCCCTTGTCACTCTCTTCTCCCCCCCTCCTTGTCACTCTCTTCTCCCCCCCCTCCCTTGTCACTCTCTTCTCCCCCCCTCCTTGTCACTCTCTTCTCCCCCCCCTCCCTTGTCACTCTCTTCTCCCCCCCCTTGTCACTCTCTTCTCCCCCCCTCCCTTGTCACTCCTCGTCTCCCCCCCCCTCCCTTGTCACTCTCTTCCCCCCCCCTCCCTTGTCACTCTCTTCTCCCCCCTCCCTTGTCACCTCTTCTCTCCCCCCCTCCCTTGTCACTCTCTTCTCCCCCCTTGTCACTCTCTTCTCCCCCCTTGTCAACTCTCTTCTCCCCCTCTGTCCTCTTCTCCCCCCTTGTCACTCTCTTCTCCCCCCTTGTCACTCTCTTCTCCCCCCTTGTCACTCTCATTCTACTCCCCCCACCCCCCTTGTCACTCTCATTCTACTCCCCCCACCCCCCTTGTCACTCTCATTCTACTACTCCCCCCCTTGTCACTCTCAGTCTACTACTCCCCCCACCCCCCTTGTCACTCTCAGTCTACTCCCCCCACCCCCCTTGTCACTCTCAGTCTACTACTCCCCCCACCCTTGTCACTCTCAGTCCTACTACTCCCCCCCCTTGTCACTCTCAGTCTACTACTCCCCCCACCCCCCCTTGTCACTCTCATTCTATCTACACCCCCTACCTCCTTGTCACTCACATTTCCTCCCCCTTGTCAGTGTCACTTCTAATGTAGCGTGGCCGAGCTCTGTTCGCTCCGCGGTACAGGAGCTTTTGTTTCCTGTACCCGGCTGACAGGAAGTGCTCACTTAGTGTGCACTTCCTTTCAGTCCGGCCGGGTACAGGAAACAAATGCTCCTGTACCCCGGGCCGGACCGAACAGAGCTCGGCCACGCTACATTAACAATTCAGTCTGCAGCGCAGGCAGGCTGCGCAGCACTGAGCCGGCCGCTCAGGAGGCTCAGCATGAGGGGCGCCGCCGGCCGACCGCCCGATCCTTTACTTTCATAACCCAATTATAATTATTATTTTTTTTTTTACCTCAACGGGCGCCCCTGCTTCTGACAGCGCCCCGGGCGGCCGCCCGTCCCTAGAAACGGCCCTGCGTGGCAGAAATAAAATTGGTATACCACTCAATTTATAGCTGCCAAACCGGGAAGCTATTATGCCCAGCCTTTCTGGTGGAAACCCGTCCAAGTTTCCGAATTAAAAAAAAATTCTGGGCCTTCTCCTCAACATGGGTCTAACCAAAAAGCATGAATTGCGGTCATATTTGTCCACGAACCCAATTCATCAGATGCCCATGTTCTCTGCTGCCATGTCCAGGGCACGATTTGAGGCCATCCTGCGTTTCCTGCACTTTAGCGACAACAGCACCTCCTGTCCCAGAGGCCACCCAGCTTTTGACCGGCTCCACAAAATTTGGCCCCTCAGACCACTTCAACAACTAATTCGCAGATTTGTATACCCCTGAGCAAAACATCTGCGTAGACGAGTCCCTCATACATTTTACCGGGCGCCTTGGCTTCAAACAATACATCCCAAGCAAGCGCACCCGGAATGGGGTCAAATTGTATAAGCTCTGTGAAAGGGCCACAGGCTATACCCACAAATTTCGGATCTATGAGGGTAAAGATCAGACCCTGGAGCTGTCTTGCCCTGACTACCTGGGGAGCAGTGGGAAGAGAGTCTGGGACTTGGTGTCAACCTTATTTGGCAAGGGGTACCATCTTTATGTGGACAATTTGTACACAAGTGTGCCCCTCTTCAGGCATTTGTTTTTAGAAAAGATTGGCTGTTGTAGCACCGCATGACCTAGTCACCGGGGCTTCCCCAACGGCTCGTTACCACCCGTCTTGCAAGGAGGGAGAGGGCTGCCTTGTGTAATGAAGAACTGCTTGCGGTGAAATGGAGAGACAAGCGTGCCGTTAACATGCTCTCCTCCATTCATGCAGACAACAATCCAAATTGAACGAGCAACCAGTGTCATTGAAAAGCCCCTCTGTGTCCACGACTATAATTCGCTCATGGGAGCGGTGGACTTTAATGACCAGATGTTGGCTCCTTATTTAGTTTCCCGACGCACTAGACGCTGGTATAAGAAGGTGTCTGTATATTTAATTCGAATTAAATGTGTCGAATAGTTTTGATCTTTAAAGTAAGGCCGGGAGAACAGGATCCTTCCTCAAATTTCAGGAAGAGATCATAGAGAACCTCCTGTATCCAGGAGGTTCCATGGCCCTATCCACCAGTGTAGTTAGCCGTCTACACGAGCGACATTTCCCCAATGTCGTTGCTGGTACCTCAACCCAACCGTCACCCCGAAAAAGGTGTTGTGTCTGTAGCAGGAGTGGAATAAGATGTGACACCCGCTATTTCTGTCCTGACTGCCCTGACCACCCTGCCCTATGCTAAGGGGAGTGTTTCCGGAAGTACCACACACAGGTACACCTAGCATAGGGATTGCATCTCACATGACAGGCACACAGGGCTCTTAGGCCCCATTCACACAGAGCTGCTGCAAACCTCTCCTTTCACCTGGGACAAAGTGCATAATGTACTTCGCCACATCTTTGGGCGATTTGCGCTTTGCACATTGTCCCATGGGGAAGGAGAGGTTTGTCCTATAAAAAAGGTAAAAAAAAAAAATCCACAGTAAGCAAAAAAGTTAACGTTCTGTTCAAAAAGTGAAATAAAGTTTATATGTTCCGTTCAAATGTTATTATAAAGTTAATAAATTTATTGCAATGCGGCTTGGTTTTTTTCACTTTCCAGGTGGACCAACTGATCGACTAGCTGCAGCACCTATGTGCATTCTGACACAAGCATTGCGCTGCTGTCAGATTACACAAAAGTCGGTGTATGCGGCGCTGTAAGACGAGATTTCTCCTCTGCAGTAAAAGATACGTTTGCCGAGGCATATGAGCTGAGGGGGCGGCGGTGTTTATATGCTTTGGCAAACACTTTGTATATAAAAAAAAAAAAAATCCAGGCAACGATTTATTCATCCACATCGATTGATGTGAATGGAGAAATCAGGTTTGCCAGGGCTTACGAGCTAAGTGGGTATGGATGTTGGGCGGAGCTCCCATGTCCTGGCAGACGCCTTTCCCCTCTTTTTTTGGCAGAGATTTTTTCATCCACATTGATTGATGTGAATGAAGAAATCTTTGCTGTTCATTTTGTCTTTCAGCCCAGAGGCTGAACGGAAAAAAATAATCTCATTACCTGTATGCTCAATATAAGGAGAATAGCAGAAACTCCTAATGCTGGCCACACATGTAATGATTGCGGAGACCCTCAAATGCCAGGGCAGTACAAACACCCCACAAATGACCCCATTTTGGAAAGAAGACACCCCAAGGTATTCGCTGAGGGGCATATTGAGTCCATAAAAGATTGAAATTTTTGTCCCAAGTTAGCGGAAAGGGAGACTGAGAAAAAACAAAAAAAATTCCGCTAACTTGTGCCAAAAAATAAATAAAAAATTTCTATGAACTCGCCATGCCCCTCATTGAATACCTGGGGTGTCTTTCCTAAATTAGGTCACCTGTGGGGTATTTATACTGCCCTGGCATTTTAGGGGCCCTAAAGCGTGAGAAGAAGTCTGGGATCCAAATGTCTAAAAAGGTCCTCCAAAAAGGAATTTGGGCCACTTTGCGCATCTAGGCTGAAAAAAAAAAGTGTCACATGTGGTATAGTCATACTCAGGAGAAGTTGGGGAATGTGTTTTGGGGTGTCATTTTACATATACCCATGCTGGGTGAGATAAAAATCTTGGTCAAATGCCAACTTTGTATAAAAAATGAAAAAATAAAAATGGGAAAAGTTGTCTTTTGCCGAGATATTTCTCTCACCCAGAATGGGTATATGTAAAAAGACACCCCAAAACACATTGCCCTACTTTTTCTGAGTACGGCGATACCACATGTGTGACACTTTTTTGCAGCCTAGGTGGGCAAAGGGGCCCACATTCCAAAGAGCACCTTTAGGATTTCACAAGCCATTTTTTACACATTTTGATTTCAAACTACTTCCCACACATTAGGGCTCCTAAAATGCCAGGGCAGTATAACTACCCCACAAGTGACCCCATTTTGGAAAGAAGACACCCCAAGGTATTTCATGATGGGCATAGTGAGTTCATGGAAGTTTTTATTTTTTGTCACAAGTTAGTGGAATATGAGACTTTGTAACAAAAAATAATAAAAAAAATAAAAAAATAGTCATCATTTTCCGCTAACTTGTGACAAAAAATAAAAAGTTCTATGAACTCACTATGCCCATCAGCAAATACCTTAGGGTGTCTACGTTCCGAAATGGGGTTATTTGTGGGGTTTTTCTACTGTCTGGGCATTGTAGAACCTCAGGAAACATGACAGGTGCTCAGAAAGTCAGAGCTACTTCAAAAAGGGAAAATTCAAATTTTTGTACCATAGTTTGTAAACGCTATAACTTACCCAAACCATTTTATTTTTTACCCAAACATTTTATATTTTTTTATCAAAGACATGTAGAACAATAAATTTAGAGAAAAATGTATATATAGATGTCATTTAAAAAAAAAAAAAAAAAAAGAAATAATTACAACTGAAAGTGAAAAATGTCATTTTTTTGCAATAATTTCGGTACATTTTCGATTAATAACAAAAAAGTAAAAATGTCCGCAGCAATGAAATACCACCAAATGAAAGCTCTATTAGTGAGAAGAAAATGAGGTAAAATTCATTTGGGTGGTAAGTTGCATGACCGAGCAATAAACGGTGAAAGTACTGTAGTGCAGAATTGTAAAAAGTGGTCTGGTCATTAAGTGTGTTTAAGCTAGGGGGGCTGAGGTGGTTAAAGAAAAGAAGCAAAGCACCAGTAAAGGTACATTGAAAATTGTCATAAAATTATAAGGGTGGGAAATACCAGTGCAGTTGGAGGCTAAATGGAAAATCAAATTACCAGTAAGTAATTATCTTTTCCACATGCCTCCAACAGCACTAAGCAGGAGGATTAACCAAGAAGTCATCAAGCCCCCTAGTGTGGGACCACCGCAGACAAAACCTTGCGTCCAAAGGAGAGGTCCCTGTTTGAGGCAATGTCCAGCCTATAGTGCTTGAAAAAGGTGTTTGGTCAAGACCCTTTTTTGTATGCCTTGGAGATAACTGTTTTTATCCAATGGGAGATGGTCATTTTAGAGGCCCCCAGGCCCTTATTTTTCCCTGCGCATTGGATCAGTAGGCAGCTAGACTTCTCAAAGTACTTTGTGGCTTCTAGGTAGGCCAGGATACATCTTCTAAACGTCCAAGTTATTGAATTTCAGTCTTGGCCTGTGGACAGAAGGTAGGCAAAGATCTGTACTAACTCTTAAACCACTTTCAAGACCTTTCTGCAGAAATTCTAGGATAGTTTTAATTTTTGGTTTCTTTGAAGGATCCCAACAATGCTCTGAAAATCGCAGAAAGGCTTTCCAGATCCTAAAGGTAGATTTTTGAGGTGATTGGCTTACGGCTGTACAATAGGGTGTTGATTACCGAGTCTGAAAGACCCCTAGCTCTTATGAGGGAGCACTCAGTCTCCAGACATCCGGACGATGAACAGGGCCCTGAAGAAGATCTGGGATCCGAGGAAGCGTCCAGAAATCCCCTTCGGCTAGGCATAACAAGAGGGGAAAGTCCTTCTTGGCCAGAATGGGGCTACCAGGATTATGTCGCATCTGTCCTCCATTATTTTGGCTAGGGTTCTGGGGATTAGAGATATAGGAGGGGGGGGGGCGGATGAGACATACAGTAGGCCTGTTGGCCAAGGGATCGGAAAATGCGTCCACCCCATTTGGGTTGTCATGAAAGGACATGGAGAAGAAGTGATTTACTTGTCTGTTCGATTTAGAGGCAAAAAGATCCAGGATTGGAGTGACCCATTTTTTTGCACAGAAGTTGGAAGACCCTCTTGTTCAGGGACCATTCTCCTGACTTTAGGTGTTGTCTGCCAGCTGATTTTCTTTTCCTCTGAGATGGACCACAGATCAAATTTACCCAGACCTGTGCCCAGGAGAACAGAAGGTGAGATGCATGGTTGAGGTTTTTGCTTCTCGTGGCCCCCTGCTCGTTTATATAGGCCACTGCCGTACTGTTGTCCGATAAAATCTTAACGTCTTTTCGATGTATGGTTGATGAAAAGGCTTTTAGGGCCAGGAAGATAGCTTGAAGTTCCCTCAAGTTTGAAGACATGGGAAGGTTTGGCTGTTTCCAAACTCCCTGTGCCACCAGGTCTCCGCAATGAGCTCCCCAACCTAAACTGATCGCGTCGGTTGTAATCACAATTGGATTCTGAGGTCTCCATTGGACTCCTTGGGCCAAGTGATCTATTTTTAACCACCAGCTTAGGGTCGTTTTGATCCGAAATGGAAGCAACACTTTCCCGTCGAGTGAAAGGGAGTTTTGTTTCAGGTTGATAACAGAATATTTTGTAGAGGCCTGCTGTGGAACCATTTGATGGAGAGAATGGTAAGTCATCAACCCCAGGACCGCCATAATCTGTCTGAAGGAGACATTTGGTAATGACCAGAATGATAGGATTCTTAACCTCAGGTCCTGAATCTTTATTTCTGGGAGAAAATATGTCATTACCTGGGAATCCAGGAGAACTCCTAGAAATTCTTTCCTCTGGGTAGAAATGAGGTCTGATTTTCCTAGGTTTAATATCCACCCCAGGGAATGAAGTGTGTTTTTGACTACCTGTAAATCGCTGAAAAGGCTGAGGAAACTTCTTTAATAATGGATCTTAAACTGTCCACTAGAGATGGTGTTTCCTCTGACATTACTTTATCTGCACATTTTTGGCAGAGTGTCTTTTTGGAGTGGTCCGCTAGCTGTTTTTTACATATGGCACATTTCCTTTTAATAGAGGATTCCCCAACCTTAGGTTTTCCCTAAGAATTAAAAGAAAAGGATTCCTTTAGGAAATATTCATAAAGGAGAGCTTTTCCAGCGATGGGAGCCTTTACCTAGAACGGAGCCCCCCCCCCAGTGAATATAGAAGGGCAGGGGTGAGCAGAGAGAAGTAAAAAAACAAAGGCATATTACTCCTATTAGGAGGAGGCTTACCAGGCTCAGGGACTTTAGAGGGTCTTAGGGCAGATCCGCAGAAAGACATGGTGGTCCTTCTCTGCCTCTAGCCGGCATTTAGCTGTTACTTCCGAGTCACGTGGTACCGCATGCACGCCGGCGTTGCACGCGTGCACCCACGTGACCGGATATCGCGAGGATTCGGGCCGGAAGTTCTCGCTCTGCCGGCCTCCTCCTACGCAGGCCGCAACTGAGTACTGCATCACCCGGAGTAGCCTGCAAACCGCAGGACTTACACCTAGATGTAGGAAGGGCCCCTCTCTTGCCCCAGGATCCGACATCCTGCTGCAGCCTTTCTGACACCCAGCCAGGGAGAAAAAAAAATGTATTAGGCTGAGCGAAAATGATAAAGAGCAGGAGAGAAAACACTGCCCCGTTCTCCACTTCATCCCAGAGGGACATGAAACAACTGGAGAAGGAACATGGGAGGAGGCTTTTAAAGATTGGTTCTCCACGTTGTTTACTGTCCCTGGGAGGCGGAGAAACCCTCCTGCTTAGTGCTGTTGGGGAGGCGTATGGAAAAATTATTTTTAGCCAACAATGAGTATAATGCAATCAAAAAATTGCCTCCAAAAGGTGTACATAGCCTTTAAGCTTCAAATACTAAAAATTATAGCTATCAAAAGGGGAACAGATAAGTAGAGGTGGCATGAGGAGCATGAAAAAGGGTAAGGGTGCGTTTACACTTTTGTTTTGTTTTTTGCACATGCATTTTTGGACCAGCTTCATATATTAACTGAAAGTATATAGGGAAAATTAAATGCAGGACACACAAGTGTCTTTTGCTGTGGTGTTTTTGTTCAAGTGACCTACATTAACTGGGGAATGAACAGAACACTTACCAAGATGGCCACACCGCTTCTCAGACTGCCTGATGCACACGGCATTTGGTAGTCCTAAACACTGCCTGCTACCCTTTGACTGGCCAGTACTGCTGACATAACCCAGGCTAGCCAATCCAAGAGCAGGGCTGGACAGGCAGGAAGTATCTTTGGCTACCACTGCATGCTATGCAGTCTGAGAAGTGGTGGGGGCATCTTGGATGGCAGTAATTGAGCCCTAGTATTAGCAGATCTGCAACTAAAATATGAAAAGGAGGTCACCAGGTAAGTTAATGTGAATCTTTTTCTTGAACTGGAATGTGGTTTTAGGCTGGTTTCACACTCTGAACTCTCAGCGCGAGTATGCAGCAGCTCCAGTCCTGACCTCCCAGCGCTGACTGGGTAGCATAGCATTATATTGCTTTATGGTGCCATTTAACCCTTTCAGTTCTGGAATGTACTGGATAACACAGACAGCATTATGTCAGTGTTATCCAGTGGTGTATTACAATAGGGGCGTTCGGATAGGCACTGCGGCAGCCCCGGGTCCAGCACCGCTGGGTGACCCAACGCTGACCCAAACACCCACATACTGCGACGGGGCACGGGAGCGCGTAGTTCCCTGCCCCGTCGCCGAGCACCGCCATAGGCTTCAGGCTTAGTAGGCCTGAGGCCTATGTGGTAGTGAAATCCCAGCACAGGCGGGCATGATTACAGTCATTCCACGCCTGTTTGGGGGCGCAACACCGACGTGTGTGTGTGCCTGTCTCATGCCGCCTTCCTCTGCAAGCAGGAGCCTGGCCCTGGATATAGGCGAGTATTTTGCTTTTAATATTTTTATTTCATGTACCTACTTTGGGGGACATGTGGGGTGGGGACACACAGGAGGACATATTAGTGAAGAGAAATCAGGTCCATAGGGGGAAGATACTATATTGGGGCAAATTACTAGGTGGGGGGAAATTATTATGGAAGGATTACTGTGTGGGGGCGATGCTATTGGGGGCCAGTTACAATTCCCCTGAACACCAGAAACTGGCATAAAGTTGTCAGAAACCATAGGTTTTAAAGACGTTATACCATGATTTTTTTTATTTAGTTTTTACATCCCATGAAAATAGGACATCATATCACCACAATCTCTTTGTAACAAAGCTAGAACCAGCCCTGTAACACGCATGAATCCAGAGAACTCTCCATTCATTGCTCTGCTAGATTTATATCAAGCTGGCAGCTCAAGGGGAGTGTCCTTTCTGCTGCAGCTCAGGAGGCGGGTCTGTTCTGTTGCTCCTCTCTCCATATCACAGTTTGGGAGGCAGTTGAAAGGTGAAACAGCATGTGCGGCCATCTCATTGAGCCGGACAAAGAAATAAAACAAACAAACTGCAGGTGGCGCTATACAGAACTTTTAATGAATAATCCAGTGGCAATACTAAAATGTAAACATTTTTTAATTACATGCAATTACAGAAGTATTTTGTAAAGTGGCGTTTCTATTAGAGATGAGCAAATTTACTGATTCAATTTGGCTGCTTCAGCAAATGTTACAAAACAATTTGCGTCACATTTTTTTGTAAGTACCAGGTGCAATGACCATTAGCTGTGATAGTGCCGCCCCCGCCATTGTACCTCTCAGATTCCGCGTTCATACATGATCGTGGCATCAGAGTGTAAAATTAAGAATAAAAAATAAATAATGTAATCAAACTTACCGCCTCCATTTGCTCACGACGGGCCAACTGCCGCCATCTTGCTTGAAGAGCTGGCTGGCATGGTGACATATGATGTCATCACACCAGCCGACGTGATGATGTAATCTTGCGCCGTATAGAATTTATCCTGAAATTCGGATCGAATTCCACTTTGTGGGATTCAATTCGCTCACCTCTAGTTTCTATACCTCCTTTGCCACTTTCTCTAAAGGAAGCGTAGTGAGGGGGTCAGGGGTATGGTGTGGGTCAGGCAATCGGCCCCAGCACGTTCACCACTATTGAAACCTGCTCCAGCTATCAGCGGGCATCTCATCATAAAATGAACACATCCTCCAGTGGAGCAGGGGATAGCAAAGAGTAAAGTTTCTTTCACAAATGACCCCAACTGTGAAAACAAAAAAGACAAAGAAAAACATAAAGTACAAAAAAAATAATATAATAAAAAAAAGGGAAGAAGTCCGTTTTAAACAGGACTAGACCATCTCCACCCAAAGGTGGTATTCACATGGTGCTGTAAATAGTTGCTACAGGAGTATACTAGAACTGTTTTTGTAGGTGGCTCCCCAGAACAGTAGTCCCTACAATTTGCTCTCCTGGACATACCACGAGTAAATTTGCAATACAGAGCAGCCCTAAAAATACACACATGAGATATAAAAGATGTTGGCAGTGTCTAGCTCCTTTAGTGTGATGCAACCTGCCGCAATGTATTCCATGCACTGGACTGATCCCTCTTTAGGCTGGAGTGAGGAACATCATACGGTGATCAGTATTTTTTATGCTTTGATAAACCATAGAGTAGAACGTACTGATGCTAAAACTAGTAGGAAGAAGGAAGCTTAGGCTACTTTCACATTAGCGTATGTGGCTCCGCTTGCGAATTCCGTTTAAAGGCTCTCACAAGCGGCCCCGAACGCATCCGTCCAGCCCTAATGTATTCTGAGTGGATGCGGATCCGCTCAGAATGCATCAGTCTGGCAGCGTTTGGCCTCCTCTCCACTCAGCAGGCGGACACCTGAATGCTGCTTGCTGTGTTCGGGTGTCCGACTGGCCGTGTGGAGGCAAACTGATCCATTCAGACTTACAATGTAAGTCAATGGGGACGGATCTGTTTGAATTTGAAACTCTATGGCTCAATTTTCAAACGGATCCGTCCCCCATTGACTTGCAATGTAAAGTCTGGACGCATCCGTCTGAAGCTACTTTCACACTTAGAATTTTTTCTACAATATAATGCAGACGGATCCGTACTGAACGAACGGATACAATCGTCTGCATTATATGAGCGGATCCGTCTGGGCAGACCCCAGACGGATCCGCTCTGAACACGGACGTTTTTTTTCACGGTCCGCAAAACGGGGTTCCGTTGGTCCGTGATCCGTGACCGTTTTTCCGTCCGTGGGTCTTCCTTGATTTTTGGAGGATCCACGGACATGAAAAAAAAGTCATTTTGGTGTCCGCCTGGCCCTGCGGAGCCAAACGGATCCGTCCTGAATTACAATGCAAGTCAATGGGGACGGATCCGTTTGATGTTGACACAATATGGTGCCATTTCAAACGGATCCGTCCCCATTGACTTTCAATGTAAAGTCTGGAGTTCTGTTATACCATCGGATTGGAGTTTTCTCCAATCCGATGGTATATTTTAACTTGTAGCGTCCCCATCACCATGGGAACGCCTCTATGTTAGAATATACTGTCGGATATGAGCTACATCGTGAAACTCATTTCCGACAGTATATTCTAACACAGAGGCGTTCCCATGGTGATGGAGACGCTTCAGGTTAGAATATACAAAAAAACTGTGTACATGACTGCCCCCTGCTGCCTGGCAGGTGCTGCCAGGCAGCAGGGGGCAGACCCCCCCCCCTGTTTTTAACTCATTGGTGGCCAGTGGGCCCCCCCTCCCCTGTTGTTAACTCGTTGGTGGCCAGTGTGCGCACCCCCCTCCCTCCCTCCCTCTATTGTTTTAATACATTGGGGCCAGTGTGCGCGCGCCCCCCAACCCCCCCTCCCTCCCTCTCTTGTTTTAATACATTGGGGCCAGTGTGCGCGCGCCCCCCCAACCCCCCTCCCTCCCTCTATTGTTTTAATACATGGGGGCCAGTGTGCGCGCGCCCCCCCAACCCCCCCTCCCTCCCTCTATTGTTTTAATACATTGGGGCCAGTGTGCGCACCCCCCCACCCCCCTCCCTCCCCCCATTGTAATCATCATCGGTGGCAGCGGAGTAGAAGATTTTCATACTTACCTGGCTGCTGGCTGCTGCGATGTCTGCGTCCGGCCGGGAGCTCCTCCTACTGGTAAGTGACAGCAATGCGCCGCACAGACCTGTCACTTACCAGTAGGAGGAGCTCCCGGCCGGACACAGAGATCGCAGCAGCCAGCAGCCAGGTAAGTATGAAAATCTTCTACTCCGCTGCCACCGATGATGATTACAATAGAGGGAGGGGGGGGGGGGGTTGGGGGGGGGTGCGCACACTGGCCCCAATGTATTAAAACAATAGAGGGAGGGAGGGGGGGTTGGGGGGGCGCGCGCACACTGGCCCCAATGTATTAAAACAATAGAGGGAGGGAGGGGGGGTTGGGGGGCGCGCGCACACTGGCCCCAATGTATTAAAACAATAGAGGGAGGGAGGGGGGGTGCGCACACTGTGCCACCAACAGTTAACAACAGGGGAGGGGGGGGCCGCACAATGATATTCAAACTGGGGAGGGGGGGGGGTCTGCCCCCTGCTGCCTGGCAGCCCTGATCTCTTACAGGGGGATATGATGGGGTTAATTGTACTATCATATCCCCCTGTAAGAGATCGGGTGCTGCCAAGCAGCAGGGGGCAGTCTTGTACACAGTTTGTAGTGTATTCTAACTAGAAGCGTCCCATCACCATGGGAACGCCTCTGTGTTAGAATATACTGTCGGATCTGAGTTTTCACGAAGTGAAAACTCAGCTCTGAAAAAGCTTTTATGCAGACGGATCTTCGGATCCGTCTGTATGAAACTAACCTACGGCCACGGATCACGGACACGGATGCCAATCTTGTGTGCATCCGTGTTCTTTCACGGACCCATTGACTTGAATGGGTCCGTGAACCGTTGGCCGTGAAAAAAATAGGACAGGTCATATTTTTTTCACGGCCAGGAAACACGGCTCACGGATGCGGCTGCCAAACGGTGCATTTTCCGATTTTTCCACGGACCCATTGAAAGTCAATGGGTCCGTGAAAAAAAACGGAAAACGGCACAACGGCCACGGATGCACACAACGGTCGTGTGCATGAGGCCTAAGAGTGAGGAAACCAAACCACCTACAGTCCCCTATAAAAACAACTAGTAATGATTATATATATTTCCACACTTGTTGGAACCATCTGCTGCCTATCAAACTGGAGCGTTTGGATTAAAAGACAGAACCTGAGGTCTCTTCACATTGAGGGATGAGCCAAGTCCTGTGTAATAGTAAATATTGTGATGAAAGCTTCCAGCAAGGATGAAGTGAGTAGCAAACACCAGCTATCTACAGATGAACAGTCAGAAGATAAGCAGAGGAGCCCAGACTGGTGGCTATTTGTGATATTTATTCTAAAGAAATAGTTTCACACAGTTTTTGGGGGTTTTCATGGAGTTCTTTTCTGGAGTTTTTAATGTGGAGTGTTTTTTGTGGACTAAAACAAAAACAAAACTGACTGTTGCCCAAAGCAACCAGTTTCGGGAGCTTTGATAAATGAAAGGTGAAATCTGATTGGCTGCTATAGGCAACTAAACCAGTTTTCTTTTACACCAGTTTTGACATCTGTACCCCATGGTGTTTTCTATAGGACTTTACAAATCATTAGTCAGACCACACATGGAGTACTGTGTACAGTTCTGGGATCCTGTGAACAAGGCAGACATAGCAGAGCTGGAGAGGGTCCAGAGGAGGGCAACTAAAGTAATAACTGGAATGGGGCCACTACAGTACCCTGAAAGATGATCAAAATTAGGGTTATTCACTTTAGAAAAAAATACGACCGAGAGGAGATCTAATTAATATGCATAATATATCAGGGGTCAGTACAGAGATCTATCCCATCAGCTATTTATCCCCAGGACTGTGACTGTGACGAGGGGACATCCTCTGCGTCTGGAGGAAAGAAGGTTTGTACACAAACATAGAAAAGGATTCTTTACGGTAAGAGCAGTGAGACTATGGAACTCTCTGCCCGAGGAGGCGGTGATGGTGAGTACAATAACGGAATTCAAGAGGGGCCTGGATGTATTTCTGGAGTGTAATAATATTACAGGCTATAGCTACTAGAGAGGGGTCGTTGATCCAGGGAGTTATTCTGATTGCCTGATTAGGGGAATAAAAAATTCCATCCCGACTCCAAAGTGAGGAAAATTGGCTTCTACCTCAGTTTTTTTTTGCCTTCCTCTGGATCAACTTGCAGGATAACAGGCCAAACTGGATGGACAGATGTCTTTTTTCGGCCTTATGTACTATGTTACCCCCTTCCCGCACATTTACTTTTACTCGTTAAACAATGCCATTAAAACTTAAAGGGAACCCGTCACTGTGTTCTGACATAAAACCAAATGTACCTTATTGCTTGCTTACCCTGATAGTTCTTCCCAGCGTTCGACCCATAATCCTGTGAGGACTAACCTGTCCTATTTTATTGCCTTATAAAGCTTTCCCGCCTTTTATGCAAATTAACATAAATGAGTCATATCTTACATGCTTGACCAGAGAAGAGTCATTTACTCCGAGTCAAGCGCCTCATCCCCACCTAAGAAACGCCCCTATAGATAAAACCTCACGCATGCAAAGTAGTAATTTCGGGCACAACTATGTTGCGCAAGTATCGCAACACTGCCATCCGTAATGCCAACTCCTTATTAACTTCCGCACGTAGTGCTAATAAGCATAACTGCGGGGAAGCATTATATGGCGATAAAATAGGACAGGTTAGTCCTGAGAAGATTATGGATTGATCTCTGGGAACTATCAGGGTAAAGCAAGCATTAAGGTACATTTGGTTTTAGATGTCAGAACATGGTGACAGGTTGCCTTTAAGGTAAAAAGAAGAGCAAAACCCTTTTTTGCATACAAAAAAATAAAAATAAAAATAACGCAGAAGAAGCTGTAGGAGCCACACACATGAATTTGACTCATGTTTTTATACCAGTAAAAAAATAAAAATAACACAGAATAACCACATGCGTTTTTTTCATGATTTCTCCTGCATGGTCGTTTTCTCACATTCTCTTGCGGTCAGTCATTTATAATCGGTGCTACACCAGTTTCAAGACTTTTTAAGTGCAGATGTAACCAAATTTGGTTACATAGGCATTTTTGGGTCGAGGGAGTGATGGGGGCCAGGTCGGGGAATGCGGCCCAAGACATTGAGCATTTGTTTCCAAGTGAAAACCACTACAGTCAGGGGCTGGAGCAGTTTGTACTCCAGGCGCATGGACTGCCAGCAGTATGCCTAAATTATGACAAGGCCTGAGCCAGCACAGGGAGAGAAAAACCTCCGGTCTTTGCAAATGACCCCCAGTGTGTCTTACCACTGACGTTTTCTTCATGGCATTTTTTACACCATGGAGGAGGAGATGTGAAAAGCCACCTGAAAAACACCAAGAGCTCTAGCATTCTGCTTTTTTTTTTTTTTTAAAAAGCCAGAAAAAGCAACAACAAAAAAGCCACAAAATGCACTTGTGTCTCCTGCCCTTCCTATTTCCCATAGACCCTCAATTAACACATGTAGCTGATATTTTTGCCACAAAAGCCATTGATACAAAAAGCACAGCAAAAAATGTGAACGTGCAGAGAAACACCACTGAACTGCGGTGTGTGAAAGCAGCCTAAAGAGTGGTGTCACACATTGGACTTGCAGCGTGCGTCTGCGGAAGCTCCCGTACTGCCCTCCATAGCACTGACGGGGTACCATAGCATCATAAATCCATATAATGCTATGTAACCCTTACAGTTCTGGAATGTATTGTGTAACACCGACAGCATTAGGTCAATGTGATCCAATATACATTCCAGAACTGTAAGGGTTACATAGCATGTATGAATCTAATGCTATGCGAACCCGCCAGTGCTATGGGGGTCATTGGGGGGGGCCTCATTTTTTTTGACTATTTAACAGAAAAAAGAATCTTAGTTGCCCATCGCAAGCAATGAGAGCCCCCCCCCTTTCATATCTTAAAATGTTCTGAAAAAAAAATAAAAGGTGAGCTCTAGTTGCCATGGCAAGGCAGTTTTTCTGTTAGACAGTTTTGACGATTGAGGCCCATTGTGCGAAATTGAATCCGCAGTGGGATCTCTGCCCCATGTGGTGGTGCCCAGAGTCGACTTCTCCCCCCCCTTCTTCTCAGCATTAGGGCTCATTCAGACGGCCGTATGCGGGTTAGATGCAGACACGTTCACTTCTAGGAGGCTCTTTTCTTCCACTCTATGGCTCCACAGAACAAATAAAAGAAGTCCTATGCTTGTCAGTGAAATCAGGACGTGGCCCCATTGAAGTCTATGAGCCCACAAAAACACGGAATGCAATCTTTTTTGTTGACATGCTGAACGGTCTGCAAAAAAACGGATCCGCATTTTTGCAGACCGCATACAGCCATCTGAATGAGCCCTTACTGATACACTTGATATAGCATAGTGGATGAATAATATGCCCCATGAGCCCTCGCTGAGACCTTGGATAAAACAAGACACCTCTAGATAGAGAGCAGAGATCCTTACTGTCCAGAAGTAAAGGCTTCGGCTGACTGATGACACATCTCACAACAAATAAGACATTCAGCAAACTCCTCCACACTACGAGGCGCATTTCTCCAGCTCTGCAGTGTTACCAGGGACCATCTGTCTGGGATTCTTCTCACTTGTTCAAATTGCTAATAAATAACCTTGGTCATGTGGACAGCTCACTGATGAGCGCTGTGAACCACACCCGGACTAGATCACACAATGCAGGGCAGGGTTTAGGGTCCATTTACAAGTCCACAAAATGGGTCCGCATCCGTTCCGCAATTTTGCGGGAACAGATGCAGGCCCATTCAATTTCAATGGGGCCGGAATGTGCTGTCTGCATCCGCATTTACGGATCCGCACTTCCGTTCCACAAAAAAATAGAACATGTCCTATTTTTGTCCACAATTGCAGACAAGAAAAGGCATTTTCTATGAGGTGTCGGCGATGTGCGGTTCGCAAAATGCAGAACGCACATTGCTGGTGTCCGTGTTTTGCGGATCCACAAAACACATACGGACATGTGACTGGACCCTTAGGCTAAGTGCCTATTCACACATGACTGACTATATACAGTATTTCTTCTGTGTGATATCCAGTTTTAAAACAGCAAGCCATACAGGGCAGGGGCTATTCACATTTAACTGATCCATGTGCCTGATTCGAGAAAAGCACTGGGGGACATTTATCAAGCTCTCCTGTTTATGGCCATAAAATTAGACTGGCCTATTTCATCTGACTGCCATATCGTTTGCCTAGTAATTATTAAAAGTCGCGCAGTTGTTGAGAAATTAGACTAGGCGTGTTTTTCTTATTCTGACCTCTGGTGGTTGTTTTTCAGTTCAACAGGTTGATATTCAAGAAGACTGATGTACCGGTAATTTATTTGTGCATGAAAAAAGTCACATCTTTGCGGAGAAAACTCGCATGTCTCCAGGAATCTGCAACTTTTAATGCAAAAAAGTCACACTTTGGCCTCATGCACACGACCGTTGTGTGCATCCGTGGCCGTTGTGCCGTTTTCCATTTTTTTTTGTGGACCCATTGACTTTCAATGGGTCCGTGGAAAAATCGGAAAATGCACCGTTTTGCAGCTGAGACCGTGATCCGTGTATCCTGTCCGTCAAAAAAATATGACCTGTCTTATTTTTTGGACGGACAACGGTTCACGGACCCATTCAAGTCAATGGGTCCGTGAAAGAACACGGATGCACACAAGATTGGCATCCGTGGCCGTAGGTTACTTTCATACAGACGGATCCGAAGATCCGTCTGCATAAAAGCTTTTTCAGAGCTGAGTTTTCACTTCATGAAAACTCAGATCCGACAGTATATTCTAACACAGAGGCGTTCCCATTGTGATGGGGACGCTTCTAGTTAGAATATACAATGAACTGTGTACATGACTGCCCCCTGCTGCCTGGCAGCACCCGATCTCTTACAGGGGGCTGTGATCCGTAAACAATTAACCCCTCAGGTGCTGCACCTGAAGGGGTTAATTGTGCGTATCATAGCCCCCTGTAAGAGATCAGGGGCTGCCAGGCAGCAGGGGGCAGACCCCCCCTCCCTCCCCAGTTTAAATTTCATTGGTGGCCAGTGCGGCCCCCCCTCCCTCCCTCCCTCTATTGTAATAATAGCATTGGTGGCACAGTGTGCGGCCCCCCTCCCTCCCTCTATTGCATTAACATTGGTGGCAGTGTGCGCCCCCCCCCGCCCCCCCTTCCTCCCTCTATTGTTTTAATACATTGGTGGCAGTGTGCGCCCCCGCCTTCCTCCCTCTATTGTTTTAATACATTGGTGGCAGTGTGCGGCCTCCCCTCTCCCCCCCCTGATCATTGGTGGCAGCGGAGTTCCGATCGGAGTCCCAGTTTAATCGCTGGGCTCCGATTGGTAACCATGGCAACCAGGACGCTACTGCAGTCCTGGTTGCCATGGTTACTTAGCAATAGTAGAAGCATCATACTTACCTGCTGGCTGCTGCGATATCTGTGTCCGGCCGGGAGCTCCTCCTACTGGTAAGTGACAGGTCTGTGAGGTGCATTGCTGTCACTTACCAGTGGGAGGAGCTCCCGGCCGGACAAAGACATCGCAGCAGCCAGCAGGTAAGTATGATGCTTCTACTATTGCTAAGTAACCATGGCAACCAGGACTGCAGTAGCGTCCTGGTTGCCATGGTTACGGATCGGAGCCCCAGCGATTAAACTGGGACTTCGATCGGAACTCCGCTGCCACCAATGATCGGGAGGGCGGGGGGGGGGGAGAGGGGAGGCCGCACACTGCCACCAATGTATGAAAACAATAGAGGGAGGATGGGGGGGCGGGGGGGCGCACACTGCCACCAATGTTAATGCAATAGAGGGAGGGGGTGCCGCACACTGTGTCACCAATGCTATTATTACAATAGAGGGAGGGAGCCGCACTGGCCACCAATGATATTCAAACTGGGGAAGGGGGGTCTGCCCCCTGCTGCCTGGCAGCCCTGATCTCTTACAGGGGGGCTATAATACGCACAATTAACCCCTTCAGGAGCGGCACCTGAGGGGTTAATTGTGCTAATCACGGCCCCCTGTAAGAGATCGGGTGCTGCCAGGCAGCAGGGGGCAGTCATGTACACAGTTTGTAGTATATTCTAACTAGAAGCGTCCCCATCACCATGGAAACGCCTCTGTGTTAGAATATACTGTCGGATATGAGTTTGCACGATGTAACTCATATCCGACAGTATATTCTAACATAGAGGCGTGTCCATGGTGATGGGGACGCTTCAAGTTAAAATATACCATCGGATTGGAGAAAACTCATATCCGATGGTATAAAAGAGACTCCAGACTTTACATTGAAAGTCAATGGGGACGGATCCGTTTGCAATTGCACCATATTGTGTCAACGTCAAACGGATCCGTCCCCATTGACTTGCATTGTAATTCAGGATGGATCCGTTTGGCTCCGCACGGCCAGGCGGACACCAAAACTACTTTTTTTTCATGTCCGTGGATCCTCCAAAAATCAAGGAAGACCCACGGACGAAAGAACGGTCACGGATCACGGACCTACGGACCCCCTTTTTGCGGACTGTAAAAAAAAAAAACTGTCGTGTGCATGAGGCCTAAGGGCTTGTTCACACAAACAAGCTGTGTTTTGCGGTCTTCAAAACACGGATGGTCCTTTATAGAAATGCCTATTCTTTTCAGCAAAACAGACAAGAATAGGACATGATATATAATTTTTGCAGGTCTACGGAACGGAGCAACGGATGCGGACAGCTGAGTTCATACTTGAGTTATTTGGTCAGTTCTGGCCCCGTAACTGCCCAAATAAGTGGAGTGTGCAGTGATTCTAAGAGTGACGCCTGTCATCTGCATGTCATACGAACTCACAGCATTATTTCACTACCAAAGCAGACTCCATATGTGTGTAACTGCAAGGCACAGTGTCCTACACCACTATAAAGGCTCTCTGCAGCCAGGAAATAGCAGTTTTTTTTAATGTAATTAGCTGGGAATTTATTTGGATCGAACCAAATTTTTTCTAAAAAATTTGACGAAACGGCAAATCGAATTTTTGAAAAATTCACTCATCTCTAGTTGCCAGGGGAGAAAGGTCAGCCTTTCAAATGGGAGACTATTTTGTTGCTTTCCAGTCTTCTGGACTCACAAAGGAGTGTCTTCGACTCCTATACACTGGGCATTCCATGACTGGTTTCATGATCCTCCCATCAATTGGTCCAGCAATTTCATTAATTCCTCTTATTACAAATGTGATATAGCAATAAATATATATGTTAAATTAAAAATATCAATGTTTAATACCCTGAAGCACAAAAACACAATACTAATGTATTGTTATTGTCCATATTGCCTCCTTTGCTGGCTTGATTCATTTTTCAGTCACATTATACGCTGCTCATTTCCATGGTTACGACCACCCTGTAATCCAGCAGCGGTGGTCGTGCTTACACAATATAGGAAAAGGCACTGGCCTATGTGCACTCCCACAGCCCTGGCCACCAGGTGGTGAGGTGACAGGTTCTCTTTAAGTTCTGTAGAAATTGAGGGGCACATTTATTAGGACCGGCGTTTTAGACGCCGGTCATAATAAAAGCCTGTAGCTAGCGGGGTATCCGCCGAAGTTTTGAAGAGGCGGATATTTCAGTATAGTAAATGACCCCCTAAATCTGTGCAGCAGCTCTAGCCATTCTGACAGCTCCCTGACTGAATGTAGCTGCTTGCAGAATCTATATATAATGTACATTCCAGGGGCATAGCAAGTAACCGTGGGGCTTCATAGCAAAATTGACTTGGGCCCCACTCTATCATGACCACCTTCTGCAGCGATTCCAGTAAATTTTATGATTATTATGGTCTCCCTGATGCACAAGGATAATGTAAAAGTTGAAGTGACTTTATTGTACATATTGTAGATAATTTACACAGTTATGTCACAAAATAGCAATAATGCACACAGTGATGTCACTAGTAGGAGAATATAGGCAAATAGGTAATTGCATAGGAATGACACACATAGAAAGGTCATCATGTATCCCTTCTCTATGTTGAGAAGGGGTAATACAGGGTGGTCCACGAAAAAGTAAACAGTCTCCGGTAGAGTTGAGCGAACACCTGGATGTTCGGGTTCGAGAAGTTCGGCCGAACATCCCGGAAATGTTCGGGTTCGGGATCCGAACCCGATCCGAACTTCGTCCCGAACCCGAACCCCATTGAAGTCAATGGGGACCCGAACTTTTCGGCACTAAAACGGCTGTAAAACAGCCCAGGAAAGGGCTAGAGGGCTGCAAAAGGCAGCAACATGTAGGTAAATCCCCTGCAAACAAATGTGGATAGGGAAATTAATTAAAATAAAAATTAAATAAATAAAAATTAACCAAAATCAATTGGAGAGAGGTTCCATAGCAGAGAATCTGGCTTCCCGTCACCCACCACTGGAACAGTCCATTCTCAGATATTTAGGCCCCGGCACCCAGGCAGAGGAGAGAGGTCCCGTAACAGAGAATCTGTCTTCATGTCAGCAGAGAATTAGTCTGCATGTCATAGCAGAGAATGAGGCTTCACGTCAGCCACCACTGCAACAGTCCATTGGCATATATTTAGGCCTAGCACACAGGCAGAGGAGAGAGGTCCCGTAACAGAGAATCTGGCTTCATGTCAGCAGAGAATCAGTCTGCATGTCATAGCAGAGAATGAGGCTTCACGTCAGCCACCACTGCAACAGTCCATTGGCATATATTTAGGCCCAGCACACACACAGGCAGAGGAGAGAGGTCCCGTAACAGAGAATCTGTCTTCATGTCAGCAGAGAATTAGTCTGCATGTCATAGCAGAGAATGAGGCTTCACGTCACCCACCACTGCAACAGTCCATTGGCATATATTTAGGCCTAGCACACAGGCAGAGCAGAGAGGTCCCGTAACAGACAATCTGGCTTCATGACAGCAGAGAATCAGTCTGCATGTCATAGCAGAGAATGAGGCTTCACGTCACCCACCACTGCAACAGTCCATTGGCATATATTTAGGCCTAGCACACAGGCAGAGCAGAGAGGTCCCGTAACAGACAATCTGGCTTCATGTCAGCAGAGAATCAGTCTGCATGTCATAGCAGAGAATGAGGCTTCACGTCACCCACCACTGCAACAGTCCATTGGCATATATTTAGGCCTAGCACACAGGCAGAGCAGAGAGGTCCCGTAACAGACAATCTGGCTTCATGACAGCAGAGAATCAGTCTGCATGTCATAGCAGAGAATGAGGCTTCACGTCACCCACCACTGCAACAGTCCATTGGCATATATTTAGGCCTAGCACACAGGCAGAGCAGAGAGGTCCCGTAACAGACAATCTGGCTTCATGTCAGCAGAGAATCAGTCTGCATGTCATAGCAGAGAATCAGGCTTCACGTCAGCCACCACTGCAACAGTCCATTGTCATAAATTTAGGCCCAGCACCCAGGCAGAGGAGAGAGGTCCCGTAACAGACAATCTGGCTTCATGTCAGCAGAGAATTAGTCTGCATGTCATAGCAGAGAATCAGGCTTCATGTCAGCCACCACTGCAACAGTCCATTGGCATATATTTAGGCCTAGCACACAGGCAGAGGAGAGGTTCATTCAACTTTGGGTAGCATCGCAATATAATGGTAAAATGAAAATAAAAATAGGATTGAATGAGGAAGTGCCCTGGAGTCCAATAATATATGGTTATGGGGAGGTAGTTAATGTCTAATCTGGACAAGGGACGGACAGGTCCTGTGGGATCCATGCCTGGTTCATTTTTATGAACGTCAGCTTGTCCACATTGGCTGTAGACAGGCGGCTGCGTTTGTCTGTAATGACGCCCCCTGCCGTGCTGAATACACGTTCAGACAAAACGCTGGCTGCCGGGCAGGCCAGCACCTCCAAGGCATAAAAGGCTAGCTCTGGCCACGTGGACAATTTAGAGACCCAGAAGTTGAATGGGGCCGAACCATCAGTCAGTACGTGGAGGGGTGTGCACACGTACTGTTCCACCATGTTAGTGAAATGTTGCCTCCTGCTAACACGTTGCGTATCAGGTGGTGGTGCAGTTAGCTGTGGCGTGTTGACAAAAGTTTTCCACATCTCTGCCATGCTAACCCTGCCCTCAGAGGAGCTGGCCGTGACACAGCTGCCTTGGCGACCTCTTGCTCCTCCTCTGCCTTGGCCTTGGGCTTCCACTTGTTCCCCTGTGACATTTGGGAATGCTCTCAGTAGCGCGTCTACCAACGTGCGCTTGTACTCGCGCATCTTCCTATCACGCTCCAGTGCAGGAAGTAAGGTGGGCACATTGTCTTTGTAGCGTGGATCCAGCAGGGTGGCAACCCAGTAGTCCGCACAGGTTAAAATGTGGGCAACTCTGCTGTCGTTGCGCAGGCACTGCAGCATGTAGTCGCTCATGTGTGCCAGGCTGCCCAGGGGTAAGGACAAGCTGTCCTCTGTGGGAGGCGTATCGTCATCGTCCTGCCTTTCCCCCCAGCCACGCACCAGTGATGGACCCGAGCTGCGTTGGGTGCCACCCCGCTGTGACCATGCTTCATCCTCATCCTCCTCCACCTCCTCCTCATCCTCGTCCTCCTCGTCCTCCAGTAGTGGGCCCTGGCTGGCCACATTTGTACCTGGCCTCTGCTGTTGCAAAAAACCTCCCTCTGAGTCACTTCGAAGAGACTGGCCTGAAAGTGCTAAAAATGACCCCTCTTCCTCATCCTCCTCCTCCTCCTCCTGGGCCACCTCCTGTTCCATCATCGCCCTAAGTGTTTTCTCAAGGAGACATAGAAGTGGTATTGTAACGCTGATAACGGTGTCATCGCCACTGGCCATGTTGGTGGAGTACTCGAAACAGCGCAACAGGGCACACAGGTCTCGCATGGAGGCCCAGTCATTGGTGGTGAAGTGGTGCTGTTCTGTAGTGCGACTGACCCGTGCGTGCTGCAGCTGAAACTCCACTATGGCCTGCTGCTGCTCGCACAGTCTGTCCAGCATGTGCAAGGTGGAGTTCCACCTGGTGGGCACGTCGCATATGAGGCGGTGAGCGGGAAGGCCGAAGTTACGCTGTAGCGCAGACAGGCGAGCAGCGGCAGGATGTGAACGCCGGAAGCGCGAACAGACGGCCCGCACTTTATGCAGCAGCTCTGACATGTCGGGGTAGTTGTGAATGAACTTCTGCACCACCAAATTCAGCACATGCGCCAAGCAAGGGATGTGCGTCAAATTGGCTAGTCCCAGAGCTGCAACGAGATTTCGCCCATTATCACACACCACCAGGCCGGGCTTGAGGCTCACCGGCAGCAACCACTCGTCGGTCTGTTGTTCAATACCCCGCCACAACTCCTGTGCGGTGTGGGGCCTGTCCCCCAAACATATGAGTTTCAGAATGGCCTGCTGACGTTTACCCCGGGCTGTGCTGAAGTTGGTGGTGAAGGTGTGTGGCTGACTGGATGAGCAGGTGGAAGAAGAGGAGGAGGAAGCCGAGAAGGAGGAGGTGGCAACAGGAGGCAAAGAATGTTGCCCTGCGATCCTTGGCGGCGGCAGGACGTGCGCCAAACAGCTCTCCGCCTGGGGCCCAGCTGCCACTACATTTACCCAGTGTGCAGTTAGGGAGATATAGCGTCCCTGGCCGTGCTTACTGGTCCACGTATCTGTGGTTAGGTGGACCTTGCTACAGATGGCGTTGCGCAGTGCACACTTGATTTTATCGGATACTTGGTTGTGCAGGGAAGGCACGGCTCTCTTGGAGAAGTAGTGCCGGCTGGGAACAACATACTGTGGGACAGCAAGCGACATGAGCTGTTTGAAGCTGTCTGTGTCCACCAGCCTAAATGACAGCATTTCATAGGCCAGTAGTTTAGAAATGCTGGCATTCAGGGCCAGGGATCGAGGGTGGCTAGGTGGGAATTTACGCTTTCTATCAAATGTTTGTGAGATGGAGAGCTGAACGCTGGCGTGTGACATGGTTGAGACGCTTGGTGACGGAGGTGGTGGTGGTGGTGTTGGTGGTACATCCCCTGTTTGCTGGGCGGCAGGTGCCAACGTTCCTCCAGAGGCGGAGGAAGAGGCCGAGGCGGCAGCAGCAGCAGAATAGGCCGAGGCGGCAGCAGCAGAAGAGGTAGCAGGGGGAGCCTGAGTGACTTCCTTGGTTTTAAGGTGTTTACTCCACTGCAGTTCATGCTTTGCATGCAGGTGCCTGGTCATGCAGGTTGTGCTCAGGTTCAGAACGTTAATGCCTCGCTTCAGGCTCTGATGGCACAGCGTGCAAACCACTCGGGTCTTGTCGTCAGCACATTGTTTGAAGAAGTGCCATGCCAGGGAACTCCTTGAAGCTGCCTTTGGGGTGCTCGGTCCCAGATGGCGGCGGTCAGTAGCAGGCGGAGTCTCTTGGCGGCGGGTGTTCTGCTTTTGCCCACTGCTCCCTCTTTTGCTACGCTGTTGGCTCGGTCTCACCACTGCCTCTTCCTCCGAACTGTGAAAGTCAGTGGCACGACCTTCATTCCATGTGGGGTCTAGGACCTCATCGTCCCCTGCATCGTCTTCCACCCAGTCTTGATCCCTGACCTCCTGTTCAGTCTGCACACTGCAGAAAGACGCAGCAGTTGGCACCTGTGTTTCGTCATCATCAGAGACATGCTGAGGTGGTATTCCCATGTCCTCATCATCAGGAAACATAAGTGGTTGTGCGTCAGTGCATTCTATGTCTTTCACCGCTGGGGAAGGGCTAGGTGGATGCCCTTGGGAAACCCTGCCAGCGGAGTCTTCAAACAGCATAAGAGACTGCTGCATAACTTGAGGCTGAGACAGTTTCCCTGGTATGCATGGGGGTGATGTGACAGACTGATGGGGTTGGTTTTCAGGCGCCATCTGTGCGCTTTCTGCAGAAGACTGGGTGGGAGATAATGTGAACGTGCTGGATCCACTGTCGGCCACCCAATTGACTAATGCCTGTACCTGCTCAGGCCTTACCATCCTTAGAACGGCATTGGGCCCCACCATATATCGCTGTAAATTCTGGCGGCTACTGGGACCTGAGGTAGTTGGTACACTAGGACGTGTGGATGTGGCAGAACGGCCACGTCCTCTCCCAGCACCAGAGGGTCCACTAACACCACCACGACCATGTCCACGTCCGCGTCCCTTACTAGATGTTTTTCTCATTGTTATGGTTCACCACAACAACAAATATATTATTTGGCCCAATGTATTGTATTCAAATTCAGCGGGATATAAATTTGAGGCCTAGTATTTAGGCGCTGGGTGACCGGTATGGATTTAGTGACAGAATTAGACTTGGAAATGCACAGAAGCGTGTGTGTGAAGTTATTCTGAATGACCCAATGTGCACCTTGAATATTATATACCCTTTTTGGGATAGATTTCAAATAGCTCTGATATAGCAGGAACCACTAAATTATGAAATTGCTAAATTGGGAATTGTACTTCAACCCAGAACAAAAAATGTGCTTTGACGGGCACTAAATAACTTTCCCAGCTACAACAGTACAGCGGTAACGAGAGATTTAGAGGGATTTAAATTTGAGGCCTAGTATTTAGGCGCTGGGTGACAGGTATGGGTTTAGTGACAGAATTAGACTTGGAAATACACAGTAGCGGGTGTGTGTGAAGTTATTCTGAATGACCCAATGTGCACCTTCAATATTATATACCCTTTTTGGGATAGATTTCAAATAGCTCTGATATAGCAGGAACCACTAAATTATGAAATTGCTAAATTGGGAATTGTACTTCAACCCAGAACAAAAAATGTGCTTTGACGGACACTAAATATCTTGCCCAGCAACAACAGTACAGCGGTGGGTAACGAGAGATTTAGAGGGATTTAAATTTGAGGCCTAGTATTTAGGCGCTGGGTCACCGGTATGGATTTAGTGACAGAATTAGACTTGGAAATGCACAGAAGCGTGTGTGTGAAGTTATTCTGAATGACCCTATGTGCACCTTCAATATTATATACCCTTTTTAGGGATAGATTTCAAATAGCTCTGATATAGCAGGAACCACTAAATTATGAAATTGCTAAATTGGGAATTGTACTTCAACCCAGAACAAAAAATGTGCTTTGACGGACACTAAATATCTTGCCCAGCAACAACAGTACAGCGGTGGGTAACGAGAGATTTAGAGGGATTTAAATTTGAGGCCTAGTATTTAGGCGCTGGGTCACCGGTATGGATTTAGTGACAGAATTAGACTTGGAAATGCACAGAAGCGGTGTGTGTGAAGTTATTCTGAATGACCCTATGTGCACCTTCAATATTATATACCCTTTTAGGGATAGATTTCAAATAGCTCTGATATAGCAGAAACCACTAAATTATGAAATTGCTAAATTGGGAATTGTACTTCAACCCAGAACAAAAAATGTGCTTTGACGGACACTAAATATCTTGCCCAGCAACAACAGTACAGCGGTGGGTAACGAGAGATTTAGAGGGATTTAAATTTGAGGCCTAGTATTTAGGCGCTGGGTCACCGGTATGGATTTAGTGACAGAATTAGACTTGGAAATGCACAGAAGCGTGTGTGTGAAGTTATTCTGAATGACCCTATGTGCACCTTCAATATTATATACCCTTTTAGGGATAGATTTCAAATAGCTCTGATATAGCAGGAACCACTAAATTATGAAATTGCTAAATTGGGAATTGTACTTCAACCCAGAACAAAAAATGTGCTTTGACGGACACTAAATATCTTGCCCAGCAACAACAGTACAGTGGTGGGTAACGAGAGATTTAGAGGGATTTAAATTTGAGGCCTAGTATTTAGGCGCTGGGTCACCGGTATGGATTTAGTGACAGAATTAGACTTGGAAATGCACAGAAGCGTGTGTGTGAAGTTATTCTGAATGACCCTATGTGCACCTTCAATATTATATACCCTTTTAGGGATAGATTTCAAATAGCTCTGATATAGCAGAAACCACTAAATTATGAAATTGCTAAATTGGGAATTGTACTTCAACCCAGAACAAAAAATGTGCTTTGACGGACACTAAATATCTTGCCCAGCAACAACAGTACAGCGGTGGGTAACGAGAGATTTAGAGGGATTTAAATTTGAGGCCTAGTATTTAGGCGCTGGGTCACCGGTATGGATTTAGTGACAGAATTAGACTTGGAAATGCACAGAAGCGTGTGTGTGAAGTTATTCTGAATGACCCTATGTGCACCTTCAATATTATATACCCTTTTAGGGATAGATTTCAAATAGCTCTGATATAGCAGAAACCACTAAATTATGAAATTGCTAAATTGGGAATTGTACTTCAACCCAGAACAAAAAATGTGCTTTGACGGACACTAAATATCTTGCCCAGCAACAACAGTACAGCGGTGGGTAACGAGAGATTTAGAGGGATTTAAATTTGAGGCCTAGTATTTAGGCGCTGGGTCACCGGTATGGATTTAGTGACAGAATTAGACTTGGAAATGCACAGAAGCGTGTGTGTGAAGTTATTCTGAATGACCCTATGTGCACCTTCAATATTATATACCCTTTTAGGGATAGATTTCAAATAGCTCTGATATAGCAGAAACCACTAAATTATGAAATTGCTAAATTGGGAATTGTACTTCAACCCAGAACAAAAAATGTGCTTTGACGGACACTAAATATCTTGCCCAGCAACAACAGTACAGTGGTGGGTAACGAGAGATTTAGAGGGATTTAAATTTGAGGCCTAGTATTTAGGCGCTGGGTCACCGGTATGGATTTAGTGACAGAATTAGACTTGGAAATGCACAGAAGCGTGTGTGTGAAGTTATTCTGAATGACCCTATGTGCACCTTCAATATTATATACCCTTTTAGGGATAGATTTCAAATAGCTCTGATATAGCAGAAACCACTAAATTATGAAATTGCTAAATTGGGAATTGTACTTCAACCCAGAACAAAAAATGTGCTTTGACGGACACTAAATATCTTGCCCAGCAACAACAGTACAGCGGTGGGTAACGAGAGATTTAGAGGGATTTAAATTTGAGGCCTAGTATTTAGGCGCTGGGTGACAGGTATGGGTTTAGTGACAGAATTAGACTTGGAAATACACAGTAGCGGGTGTGTGTGAAGTTATTCTGAATGACCCAATGTGCACCTTCAATATTATATACCCTTTTTGGGATAGATTTCAAATAGCTCTGATATAGCAGGAACCACTAAATTATGAAATTGCTAAATTGGGAATTGTATTTCAACCCAGAACAAGAAATGTGCTTGAACGGACACTAAATAACTCGCCCAGCTACAGCACTAGGGACAGATTTAGCTGGATATAAATTTGAGGCCTAGTATTTAGGCGCTGGGTGACCGGTATGGATTTAGTGACAGAATTAGACTGGGATATGGCCAAAAAATGAACAGACTATTGCTGGTTAAATGCACTTGGTGTGACAGCTTCACCCTGATGTAGGCTTTAGCCAAAAAACAACCACACCATTGAGGGTTAAATGCACTTGGTCGCAGCTTGTGCTGGCGCACCACAAGACACAAAATGGCCGCCGATCACCCCAGAAAAATGAGACTGACAAACGGTCTGTGCAGCCTAAAAACAGTGAGCAATTGAGGATCAGCAGCTCAATGATCCACAGCTGCAGATCGATCAGTTAATCAAGTCCTTTGGAGGAGTTAATCTGCCTAATCTCGTCCTACTGTCGCAGCCGCAACCTCTCCCTACGCTAATCAGAGCAGAGTGACGGGCGGCGCTATGTGACTCCAGCTTAAATAGAGGCTGGGTCACATGGTGCTCTGGCCAATCACAGCCATGCCAATAGTAGGCATGGCTGTGATGGCCTCTTGGGGCAAGTAGTATGACGCTTGTTGATTGGCTGCTTTGCAGCCTTTCAAAAAGCGCCAAGAAAGCGTCACAAAAGCGCGAAGAAAGCGACGAACACCGAACCCGAACCCGGACTTTTACGAAAATGTCCGGGTTCGGGTCCGTGTCACGGACACCCCAAAATTCGGTACGAACCCGAACTATACAGTTCGAGTTCGCTCATCCCTAGTCTCCGGCAATAGTATGACAAAATGAATGAGCAAGTGGATTGTTTCTTTAATCACCCACATGCCACACGATGCAGAAAGTGGTCCCCATTCATATCTATGCATTTTTGGGCACGTCGGATTATGTCGGCTGATACTACTCGTAATGTTGCGGATAGTGTTTGTGATATTTTCCTTCAGTTCATCCAGGGATGTGGATTGTTAGCGGACATTTTCTGTTTTGAAGTTCCCAACAGATAAAAATTGCACGAGGACAAGTCTGAGGAACGTGGTGGCCATAACCCCTTGCTCACAGTTTGCTCCTACATCAACAGTTCATGAATCCGTGCCAGTGAGGTGCGGCATGTTGTCCCATCTTGTTGGAAAGAGCAGGACATTTCTGTTTCTGCAGCATCAGTGCTGTAGAGCTGCAAGCAGTATCGGCCAACATAATCCGATGTGCCCAAAGATGCATAGCCCGGAACAGGGACCACTTTCAGCAAAATAACAATCCACTTGCTCATTCATCTTGTCATACTATCGCTGGAGGTGGGCTACTTTTTCGTGGGCCTTCGTGGGCCACATAAACGTGGAGCCCAACAGTCATTATTTGCTGCACCTTATGTCTGAATGAAAATGCATTTCTGGTATTTTACAATAGAAACCCATACTCTTCAAAAAGTCTCCCAAGGTGTCCAGACCTAATTTATTTATTTACTTTATGCACTTATATAGCGCTGCTATATACCGCAGCTCTTTACAGACATTAGCATCCAACTGTCCTTAATAGGGCTCACAATCTAAGTTCCCTATCAGTATGTCTTTGGAGTGTAGGGGGAAACTGGAGTACCTGAAGGAACCCACACAAGCACAGGGAGAACATACAAACTGCAGATGTTGTTATTGGTCAGATTTGAACCTAGGACCCCAGCACTGCAAGGCACCAGTGCCAACCAGTGAGCCACCGTGCTGCCCACTCATGGCGTAGCCTTAATAAAAATAAATGATGCCACCTATCTCTATGAACGTATCTATGCTTCAAGAGGGACAACTGATTAATTCCTTAACATATGGAAGCTCAAAAACTCTCAGAAGACTCTTGTCACCCACACTTTAAAAAATATGAGGTTCTTAGCACACAATCGGGTGACATTGTGTGAGCCCATCTGCCACGTCAAGGCGACCTCATTCAGATAGGTCCCTACCCTAAGACTCTTTTTTTTTAATAACATGATTTACACTGATTTGCACTATTAATTTGAAAAGCCAAACTGATAAGCAGTATATTGGCGTTTCTCTATAACAACTGACTACTGTATACAAAATAATGTAAAAGCACACTGCAAGTGATAACACCAGTTACACTCAATATATCCTGTTATATGTATAACGTGTTAGAGTAGGGACCCACCTAAACAAGGAGGGATTAAGCACTGCAAAAGGGCTAACAAAACAGATGTGAATTTAATATATGAAATAGAATTCAACCCATGAAATGTTATAACAATATTGATTGCAACTGGTACACCATGCAATGTTTGTATAGTCAGTCACTGCAGAGGAAAGGCTTTTTTGTTTTTGGTGCATTATGTGGCGGAGGCCAAGCTTTTATTTTTCTAAAATGTAAAATTTAGAACAGAACTTTTCTCCTATTACTGTGTAACATTTTATGGATATCACGCAGGAAGTGATATCATACACTATATACACTACACTTAACCTATATACAGACACTATATAAATTACACTGATCCTATATACACACTGCATACATTTACCCTATATATAGACTTCACTTACCTTTCACATACACTATATAGACTACACTTACCCTGTGTATGCACAGTATATATATATATATATATATATATATACTACATTACACTTACCTGATATACATACTATATAGACTACACTTACGGTAAATATACACTAGACTATTCTTACTCTATATATACATTACATAAAGTACATGTACCCTAAATATCCACTATATACATTATACTTGCCTTATACATACACTATATACTGTACACATACCTTATACACTAAAAATTGACGACACTTACCCTATACAAGCACTATATACACAATATATCCACTATATACTCTATACATACTCAATATACAGACTAAGTATAAAGATTACACCTATATACACACTACAGAGACTACGCTATACATATATTATATACACTACGTTAATCCTATATGCTGACACTATATAGATTACTTATACTATATTCACACTATATACGCTGCACTTACCTATTTTACAGACATTAAATAACTTACACTTATCCTAAAAGCACACTATATAGATTACACCTATCCCATGTAAACACTATGTAGACTACACTTACCTTACACATAAACTGTATACACTACACTTACCCTATACATGTAAACTGTATACACTACACTTACCCTATACACACACTATATACACTATACATACACTATATATGCTACACTTACCTTATATACAGGCACTTTATACATTAGTTATCCTATATACACACACACACACACACACTATATACACTACACATACCGCATGTAACACTATAATGACTACACATGTCATATACATACACTATATGCACTAAACTTATCCCATATAAAGAAACTATATAAATGACACTTATCATATGCATACAATATATACATTACAGTAGATACATACTACATAGACTTAACCTATACATAAACTATATACACTACATTTATCCTATATGCAGACACGATATAAATTGCTTACCCCTATATAAACACTATATACACTACACTTACTCTATATACAGACACTATATAGATTACACTTATCCTACACACATACGCTATATACACTACAGTTATCTTATATACACACTATTACACTACACCGTATTCATACACTATATACACTTACCCTAGATACAGACTAACTATAAAGCTGACATATTCTATAAACACAACACATAGAGTACACTTACTGTTTATACACTAATACATACGACATAGACTACGCTTACCCGATACATTATCTATATACACTACATTTACCACAAAATACACTACACTTACCCAATATACAGACACAATATAAATTCCACTTACCTGATATACAGACACAATATAGATTACACTTACCTTATATATAGGCACTTTATACATTAATTATCCTATATACACACACACACTATATACACTACACATACCGCATGTAACACTATAATGACTACACATGTCATATTCATACACTATATGCACTAAACTTATCCCATATAAAGAAACTATATAAATGACACTTATCATATGCATACAATATATACATTACACTTACCCCACATAATATCTAAATATATATATCTATATACACACACACTACACATACCCAATATACAGATAATATATAAATTAAACAACACCCTGTACAAACACTATACACACTATACATTTACTATATACTTTACACATACCTAATATACAGACTAGTTATAAAGATTACACTTATCATATATACAAAACATAAATACTACATTTATGCTACAGTAGATACATACTACATAGACTTAACCTATACATAAACTATATACACTACATTTATCCTATATGCAGACACGATATAAATTGCTTACCCCTATATAAACACTATATACACTACACTTACTCTATATACAGACACTATATAGATTAAACTTATCCTACACACATACGCTATATACACTACAGTTATCCTATATACACACTATTACACTACACCTTATTCATACACTATATACACTTACCCTATATACAGACTAACTATAAAGCTGACATATTCTATAAACACAACACATAGAGTACACTTACTGTTTATACACTAATACATACTACATAGACTACGCTTACCCTATACATTATCTATATACACTACATTTACCTTATACATACACGAAATACACTACACTTACCCAATATACAGACACAATATAAATTACACTTACCTGATATACAGACACAATATAGATTACACTTACCTGATATACAGACACAATATAGAGTACACTTACCTGATATACAGACACAATATAGATTACACTTATCCTATGTACACACTATATAGAGTACACTAACACTATGTAGACTACACTTAACCTATATGCATACTATGTAGACTACACTTACCCTATACATCCACCATATAGACTACATTTACCCTATGCATCCACTATATAGACTACACTTACCCTATATATAGACAATATAGATTACACTTACTGTATGTACACGCCGGAAAATATGGTGCGGTATCGGGACAGAGGGACAGATTGGAATCCCATGAAAGCACTACAGAGTGCTTCCGCGGGTTTTCTGTCCGTGCCTCTACACAGCAAAAAAAGTAGTGCATGCGGACCGCAACAGAGGCAAGGCCGTCACACATGAGCCCTAAGTCACATGACATTGACATTACTCATGGCAGCAGCTATTTTCCAATATTTTCCTGCTGCCAGGAGGTGCATGCTCCAATGATGCAAGACTTCACCTGGAAGTGAAGGCTCCGAACCTGGCGCCTTCACTTCAGGGTGGACTGACGTGTCTCGGTGCATGTGCAGTCGGAATCTGCTCAGGAAGCAGAAGATCAGGTCCACAAGAACCGAGTCACAGCACAGGCACGAAAATCCTGGGCTAGGCAAGATGTCAGGCCCTGTCAATCAGAGAGGAGATGGGCATTTCAAAAGCGGAGCTCCAAGGCTTCTGGCCACCCCCTTCTGGTCGAAAGAGCGAACTTGCATAATAATAAAAAAAAACTGATATTTAAGGAATGCTGCTATATACAAAGATACTAAGGTATCATTTTAATGGCATGATCAACCCTACCAGGCAACATGCCTGGTTTAATAGGGTTGATCATGCTGACAGACGCTGTTTAAGAATATACTATACACTGAGAATATATGTAATGCCTGTTGATGTTTTCTCCTGTGGTCCGTGAGAAGGTTCTCTGTGAAGACTAAGGAGACTGAAGATTGTGTCTGAATTTAAAAAAAAACATGACATAAATATTCCAGCAGTTGTTGGACTCTTTAATACACACTGTCTATCAGGATGGACCCCGTGTCTCAATCTAGTATCAAACAACGAGTGACCCCGATGTCCATTGTAACTTGTCACACCTCACCTTTCATTTGCTAAGTGAACTGGACAACTGCAACTTCTGATACTCACTAATTTCCAACATTCTGTCATTTTCTGTGATTTTGTTGATGTCGCCACATCAAAAATGTACATGGAGTCTCAGCCCAATGGAGATTCTTAAAGGGTTGCAAAAAGAAGTATAAAAAGTATTCCCAAATCGTGCACTGAGACCCTATTTAGCATAAAACAGCAATTTGGGTAATAAAAGAATCAAGCATACTGTTATTTTTTATTCACATAGCCGTATCAGGGCTTGTCTTTTGCAGAACAAGATGTGCTTTCTAATGGCGCCATTTACAGTTGCATACAATGTGAATGGGAAGCGGAAACAAATTTCAAATGGGGTGGAATTATAAAAAACTAAACAATTCTGCAACAGTTTTATCTTATATTTTTTTTAACACCGTTTCCTATGCATTAAAACTGACCTATTATTTTTATTCTTGGTCATTACGATTACATTAGTCCCAGGTGCCTGCAGTTTAAAACAGAAGGCACCTGGCGGATATCGCGCCCGCTCTGCTCATGCGGTTTTTGTTACAGAAGCGCACAGAAATCCGTACAGAAATTTGTGCTGACTTTCTGCTCCTTACCCTACACCTGTGTACCGGCGCCCTAAGGCTTGGAGGGGAGTATGCAAATTAACTCATACCAGCCCAACCAACTATCTGAATAAAAAATTACCCTTTTTGGGTCTCATGCACGCGACCGTGCAGTTTTTTTTTGCGGTCCGCAAACCGCGGATCAGCAAAAATCTGAAGTTGCCCGTGTTGCCTTCCGCAATTTGCGCCGGCAATATAAATGCCTATTCTTGTCCGCGCTTTGCGGACAAGAATAGGACATGTTATATTTTTTTAGCGGGGCCGCGGAACGGAGCCATGGATGCGGACAGCACTTTTGCGGCCCCATTGAAGTGAATGCATGAGGCCTAAAGCCGCAATGCATATGAAGAACCTCACTTACAGGCAACTACATGAGATGAGTTTAATGACGCCAAGAATTTTCACATTTTAAGGCTTTATTCACACAGTCAGTGTTTGGTCAGTGATTTCCATCAGTGATTGTGAGCCAAAACCAGGAGTGGAGCTACACAGACATAAGGTAGTAGGGAAAGATCTGCACCTGTTCTGTGTTTTGGACCCGCACTTGGTTTTGGCTCAAAATCACTGATGGAAATCACTGACCAAACACTGACTGTGCGAATAAGGTCCTAATGCAATCATCTGCAGTGTCTGCCATTCTTTATACTTCACCTTTCTTTCGGTAACTTCACCACAAGTGTTGTAGACCTGACCAAAAGTCCTATTTTCCCTAGACACATAATAAACCGTTCGAATTTAGGGAAAACGCGAAACATCTTTTCCTGTTTTATTGTATTTATTGTAGCTTACTAAAAACACAGCAGTTTTATACGGAGATATCCCGCACCTGAATATAACAGTTAGATATGTCTCAGTATCTTACCCCAGAAATCCCACCGTGAGCAGTGGATGCAAAAGCAGCTCCTCCGGGTGTCTCCAAAATTCATCACTAACCATGAAATCAGTTTCATCTCCCAAGGAGCCAACTGATGATTTTTAGATTCAAGCCGACCAATCGCTGTCTGTTTACTGCAGTTGCCATGGTGATGTCAACATCAGAGTTAAAGGGGACATTCCCTTACGTCCTACCAGCAGCACAGATGGGGTTAACTGCCCCCCGTGGACTGGTAGGACCGGCGGAATTTTTAATGAGCCCAAAGACCTAAACCAATAAAAGAACTCCAGCTCCCTTAAAGGGAGGGGTTCATCCCCCAGCCCACCGTGTTTTTTTCTGTCCTTTGGACAGGTGGACTGGCGAGTCTTCTCCCTGGTTTATTTATTTTAGACAGGGTGTTTTGGGACGTTACCGTGTGACCTGAGAAGGTCTCCTTTAGTCCCTTATGGGAAGGGAAGGCTGTGTTCGTATGGCTGTTTTCAGGGGGAGGTTTAGCCCTGAGCTTCACCACTCCCCTGGGCGGAGCTATCCTATTTAAGCTCCCTGATTCCCTCAGTCGGTCTCTGGTTTCGCTGCTTTAACAAGCTAGCTCCAGAGTCTCCTGTCATTTGTGAGACATTGCCTTCAGACCGGTCTTTTTTTTGCTTTAACAGCTATCTTTGCTCTCTCCTCTGGTTCGTGCTAATCTGGAGGGTTTTTTCTTTATTTCCATTTTTTTATGATATTTAAAATTCCTCTCCTTTTGTTTCCTTGTAGCTATGGCCTCTCCTGCAGAGCCCGATCAGCCACGGAAATCAGCCACCAAGAGGAGACACCTGGCTTGCTATGATTGCAATACGCCTCTTGAGGACAGCTGCCCATTTTCCAGATGTAACAGCTGTCGTTCCGCCACTGCTACTGAGCCTTCTATGCAGGATATGTACCAGTGGGCTAAGACTTATGTCGACGACTCCATCAAGGGGGTCGTAAGTCTCCTTAACGAGAGACTACCCGTTCCCTCCCATATACCTATGGAGGTGCCCGCCCCCACGATAGGCCTATGCCCCTTTCTGTGGGGTCATCTTCCTCGGATGAGGAAGAAGCGACTTCTGGCTTCTTTCCGCCGGAAAAGACCCAGAAGCTTCTAAGGTCCATCAGGTCGGGGGACCATGATGTTGACGTAGGGGAGTCTTCCGATCCCGCCTGCCGGACCCAGCGGGTCTTTAGGGCAGATGAGACCCTTCTCTCTGTGATGCGCACAGAGTGGAAAAAGCCAGAAAAAGGCCCAGTCCTTACCAGGAAGTTCAAACTAATGTTTCCTATGGCTATACCCTTAGTGGAATCATGGGGTTCCATTCCTAAGGTGGACATGGCGATTGCCAAGTTGTCCAGGCGCACTCTGGTCCCTGCAGATGATGGGTCTAGCCTGCAGGACCCCCTAGATAGGAGGGCAGAGTGCACCCTCAGAAGAGGTTACTCGGCGGCCGCAGCCTCGGCCTCGACTTCTATTGCTGCCACAGAGGTCTCCTCCTTCCTCAGAACCAAGCTGAACCAGATCCAGACGGATGTTGACCAGAGTGTCTCTCGGGATGATATCCTCGTTGCCTTTAAGTCCGTCAACCTAGCCATGGATTTTCTCTGTGACACAGCCCAACTCCAATTAAAGTTGGCGGCCAAGACTATGGCTTTAGTGTCTGCCGCCAGGAGACCTCTGTGGCTCAAACCGTGGAACGCGGATAACGCGTCCAAATACAACCTCTGTGGGCTCCCCTTTGAACCGAACCGTCTATTCGGATCTGAGCTAGACACCATTATGGAGGGTCTATCAGACAAAAAGGGGAAGAGCCTTCCCCAACAGCCCTTTCGAGGCAGGGGAAGACAAGCCCGCGGAGGCCGACCAGGACAGCAGGGACGTAAGGATTGGGGGGGGCCGCCTAGAAAGTTTTCTAGGCGTTCCCGCAAACCCACCAGGGAGGCAAAGCCCTCCTGACTATGGGCCTCTCAGAGGCTCTTGGATAAACCCTGCTATCCCTGCCGTTACGCCTCTGGATTTTCCCGTACCCCTCCCCCACCTTTCTGTGGGGGGGCGTCTTCTCCACTTCAGCCACGTATGGGCCCAGGAAATCCGGGACCCCTGGGTCCAAAATATAGTAGCCGTCGGCTATCTAATAGACCTTATTTCTCCCCCCCCAGGAAGATTCATTGCCACACACAGTTTTTTGCCAAACAGGCAAAGGGTCTTGGAAGCCTATATCCAAGACTACCTTTCCAAGGGAGCCCTGGAGGAGGTACCGGCAGGGGAGAAGGGTCTAGGGATTTATTCTCCAGTTTTCCTGGTACCCAAAAAGACAGGAGATCTTCGGATGATTATAGATTTGAGATTTCTCAATCGTTTCATAAGAAGGACCAGGTTCCGCATGGAAACCATAAGGTCAGTCAGCCACCTCCTCAACCCTGGGGATGTGATGGCTACTCTGGACCTCAAAGATGCTTACCTCCACATCCCGATCCATCCTTCCTCCCGGAAGTTTCTCAGGATCGCGGTCCAGATATCAGGAGTGTGCAAACATTTCCAGTTTGCCGCCCTTCCCTTCGGAATCTCGTCTGCCCCCCTGATCTTCACCAAGGTGGTAGTATCGGTTGTGGCAGCATTGAGACTCCAAGGTCTGACCATTGTCCCTTACCTGGACGACTGGCTTCTTTTAGCCCCTTCAGTCCCGCTACTTTCCCACCATCTTCATGTCGCAATTTCTTTTCTGCTCCGCCTAGGCTGGATGGTCAACTGGTCGAAGTCGAACGTGAGCCCTTCGACTTCTATCCATTATCTGGGATTCATAATCGACTCTCTGCAGATGTCCCTCCAGTTGACACCGGAAAGAAGAATGCAGATTCAGGACCTAGCAAGGTTCCTTTATGTACCACGACGAGTCTCCATACGGACCCTCATGAAGATGGTGGGGCTCATGTCAGCGGCTGTGGATGCAGTCCCTTGGGCTTTATGGCACCTCCGACCCCTTCAATTGGAGGTCTTAAGCAAATGGAACGGCAGCCCCAAGGGGCTAGATTCCCTGTGCTCCCTATCCAACCAAACCCGGAATTCCCTCAGATGGTGGTTCCATCTACCAGAAGGGAAGTCTATGACCCAACCAGCTTGGCTCATATTGACCACGGACGCGTCCCTTGTAGGCTGGGGCGCTCATCTAGACGGGTCCCCAGTTCGGGGATCCTGGTCTCCTCAGGAGCGGCATCTTTCTTCAAACCTCCGCGAGATGCGTGCTATCCGGCTAGCCCTCCTTCACTTCGCCCCTCGGATTCGGGGCAAAGCAGTGAAAGTCCAGTCAGACAATAATGACTGCCGTGCTTTATATAAACAAGCAGGGAGGCACAAGATCCGTACCCCTTCTTTTAGAGATTGGGGTAATTCTTCGGTGGGCAGAGCTGAACCTATCCCATCTATCTGCCACTCACATCAGAGGCTCCCTCAATGTCATCGCGGACCGTCTAAGTCGCGGCCCACCGACCATGGAATGGTCATTACATCCGGAGATCTTCAAACAATTAGTCCTCAGGTGGGGGATGCCAGAGGTGGATCTCATGGCAACCAAGTTCAACGCCAAGGTACAGAGGTTCTGTTCCCTTTACAGGGAGGACAACCCCCTGGCGATAGATGCTCTGACAATACCGTGGAGGTTCAGGCTGGCGTACATCTTCCCTCCCTTTTCCATGATTCCGAGGGCATTGATGAAAATCCGTCAGGATCAGGCCTCGGTAATAGCCATCATACCGTTTTGGCCCAGGAGATCCTGGTTTACCCAGCTCATTCAGATGAGTCGGGGACAATATTGGAGACTCCCCCCGGAGCAGACCCTGGTGTCGTGGGACACTCATCTCTGCCCAGATCTGCACAGATTCAACCTGACAGCCTGGAGGTTGACCAGTCCCTTCCCAGAGTAGAAGGGCTCTCTGAGTCGGTCCTGAGAACATTATCGCATTCCAGAGCAGAGTCTACCAGAAAGGCCTACTCCCGGATTATGAGGATCTTCACCTCTTGGTGTAGCTCCAATCAGGTGGCGTTTGCAGATCCGCCCCTCGCAGCGATCCTACAGTTCCTTCAGGATGGGATAGACAGAGGTCTCTCCCCTTCTACCCTGAAGGTCCAAGTGTTTGCCATCTCGGCCTGTCTTAACAGACCATATTCTCGGGACCCGCTCATCAAGTGCTTCCTTAAAGGAGCGGAAAGATTGAAGCCTACAATACTGAGACCCGTTCCTCAATGGGATTTGTCAGTTGTTCTTAGGGGGCTAGCATCTCCCCCCTTTGAACCCTTGGAGGAGGCAAGTTTTAAACTCTTAACACTTAAGATGGTTTTTCTTCTGGCCATAACTTCGGCCAAAAGAGTTTCGGAGCTTCAAGCTTTCTCCACGTTATACCCTTATACCATGTTTTTACAAGATAGGGTCCTTTTGAAATTTCTACCTTACTTTAGACCTAAGGTTTCTACCTTTCAAAATATTAATCAGGTAGTCTCTCTTCCTGTATTACTCTCTGCCTCCTCCCCAGATGCTCCTGTCCGACATCCACTGGACATAGCTAGATGCCTTCAGATCTATGTGGATAGATCCAAAGAGTTCAGGATGGATGAAAATCTCTTTATCCTGTTTGCCGGTAAGTCAAAAGGCCGTAAAGCGTCTAAGACGACCATTAGTCGCTGGGTTAAGGAAGCCATTTGGGAAGCCTTCATTTCCCAAGCCTTAGATCCTCCGGAGTTTGTGAGGGCCCATTCTACAAGGGCCGTAGCTACCTCTGTGGCGGAAAGAAATCTTCTCCCCCTAGAGTTGATCTGCAAGGCAGCTTCCTGGAGCTCGGAGTCTACCTTCATCTCCCATTATAGGATCGATGCTAGGATATCTGAGTTCTCGGCCTTTGGGCAGACAGTCCTTACTTCTGCCGAGCATGAGGACCCTCCCTAGGGGATTCTTCTTGCTATCTCCCCATCTGTGCTGCTGGTAGGACGTAAGGGAATCGTTAATTTCTAACGATAATTTGTTTTCCCTTAGTCCTAACAGCAGCACACAAATTTCCCGCCCTAAAGTACTTTTTTTCTTGTGACATACACGGTGGGCTGGGGGATGAACCCATCCCTTTAAGGGAGCTGGAGTTCTTTTATTGGTTTAGGTCTTTGGGCTCATTAAAAATTCCGCCGGTCCTACCAGTCCACGGGGGGCAGTTAACTCCATCTGTGCTGCTGTTAGGACTAAGGGAAAACAAATTATCGTTAGAAATTAACGATTACCTTCCTGATCACTTTTTCTTTTCAAATACTAATCTTGATGAATTCCTGCACTTATGTCAAGTGTGAATGAAATCCAAATAATCTTTACATGTTATGCCATGGAGAGGTAGAAATTAAAGGGGGTTTGTCACCTATTTGTGCTGCCTTATCTGAGGGCAGTATATAAAGGTGACAGAAATCCAGATTTTTTTTAAGTAGTGGCAATTTCCAACGGGACCTTAGTGCTGGAGCGCCTGTTAGGCCAGGTTCACATCACCGTTTAGCTTTCCGTTCTTCTGTATTTTAAGCATCCGTTATGCTCAGTTATGCACATGTTGCATCCTTTTTAGCCATTTCCATCTGGGATCCGTTAATTTAGAGGGAAAAAATTCCTACATAATTTTTTTTTTGCAGTCTAAAATAACGGATCGTAGACAGAAATGGCTAAAACGAAGGCAACGTGTGCATAACAGATGCTTAAAATACATGTGAACTCAGCCTTAGGCCTCATGCACACTGCCGTTGTGTGGTCGTTCCGTGCATTGGGGACTGCAATTTGCGGTCCCTAATGCATAGGCAATGTCCGTGCGGCGGCCATGACGAATCGAGACCTATTCAACTTGAAGGGATCTGCGATTTGTCCGCCCCGCAAAAAAACAGAACATGTATGAACCCGCAGCTCTGGATTGCGGGCCGCAATATGGCCACAGCCGGGTAACGGCTGTGTGCATGAGGCCTTAAAGGGATTGTGTCACTTCAGTAAATAGTATTTATCATGTAGAGAAAGTTAATACAAGGCACTTACTAATGTATTGTGATTGTCCATATTGCCTCCTTTGCTGGCTGGATTCATTTTTCCATCACATTATACGCTGCTTTTTCCCATGGTTACGACCACCCTGTAAACCAGGCATCCTCAAACTGCGGCCCTCCAGCTGTTGCAAAACTACAACTCCCAGCATGCCCGAACAGCCTACAGGTATCAGCCTACAGCAGGGCATTGTGGGAGTTGTAGTTTTACAACAGCTGGAGGGCCGCAGTATGAGGATGCCTGCTGTAAACCATCAGTGGTGGCCCTGCTTGCACACTATAGGAGAAAGCACCAGCCAATGTGAGTTTCCACAGTCCTGGTCACCAGAGAGGATTACAGGGTGGTCATAACCATGGTAACGAGCAGTGTATATGTAACGCCCCAGAGTGGCATTACCATTTCTTCACCCTGCTACTATCTCTAATGTGCTAATATCATGTCATCTTGTGTATTTATTTTAGGTCCACTATACTGTGCATTTCTAATGTTTGCAACTGTTGTGTTTAAATGTAATTTGCCTGGTTTACCAGCAGGTGGCAGCAAATACGGCAGAGCTATAGTTAGGTAGAATGGAGCTTTCCATCCCATTCTAAACCCCCTCTGTGGAGGAGTGGGCCAGTCCCACTTCCTGCAGGAAGGGTGGGGATTAGTGAGAGTCAGTTCCAGCTTACCCCCTGCCAAGGGAGGGTGTGCTGGGCACGTCTCTCCTGGACATGCCCAAGCCAAGCCATCCAGAGCACCCTCAGCTCTGCTGGACATGGAGGCCAAAGCTTGAAGCCTCAGGAGCCAGGAGGAGTATTTCTGGTGTTGTGCAAGCATAAAGAAGAAGCAAAGTTATACAGCCAGCCTGATAGTACAGCAGAGCCAGAGAGCAACAAATGTAGTAGTGATGAGTTGGCCTGCCAGAGTCTTAATGCTAAAGCCTGCTGGGACCAAGGCAAAGTTGGAACTGCATCTCAAGATCTGGACCCAAGTTATTCTTTTATCCCTCAACTATTCCCCCTATTTGTTTGCTTCGGAGCCAACGCCTGGGGTCCAGCCGTATCCAGGTAGGAGCACCGTAAAAAAAGGGACATTTTAGGCCATCCTATACCACTTGGCCTTTCGTACACCTGGGACGCGACATAGAGGGCCCATTGGCGTGGCCGCCCATTGCATGTATTCTGATACTCACCTCATCCACTTGCACACAAAGGATCTGTCGCGCTGGGAGCGTGCGATGACGTCATCACGCTGAGCGCCGATCCTTCGGCAGGTCCTTTTCATTCAATAGAGGAGCAAGAGGAGGAGGTGAGTATATATTTTCTTTTTCATTTTTTTTTGCTGAAATGAAACATTACAGCAGGGAGCCACTATGAGGCATTATTACTGCAGTGGTCACTATGGCGAACATTATGGGCCACCATGAGGAACATTAGTACTGCTAAGCACTGACACTGCACAGCTGAAAAATAGTTTTCAAAGCATCTCTTCCTAATGGATCCGTGTTGCATTTGTGGTTTTCACGGATACATAGACTATAATGGGTATGATGGATCCGTGAACACGGACAAAGTAGAGCATTTATCCGTGCTAAAAACACAGACCCACGGACCGTGCTAAAACACACATTAAAATATATATATATATATATATATACTTTAATCGTTTTATTTTACACAATAGCAAAAATAAATATCTGAATATAGGGAGAGACCCCCTAGGGCTTATGCACACGACCGTATGTATTTTGTGGTCTGCAAAAAAAACGGATCGCAAAAAATACTGATGAAATCCGTGTGCATTACGTATTTTGCGGAACGGAACAGCTGGCCTTACATAGAACTGTACCTTCCATGTCCGTAATGCGGACAATAATAGGACATGTTCTATTAATAATACATATTCTATACGGAAACGGAATTCACGCAGAGAAACTTCCGTTTTTTTGCGGTCCCATTGAAGGGAATGGTTCCGCATACGGTCCGCAAATAAAAAACAACAGAATGGACACGGAAAGAAAATACGTTTGTGTGCATGAGCCCTTAAAGTAGCTTTGCTGACAGGCTAAGGGTCCTATTACACCTGCAGAGGAAGCAGGCGGTTTTCGGGAAAGAAGAGGAGACAGTGGCTATTTCATGCAGCAATCTCGCTAATGCTATCACTCGCCTCCATACTGAATCAGTACGGCACAATCTGCTGCCCACAAACAAGGATTTTTAAACCTCCTAAAAGATTCTGATTACCCGATGAACGAGCATTTGCTCGCTCATCGGGTAATTGGCGGCAGTATTACACTGCCAGATCATCGCTAATGAGCATTCATATGAACACTTGTTAGCGATGATCTGAACAATTATCTTCAGGTGTAATAGGGCCTTAAAGGGGTTGTCTCACTTCAGGAAATAGCATTTATCATGTAGAGAACGTTAATACGAGGCACTTACTTGTGTAGTGGTATTATCCATATTGCTTCCTTTGACTGGATTCATTTTTCCATCGCATTATACACTGCTCGTTTCCATGGCTACCACCACCCTGCAATCCATCAGCGTTGGCTGTGCTTGCACTCTATAGGAAAAAGCACCAGCCTATATAAGCTCCCACTGTACCAGCCACCAGAGAGGCTGGTGTTTTTTTCTACAGTGTGCAAGCACGGCCACCACTTATGGATTGCAGGGTGGTCGTAACCATGGAAACAAGCAGTGTATAATGTGGTAAAAAAATGAATCCAACCAGCAAAGGAGGCAATATGGACAATCACAATACATTAGTAAGTGCCTTGTATTAACTTTCTCTACATGACAAATGCCACTTGCTGAAATGACACAATCCCTTTAAAGGTAGGTTTTGTCAGCTCCAACATCCTCTTCGTATCCCACGTCAGAAACCGCTGCGCGGTGTTTTCTGCCACTGAATGGAGCTAAACCACTAGCAGGCTCCGGGTACGGCTTTGTGGGGGGCAATAACCCTCGGCTGCAGGAACTGCCGCTTGGCCTCCCATTGAATACAATGGGAGGTGGTTTCAGCGCAGATTCAGCCAGGTTTTCTGCACCAATGAAATGAACTCAGTGAGAGAGTGCAGTGAGAGCACAGCATGGACACGCAAGATAAGGTAGACCTCGCGGCACATTGCATTTGCCACTCTAATATTTTGGTCAGTTATTTCTGTCAGTGATTTTGAGCCCAAACCAGGTGCGGGTCTAACCACAGAACAGGTGCAGATCTTTCCCTTATACCTTATCTCTGTGGAGGCTCCACTTCTGGTTTTAGCTCACCATCACTGACCAAACACTGATGTGTGAATGAGGCCTAACACTGCCCTCACTGATTGCGCAGTATCAGAGTGGTGAAGAGAAATGAGAGCTGGTGGCCGCCCCCTGATATATAAATGCCCCAATAACAATAAGATCTCTTTCACACGTCCGTGATGACATCTGTGACAAGCTGGTCAGTCTTTCATCCGTGAAAATGTCTGTGAAGGATCCGTGTGTCCGTTATTTGCCCTCCAGGTGTCATCTGTATTCCATATACACTTGCTAGGCTGAAAATGAAGTTTCAATCACAGCTCCTACCAATGGTCAGTGAATATCACTGAGAGAACGAAGTGGTTTTCACGGCCCAGTAGACTCCAATGGGCTGGTTTGGTTTTGGGCGGTTTTAGGTAACAAGCTGCATCTGAGCAGCCTCCTATTTCCTTCACCACAGTGGAGAGGTCATGTTAGAATACCACAGCACTTGCCGCAGGAGCAAAGTAGTAGCTGTCGCTTCGAAATTATGGCTCAAATTCTTTGTCTTCCCTACCATCCCAGTATTTTGAAAGCAATGTACCCACCTTTCAAAATCCTTGCCCTTCAAAAACAGGGAGGATGGCGCATGCACGGTAGGCGGGCGTTCCCTTCCTCCGTCTACAGATGGTGAAGCTCCAGGTCTCCAGACACATCAAGCATTGCTCTGCAAATGGCCGTTTGTCCTTCTGTTATGGAACCTTCATCTGTGGGTCCTTTATGTCATAGACTTATGCATCTATGACATCAGCAGCACAGTTGCCATAGTTACTACAGGGGCTTATTATGGATACCTACCTCATGCACTTTAACTGTGAAGTCAGCCACAGTGGTCCCAAGTATTAACCCTTTCTTGACTGACTGGAGACTACAATATACTTGTCACCTAGAAAGGCCCCTAATCTCTATGGCACTTAAAAGCTGCCCTAACAGTAGTAAGTTAGGGAGAGTAGTGACAGATGTGAGGTGTAATATGCACACCCGTGCCCTCAGGTCCATTTGCTACATCTGAATTTACACAGATTCCAGTGGACTTTTCTTTTGGTGGCAAAAAGTAGCGATCTACCAAACTATCACAGTAACAAGATTTTAGTATAACCAGTTTCTTATACATTGTCTTTGAAATGACCAATAACTAATCTAAAAAAAAAATAGCATGGAAGCTTCCGCAAAGAGTACACATTCAAAACGAATAGGAATCAGGATTGGTACAGAGAAGAATTAAGGGGGTCATTTATCAAACTGGTGTAAAGTAGAACTGGCTTAGTTGCCCATAGCAACCAATCAGATTCCTCATTTAATTTTCCAAAGGAGCTGTCCAAAATAAAAGATAGAATCTGATTGGTTTCATTTATGCTACAGATTTCCACTGTATATTTCACTGTTTGCAATGCGTAGGGTTAGATCTTTGGTAAATCCGCACTGAAATCCACCGTGGAATGTCAGCAAAATCTGCAGTAAAATTTCCATGTTGGGCAATCTTCCCCATGTGGCCATGCCATAGCAGCCAGAACTGGTAGTGACACCTGCTGCTGTCTCAAGAAAGGGACCCTGCTTTTCTGTGCTTCTGTAGGAACTCGACTTTATGGATTAAACACACAGCAGTCATTGCATCACCAAAATTTATGATGCAGCGACCAAGCAGGTTCAATCACCAACCACACGGAGACGGTTACAACAGTCTTCCTATCTGCGTGGCATGCCGGTGGACGCCAGGCTGATAGCTAAGGCAAGAAGCTTTCAGGATACAAGCCCCAGACCAGCGTCCCAGATGGAGAAACCAAGAGTCAACAGAGAACACAACAGTCTTCGTCTTATTTCCCTGTGACACAAACTGGCCAAATGTGTCCAGGTTTTTGCCTTCTTCTGGATCACAATTTTTCTCTGCAGGGATTTTGTTTTAATAAATGATTTTGAAATGGATAACCGTGTCTTATGTTTATTTCTCTATGTGATAGGAAGCCCAAATAAAAGTATCCTGCTGTTTTCCCCTATGACCACTTACACTGATGTAAGCTATGACTTTCATTTAGAGTGTCATCTAAGAATTTTCAGGACAGTTGGAGGACTTTGAATTCGGGTTGAGTTTATTCATCCAGAATGGAATTTTCTGACCAGTTAGGTAGAATCGGACCTGCTATAGATAGACGGCCTATCTTGTAGCGTGTATTATATATCTTATTGTGTGAGTTGTATCCCATATTCTTCTGATCCTTCTGTATTTGATAAAGGATGACTTTCGGCTCCGCTGTATCTGGGAGGCTTTGTGGTGATAGGAACATCTATTTTTTGATCCAATTCAATTATGCTAATACCAGATGTTGGGTCAACTGGGCCATTGTGGTATTGTTTAATAAGGTAAGCACCAATCTTCACACAAGCAAATCACTTAATCCCATTGAAATGTATGAAGGTCTAGAGATAAAGTCTCTACTCACAGCATGAGGTGGACAGGCCGTAGGTCTACATAGGAATATGAGTAAATATACATATTAGGGCTCAGGTACACGGTCGTGTTTTATTCTCTGTAAATGGCGGATACTCTAAAAGCCAGATCCCAGCCGAAATCATGGCACCATTTATTTTTTTACTTCTGTAGAAATTTCCAATCCTTGTCCAGAAAACGGACAAGAATAGGACATGTTCTACCGTTCTACAGTTATTGGAGTGACTGTAAACACAGTTGTGTGATCCTCTGAGGTGGAAGCAGGTAGACACTGACCCTGTTTTATCCTTAAAGGGGTTATCCCATGACTAATGTAAAAAAATCTAATCAGACATCATATAGTACATGACAACCTCTTTCTAACAAAGCTAGAACCAGCCCTGCACCTCACATGGATCCAGAGATCTCCCCATTCAATGCTCTGACTAGATTGATATCAAGAAGGCAGCTCAAAGGAAGTGTCTTTTCATGCTGCAGCTAAGGGGGCATGCCCAGTGCTCTCCCTATGCCAGCTCAGGAGCCAGTTGAAGGATGAAACTGAGCATGTGCGGCCATCTCAGGGAGCAGGTCAAAGAAATAAGAAACAAGCATACAGCAGGTGGCGCTACACAGATACATTTTATTGAATAACTCTGTGGCTATGCTAACTTTTTAATTACATATAAATATAAAAGTATTCAGACCCAGGTGCTGGTTTGAAAATTGTAGAATATTTTCTGTGGGACAACCCCTTTATATGCTGTGGGGAGAAAAAATGTTTCCCTATGTAATGGAGATCGCAAATTCGAATAATACATCTGGTATGTCAGTGTCCATGTTGAGGGACTATTTGTGAGGTATTCCGGCTTCGCTAACATTTGATCGCGTTCGCGAACCGTCACGGCCGATGTTCGTCCATCACTGCACCCGGGACCCCCGCCAATCGGCTGTTTGAGAAGGCAGTGGTGCCACAGCTTTCTCTCAGCTTTCCCTAGGCCATGTGACATCACATTCATTGGTCACATGGCCTAGGCGCAGCTCTATACAATGTACAGCGCTCTGATTAGTAAACTGTGAGAAGGTCTGCTGCATTCTCAAACAGCTGATCAGCGAGGGTCCCGGATGTCAGACCACCACTGATCAGATATTGATGACCTATCCAGAGGACAGGACATCAGTATAAAACTCCCAGAAAACCACTATAATGTGTGGAGGCTGACTCAAGGAGGAAGATGTTGAGCCAGACTGGAATTATCAGATATACAACTACATTAAGCATATTAATCCTAACATCTCCTTTTAGAGATGGATTGCGCAAGGCATTCAATCATTAGTTGATATACAGTATGTACTAATTTAGTTATATACCTTTAAAAGGGTATTGCGGAGGAAAAAGTTCAGTTCAGATCAGGTTGGTGGGGGTACTACCGGTGGGACCCCCACCAATCACAAGAACAGGGCCCTGTACCCCCGGCAAGCCCCCTGATGCTCCCCTGAAATGACCTGCGCGGCCGGTCGTACAAGCGCACGGCCGCTCCATTCATTTCTGTGGCTGTTCCGGAGATAGCCAAGCACTGTACTCGCCTATCTCCGGAACTTCCATAGAAATGGATAGAGCAGGATAACTTTCACCTACCGGAATATCCCTTTGAGAGGTTTTAGCCAAAGGCCTCTGATTTGTTAGCATATCTTCAGATTTAAACAGATGAGGGGGCGGAGAGGACCCAGCCGCGCGCACCTCCTCCATCAACTAAGAGACAAGCAGCTGAGGGTTATGCGCTCGTCTGTATGGAGGTATGCAGCACGAGTTATGTGACGCTGGCCACGTCATATGACTCAGCTACTGGGACTATTTAAACAGGCAGCCTGCTGGCCATAGGTCATAAATGCTGGGTTTTGGCTGGACAAATACTGTTACATTAAGGGTCCATTCACAGGTCCGCAAGTGTTTTGCAGTCCGCACTGTGTGCTGTCCGCACCTTTTGCGGCCTTTTGAAAATGAATGGTTCCGCACCTGTTCCACAAAATTGAGGAACGGATGCGGACCCATTTTACGGATGTGTGAATGGACCCTTATGCTGGAACGGGGCTGTGAACGGGGCTTTACACATTGAATCTAATGTGTGTATTCAAACATCACTGGTTTTCCACGGTGGATCCATGGTGACAGCAAGGAAGCATGCCCTATCTTGTTTGTGATTATGGATCCCTCACGCTCATTATAGCCCCTCAACGACCCTAGGGTACCTGCACACGGTACAGATTTGTGTGCAGAAAATTTGCACCAAAACACACTCCTATTCCTAGGAACCTGAGAACCTTCTCCTGTGAGACGGGCGCTCAGGGAGATTAGCAAATTCTGCTTCCAGAAAGCATCAGAGACACAAGACAGCAGAGTGATCAGCGAAATACAGATTAACAGCTTCACGACCACCCATACACTATAAACGTCCTATGGGTGGTTGTTTATCTCTGAATGGACGTTTTAGAACGTCTATTCAGAGATGGCAGCTGCATGCTAATCATGCTGCTGTCGAGCGGGGGGCCCGCTGGCAGTGACAGCAGGGCACCCCAGAGAGAAGGCAGAGAAATTTCCCAGGTGTCCCTGCCTTTTAGGTCGCTGTATACACAGCACTCAACAAGCGCTGGGTATACAGATCAGGAAGCGCTATGCGTTACCTGTCCCAGCCCGGTGGTCATGTGACTGCCGGGGCCAGGAGAGTGCAGGAGATGTCGTCCGGTCTTCCACAGACCTCGATCAGCCCTGCACTGAGGCTGTACAGCACTGTATACTGCTGTACAGCCTCTCTGGGGGGTGTATTTACCCTGTAACTGGGGCTACTATGTCAGCCCCAGTTATAGGAGAAATCAATAGTGAAAAAAAAAATGTGACGTTAAATGTCCCCCAGAGGGCCCCATGGCAAGGATCAAACCAAACCCCCCCCCCCCCCCCCTCTCCACAGGACAGAAGGGTTTATGCCTAAACCCATTTCAATGACCCTGGGGCCATTTTTCCACTGCCTAATTTGCTAAGGCCTCTTTCAGACGGGCGTTGTGGGAAAATGTGCGAATGCGTTGCAGAAACACTCGCGATTTTTCAAAACATTGTAATGCGTTTTGCACTCGCGTGAGAAAAATCGCGCGTGTTTGGTACCCAAACCCGAACTTCTTCACAGAAGTTTGGGCTTGGGAACGGTGTTCTGTAGATTGTATTATTTTACCTTATAACAGGACCTGTGGTGACGTCACTCCGGTCATCACATGATCCATCACCATGGTAAAAGATCATGTGATGGACCATGTGATGACTGTGACGTCACCAAAGGTCCTTGTTGCTACACAGAGCTAAGATCAAGACAGAAGGAGATGCCGGGCTGCGCGAGCAAGTGGCTTAAGGTAAGTTAAATTATTATTATTATTTTTTTAACCCCTCCAGCGCTATTTTACTATGTATTCTGTATTCAGAATGCTATTATTTTCCCTTATAACCATGTTATAAGGGAAAATAAAAATGATCGGGTCTCCATCCCGATCGTCTCCTAGCAACCGTGCGTGAAAATCGCATCGCATCCGCACTTGCTTGCGGATGCTTGCGATTTTCACGCAACCCCATTCACTTCTATGGGGCTTGCGTTGCGTGAAAAACGCACAAAGAGGAGCATGCTGTGATTTTCACTCAACGCACAAGTGATGCATGAAAATCACTGCTCATGTGAACAGCCCCATAGAAATGAATTGGTCAGGATTCAGTGTGGGTGCAATGCGTTCACTTCACGCATTGCACCCGCGCGGAATACTTGCCCGTGTGAAAGGGGCCTAAAAGTTGTTCCTTTAGATCTCATGTACACAACAGTTGTTCGTTGTCCATGTTTCCCTTCAGCAAAAAAAATAGTGCATGTCCTACTTTCTTCACATTTGCAGACAAGGATAGGCATTTATTACAAGGGATCTGTGGAAAAAAACGGATCCTCCAAAAAAAATGGAAGCCGCATCCGTTTTTTTTAGGGGACGCACAATTTGCGGATGCAAAAAACAACTGGCGTGTGCATGAGGCGATAGAGGGTACAGTCCTGACCAAGTTTTCACCCCCAGTAGAAGAGGGGATAATCTCAACTAAGACTGGGCCCCCTCTTGCTCTGGGCCCCATAGCAGTCGCATGGTCTGCCACTATGGTAGTTACGCCCCTGCCCAGAGGTCTTGTATGGCCTTATGGGGGAAGCAAAGTGTAAAAAAAAAAAAAAAAGGGGTTTATAAAAAATAATAAAAATAAAAAGTTTCACATGGGAAAAAATAAATCCCCAATTAAGTAATTAAAATAAATTTTAAAAATAAATAAAATAGACATATTTGGTATTGACGCGTCCGTTACGGCCGGATCTATAAATATATCACATGATCCACCTCGTCCTATAAACACCACAAAAAATAAAAACTGCGTAAAAGAAAGCCATTTTTGTCACCTTACATCACAAAAAGCACAACACCAAGTGATTAAATAGGCATATGTCCCACAAAATGGTATCAATAAACTGTCACCTCATCCCACAAGAAATGAGCCCCTACATAAGAAAATCGCTTAAAAAATTTAAAAACTATAGCTCTCAGAACATGGAGACATTAAAACATAATTTTTTTGTTTCAAAAATGCTATTATTGTGTTAAAGTGAAATAAATAAAAAAAAGTATACATATTAGGTATCGCCGCGTCCGTAACAACCAGCTCTATAAAAATAAAATAAAAAACGGTGCCCAAAAATTTTTTACATTACATCACAAAAATTGCAACACCAAGAGATCAAATAGGCACCTGCCCCCAAAATAGTACATATCAAAATAGTATATATGCCCCCCAAAATAGTACATATCAAAATAGTACATATTAAAAATAATATGGCGTTCAGAAAATGGAGACACAAAAACATACTTTTTTATATCATTGCATCCATAACAACCTACTCTATAAAAATAGCACATGATCTACAGAGGGGAGGATATTGTGTGGGAGTGTCTGAGTGTATTGTACGTGGTTATTGGCTGTTTTTACAAAACCCTGTGGGTGGTAACCTTGTTGGAAGATGTGTATAAAATGCTTGTGTATTAAAATAAAGAGGCTGCTTTATACCTTCATTAAGTTTTGGCTCATGTTTGGGGAATGCGATAACTACACTCTTGGGGATTGCTATATCACAATACTCCCCTGAGTATAAGCTCTTGTAAGAGCTTGTTCATGGTTCCTGCCCTCTGGATGTAGGAGAGGTTCACCCACTGGAAGCTGAAGCCCGGTCTTGGGTCCAGCGTGGGTGGAGGACGGTGAGACCCCAACCAAGCTGCAGCGGTTCGTGGGGTCTGCAGTGCGTACGGTGTCAAGTGGAGTGCTTGGAGTCCTCGGAAAGCACTAGGAGCATCTATCGACGGAGGTACCCGGTCAGGGTGCTAGGAGATCCGTTACAATATGTACCCCAAAATAGTACCAATAAAACTGGCGCCTTATCCCCTAGTTTCCAAAATGGGGTCACTTTTTGGGAGTTTTTACTGTAAGGTGCATCTGGGGGGCTTCAAATGTGACATGGTATCTAAAAACCAGTTCAGCAAAATCTGCCTTCCAAAAACCATATGGCACTCCTCTTCTTCTGCGCCCTGCCGTGTGCCCTTACATCAGTTTACGACCACACGTGGAGGGGTTTCTGTAAACCGCAGAATCATGGTAATAAATATTTTGTTGGGCTGTTAACCCTCGATGCGTTAAATGAAAAAATTGATTAAAATGGAAAAATCTGCCCAAAAAGTGGAATTTAGAAATTTGATCTCAATTTTCCTTTAAAGGGAGTCTGTCACCTCCATATGACCATATGCAGTGCTTACATGGCTCTGTAGCACACCTATACAGGATTGTAATGGTACCTTTGTTCTTTTCTTTAGACTTGCACCAGCAGGAAAAACGAAGTTTAATTCATATGCAAATGAGCACTCGCAAGTGCCCAGGGGCGGCCTTCAGTATGTAGGTGCCCAGGCTTCTCTGCCTTCTTTTCACTTTACTCCTCCCCAGTCTCTTCCTTTGCCCGCCCTCCAAGTCCAGACCTATGGATGAGGCAAGAGACTTGGAGGGCGGGCAAAGGAAGAGGCTGGGGAGGAGTAAAGTGAAAAGTTGGCAGAGCAGCCTGGGCACTTACACACTGAACGCCGCCCCTGGGCATTTGCGACTGCTCATTTGCATATGAATTAAACTTTGTTTTTCCTGCTGCTGCAAGTCTAAAGACAAAGACAAAGGTACCATTACAATCCTGTATAGGTGTGCTACAGAGCCATGTAAGCACTGTATATGGCCATATGGAGGTGACAGACTCCCTTTAATTCTTGTGGAACACCTAAAGGGTTAACAAAGTTTGTAAAATCAGTTTTGAGTAACTTGAGGGGTGCAATTTCTACAATGGGGTAATTTATGGGGGGTTTCTACTATGTAAGCCCCACAAAGTGAATTCAGATCTGAACTGGTCATTAAAAATTGGGTTTTGGAAATTTTCTTAAACATTTTAAGACTTGCTTCTAAAATTCTAAGCCTTCTAACGTCCTAAAAAAATAAAATGACTTTTACAAAATGATGCCAACATAAAGTAGACATATGGGGAATGTTAAGTAATAAATATTTTAATATTAAACATTTAGAAAATTGTGAATTTTTCTAAATTTTTGATAAATTTGGGATTTTTTCATAAATAAAGGTGAAATATATTGACTCAAATTTATGACTATCATGAAGTACAATGTGTCACGATAAAACAATCTCTGAATGGCTTGTATAAATAAAAGTGGTCCAAAGTTATTACCACATAAAATGACACATTTCAGATTTGCAAAATTAGGCCTGGTCAGGAAGGGGGTAAATGGCCCGGTCTGGAAGTTGTTAAGGCCTCATGCACACGGCCGCTGCTGTCCATGGCCGTATTGCAGCCCTCAAACAGCGGGTCAGTAAGGCCGGACTATAGGTTTACCTTAAGGGTAGGCCTTCATGAGGAATTTGGTGCCAGGGGCCTGGTAGAGGTAGGGTTAATGTATGGCGGGAAGCGGAGGGGCGGGTTAGTGTAAGGTGGTAGTTTATTTAAGGGGCGGTAGCTGGGGGGCCATTTTAGAGTCAGGAGAAAAAGCGCCCGCCCACCCTCCCTTGAGTAGGTATGGGGGAGGTAGCAGTGGTAGGGGTTGGGTAGGTGTGGGTTTCTGGTGGGGGTTGCATGTGAGGTATGTCGCGGCAGTCGAGGCGGGGGGAGGTCCTCGGAGCTGGTGGAATGGGTTGCTGCTTGAGAATGAGAGGGCCTCAATGGTGGGGCTGGACTCTCAGGATTGGGCACTCGGTTAATCAGTGAGGGCATCCATCAGTTTGGTGGCTCCGAGCTGGGTGTTTACGGCTGGAGGCAAGGTGGATGGTCCACTGAGTGGTTGTGCTGGATGTATACATGCTGGGGCTTCTAGGACCTCCCTCGGCTGGGGGAATTCATTGTTAAATTATTTGTATTTTTGTTTAATAAATAACGGCTGCTGTGGCCGATTTAAATCCGACTCAAGTCTCTGTGTCTTATTGGTAAGGGGGAAGCGAAAGGGTTAATGAGGGAAGTGTTATGGGGAGGAATGGTTGGTAGGCCCCGGTGGGGTCACCAATAATTCGCTCATGCAATATGCGTGAACCAGCAGTGTGCTCCCCACATGACGGATGCGGACCCATTCATTGAATGGGTCTTGAACTGTCCCGGCCGCCGCACGGACGTTGCTCGTGCATTGGGGACCACAAATTGCGGCCCCCCAATGCACAGAACGGCCACACAACAGCCATGTGCATGAGGCCTAAGGGTGTATTCACACGACGGCGCCATGTTTTGAGGTCCGCAAATTGCAACTGGCGAGGCGGAACGGGCAGCCCATAATAGAAATGCCTATTCTTGTCCGTGATTGCGGACAAGACTAGGACCTGCTTTATATTTTTTGCGGGGCCGTGGACCGGAACAACGGATGTGGACAGCACAAAATTGCTGGACGGATGGGGACTCGTGTCAATGAGCCCTTACAGACACTAATGCAGGGTGAGCGACTACGACTCAGACAACCATCACCACCACCGCTAGGCCAGACAAACCTCAAGTCTGAATCTTACAGAGGACACCTATATCCACAAGTGCCTGCTAGTGCCAACCTATAGTCATCCAACCTGCCACCGTACCTCCTCAACTGGTGCCAGAAATTGCGCTTTGTATTTACTGCTGCTGGATGTATCACAAGTTATATTTTGCACTCAGTTATACATTTACTTCTGGCCTGATTCTTCAAACAACATTTCCACTGCACCAACCCCCAGGGAGCAATGGCCTCAGGGAGTACACCGGGACACATCTCATCAGGGACACTACCACTCCCATCCTCTTCAGGGGATTGCTGCACTGTGGCAGGCCTCCTCAGATCCTTCAGAGGGCCTGAAGCCATAGCAACCAAATGGCTCCCTTTATCTCAGTTGGGGAAAGACTGTTTAGATGCAGAGGTCGCAATTGACCACGGCACCTGAGGAGTTAAATATCCAACTGGAAACTAATTTTCAGCCTAGCGGCGCACATTGAATACGGATGACACACAGAGGGCAAAAAACAGACACAAGGATTGAATACAGATTCTTCACAGGCATCTTCATGGACGAACCATTGACCATCTCGTCACGGATGTTATCACAGACACAAGAATGAGGCCTAAATCTGCACCAAAATCTCCAATGAAAAATGCAACTTTGATGATGTGTATAAGGCCTTTTGCACACAAACGTTGTGCATCCGATCTGTGCATTGGGGACCGCAATTTGCATTCCCCAATGCACGGGCAACGTCTGTGCGGCGTCCGGGACGGATCAACCCCCATTCAACTTGAATGGGTCTGTGATTCGTCTGCACCGCAAAAAAATAGAACAAGTTCTATTTTTTTTGCGGTGCAGAGGCACGCACAGAAACGCCACGGAAGCACTCCGTAGTGCTTCTCTGGGGTTACAATCCGTGCTTCCGTTCCGCATCTCCGTGATTGCGGACCCATTCAAGTGAATAGGTCCCCATCCGTGATGCAGAGTGCACATGAGCCGGTGCCCGTGTATTGCGGACCAGCCGTGTGCAAGAGGCCTAATGTGAAGTGTTGTGATCTCATGTGACATGCTACCCGCCATAGTAGAAAGAAGGGGGAGGATATACAATTGGGTTTCGGGTGTATTGACAGCGGATTCTTTTGTCTGCTGAGTAATAACTACATGGCAGAATGTGGTAAAGCTGTACCTGCACGGCTTGTACCGGAGAAGCTCATGATTTCAATGTGCTTCACATATACATGCTCAGTGGACAAAACTGTACAATCACTGTGGAGATTTGTCCTAATGCAGTTGCAATTTAGTTTCGGGGTAATTTCTGGCCACCAAACCATGCAATTGGGTGGGGCTTCAGGGAGAGACCCCCTGCTGCCGCTGGCAGCTGGATCCCACTGGCATTAGTACCCATTTCAACTCCATCCTCATCCTCTGTACGTGGATACGGTTGAATACAGTGAGACAACAGAGAGCCATCAGCTCCCTGCTCCATCACTCACTCTGCAACCATGTAATATCCAAGGGGAAAAAGACTATTTCAGCCAAAATGTCATGTTTGGATTAAAAAGTAACACTTTATCTGCATACATCATGCATTTGGCATATGTTCACATCTGAATTGTTACTGAATCGATCCACTCCTGAATATCAAAACTGTACCACTGCAATCATGGTATTACTAATCTATACCGTATATGAACAGGATAGAAAAGCAAATAAGAGTTAACACGTAAGCAGACAATCTGACACCTAGTGGTTAATATACGTCTTTACAAGGAAATACTCCTAATCAGTGAATAGAAAGAATGTAGCCCCATGCAATTCACATGACATTGGCTATTAGGGATGAGCGACTCAACTTCGGATGAAACATCCAAAGTCGGTTTGCATAAAACTTTGTTAGAATACAGTACGGTTTGGTACCTTGGAACCGAACCTCGGTTCAGTAAAAGGTTTTTTACAGTAGAAATAAATTTCTGAAGTTATTACCCAAAGTCCCGCGAGACTTCGTGAAGTAATAACTTCGGCTCATAGGAGCCAATACATTCTAATGCTGTACGGAGCTCCTGATTATCATGATTATTATTATTCATTTAAAAAAGTAATTCTGCCACTTTTTATGACTACAGAGCGAAGAAGGAACGGCACTCACTTTCTTGACGATATGAAGAGACTGTCCTGGATAAATATATTTTAATAGTTTGGGCATTTTGGGATGCAGCGGTGCCTAAGATCATTTTTTGTATTGTTTATTTCTTTGCATTGTTACTATGAGGAAGGGGTTGATTAGAATTTGTATATTTTATATACACTACTCACAAAAAGTTAGGGACATTTGGCTTTCGGGTGAAATTTATGGAAAATGTAAAAAGTTCACGCTACAGTGATATTATATCATGAAAGTAGGGCATTTATGTAGAAGCATGCAATGGGGATTTCCTCATCTCAAACTATTTATTGAAACAAAAGCCAACAACAGTGGTAGTGGTGATGGTGCAGAGGCAAAATGACTGGATTAGTGATGTTATTCAAGTAGTATGGACTTGTCACTGTACCATTCACAAAGTGTCAGGCAGTTCTGTATTAACTAAAGTTGAGCAAACCTGCCTTTTGGCAGGTTCTAGTTCGGGGGTTTAAGTGAATTACATAATGGATTCCGTTCTCATGGAATCCATCACATAATTCAATGCCGGCATGCCAAACGGAAAGCTATTCCATTTTGCTTGCCGTCATAATACAAGTGTATGGCCAGCATAACGGAACCCTCGGGCCTGGCCATACAATTGCATTATGCAGCATGCCGGCATTGAATTACGTGATGGATTCCATGACAACGGAATCCATTACGTAATTCACTTAAACCCCAAACTGAAACCTGCCAAAAGGCAGGTTCGCTCAACTCTAGTACTGACTAGACACACCTGCCCACACTGTAACACCACCACCAGCGCGAAAGGCTTATCTGGTGACAACAGTGGCTGAGGTCTTTGATGTCTCCACCATCGTTGGTGGCCATCATTTCTACTCAGCATGAATCGACTTTCATCAGTGAACAACACTGAGGCCTACTGGTCCATCAGCCAACTTAGATGCTCCCTGGCCCATGCAAGACGATGACGCCTGTGCCTAGTAGTCTGGTCAGGTACCCTTCCAGGCCATCTAGCGCGCAGACCACGCTGATGTAAACGGTTTCAAATACCAGTGTTTCTGGGAGAAGGCCTCTCAGATGCTATGGTCGCAATTGACCATGGCATCTGAAGGGTTAAATGTTCATGATGAATGTCATCACAGACTTTTCCTCTAGGTGTCTGCTGTGTAAAGGCCCCTTTAAATTGAACAATTTAACAGGCGATTGTCTGAAGGATTTGCATGCAGCAATACCCACCATAGTGTTGGGAGTAATGATCCCTAATACCATCGCTCATCCCCATTAGGGGCATTGGTAGGGTCTCAAAAGATCCAGCACACATGCCCCAGTGCATGTGTGCCATATTCTCAGATTATCTGCCCTCCACCTGACACACAAGCCCTGTACTAAAAACATATTTTACTTGCTGGATGGACATTTTTACATTCAGTGTTACCAAACATACTGGATAGGGATGAGCGAATCGATTTTGGATGAACCATCCAAAGTCGATTTGCGTAAAAGTTTGTTTCAATGCTGTATGGTACGAGCACTCTGTACAGTATTAGTATGTATTGGCTCCAATGAGCCAAAGTTATTACTTCAAGAAGTCTCGCAAGACTTTGCATAATAACTTCAGAAATTGATTTATACTGTAAAAAAAAAAAACATTTCCCGAACTCTGGTTCGGTTCCAAGGTACCACTTGGAACCAAACCCGAGTTGGGGAAATGTTTTTTACAGTTCAAATTAATTTTTGACGTTATTGCGCGAAGTCTCGCGAGACTTCGCAAAGCCATAACTTCGGCTTATCGGAGCCAATACATTCTAATGTGGTACGAAGCTCCTGCTTCGTACGTTATTAGATTAAAGTTTTATGCAAATCGATGTTTCATCCGAAGTTGATTCGCTCATCCCAAATACTGCACTATACAGCACCACATACCTCTTACATCAGGTGCGTTACAGGTGATGCATCCTCTCATGTAGACTTTTTTTTATTCGTCTTCTCCATTTGGCCCATGACAAAAATTCTTTCAGCTGTGTCTCGTCTCTGCAGAGTTTGCCAAACAGACATCTTAGGTTCCGGGAAGAAGTCACAGTTGCGCATGCACGGCAGCGTGCGCGTTCAGAACAGCGAGCGGCCCGGCCGGGAGAAAAGAAAGAGTCTTCTGGGCAAGCGCGACCATCGGGATTTTGGAGAAGAGCGGTGGTCGTAACCAGGGGAGACCGAGTCACAACAATAAGGTAAGTGGGGATGAATTTTATCCTAATCGGTGGGAATTTGTTAATAAAGTATATTTAGAAAAATGATCACTGTCAAATCATTAACAGATTTAACAGTGATCATTATGATTGGATAACCCCTTTAAGTGTCACATTTGTTTGTATTTGTTATATTCTCTGTTGTTGTATCTGGGCCTGAGACAGAGACTTCCATTCATCCATCTGGGGAGGAATGGGTTGTCTCTGGTGCTATACTTATTCCAGGGCCTAGTTATCCTGCATATGAATATTCCTACCTTCAAGGTCTATTCATATTGATAGGTAGTCAGGGCCCAGATTAGGGTTGTCTAAGAGGTGATCTGTTTCTTCCCTAGTTTCCAGGCCCAGTTACTGTTACCCTTCCCTCCTGTGTTCAGTGTGGAGCCCCCCCCCCCCCCCCCCCACACACACACACACTGATCATGACACCTAGTAGTTAAAGTGTCCCATTATAGTGATCCCACTAGTTATAATGCCCCTATAGTGTCCTATTAGTTAAAATATCCTGTTATAGTGACCCAGTAGTTAAAATGCCCCAATAGTTATAATGCTCCCCTGTAGTGCCCCAGTAGTTTAATTCCTTTCTGTGGTTCGCCCAATATAAAACCCTCCTGTAGGGCGCCAGTAGTAATAAGGTCCTTCTGTGTTACTCCAATAGATATAATGCCCACCTGTAGTGCCCCAGTAGTAATAAGGCCCCCTTGTGATACCCCCTATAGTTATAATGCTCTCCTGTAGTGCACCAGTAGGTATAAAGCCTACAGTACTTATAGTGCCCCCACATAGTGTTCCTAGTAGGTATAATGACCCATTCAGTGCCCCCAGTACTTTCAAAGTCCCCTTGTAGTTATAAACCCCCACCCCCCATGGTGTTCCCAGTAGGTATAATGGCCATTTTAGTTCCAGCAGCATTTACAAAGCCCCCCCTATAGACACACACACAAAAAGAAAATACTCATCTGACTTGCCATCGCCTGAGGCCAGAGTTGCCATCTTCTGGATTCAGGCGGCTTTGTTGAAGTCACCGTACACAATGACGTCATCATGCCACCAGAATAACATTCTGGGCCCTGGACAAAATATTCTGGGGCTCAAGCCCCGAATGTTTTGACCTGGTGATGCCCCTGGTCCCCATACAGAATCAATGTTTGCCAGCAGCAGAGTGTAATTAGATGGCACGATTTGCTGCTGGCAAATGATGATTTAGATGACTGCACAAACAATCATAGTATTTGATGAAGAAGCGTTTCTCTTGTTCATTGGGTAATCAGCAGCACCTTTAGGGCGCCTTCAAATGCGGCAGATTTTGTGTCAGAAAATTTGCGACTGAAAATCAGTTCCATATATTTGAAGGGGGCAGCAAGCACATGAATTTCTGCAAGCTCCATTAGGCTACTTTCAAATTAGCGGCAGCCTTCTCCTGCAGGCTGTTCTGACGGGTGAACAGCCTGCTGTATCGATGCTGCCGCTAGTGCACGCGTGCCGTTGGCAGTCCACTCCGGCCCTATAAACTATAATGTGGGCGGGCCGGCAGCACGGCAAACATGCAGAGAGGCGGCCGGAATAAAACTACAGCCTCAAAATCTGCCGCGTGCTAACGACTACACCTACGAACACTTGTTAGCGATTATCTGGCCAAATCTTAGCCTGTGTAAAAGGGCCTTAAACCAGCAGAAACCCAGCAGCTATGGCACCTGCTCATGAGCAGTCATGACCTTTTGGGTACCTGCACATGGTACAGATTTGTAATCTACACCAAAATCGCACAAAAAAAGACATATAAATCCACACTATTTATCAAGTTTTTTGGGCGTTTTTTATGTGATTTTTTTGTAAAGATTTGATTTGGTTTTGTCACGGATCCCACCCTTTCATTGAAAAGCATGAAAGCTGCACAAAAAATACAACAATTGACATGCTACAGATTTCAAAATCCGCACAGCAGGTCAATTTCCGCACCTAAAATAAAAAGCAAAGTATACATGATTTGTCTAATCTCATACACTTTACTGGTTATGTATTATGCTGTGTTTTTTCCTGCACAAAATCCACATGGAAAATCAATGTGCAATCCGCACCATGTACAGCCATCCTGAAAGGGATTCTGTCGCACCATTTTCATCAACAGCACTGAGCCACTGCTGAAAATCGGCTTCCAAGTGCCCAGCTGGGCACTTAAAGGGGTTGTCCCTCTAAAAATATTCTACGGTTTTCAAACCAGCCCCTGGATCTGAATACTTTTGCATGTAACAAAAAAATTTGCATAGCAACTGAGTTATAAAAAAAAAAGGATCTGTACAGCGCCACCTGCTGTTTTTTCTTTCTTATTTCTTTGTCCAGCTCAATGAGATGGCCGCACATGCTCGGTTTCATCCTTCAGCTGTCTCCTGAGCTGTGATAGGGAGAGCATGGACACGTGCCTTTACCTCCAAGAGATAATACACTCCCCTTGAGCTGTCAGCTTGATATAAATGTAGCAGAGCAATGAATGTGGAGATCACTGGATCCACGTGAGGTACACGGCTGTTTCTAACTTTGTTGGAAAGTTGTCATGTACTATATGATGCCTGATTTTCATGTTTTACATTGGTCATGGGAAACCCCTTTAAGAACTGTTCTGCAGCAAAATAAAAGTGTTTTTCCTTGACATGGAATACAGAAACAAAGTGCACATGCAGCCAGCCAGTATCGCAGGGGCAACACGTGAGGTGCATGGTGGGCCGATGAGGGGCCAAACAATAACAACACAGTTCATCAGTTTACTCACAGTTAGCAGAAAGCCTCCCTGGGCTGGCAGCACAGTGTTGAGGTGGACAGCACGAAATCCTCCGGGGCACGCTCTGTGGCAGGGAAGCATCAGCCAAGATGGAGGTTTAGGTGCCCTTGATGTCAGGGGTGCTTGTTGCGTCTGAGTCCCTTGATGGTATTTGTCGTGACACCAGTAACGTTAATGGTGGTACAACCAATGGTAAGAATAAAGTAGACAGTGGTAGGATACAACTCACAACTTTTACTGATGTTGGTTCCAGTTGCAGCATGTACATCAAATAGAATACAGTCCTTTGTAACTTAAAGGAATCCTGCTGATCCACTGTTAATAGGTTTGGCTGGGTTTAGCTTAGCTTGAAGGTTCTGTATCAGTGTAATTTGGTGAGGTTGCTGGTGGCTATAGTATCCTTCACCTGGATACCAAAAGGTCTTTTATGCCTGGTTGGTGGCTTTTATCCTTTGAATTTGTAAGTCCTTTCTTGTGTCCCTTTCTGGACTAGACTAACTGAGCAGAAGTTCTAGATCTGCACTCTCTCAAAACTAACAACCAACTGTACTTTCACTATCCTCCTCCCACTAGGCCTGACCTAAGTATTTATATGACCTAAGTACTATCCCCATCTAATGGTGGGATGTATAAATTACACTAGACCAGCCTATGAACAGGGATACAACAGGTGTTGCAGTACAAAAATGACATGCAATATGATAATGCAGTTTTAAAGCTATTTTGCAGTTCCCACAGTGTGGGACGCTGCACACACAGGTATTTTTGGAATGTGTTTGCAATCTTCTGTGGGGCAATGCTGTTAGTTATATAGGTGAAAATGACTTGACAGAATCCCTTTAACCACTTATGGACCACAGGTTTATACCCCCCTAGTGACCAGGCCCTTTTTTACAAATCGGCACTTCACAACTTTAACGGTTTATTCCTCGGTCATGCAACTTGGCACCCAAATGAATTTTACCTCCTTTTCTTCTCTCACAAATACAGCTTTCTTTTGGTGGTATTTGATTGCTGCTGAGAATTTTCGTTTTTCGGATATTAATCCAAAAAGACCGCAATTTTCTCAAAAAAGTGTATTTTTAACTTTTTCTGGTAAAATTGTTCAAATATAATTACATTTCTATACAAGTTTGTGTCAGAATTTATTGTGCTACATGTCTTTGCTAAAAAAAATCCAATAAGTATATATTTATTGGTTTGCGCAAATGTTATAGTGTTTACAAACTATGGTACAAAAATGTGAATTTCCGCATTTTGAAGCAGCTCTGACTTTCTGAGCACCTGTCATGTTTCTTGAGGTGCTAGAATGCCAGGATAGTATAAATACCCCCCAAATGACCCCATTTTAGAAAGAAGACACCCCAAAGTATTCGCGGAGGGGCATGGTGAGTTAATGTATAATTAATTTTTTTTTCACAAGTTAGCGGAAAATGACACTTTCTGAGGAAAAAAAATAATAATAAAGTTTCCATTTCTGCTAACTTCTGGCAAAAAAAAATAAAAAAATCTCCCCCGGACTCACTATGCCCCTCAGTGATTAACTTGGGGTGTCTACTTTCCGAAATGGGGTCACTTGTAGGGTATTTTTACTGCCCTGGCATTTTAGGGGCCCTAAAGTGTGAGAAGTAGTTTGGAATTCAAATGTGTAAAAATGCACTGTGAAATCCTAAAGGTACTCATTGGAATTTGGGCCCCTTTGCACACCTAGGCTGCAAAAAAGTGTCACACATGTGGTATCGCCGTACTCAGAAGAAGTAGGGCAATGTGTTTTGGGGTGTATTTTTACATATACCCATACTGTGTGTGAGAAATTTCTCTGTAAATGACAACTTTTTCCATTTTTTTTTTTATACAAAGTTGTCAATTTACAGAGATATTTCTCTTTCCCAGCATGGGTATATGTAAAAATACACCCCAAACTACATTGCCCTACTTCTCCTGTGTATGGTGATACCACATGAGTGACACTTTTTTGCAGCCAAGATGCGCAAAGGGTCTCAAATTCAAATGAGTACCTTTAGAATTTCACAGGGAATTTTTATGCATTTGGATTCCAAACTACTTCTCACGCTTTAGGGCCCATAAAATGCCAGGGCAGTATAAATACCCCACAAGTGACCCCATTTTGGAAAGAAGACACCCCAAGATATTCCATGAGGGGCATGGCAAGTTCATAGAAGATTTTATTTTTTTGCACAAGTTAGTGGATTATTTTATTTTTTTTCTCACAAAGTCTCCCTTTCCGCTAACTTGTGACAAAAAGTTCAATCTTTCATGGACTCAATATGCCCCTCAGCGAATAGCTTGGGGTGCCTTCTTTCCCAAATGGGGTCATTTGTGGGGTGTTTGTACTGCCCTGGCATTTGAGGGTCTCCACAATCATTACATGTATGTCCAGCATTAGCAGTTTCTGCTATTCTCCTTATATTGAGCATACGGGTAATGAGATTTTCTTTTCCGGTCAGCCTCTAGGCTGAAAGAAAAAATGAACGGCACAGATTTCTTCATTCGCATAGATCAATGTGGGTGAAAAAATCTCTGCCAAAAAAAAAGAGGGGAAAGGCGAAAAAAAGAGGAGCTCCGCCCAACATCCAAACCCACTTCAGCTCGTATGCCCTGGCAAACCCGATTTCTCCATTCACATCAATCGATGTGGATGAATAAATCATTGCCAGAATTATTATTATTTTTTTTATACAAAGTGTTTGCCAAAGCATATGAACACCGCCCCTCAGCTCATAAGCCTCGGCAAACGTAGCTTTTTTACTGCAGAGGAGAAATCTCGTCTTGCAGCACCGTATACACCGACTTAGTGTAATCAAGGCATGCTCAACCTGCAGCCCTCCAGCTGTTGCAAAACTACAACTCCCAGCATGCCCGAACAGCCTACAGCTAACAGCCTACAGCAGGGCATTGTGGGAGTTGTAGCCTACAGCTGGAGGGCCGCAGGTTGAGCATGCCTGGTGTAATCTGACAGCAGTGCAATGCTTCTGTCAGAATGCACATCAGTGATGCAGCTGGTTGATCGCTTGGTCCACCTAGAAGCTAAAAATAAAAGCAGGCTGGCAACGCAATTAATTTATTAGCATCAACTTTTATAAACTTTATATAACATTTGAAACAGAACATTAACTTTTTTGCTTACCTGTGATTTTTTTACTTTTTTTTTAACCTTAAGAGGATAAACCTCTCCATCCCCATGGGACAATGTGCAAAGCGCAAATCGCCCAGAGATGTGGCGAAGTACATTATGCACTTTGTCCCAGGTGAAAGGAGAGGTGTGTAGCAGCTCTGTGTGAAAGGGCCCTAAGACCCCTGTGTGCCTGTCCTGTGTCACGCGATCCCTACACTAATAGTGTACCTGTGTGTGGCACTTGCGGAAACACTCCCCTATGCATAGGGCAGGCTGGTCAGGACAGTCAGGACAAAAAACTGTGGTGTCACACCTTATTCCAGCCCTGCTACAGACACAACATCTTTTTCTTGGGGAACGGTGAGTTGGGGTACCAGGATAGACACTCGGGAAGTGTCTGTCATGTAGCTGGCTAACTACATCAGGGACTTGGGGCAAGGACCCTCCTGGATACAGGAGTTCCGAAATGATCTCTTTCTGGAATTTTAGGAAGGATCCCATTCTCCCAGCCTTACTGTAGAGAACAAAACTATTATACACAGCCAATTGAATTAAAGGGAACCGGTCACCAGTTTTATGGTGTCCTAACTAAGGGCAACATAAATAAGTGACTGATTCTCTTAGCAAAATGTTGGGTCACTTTCTTTAATTGACCCAGTCAATCTGCCAACATCTTGTATTGAAAAGCTCCAGCTGATAATGATGAGTCATGAATATTCATGAGCTCCTGACTCTCCCCGCCCACCTGCTGCTGATTGACAGTTATTTTCCATATGAATCAGCAGCAGGTGGGCAGGGGAGTGGCTATAGCTCTGAATTAAATATACGCTGGACTCAATGGCATCATGATGGACTCGAATCAGCTCATCAGCATGCAGCATGCGGCATCTTTGTGTGTATATTATGAGGTAACCATCTGTCACACCAGTAAGTGAATACATCTAAGTTACTTTTTAGTAGTTAATGATTGTATATAATTAGTTAGATTATAATCAAATATCCACATGACAGGTTCCCTTTAAATAAACAGACACCTTCTTATACCAGCGTCTGGTGCGGCGGAACACTAAATAGGGAGCCAACATCTGGTCATTGAAGTCCACCCCTCCAATGTGAAGGTTATAGTCGTGGACAGAGAGGGGTTTCTCAATGACTCCAGTTGCCCTTTTAATTTGTACTGTCGTGTCTGCGTGAATGGTGGACAGAAGGTAAATGTCCCTCTTGTCCCTCCACTTCAACGCAAGCAGTTCTTGGTCACACAATGCAGCCCTCTCCCCCCGTTGGGGAAAGCCCCGGCGACTAGTTCGCGCGGTGCCACAGCATTGAATTCCGACTATATGTAAGTGCTATAAGAGGGCCACGCTTGTGTAAAAATTGTCCACCTATAAGTGGTACCCCTTGTGGAGTAAGGGTGACACCAAGTCCCAGACAATCTTGCACTGCTCCCCAGGTAGTCAGGGCATCCGACTGGCTCCAGTTTTGAGTCTTTCCCCTTATAGACCCTAAAACGATATTTATAGCCTGTGGCCCTTTCACAGAGCTTATACAGTTTGACCCCATACCGGGCGCGCTTGCTGGAGATGTACTGTTTGATGCCAAGGCGCCCGGTAAAATGTACAAGGTACTAGTCTATGCAGAAATTCTGATTGGGGGTATACACATCTGCAAACCTGGATGACAAATGGTCTATGAGGGGCCGAATTTTGCGGAGCCGGTCATAAGCAGGGTGGCCTCTTGGATGACAGGTTTTATTTTCAGTGAAATGCATAAAGCGCATGATGACCTCAAAACGTGCCCTGGACATAGCAGCAGAGAACATGGGCATCTAATGTATTGGGTCTTTAGACCAATAGGACCGCAATACATTTTTTTTTGTTAGACCCATGCTGAGGATAAGGCCCAAAAATATTTTAAATTCGGAAACTGTGACTGGTTTCCACCAGGCTGGGCATAGAAGCTTTCCGGATTGGCGGTTATATACTGTGTGGCGTACCGGTTGGTTTCTGCCACAACAAAGTCATAGAGATCCGCAGTGAAGAAAAGCTCAAAAAACTCAAGGGCTGATCCAAAATGAGCTGTCTCCATGCGAACTCCAGACTGGGCGGTGAAAGGGGGCAATACGGGTGCTGAAGCAGGGGATTGCCAATTTGGGTTTGCCAGCACCTCTGGGAGACTAAGGGCTCTACGGGCCTGTGAACGTGGTGGCTGCGACGGGGGAGTTACTGCACATGCCACCGTACCAGCTTGAACTGCCCTTCTGGTGCTCGCCACTTCACCAGGGAATACGGCAGTGCTGGTAGAAGGTCCAGGATGTGCTGCGCTGCTGGGTATGCAGAACACTGACATGGGGTCGGGTACGCCTGACTGTAGCAGGGACCTCAACCTCGTCATCTTCACTAGCGGTTAGAGTGCCACTGCTGTCTACAGGTTCACATTCTGAACCACTGGATTCAGCAGGTGAGGCGTCCCCATCGCTTTCATCCATCAGGGCGAGAATCCTGTAGGCCTCTTCAGCGGAATACCCCTTTTTTGACATTTTGGGGTGTGGCACCTGGGGGGTTAATTGTGCGGATCACAGCCCCCTGTAAGAGATCGGGTGCTGGGGCAGTCATGTACACAGTTCGTAGTATATTCTAACTTGAATCGTCCCCGTCACCATGGGAACGTCTCTGTGTTAGAATATACTGTCGGATCTGAGTTTTCATGAATCTGTCTGTATGAAAGTAGCCTACGGACACGGATCACTGACGCGGATGACAATCTTGTGTGCATCCGTGTTTTTTCACAGACCCATTGACTTGAATGGGTCCGTGAACCGTTGTCCGTCAAAAAAATAGGACAGGTCTTATTTTTGGGATGGAGAGGAAACATGGATCACGGATGCGGATGAACAACGGTGCATTTTCCGAGTTTTCAACAGACCCATTGAAAGTCAATGGGTCCACAGAAAATCACGGAAAACGGAACAACGGACACGGATGCACACAACGGTCGTGTGCATGAGGCCTTATATAGTTAATTAGCTGCCCTCCAGTCGTCAAGCATGAATAATACAATACATAGATAGATAGTATATCCAAAGAATAGGCAGCACTCCAAAATGTGGTAAAAGGTACAATGTGGTAAAGGTAAAAACAACACTGTACATCATCAAAAGAACACCATGCCCACAATGAAGCATGGTGGTGGCCAGGGGAGCACCCAGGAATTTTGTCTAGGGGGGGTCCGAAAGGCAAAAAAATGTGGCATGTGTAGTGTGCTGTGCTAATTCATTTTTTCAAAGCCCCCTTTATATATAAAACTGCAGGTACGGGGGTGTAGCGTGTTGCGCTGATTCTTTTACTTGGCGATTCCAAAAGCTCTGCAGGAAAAGAACAATGCGGTGCGCGAAGCAAATTTTGGCCACGCCCATTATTAAAAGCCCCTCCTACATATAATAGGCCACTCCCAACAAACACTGTACAGCTCACATTCTATAGTTGCGGCCTGTCTCTACACATCATACGGAGAGGGGAGGGGTGTGTCCTGGCTGCACTGCCTGCTTCACATCATACAATAGACAGCAGGCTGCAGCCAGGAAGCTCCTCCGCTCTCCTCCCTCCCCCGATCCTGTTCAAGGCCTGTGGTTCCCCCCACCATCTGCCTGCTGCCCCCTTTGGCTGTCCTCACCCAGCTCTGAATCCTCCTTCTGCAAATGGCAGGGGAGGAGCCGGAGCATCTCCTCTCCTACATAGCGCCCCCTACCTCTTACATCCAGTGATATCACCTTTGTTGTAGACGTTCTCTTTCCTCATCTTCTCCATTCAGACCAGACCGCCATGATGATTTTTCAGCCATCTCCCATCTCTGCAGAGATTAACAAACAGACATTAGTTTCCCACATTTCCATCATCTTCACATCTTCTGAACCCCCTTTCCTGCCACCCCCAATACTGTGCCCGCTGTGCCCCCAATGCTATACTGCTGAAACATTCCCCCTGGAAATACTACTACCACACAGATAGTGCCCCAATACTGTGCCCGCTGTGCCCCCAATACTATACTGCAGAAAGTCCCCCTGGAAATACTGCTACCACACAGATAGTGCCCCCTTCAACAATTATTGGCACACAGTGCTCTAAAAAAATAACTGCGCCCAGACACTAATAGTATAAAGATAATGTCCCCCAAAAATGATTGTACCCCCGCTTAGTACCCGCTGTTGAGCTAATGTCCCCATAATGTATGCCAGTATAAATACCCCTATATAGTGCCCCAGTAAATGCCCTCATAGTGCTCCTCTCCCCTTCCCCATAGTGTCGCCCATAATATGCCAGTAAAAAATGCCCCTTCTAAGTGCCACCATATGCCCCAATAGTGCTCCTTTCCCCAATAGTGCCTACCATAATGTGTCAGTAAAAAAATGCCCCCTTAGTGCCACCAGATGCAATAATGCCCCCATAATGTAGCAATAAGAATAAAGGACCCTTTAGAGACCCCACTTCCCCTTAGTGCCCCCAAATAATGTCCCTATAGTGCCACCAGATGCCCCATAGTGCCATTCTCCCCTATAGTGCCCCCCATAATGTGTAAAAAAAAAAAAGCCCCTTTAGAGCCCCCATAGTGCTCCTCTCCCCCATGGTGCCCCCCAAATAATGCCCCCATAGTGCCGTTCTCCTCTTTAGTGCCCCCATAGTGCAGTTCTCCCCTTTACTGCCCCCCATAGTGCCGTTCTCCCCCTTTACTGCCCCCCATAGTGCCGTTCTCCCCTTTAGTGCCCCCATAGTGCCGTTCTCCCCTTTAGTGCCCCCATAGTGCCGTTCTCCCCTTTAGTGCCCCCATAGTGCCGTTCTTCCCTTTACTGCCCCCCATAGTGCCGTTCTCCCCTTTACTGCCCCCCATAGTGCCGTTCTCCCCTTTAGTGCCCCCATAGTGCCATTCTTCCCTTTACTGCCCCCCATAGTACCGTTCTCCCTTTTAGTGCCCCCATAGTGCCGTTCTCCCCTTTAGTTAGTGAGAACAATTTGGAGTCAGTTTGGGTTACCTTGCAGCTTGATAATCATAAGGTAACTCGTGTAGGTGTGATATATAGACCACCTAGCCAAGTCAAAGAATTAGATGATCTACTAGTTGAGGAAATACAGACGTGGACAAAATTGTTGGTACCCTTTGGTCAATGAAAGAAAAAGTCACAATGGTCACAGAAATAACTTTAATCTGACAAAAGTAATAATAAATTAAAATTCTATAAATGTTAACCAATGAAAGTCAGACATTGTTTTTCAACCATGCTTCAACAGAATTATGTAAAAAAATAAACTCATGAAACAGGCATGGACAAAAATGATGGTACCCCTAACTTAATATTTTGTTGCGCAACCTTTTGAGGCAATCACTGCAATCAAACGCTTCCTGTAACTGTCAATGAGACATCTGCACCTCTCAGCAGGTATTTTGGCCCACTCCTCATGAGCAAACTGCTCCAGTTGTGTCCGGTTTGAAGGGTGCCTTTTCCAGACTGCATGTTTCAGCTCCTTCCAAAGATGCTCAATAGGATTGAGGTCAGGGCTCATAGAAGGCCACTTTAGAATAGTCCAATTTTTTCCTCTTAGCCATTCTTGGGTGTTTTTAGCGGTGTGTTTTGGGTCATTGTCCTGTTGCAAGACCCATGACCTGCGACTGAGACCAAGCTTTCTGACACTGGCTAGTACATTTCTCTCTAGAATTCCTTGATAGTCTTGAGATTTCATTGTACCCTGCACAGATTCAAGACACCCTGTGCCAGACGCAGCAAAGCAGCCCCAGAACATAACAGAGCCTCCTCCATGTTTCACAGTAGGGACAGTGTTCTTTTCTTGATATGCTTCATTTTTTCGTCTGTGAACATACAGCTGATGTGCCTTGGCAAAAACTTCGATTTTTGTCTCATCTGTCCACAGGACATTCTCCCAGAAGCTTTGTGGCTTGTCAACATGTAGTTTGGCATATTCCAGTCTTGCTTTTTTATGATTCGTTTTCAACAATGGTGTCCTCCTTGGTCGTCTCCCATGTAGTCCACTTTGGCTCAAACAACGACGGATGGTGCGATCTGACACTGATGTTCCTTGAGCATGAAGTTCACCTTGAATCTCTTTAGAAGTCTTTCTAGGCTCTTTTGTTACCATTCGGATTATCCGTCTCTTAGATTTGTCATCAATTTTCCTCCTGCGGCCACGTCCAGGGAGGTTGGCTACAGTCCCATGGATCTTAAACTTATGAATAATATGTGCAACTGTACTCACAGGAACATCTAGTTGCTTGGAGATGGTCTTATAGCCTTTACCTTTAACATGCTTGTCTATAATTTTCTTTCTGATCTCTTGAGACAGCTCTTTCCTTTGCTTCCTCTGGTCCATGTCGAGTGTGGTACACACCATATCACCAAACAACACAGTGATTACCTGGAGCCATATATATAGGCCCAATGGCTGATTACAAGGTTGTAGACACCTGTGATGCTAATTAGTGGACACACCTTGAATTAACATGTCCCTTTGGTCACATTATGTTCTGTGTTTTCTAGGGGTACCATCATTTTTGTCCATGCCTGTTTCATGAGTTTATTTTTTTACATAATTCTGTTGAAGCATGGTTGAAAAACAATGTCTGACTTTCATTGGTTAACATTTATAGAATTTTAATTTATTATTACTTTTGTCAGATTAAAGTTATTTCTGTGACCATTGTGACTTTTTCTTTCATTGACCAAAGGGTACCAACAATTTTGTCCACGTCTGTAGCTAAAATGACATTGAAGGGGGAAGTTATCATTATGGGAGACTTCAATCTTCCTGATGTAAACTGGAAAACCAAAATAGCTAGTTCTGCCAGGAGTACAGATATTTTAAATTCCCTACTGGGATTATCTCTACAGCAAGTAGTGGAGGAGCCAACCCGGAAGGAGGCCGTTTTAGATTTAGTATTCACAAATGGGGATTTGGTATCTGATATTACTGTAGGGGAAAGCTTGGGATCTAGTGATCACCAGTCAGTGTGGTTTACTATAAGTACAGTGACTGAGTCACACCACACAAAAACAAAAGTTTTAGATTTTAGAAAAACTGACTTTTCTAAAATTAGATTAGTGGTACACGAGTCCCTATCAGACTGGAACAGTTTCATTGGAGTCCAGGAGAAATGGGACTACTTAAAAGTGGCACTATTGAAGGCAACAGAAAATTGCATTAGGCTTGTCAGTAAAAGCAAAAAAAGGAAGAGACCACTGTGGTGGCAGCAGAAGTGGTCAAAATTATTAAAAAACAAAAAGATAGCATTTAGGAATTATAAAAAAATAAATAAAAATGAGGATGACAGACAAATTTATAAGATTAGGCAGAGAGAGGCCAAGCAAGTTCTAAGAGCTTCTAAAGCACAGGCAGAAGAGAAATTAGCTCAGTCAGGGAAAAAAGGCGATAAGGCATTCTTCAGATACATAAATGAAAAAAAGGAAACTAAAACAAGGAATTACCAAATTAAAAACTAAAGGAAGGTATATGGAAGAAGATAAAGAACTAGCTGACTGCCTCAATAAATACTTCTGTTCAGTTTTTACAAAGGAAAATGAAGGAGAAGGACCTCAGTTAGGAAAGAAGACTAATTAATCTTTTGACGCATGTGTCTTTATAGAGGAAGAGGTTCTAAGTGAACTGTCTAAAATTAATACAAATAAGTCAGAGGGGCCCAAAGCTATTAAAAGAGCTCAGCGGTGAACTAGCAAAACCATTAACAGATTTATTTAACCAATCACTGGCAACAGGAGTCATCCCAGAAGATTGGAAATTAGCAAATGTTGTGCCCATTCACAAGAAAGGTAGTAGGGAGGAATCGGGCAACTATAGGCCAGTAAGCCTGACATTAGTGTTGAGCGCGAATATTCGAATTGCGAATTTTTTTCTCGAATATCGCAATTTCGAGATTTCGCGAATATTTAGAATATCGTTCTATATATTCGCGAATTCGAATATTCTTTTTTTTTTATTATTATATTTTTTTCTTTCCCACTTCTCTAAAGTTGTTCTTACCTGTCCTTTGGATTCCTGGCTTCCTGGCTGCTCCAGTCAGTGGCGTTTTCAACTTACTGCTATATTCCATATTAGCTAAATTACAATCTAATCTATATGTGTATTTTACGAAATTTCGCAAATTGCGATGCGAATAATATAACACGAAATAATCGCATGAAGATTTCAATTTAGCACTGCTATATTCCATATTCTAGCCTAATATGGAATATAGCTGGGCTAAGTTAGCACTGCTATATTCCATACTAGGCTAGAATATGGAATATAGCAGTGCTAAGTTTAAATCTTCATGCGATTATTTTGTGTTATATTACTCGCATCTCAATTTCGACTTTTGCAAATGTTCTTAATATTGCTCTAACTTCGTCTTTTAGAATATTACGAATATTCTAAAAGACGAAGTTAGAGCAATATTACGAAATTTTGTAAAATACACATATAGATTGTAATTTAGCTAATATAGTGCTATAATCCCTTTTTTTGCCTCTAAATTTTTTTTGCCTCTTCTGAACTTAAGTTTTGTAAAATATGTACACTGTTAAAAAATATTACTATATCAGTATATTAGCTTAAATACAATCTATGTGTATTTTACGAAATTTCGTAATATTGCTCTAACTTCGTCTTTTAGAAATTTCGTAATATTGCTCTAACTTCGTCTTTTAGAATATTCGTAATATTCTAAAAGACGAACTTAGAGCAATATTAAGAACATTTGCAAAAGCCGAAATTGCGATGCGAGTAATATAATACGAAATAATCGCATGAAGATTTCAACTTAGCACTGCTATATTCCATATTCTAGCCTAGTATGGAATATAGCAGTGCTAACTTAGCACAGCTATATTCCATATTAGGCTAGAATATGGAATATAGCAGTGCTAAGTTGAAATCTTCATGCGATTATTTCGTATTATATAACTCGCATCGCAATTTCGGCTTTTGCAAATGTTCTTAATATTGCTCTAACTTCGTCTTTTAGAATATTACGAATATTCTAAAAGACGAAGTTAGAGCAATATTACGAAATTTCGTAAAATACACATAGATTGTATTTAAGCTAATATACTGCTATAGTAATATTTTTTAATATGTGTACATATTTTACAAAACTTAAGTTCAGAAGAGGCAAAAAAAATTTAGAGGCAAAAAAAGAGATTATAGCACTATATTAGCTAAATTACAATCTATATGTGTATTTTACGAAATTTCGTAATATTGCTCTAACTTCGTCTTTTAAAATATTTGTAATATTCTAAGAGACGAATTTAGAGCAAATCACGAAATTTCGTAAAATACACATATTAGCCTAGCCATAGTCAATTAGCATAGGAACTGTTGCCTTATACTATCAAGATAAATAATCGCAATACGCGAAAAAAAAAAAAATCGTATATTATTCGCGATAATTGGAATAATTACGAATATTCGATTTCGACGAATATAACACGAATATTCATTCGAATATTCGCGAAATATCGCGAAATCGAATATGGCACCTCCCGCTCATCACTACCTGACATCAATAGTGGGGAAATTAATGGAAACCATACTTAAGGAAAGGATTGTGGACCATCTAAAATCCCATGGATTGAAAGATGAAAAACAGCATGGGTTTACTTCAGGGAGATCATGTCAAACTAATCTTATTGATTTTTTTGATTGGGTGACTAAAATAATAGATGGAGGAGGTGCAGTAGACATCGCTTATCTAGACTTTAGTAAGGCTTTTGATACTGTCCCACATAGAAGGCTTATCAATAAAGTGCAGTCATTGGGCTTGGACTCCCATATTGTTGAATGGATTAGGCAGTGGCTGAGGGACAGACAACAGAGGGTTGTAGTCAATGGAGTATATTCAGACCAAGGTCTTGTTACCAGTGGGGTACCTCAGGGATCTGTTCTGGGACCCATATTGTTTAATATCTTTATCAGCGAAATTGCAGAAGGCCTCAATGGTAAGGTGTGTCTTTTTGCTGATGATACAAAGATTTGTAACAGGGTTGATGTTCCTGGAGGGATACACCAAATGGAAAAGGACTTAGGAAAACTAGAGGAATGGTCAAAAATCTGGCAACTAAAATTTAATGTTGATAAGTGCAAGATAATGCACCTGGGACGTAAAAACCCAAGAGCAGAATATAAAATCAGTGATACAGTCCTAACCTCAGTATCTGAGGAAAGGGATTTAGGGATCATTATTTCAGAAGACTTAAAGGTAGGCAGACAATGTCACAGAGCAGCAGGAAATGCTAGCAGAATGTTTGGGTGTATAGCAAGAGGAATTACCAGTAGAAAGAGGGAGGTGCTCATGCCGCTCTACAGAGCACTAGTGAGACCTCATTTGGAGTATTGTGCGCAGTACTGGAGACCATATCTCCAGAAGGATATTGATACTTTGGAGAGAGTTCAGAGAAGAGCTACTAAACTGGTACATGGATTGCAGGATAAAACTTACCAGGAAAGATTAAAGGAACTTAACATGTATAGCTTGGAAGAAAGACGAGACAGAGGGGATATGATAGAAACTTTTAAATACATAAAGGGAATCAACAAGGTAAAAGAGGAAAGAATATTTAAAAGAAGAAAAACTGCTACAAGAGGACATAGTTTTAAATTAGAGGGGCAAAGGTTTAAAAGTAATATCAGGAAGTATTACTTTACTGAGAGAGTAGTGGATGCATGGAATAGCCTTCCTGCAGAAGTGGCAGCTGCAAATACAGTGAAGGAGTTTAAGCATGCATGGGATAGGCATAAGGCCATCCTTCATATAAGATAGGGCCAGGGGCTATTCATAGTATTCAGTATATTGGGCAGACAAGATGGGCCAAATGGTTCTTATCTGCCGACACATTCTATGTTTCTATGTTTCTAGTGCCCCCATAGTGCCGTTCTCCCCTTTACTGCCCCCCATAGTGCCGTTCTCCCCTTTAGTGCCCCCATAGTGCCGTTCTTCCCTTTACTGCCCCCATAGTGCCGTTCTTCCCTTTACTGCCCCCCATAGTGCCGTTCTCCCCTTTACTGCCCCCATAGTACCGTTCTCCCCTTTACTGCCCCCCATAGTGCCGTTCTCCCCTTTAGTGCCCCCATAGTGCCGTTCTTCCCTTTACTGCCCCCCCATAGTGCCGTTCTTCCCTTTACTGCCCCCCCATAGTGCCGTTCTCCCCTTTAGTGCCCCCATAGTGCCGTTCTTCCCTTTACTGCCCCCCATAGTGCCGTTCTCCCCTTTACTGCCCCCATAGTGCCGTTCTCCCCTTTACTGCCCCCATAGTGCCGTTCTCCCCTTTACTGCCCCCCATAGTGCCGTTCTCCCCTTTAGTGCCCCCATAGTGCCGTTCTCCCCTTTACTGCCCCCCATAGTGCCGTTCTCCCCTTTAGTGCCCCCATAGTGCCGTTCTTCCCTTTACTGCCCCCATAGTGCCGTTCTTCCCTTTACTGCCCCCCATAGTGCCGTTCTTCCCTTTACTGCCCCCCATAGTGCCGTTCTCCCCTTTACTGCCCCCCATAGTGCAGTTCTCCCCTTTAGTGCCCCCCATAGTGCAGTTCTCCCCTTTAGTGCCCCTATAGTGCAGTTCTCCCCTTTAGTGCCCCCATAGTGCAATTCTCCCCTTTAGTGCCCCCATAGTGCAGTTCTCCCCTTTAGTTCCCCCATAGTGCAGTTCTCCCCTTTTTTAGTGCCCCCATAGTGCAGTTCTCCCCTTTTTTAGTGCTCCCATAGTGCAGTTCTCCCCTTTAGTGCCCCCACAGTGCAGTTCTCCCCTTTTTTTGTGCCCCCATAGTGCAGTTCTCCTCTTTTTTTGTGCCCCCATAGTGCAGTTCTCCCCTTTTTTTGTGCCCCCATAGTGCAGTTCTCCCCTTTTTTTGTGCCCCCATAGTGCAGTTCTCCCCTTTTTTTGTGCCCCCATAGTGCAGTTCTCCCCTTTTTTTGTGCCCCCATAGTGCAGTTCTCCCTTTTTTTGTGCCCCCATAGTGCAGTTCTCCCCTTTTTTTGTGCCCCCATAGTGCAGTTCTCCCCTTTTTTTGTGCCTCCATAGTGCAGTTCTCCCCTTTTTTGTGCCCCCATAGTGCAGTTCTCCCCTTTTTTTGTGCCCCCCATAGTGCCAGCTCCCCCCCTCAAAAAAATAAAAAAATAAATACACCGATACTTACCAGCAGCGATGCGATGCAGCCTCTTCCGACCCGTGTCCCTGCTGTGTGCTGCCCGGCTCAGGTGGCGCGATGATGATGTCATCGCGCCGCCAGAGCCGGCCTCTGATAGGCTGCAGGCATTAGTGCCTGCGGCCTATCAGAAGAACAGGGGAGGGACACACCTCTCCCTCCCCTGCCGCAACACAGATATGGAGATGAGCGCTTCCACAATGGAAGCGCTCATCTCCTACTGCCCCGCCGCCCCCACCCCCCACCGCCACCGCAGCCGCCGCCGCAGCTACAATTACATCCAGGGCCACGCCGCCTGTGGTGATCGGCGGTGTGGCACTGAAGGATTAAAAAAATATATAATTGGCCTGGTTGTTCTAGGGGGGGTCCAGACCCGCTGGACCCCCCCCCCTGTAGGTGCGCCACTGGTCCTGGCAGCATCATGCTTTGGGGCTGTTTTTCTTCAGCTGGAACTGGAGTCTTAGTTAAGCTAGAGGGAATGATGAACAGTTCCAAATACCAGTCAATATTGGCACAAAAGCTTCAGGCTTCTGCTAGAAAGCTGAACATGAAGAGGAACTTCATCTTTCAGCATGACGACGACCCAAGGCATACATCCAAATCAACAAAGGAATGGCTTCACCAGAAGAAGAATAAAGTTTTGGAATGGCCCAGCCAGAGCCCAGACCTGAATCCAATTGAAATTTTTTATCTGTGGGGTGATCTGAAGAGGGGTGCACAGGAGATGCCCTCGCAATCTGACAGATTTGGAGTGTTTTTGCAAAGAAGAGTGGGCAAATCTTGCCAAGGAGAGGATTGTGGACCATCTAAAATCCCATGGATTGAAAGATGAAAAACAGCATGGGTTTACTTCAGGGAGATCATGTCAAACTAATCTTATTGATTTTTTTGATTGGGTGACTAAAATAATAGATGGAGGAGGTGCAGTAGACATCGCTTATCTAGACTTTAGTAAGGCTTTTGATACTGTCCCACATAGAAGGCTTATCAATAAAGTGCAGTCATTGGGCTTGGACTCCCATATTGTTGAATGGATTAGGCAGTGGCTGAGGGACAGACAACAGAGGGTTGTAGTCAATGGAGTATATTCAGACCAAGGTCTTGTTACCAGTGGGGTACCTCAGGGATCTGTTCTGGGACCCATATTGTTTAATATCTTTATCAGCGAAATTGCAGAAGGCCTCAATGGTAAGGTGTGTCTTTTTGCTGATGATACAAAGATTTGTAACAGGGTTGATGTTCCTGGAGGGATACACCAAATGGAAAAGGACTTAGGAAAACTAGAGGAATGGTCAAAAATCTGGCAACTAAAATTTAATGTTGATAAGTGCAAGATAATGCACCTGGGACGTAAAAACCCAAGAGCAGAATATAAAATCAGTGATACAGTCCTAACCTCAGTATCTGAGGAAAGGGATTTAGGGATCATTATTTCAGAAGACTTAAAGGTAGGCAGACAATGTCACAGAGCAGCAGGAAATGCTAGCAGAATACTTGGGTGTATAGCAAGAGGAATTACCAGTAGAAAGAGGGAGGTGCTCATGCCGCTCTACAGAGCACTAGTGAGACCTCATTTGGAGTATTGTGCGCAGTACTGGAGACCATATCTCCAGAAGGATATTGATACTTTGGAGAGAGTTCAGAGAAGAGCTACTAAACTGGTACATGGATTGCAGGATAAAACTTACCAGGAAAGATTAAAGGAACTTAACATGTATAGCTTGGAAGAAAGACGAGACAGAGGGGATATGATAGAAACTTTTAAATACATAAAGGGAATCAACAAGGTAAAAGAGGAAAGAATATTTAAAAGAAGAAAAACTGCTACAAGAGGACATAGTTTTAAATTAGAGGGGCAAAGGTTTAAAAGTAATATCAGGAAGTATTACTTTACTGAGAGAGTAGTGGATGCATGGAATAGCCTTCCTGCAGAAGTGGCAGCTGCAAATACAGTGAAGGAGTTTAAGCATGCATGGGATAGGCATAAGGCCATCCTTCATATAAGATAGGGCCAGGGGCTATTCATAGTATTCAGTATATTGGGCAGACTAGATGGGCCAAATGGTTCTTATCTGCCGACACATTCTATGTTTCTATGTTTCTAGTGCCCCCATAGTGCCGTTCTTCCCTTTACTGCCCCCCATAGTGCCGTTCTTCCCTTTACTGCCCCCCCATAGTGCCGTTCTCCCCTTTAGTGCCCCCATAGTGCCGTTCTTCCCTTTACTGCCCCCCATAGTGCCGTTCTCCCCTTTACTGCCCCCATAGTACCGTTCTCCCCTTTACTGCCCCCCATAGTGCCGTTCTCCCCTTTAGTGCCCCCATAGTGCCGTTCTTCCCTTTACTGCCCCCCCATAGTGCCGTTCTCCCCTTTAGTGCCCCCATAGTGCCGTTCTTCCCTTTACTGCCCCCCATAGTGCCGTTCTCCCCTTTACTGCCCCCATAGTGCCGTTCTCCCCTTTACTGCCCCCCATAGTGCCGTTCTCCCCTTTACTGCCCCCCATAGTGCCGTTCTCCCCTTTAGTGCCCCCATAGTGCCGTTCTCCCCTTTACTGCCCCCCATAGTGCCGTTCTCCCCTTTAGTGCCCCCATAGTGCCGTTCTTCCCTTTACTGCCCCCATAGTGCCGTTCTTCCCTTTACTGCCCCCCATAGTGCCGTTCTTCCCTTTACTGCCCCCCATAGTGCCGTTCTCCCCTTTACTGCCCCCCATAGTGCAGTTCTCCCCTTTAGTGCCCCCCATAGTGCAGTTCTCCCCTTTAGTGCCCCTATAGTGCAGTTCTCCCCTTTAGTGCCCCCATAGTGCAATTCTCCCCTTTAGTGCCCCCATAGTGCAGTTCTCCCCTTTAGTTCCCCCATAGTGCAGTTCTCCCCTTTTTTAGTGCCCCCATAGTGCAGTTCTCCCCTTTTTTAGTGCTCCCATAGTGCAGTTCTCCCCTTTAGTGCCCCCACAGTGCAGTTCTCCCCTTTTTTTGTGCCCCCATAGTGCAGTTCTCCTCTTTTTTTGTGCCCCCATAGTGCAGTTCTCCCCTTTTTTTGTGCCCCCATAGTGCAGTTCTCCCCTTTTTTTGTGCCCCCATAGTGCAGTTCTCCCCTTTTTTTGTGCCCCCATAGTGCAGTTCTCCCCTTTTTTTGTGCCCCCATAGTGCAGTTCTCCCTTTTTTTGTGCCCCCATAGTGCAGTTCTCCCCTTTTTTTGTGCCCCCATAGTGCAGTTCTCCCCTTTTTTTGTGCCTCCATAGTGCAGTTCTCCCCTTTTTTGTGCCCCCATAGTGCAGTTCTCCCCTTTTTTTGTGCCCCCCATAGTGCCAGCTCCCCCCCTCAAAAAAAAAATAAATACACCGATACTTACCAGCAGCGATGCGATGCAGCCTCTTCCGACCCGTGTCCCTGCTGTGTGCTGCCCGGCTCAGGTGGCGCGATGATGATGTCATCGCGCCGCCAGAGCCGGCCTCTGATAGGCTGCAGGCATTAGTGCCTGCGGCCTATCAGAAGAACAGGGGAGGGACACACCTCTCCCTCCCCTGCCGCAACACAGATATGGAGATGAGCGCTTCCACAATGGAAGCGCTCATCTCCTACTGCCCCGCCGCCCCCACCCCCCACCGCCACCGCAGCCGCCGCCGCAGCTACAATTACATCCAGGGCCACGCCGCCTGTGGTGATCGGCGGTGTGGCACTGAAGGATTAAAAAAATATATAATTGGCCTGGTTGTTCTAGGGGGGGTCCAGACCCGCTGGACCCCCCCCCCTGTAGGTGCGCCACTGGTCGTGGCAGCATCATGCTTTGGGGCTGTTTTTCTTCAGCTGGAACTGGAGTCTTAGTTAAGCTAGAGGGAATGATGAACAGTTCCAAATACCAGTCAATATTGGCACAAAAGCTTCAGGCTTCTGCTAGAAAGCTGAACATGAAGAGGAACTTCATCTTTCAGCATGACGACGACCCAAAGCATACATCCAAATCAACAAAGGAATGGCTTCACCAGAAGAAGAATAAAGTTTTGGAATGGCCCAGCCAGAGCCCAGACCTGAATCCAATTGAAATTTTTTATCTGTGGGGTGATCTGAAGAGGGGTGCACAGGAGATGCCCTCGCAATCTGACAGATTTGGAGTGTTTTTGCAAAGAAGAGTGGGCAAATCTTGCCAAGTCAAAATGTGACATGCTGATGGACTCATACCCCAAAAGACTGAGTGCTGTGATAAAATCCAAAGGTGCTTCGACAAAATAATAGTTTATTTTTATATTTTTTCTTCCCTCTACCTAAAAGATTTCAGTTTGTTTTTCAATTGAGTTGTACAGTTTATAGGTCACATTAAAGGTGGAAAAAGTTCTGAAATGATTTATCTTTGTCTCATTTTTTTACATTACAGAAACCTGACATTTTAACAGGGGTGTGTAGACTTTTTACATCCACTGTATATTCATGTATACACACACACACACATGTATATACATGTATATATTCCATTTTACTACTGAAAAATGTACTTTACTGGTGCTCTGATGTTTGTGAAATACGGCCAGGAGATCAGACGTGCTCTTACTAGGCTCCCAATTCTGACAGGAAAAAACTTTTTGTACTGACAGAACAAGCAGCGGAACAGGGAGCGTGCAGATTGGGCATGTGCTGCTCTTAGGCAGATTAGGAAAAGCAGCACATGTGCAGTTGCAATAAAGGCATGGATGAGCTTTCTCTAAAGCTCCTCCATGTCACATGCAGCCATGAATGAACTGGGTGCACGGCAGAGCGGGGCTCAGGGGGCATGGCTTACTATTAAAAGATTACCAGACAGATTTTTTAAATAAAGTATATTTGGAATCTCTTTTTTACCCTGCTTCCAACAATGTTGTGTAAAGTACTGATATACTGTAGTGGCCAACCCCTTTAAATGAGACTCAGCCATGCCCAGGCCATGTGACCAATGAACATGACATGACGGTGTCAGTCACCGGACCACTAAGGCCTCTTCAAACAGCTGATCAGCCAAGGTCCCAGGTGTCAGACCTCCATTGATCCAATATTTATGACCTATCCTGATAATGGGTCATCAGTAGCAGAATCTCAGAAAACTCCTTTAAAACCAGTGTCTGTCACTACCTTATACTGCCCTTGGAGAGGACAGCAGACCTGACAGGATCCCTTCACATATCAGTTGATTGGCTCTCTCCACAATGAAGCAGCAAATACTTCTGGCATTTGGATCAATATCACCCATCTGAGAATTCACACCTCATCTGGGATTAGTGAGGTTACAGCAAGTCCTTGTTCTACAGCTGTCTCAAAGCTCGACATCTTGGCCAATGGCACATGTTTCAGAGCATGCAGGTATTTGTAGTTCCACTGTCACTGATTGACAGCCGTACCCATTACAGGGCTGAAGGATGGTGATTAGTGAAGCTTTCAAAGATGTGGTCATTTGAGCTGGATCTTCTATGCGCCACAAATGTCACAGCAATGACCTCTGTATTATACATGTGCTGTCAGCAGGACCTCAGCTGATCAATGACAGTCAAGAGAAGGCATATCCTGTATGTTTTGTCTATTCCAGGCTCGGCTGATCTACACTGCTATAAATACTGTGCCATAAATAAGCGGAGGATGGGGCGAAATGTTAGATCTCCTAATAAAGGAAGCATTTGGGCATAGCAACTAACAAGCAGTAACATATGTGCAGTAAGAAATATCTGTGCAATTAGCCATCCCGCTAAACCTTAAAAGATTATTCCTATTTATAACTAAATTAAGGACATCGTCACCTGCCATCATGAGAATAGACCTGATATTTCAGATCTTTATTATGAATGGGTACCCCACAAAGTGCCATGAACCAAAGTTTTAAAGTTTGCAATTTATTTTGATTTAGATGTTTCTACTGTCTTATTCTACAGTTTAGAATTACATTTGGAAACCATCAGCATGCATGAGTCAAAGAGAGACTTGCAGCACTTTGCCTGGCCATTAAATCAGGAGTTCTGCATACACATTAAAAAGGCACACATTACCTGTGTATGTGTTTCATGCTCAAGGGCTTATTCATACCATGGCTGCTTATAGGGAGTTTCTGGTCTGACATATGGATAACCTATCCATTACATTGGTTATCATTATCAAATTGGTGGGTTTCTGAAACCCGGCACCCTCAGAAGTTAGCAACAGCCATGGTTCTGGAGGTAAACTGTGTATACAGCCAAAACACCACAGCTCCATATTCTGTTTAGTGGCTGGTCTTTACCACTCAAGTGAATGGGAGCTGAGCTGCAGTACCCAGAAACGACCACTGCACAGTGTATGGCACTGTGCTGTCCCGGCTCCATACAGTTTACTTTCAGAACTGTGGCCCATCACTAACAGCAGATCAGTGAGGGTGTTGGACCTCCACCGATCTGATATTATTGACCTATCCTATGGTTATTATCAATATGTTAGTTTCAGAAAACCCCTTTAACCTAGGAGAAGCACCAATAAACATAGTTATGAAATGACCATCAATTAAGTCATGGTAATCACCAATACTTACTACTTCTGCATATGTCAAGCTCCTTAAAGGGTGTCTGTCACTAGAAATTTCAGTATTAAACTGGCTGACATTAGCGATGTGCTAATGTCAGCTGCACCTAACTCTGCTATTCTAATGATTTTACGTGCCCCCGTTACTGTAGAATTCTTACTTTTATAAGTCACGCCTTTCAAGTGTTGATTGACAGGGCCAGGCACTGTTCGCATCCTTCTGCCTGCCCTGTGCCCTGGGGAAATCTTGCGCCGTTCAGAGTTCTGTGCAGGCACGGTGAGAAGGCTGGCAGCCTGCAAGCGTCTTTCCCTCACCGAGTTTCCACTTTTATAAAAGATACAAACAATAACATACAAACAAATAAAATTTATTCAAAAATCAAAAACAATGGCTCAAACCGCAATCCTATTCTATGGTGAGGTAGGTTCCAGTTCACACTAAATCCAAAGTTATACAAAAAGGGACCGCGCAGCTTGTATATCTTCAACAGCAAACTGTTCAGTCAGACCACGAAGCAGAGAGTAGCCATCACATGTATTTAATCACTGGGCTTGCAATCCAGCTCCAATCTCAGTTATTCACTCTATTTCCTAGATGTTATACGGAAAGAGTTCGACATAGTGAAGTGCTGCAAGTATTTCTTTGGCCACACATTTATTTTTATACTCAGAAGATTAAAATTAATCAGCACACATAAAATCATATGAAGTATTTCTTCAGTTTTTTCACCTGCCCGACCCGGGTTTCGCTTTCGCGTGCTTCGTGGTCTGACTGAACAGTTTCCTGTTGAAGATATATAAGCTGCGCGGTCCATTTTTGTATAACATAGAGACAAATGTACAGTAGAACACCAATCAGTGCCAGAACAACAAGGAAGATTCATTTTCTTATATTTCTGCATCAGTTCGACCTAAAAGTACATCAGATTTTAACACAAATCAAAGATAACGAAATCAAATAAATTACTTGATCATTTATTGAGAAAAATTACCCAATATAACATGTTTGTGAGTGGCAAAAATATGTGAACCTTATCTTTTAGTCTCTGGTGTGACCCCTCCCCCCCCATTCCTGCGCAGTAATAACTGCAACTGAACAGCGCTTAGGTTTTTTTAGGGCTGACCTATATGCTCCTTAGTTTGGTATCAAGCCAGTCGGTCGTTTATTTATAAGTTACAGCTATCTCCAAATTCATCCGTGGCAAATAGCTAATTTATGGGCTGTTTTGGACCCTGCAGGGATTCGCTCTGGTAGACAGGGTAAGCGGACGCAGTACAGAGGCAATTACCAGTTCTTAAATGAAACTTCCATGTTTATTCACACACAAGACAAAAGCAAAATGTTACTTTGCAGTCTTGGTGTTAATTCACACACAATGGAAAGTTCACATAGCAAAAATCACCTTGTTGGCAGTTTCTGCCTCCAGCAGTACGTAGCAGGCTTTTAGGGGGCCTGTTTCCCCGACACACGGGACTCAGCCCTCCAAGCCCAGCACATGCCTCAGATCCCAATACAGAGATCCATTGCAGCTTAGCCCAGCTGTCTTTTAAGGACAGCTGGGTGTTGCCAAAACCCGGACCGGCACTTAAGTTTCAGTCCGGTGTTTGACCCCACCTGGCTGCAAATGAGCCCAGCAGCACACGCTGGGAGGAAAATATCTGTTTTCCCAAACCACACCCTTCAATGTGTCACAACCCTTACAAGTGTGATAGCAATCTGAAAATGCAGGGTTGGCACTGCAGTTAGAAAATGGCTTATTGCATCACACTCTCCCTCTGTAAGGGGAGGAGGTTCCTCTAGAAGCAGGAAGTAAGCAGACAGAAGCTGTACTTGGTGCTGCTGTAAACCAGAAGGAATGGATCGCTCCAATAACGCTCCAAGTACAGTTACATTGTGGTTAGGGATGAGCGAACTCGAACTGTATAGTTCGGGTTCGTACCGAATTTTGGGGTGTCCGTGACACGGACCCGAACCCGGACATTTTCGTAAAAGTCCGGGTTCGGGTTCGGTGTTCGTCGCTTTCTTGGCGCTTTTGTGACGCTTTCTTGGCGCTTTTTGAAAGGCTGCAAAGCAGCCAATCAACAAGCGTCATACTACTTGCCCCAAGAGGCCGTCACAGCCATGCCTACTATTGGCATGGCTGTGATTGGCCAGAGCACCATGTGACCCAGCCTCTATTTAAGCTGGAGTCACATAGCGCCGCCCGTCACTCTGCTCTGATTAGCGTAGGGAGAGGTTGCGGATGCGACAGTAGGGCGAGATTAGGCAGATTAACTCCTCCAAAGGACTTCACTTGATTAATCGATCGATCTGCAGCTGTGCATCATTGAGCTGCTGAAATTCTAATGCTCACTCACTGTTTTTAGGCTGCCCAGACCGTTTGTCAGTCACTTTTTTCTGGGGTGATCGGCGGCCATTTTGTGTCTTGTGCGGTGCTGCGACCAAGTGCATCCAAGCTGCGACCAAGTGCATTTAACCCTCAATGGTGTGGTTGTTTTTTGGCTAAAGCCTACATCAGGGTGAAGCTGTCACACCAAGTGCATTTAACCAGCAATAGTCTGTTCATTTTTTGGCCATATACTAAATCAGGGGCAAGCTGCGCCTGTCACCAAGTGCATTTAACCCTCAATGGTGTGGTTGTTTTTTGGCTAAAGCCTACATCAGGGTGAAGCTGTCACACCAAGTGCATTTAACCAGCAATAGTCTGTTTATTTTTTGGCCATATACTACATCAGGGGCAAGCTGCGCCCGTCACCAAGTGCATTTAACCCTCAGTAGTGTGGTTCGTCAAGCTGTGACACCAAGTGCATTTAACCAGCAATAGTCTGTTCATTTTTTGGCCATATACTACATCAGGGGCAAGCTGCGCCCGTCACCAAGTGCATTTAACCCTCAGTAGTGTGGTTGGTCAAGCTATCACACCAAGTGCATTTAACCAGCAATAGTCTGTTCATTTTTTGGCCATATACTACATCAGGGGCAAGCTGCGCCCGTCACCAAGTGCATTTAACCCTCAGTAGTGTGGTTGGTCAAGCTATCACACCAAGTGCATTTAACCAGCAATAGTCTGTTCATTTTTTGGCCATATACTAAATCAGGGGCAAGCTGCGCCCGTCACCAAGTGCATTTAACCAGCAATAGTCTGTTCATTTTTTGGCCATATACTACATCAGGGGCAAGCTGCGCCCGTCACCAAGTGCATTTAACCCTCAGTAGTGTGGTTGGTCAAGCTATCACACCAAGTGCATTTAACCAGCAATAGTCTGTTCATTTTTTGGCCATATACTAAATCAGGGGCAAGCTGCGCCCGTCACCAAGTGCATTTAACCAGCAATAGTCTGTTCATTTTTTGGCCATATACTACATCAGGGGCAAGCTGCGCCCGTCACCAAGTGCATTTAACCCTCAGTAGTGTGGTTCGTCAAGCTGTGACACCAAGTGCATTTAACCAGCAATAGTCTGTTCATTTTTTGGCCATATACTACATCAGGGGCAAGCTGCGCCCGTCACCAAGTGCATTTAACCAGCAATAGTGTGGTTATTTTTTGGCCATATCCCAGTCTAATTCTGTCACTAAATCCATACCGGTCACCCAGCGCCTAAATACTAGGCCTCAAATTTATATCCCGCTAAATCTCTCGTTACCGCTGTCCTGTTGTGGCTGGGAAAGTTATTTAGTGTCCGTCAAAGCACATTTTTTGTTCTGGGTTGAAGTACAATTCCCAATTTAGCAATTTCATAATTTAGTGGTTTCTGCTATATCAGAGCTATTTAAAATCTATCCCTAAAAGGGTATATAATATTCAAGGTGCACATAGGGTCATTCAGAATAACTTCACACACACGCTACTGTGCATTTCCAAGTCTAATTCTGTCGCTAAATCCATACCGGTCACCCAGCGCCTAAATACTAGGCCTCAAATTTATATCCCGCTAAATCTCTCGTTACCGCTGTACTGTTGTGGCTGGGAAAGTTATTTAGTGTCCGTCAAAGCACATTTTTTGTTCTGGGTTGAAGTACAATTCCCAATTTAGCAATTTCATAATTTAGTGGTTCCTGCTATATCAGAGCTATTTGAAATCTATCCCTAAAAGGGTATATAATATTCAAGGTGCACATAGGGTCATTCAGAATAACTTCACACACACGCTACTGTGCATTTCCAAGTCTAATTCTGTCGCTAAATCCATACCGGTCACCCAGCGCCTAAATACTAGGCCTCAAATTTATATCCCGCTAAATCTCTCGTTACCGCTGTACTGTTGTGGCTGGGAAAGTTATTTAGTGTCCGTCAAAGCACATTTTTTGTTCTGGGTTGAAGTACAATTCCCAATTTAGCAATTTCATAATTTAGTGGTTCCTGCTATATCAGAGCTATTTGAAATCTATCCCTAAAAGGGTATATAATATTCAAGGTGCACATAGGGTCATTCAGAATAACTTCACACACACGCTACTGTGCATTTCCAAGTCTAATTCTGTCGCTAAATCCATACCGGTCACCCAGCGCCTAAATACTAGGCCTCAAATTTATATCCCGCTAAATCTCTCGTTACCGCTGTCCTGTTGTGACTGGGAAAGTTATTTAGTGTCCGTCAAAGCACATTTTTTGTTCTGGGTTGAAATACAATTCCCAATTTAGCAATTTCATAATTTAGTGGTTTCTGCTATATCAGAGCTATTTGAAATCTATCCCTAAAAGGGTATATAATATTCAAGGTGCACATAGGGTCATTCAGAATAACTTCACACACACGCTACTGTGCATTTCCAAGTCTAATTCTGTCGCTAAATCCATACCGGTCACCCAGCGCCTAAATACTAGGCCTCAAATTTATATCCCGCTAAATCTCTCGTTACCGCTGTACTGTTGTGGCTGGGAAAGTTATTTAGTGTCCGTCAAAGCACATTTTTTGTTCTGGGTTGAAGTACAATTCCCAATTTAGCAATTTCATAATTTAGTGGTTCCTGCTATATCAGAGCTATTTGAAATCTATCCCTAAAAGGGTATATAATATTCAAGGTGCACATAGGGTCATTCAGAATAACTTCACACACACGCTACTGTGCATTTCCAAGTCTAATTCTGTCGCTAAATCCATACCGGTCACCCAGCGCCTAAATACTAGGCCTCAAATTTATATCCCGCTAAATCTCTCGTTACCGCTGTCCTGTTGTGGCTGGGAAAGTTATTTAGTGTCCGTCAAAGCACATTTTTTGTTCTGGGTTGAAATACAATTCCCAATTTAGCAATTTCATAATTTAGTGGTTTCTGCTATATCAGAGCTATTTGAAATCTATCCCTAAAAGGGTATATAATATTCAAGGTGCACATAGGGTCATTCAGAATAACTTCACACACACGCTACTGTGCATTTCCAAGTCTAATTCTGTCGCTAAATCCATACCGGTCACCCAGCGCCTAAATACTAGGCCTCAAATTTATATCCCGCTGAATTTGAATACAATACATTGGGCCAAATAATATTTTTGTTGTTGTGGTGAACCATAACAATGAGAAAAACATCTAGTAAGGGACGCGGACGTGGACATGGTCGTGGTGGTGTTAGTGGACCCTCTGGTGCTGGGAGAGGACGTGGCCGTTCTGCCACATCCACACGTCCTAGTGTACCAACTACCTCAGGTCCCAGTAGCCGCCAGAATTTACAGCGATATATGGTGGGGCCCAATGCCGTTCTAAGGATGGTAAGGCCTGAGCAGGTACAGGCATTAGTCAATTGGGTGGCCGACAGTGGATCCAGCACGTTCACATTATCTCCCACCCAGTCTTCTGCAGAAAGCGCACAGATGGCTCCTGAAAACCAACCCCATCAGTCTGTCACATCACCCCCATGCATACCAGGGAAACTGTCTCAGCCTCAAGTTATGCAGCAGTCTCTTATGCTGTTTGAAGACTCCGCTGGCAGGGTTTCCCAAGGGCATCCACCTAGCCCTTCCCCAGCGGTGAAAGATATAGAATGCACTGACGCACAACCACTTATGTTTCCTGATGATGAGGACATGGGAATACCACCTCAGCATGTCTCTGATGATGACGAAACACAGGTGCCAACTGCTGCGTCTTTCTGCAGTGTGCAGACTGAACAGGAGGTCAGGGATCAAGACGGTGGAAGACGATGCAGGGGATGATGAGGTCCTAGACCCCACATGGAATGAAGGTCGTGCCACTGACTTTCACAGTTCGGAGGAAGAGGCAGTGGTGAGACCGAGCCAACAGCGTAGCAAAAGAGGGAGCAGTGGGCAAAAGCAGAACTCCCGCCGCCAAGAGACTCCGCCTGCTACTGCCCGCCGCCATCTGGGACCGAGCACCCCAAAGGCAGCTTCAAGGAGTTCCCTGGCATGGCACTTCTTCAAACAATGTGCTGACGACAAGACCCGAGTGGTTTGCACGCTGTGCCATCAGAGCCTTAAGCGAGGCATTAACGTTCTGAACCTGAGCACAACCTGCATGACCAGGCACCTGCATGCAAAGCATGAACTGCAGTGGAGTAAACACCTTAAAACCAAGGAAGTCACTCAGGCTCCCCCTGCTACCTCTTCTGCTGCTGCCGCCTCGGCCTCTTCTGCTGCTGCCGCCTCGGCCTCTTCCTCCGCCTCTGGAGGAACGTTGGCACCTGCCGCCCAGCAAACAGGGGATGTACCACCAACACCACCACCACCACCTCCGTCACCAAGCGTCTCAACCATGTCACACGGCAGCGTTCAGCTCTCCATCTCACAAACATTTGAGAGAAAGCGTAAATTCCCACCTAGCCACCCTCGATCCCTGGCCCTGAATGCCAGCATTTCTAAACTACTGGCCTATGAAATGCTGTCATTTAGGCTGGTGGACACAGACAGCTTCAAACAGCTCATGTCGCTTGCTGTCCCACAGTATGTTGTTCCCAGCCGCCACTACTTCTCCAAGAGAGCCGTGCCTTCCCTGCACAACCAAGTATCCGATAAAATCAAGTGTGCACTGCGCAACGCCATCTGTGGCAAGGTCCACCTAACCACAGATACGTGGACCAGTAAGCACGGCCAGGGACGCTATATCTCCCTAACTGCACACTGGGTAAATGTAGTGGCAGCTGGGCCCCAGGCGGAGAGCTGTTTGGCGCACGTCCTTCCGCCGCCAAGGATCGCAGGGCAACATTCTTTGCCTCCTGTTGCCACCTCCTCCTTCTCGGCTTCCTCCTCCTCTTCTTCCACCTGCTCATCCAGTCAGCCACACACCTTCACCACCAACTTCAGCACAGCCCGGGGTAAACGTCAGCAGGCCATTCTGAAACTCATATGTTTGGGGGACAGGCCCCACACCGCACAGGAGTTGTGGCGGGGTATTGAACAACAGACCGACGAGTGGTTGCTGCCGGTGAGCCTCAAGCCCGGCCTGGTGGTGTGTGATAATGGGCGAAATCTCGTTGCAGCTCTGGGACTAGCCAATTTGACGCACATCCCTTGCTTGGCGCATGTGCTGAATTTGGTGGTGCAGAAGTTCATTCACAACTACCCCGACATGTCAGAGCTGCTGCATAAAGTGCGGGCCGTCTGTTCGCGCTTCCGGCGTTCACATCCTGCTGCTGCTCGCCTGTCTGCGCTACAGCGTAACTTCGGCCTTCCCGCTCACCGCCTCATATGCGACGTGCCCACCAGGTGGAACTCCACCTTGCACATGCTGGACAGACTGTGCGAGCAGCAGCAGGCCATAGTGGAGTTTCAGCTGCAGCACGCACGGGTCAGTCGCACTACAGAACAGCACCACTTCACCACCAATGACTGGGCCTCCATGCGAGACCTGTGTGCCCTGTTGCGCTGTTTCGAGTACTCCACCAACATGGCCAGTGGCGATGACACCGTTATCAGCGTTACAATACCACTTCTATGTCTCCTTGAGAAAACACTTAGGGCGATGATGGAAGAGGAGGTGGCCCAGGAGGAGGAGGAGGAGGAGGAGGAGGAAGAGGGGTCATTTTTAGCACTTTCAGGCCAGTCTCTTCGAAGTGACTCAGAGGGAGGTTTTTGGCAACAGCAGAGGCCAGGTACAAATGTGGCCAGCCAGGGCCCACTACTGGAGGACGAGGAGGACGAGGATGAGGAGGAGGTGGAGGAGGATGAGGATGAAGCATGGTCACAGCGGGGTGGCACCCAACGCAGCTCGGGTCCATCACTGGTGCGTGGCTGGGGGGAAAGGCAGGACGATGACGATACGCCTCCCACAGAGGACAGCTTGTCCTTACCCCTGGGCAGCCTGGCACACATGAGCGACTACATGCTGCAGTGCCTGCGCAACGACAGCAGAGTTGCCCACATTTTAACCTGTGCGGACTACTAGGTTGCCACCCTGCTGGATCCACGCTACAAAGACAATGTGCCCACCTTACTTCCTGCACTGGAGCGTGATAGGAAGATGCGCGAGTACAAGCGCACGTTGGTAGACGCGCTACTGAGAGCATTCCCAAATGTCACAGGGGAACAAGTGGAAGCCCAAGGCCAAGGCAGAGGAGGAGCAAGAGGTCGCCAAGGCAGCTGTGTCACGGCCAGCTCCTCTGAGGGCAGGGTTAGCATGGCAGAGATGTGGAAAACTTTTGTCAACACGCCACAGCTAACTGCACCACCACCTGATACGCAACGTGTTAGCAGGAGGCAACATTTCACTAACATGGTGGAACAGTACGTGTGCACACCCCTCCACGTACTGACTGATGGTTCGGCCCCATTCAACTTCTGGGTCTCTAAATTGTCCACGTGGCCAGAGCTAGCCTTTTATGCCTTGGAGGTGCTGGCCTGCCCGGCAGCCAGCGTTTTGTCTGAACGTGTATTCAGCACGGCAGGGGGCGTCATTACAGACAAACGCAGCCGCCTGTCTACAGCCAATGTGGACAAGCTGACGTTCATAAAAATGAACCAGGCATGGATCCCACAGGACCTGTCCGTCCCTTGTCCAGATTAGACATTAACTACCTCCCCTTAACCAAATATTATTGGACTCCAGGGCACTTCCTCATTCAATCCTATTTTTATTTTCATTTTACCATTATATTGCGAGGCTACCCAAAGTTGAATGAACCTCTCCTCTGTCTGGGTGCCAGGGCCTAAATATATGCCAATGGACTGTTGCAGTGGTGGCTGACGTGAAGCCTCATTCTCTGCTATGACATGCAGACTAATTCTCTGCTGACATGAAGCCAGATTGTCTGTTACGGGACCTCTCTCCTCTGCCTGGGTGCTGGGCCTAAATATATGCCAATGGACTGTTGCAGTGGTGGCTGACGTGAAGCCTGATTCTCTGCTATGACATGCAGACTGATTCTCTGCTGACATGAAGCCAGATCCTCTGTTACGGGACCTCTCTCCTCTGCCTGGGTGCTGGGCCTAAATTTATGAAAATGGACTGTTGCAGTGGTGGGTGACGTGAAGCCTGATTCTCTGCTATGATATGAAGACTGATTCTCTGCTGACATGAAGCCAGATCCTCTGTTACGGGACCTCTCTCCTCTGCCTGGGTGCTGGGCCTAAATTTATGAAAATGGACTGTTGCAGTGGTGGGTGACGTGAAGCCTGATTCTCTGCTATGATATGAAGACTGATTCTCTGCTGACATGAAGCCAGATTCTCTGTTACGGGACCTCTCTCCTCTGCCTGGGTGCTGGGCCTAAATTTATGAAAATGGACTGTTGCAGTGGTGGGTGACGTGAAGCCTCATTCTCTGCTATGACATGCAGACTGATTCTCTGCTGACATGAAGCCAGATTGTCTGTTACGGGACCTCTCTCCTCTGCCTGGGTGCTGGGCCTAAATATATGCCAATGGACTGTTGCAGTGGTGGCTGACGTGAAGCCTGATTCTCTGCTATGACATGCAGACTGATTCTCTGCTGACATGAAGCCAGATCCTCTGTTACGGGACCTCTCTCCTCTGCCTGGGTGCTGGGCCTAAATTTATGAAAATGGACTGTTGCAGTGGTGGGTGACGTGAAGCCTGATTCTCTGCTATGATATGAAGACTGATTCTCTGCTGACATGAAGCCAGATTCTCTGTTACGGGACCTCTCTCCTCTGCCTGGGTGCTGGGCCTAAATTTATGAAAATGGACTGTTGCAGTGGTGGGTGACGTGAAGCCTCATTCTCTGCTATGACATGCAGACTGATTCTCTGCTGACATGAAGCCAGATTGTCTGTTACGGGACCTCTCTCCTCTGCCTGGGTGCCGGGGCCTAAATATCTGAGAATGGACTGTTCCAGTGGTGGGTGACGGGAAGCCAGATTCTCTGCTATGGGACCTCTCTCCAATTGATTTTGGTTAATTTTTATTTATTTAATTTTTATTTTAATTCATTTCCCTATCCACATTTGTTTGCAGGGGATTTACCTACATGTTGCTGCCTTTTGCAGCCCTCTAGCCCTTTCCTGGGCTGTTTTACAGCCGTTTTAGTGCCGAAAAGTTCGGGTCCCCATTGACTTCAATGGGGTTCGGGTTCGGGACGAAGTTCGGATCGGGTTCGGATCCCGAACCCGAACATTTCCGGGAAGTTCGGCCGAACTTCTCGAACCCGAACATCCAGGTATTCGCTCAACTCTAATTGTGGTGTACGGGCTGCAAGCTAATGCATAGCCCTAAGGGACTCATATGCTGACACCTTCATATGTCTCTGGCTGCTCATAGAGTGTTATATGCTGGAAGCTGGAGTAAGGATTTTAGTTACAAGAGACAGATATCATTTCCCTGTGGATTACAAATAGTATTGAAACATAGAAACATAGAATGTGTCGGCAGATAAGAACCATTTGGCCCATCTAGTCTGCCCAATATATCTGAATCCTATGAATAGTCCCTGGCCCTATCTTATATGAAGGATAGCCTTATGCCTATCCCATGCATGCTTAAACTCCTTCACTGTATTTGCAGCTACCACTTCTGCAGGAAGGCTATTCCATGCATCCACTACTCTCTCAGTAAAGTAATACTTCCTTATATTACTTTTAAACATTTGCCCCTCTAATTTAAAACTGTGTACTCCAAGTGAGGTCTCACCAGTGTTCTGTACAGCGGCATAAGCACTTCACTCTTTCTACTGCTTATACCTCTCCCTATACATCCAAGCATTCTGCTGGCATTTCGTGCTGCTCTATTACATTGTCTTCCCACCTTTAAGTCTTCTGAAATAATTACTCCTAAATCCCTTTCCTCAGATACTGAGGTCAGGACTGTGTCAAATATTCTATATTCTGCCCTTGGGTTTTTACGCCCCAGGTGCATTATCTTGCACTTATCCACATTAAATTTCAGTTGCCAGAGTTCTGACCATTCTTCTAGTTTTCCTAAATCCTTTTCCATTTGGCGTTTCCCTCCAGGAACATCAACTCTGTTACATATCTTTGTGTCATCAGCAAAAAGACAAACCTTACCATCGAGGCCATTTGCAATATCACTTATGAAGATATTAAACAAAATTGGTCCCAATACAGATCCCTGTGGAACCCCACTGGTAACATGACCTTGTTTTGAATGTTCTCCATTGACTACAACCCTCTGTTGTCTATCACTCAGCCACTGCCTAATCCACTCAACAATATGGGAGTCCATGCTCAATGACTGCAGTTTATTGATAAGTCTTCTATGTGGGACAGTGTCAAAAGCCTTACTAAAATCTAGATATGCGATGTCTACTGCACCTCCACCGTCTATTACTTTAGTCACCCAGTCAAAAAAATCTATAAGATTTGTTTGACATGATCTCCCTGAAGTAAACCCATGTTGTTTTTCATCTTGCAATCCATGGGATTTTAGATGTTCCACAATCCTATCCTTTAATAGGGTTTCCATTAATTTTCCTACTATTGATGTCAGACTCACTGGTCTATAGTTGCTCGATTCCTCCCTACTACCTTTCTTGTGAATGGGCACGACATTTGCCAATTTCCAATCTTCCGGGACGACTCCTGTTACTAATGATTGGTTAAATAAATCTGTTAACGGTTTTGCCAGCTCACCACTAAGCTCTTTTAATAATTTTGGGTGTATCTCATCAGGCCCCTGTGACTTATTTGTCTTCTCTTTAGACAGCAAACTTAGAATATCTTCCTCTGTAAAGACCAGTGGCGTACCTACCAGGGAAGCAGGGGAAGCAGCTGCTTCGGGGCCCGGGCTGACAAGGGGCCCGGAGCAGTAGTAAACAGACTGGCCACACACCCTCTACACTCACTTCACTGCTGCTTGGAATATCCTCGGAGCAGAGCAGGGAGCTAAGCCCCGCCCATCAGCACGGACCATTATAGAGGAGCCTGGCTGCTTAATAGTGCAGCCAGGGCTCAGTACAGTGTGCTACAGGGAGATCCTGTCTCCCCTCCCTCTCCTAACTATTAGTACAGCCCAGCTCCTGCTACAGAGACTGCACTGTAGTCGGCAGTAACAGGAGGGAGAGGGGAGACTTAATAGTGACACTGGAAGTGCTGCAGAATGAAGATGCTGTGTCACTATCAGGAGCCCATACATTCCAGGCTTATGCCTGCCAACCCTAGCTGTCCTGCATCTCATGTAGCCTCCCCAGCTGCATTCATCTGCCGTCCTTTCAGGAAGCCCCCCACCCCCCCCCCCCAGTTCTGTCCTGTGGGCCCCCTACTTATCTGATGCCCTGCCCTCTAGGCCCCCTATCCATCTGATGCCACACTCCTCTGGGCGCCCATGTGCAGCTTGGGGACACCAGTATGAGGCCAGAATGGGCACTGGAAGATCACGGACCGGCGGGGAGCAGGCGAGTATGTTTTTTTTCCACAACTGTACAATGCACCACTAGTTCACATCACATTTTTGTCCAACATTTAAAGTGGTTGTCCGGGTTCAGAGCTGAACCCGGACATATCCTTATTTTCACCCAGACAGCCCCCCTGAGGCTAGCATCGGAGCATCTTATGCTCCGATGCACTCCTTTGCTCTGTGCTAAATCGCGCAGGGCACGGGCTCTTTTGTTTCCGCCCGGCAGTGTGTTCGGTGACGTCACCGGCTCTGAGGGGCGGGCTTTCGCTCTGCCCTAGCCGTTTTACTGGCTAGGGCAGAGCTAAGTCCAGCCCATCAGTGCCAGTGACGTCACCGGGGTTCCTGGCAGCCCCATGGAGAGCCCCGGTACGTCACCAGATCTCCAAAAAATGCCTTTGCCCTGCACAATTGTGCGCAGGGCAAAGGAGAGCATCAGAGCATGAACTGCTGCGATGCTCATGTCAGGGGGGCTGCCGGGGTGAAAATGGAGGGATGTCCGGGTTCAGCTCTGAACCCAGACAACCCCTTTAAGGCTGGGTTCACATCACGTTTTACCCATCCGTTTAACGTATACAAAAAAACATATTCGGATGCCTCATACTGATGCCATGACAGTGACATCCGTTCAACATAGAGTTTCATTGTAAAAAAAAAATATATATATAATTTTTTTTTTTTACCGGATTGTGCAGAATACAAGAACGTGGAGTACTGCATTTTTGTATTGTGTACGTCATAGTCCAGTAAAAACACATGTATGTTAAAGAATCAAATGCCACTGTATGACGCCTGCCCGCCCGTTTAAAAATTTGCTGTGGGGCCCAGTCATTTCTAGCTACTCCACTGGTTACCAGGGGCTCAGACCATGGGGACAGACTACAGTCGGTGTCAGCCCTGCAGCAATACATAGAATGGGCATCTATCCTACAGCAGCGGTCATACTGTACATACAGTGTAGTGTGATGTCATGTTCACCTCTCCAGGTATATTACCCAGGAAAGCACAATTCTGCAAAAAGGACATGTTCTATCTTTTGGTGGAACGGAAGTGCGGAATGGAACCCCACGGAAGCCCTGCGTAGTGCTTACGTAGTGTTCCGTTCCGTGATTCCGTTTCGCACCCTTCTGCATCTCTGGATTTGCGGACCCATTAAAGTGAATAGGTCCGCATCCGTGATGCGGAATGCACACGGAAGGGTGCCCATTTATTGCTGATCCGCATATGCGGTCATCAATACGGGAATGGCTGGCCCCTTTCACACAAACGATACGGGTTGGCTCCAGATGCGTTCAGGGTGCATTCAGTGAAACTCGCACCATTTTTCAAGAAAGTTCAGTCAGTTTTGTCTAAGATTGCGTTCAGTTTTTTCTGCGCAGGTGCAATGTGTTTTGATGCGTTTTTCATGCACATGATAAAAAACTAAAAGTTTACAAACAATATCTCCTTGCAACCTGGTGGTGAGCGCGGTGACGTCACCAAAGGTACTTTTCCTGCCAGGTCCTGAAAGAAGACGAGCCGGGCTGCGCGATCAAGTGGATGAGGTGAATAATTAATTATTTTATTATTTTTTAACCCCTCAAGCCACATGTTACTATGCATTCTGTATTAAGAATGCTATTATTTTCCCTTATAACCATGTTATAAGGGAAAATAATAAAGTTCGGGTCCCTATCATCTCCTAGCAACCATCCGTGAAAATCGCATTGCATCCGCAATGCTTGCGGATGCAATGCAATTTTCAAGCAGCCCCATTCACTTCTGTGGTGCCTGCGCTACGTGAAAAACGCAGAATATAGAACATGCTGCGATTTTTATGCAACGCACAAGTCATGCGTGGAAATCACTGATCATGTACACAGCCCCATTGAAGTGAATGGGTCCGGATTCAGTTTGGATGCAATGTGTTCACATCATGCATTGCACCCGCGCGGAAAACTCGCCCGTGTGAAAGGGGCCTAAGACTTTGACACGGCCCCCACAACAGTATGATAGAATGACACTACATGACAGATAGGGGGTGTGTGTATGTATATAATATATATAATAGGAAAAGGATGGCATGGCAGCCTAGTCTGGTCTAGATCGTGACTAGCCAAAGGAGCGGGGTTTACACGGGGGGGGGGGGGGCCATACAAAAATTTGCTGTGGGGCCCACTCACCTCTAGTTACGCCCCTGGTAAAGACACATGCATCAAACGATTTATTAGTCATCCTTTCTAGTGGAGGTCCTTCTCCTTCTTTTTCTTTTGTAAAAACTGAACAGAAGTATTCATTAAGGCAGTCGGCTAGCCCTTTATTCTCTTCTACATACCTTCCGTCCTTTGTTTTTAATTTAGTTATTCCTTGTTTTAATTTCCTTTTTTCATTTATATATCTGAAGAATGTCTTATTCCCCTTTTTTCATAGACTGAGCTAGTTTTTCTTCTGCCTGCGCTTTAGAAGTTCTTATAACTTGCTTGGCCTCTTTCTGCCTAATCTTGTACATTTCCTTATCTTCATTGCTCTGTTTTTTTTTTATAATTACAAAATGCTAGCTTTTTATTTTTAATGATTTGGGCCACTTCTGCTGAGTACCACAGTGGTCTCATCCTTTTTTTGCTTTTACTGACAATTCTAATGCAATTTTCTGTTGCCTTCAATAATGCACCTTTTAAGTAGTCCCATTTCTCCTGGACTCCATGTAATCCGTTCCAGTCTGATAAGGACTCATTTATGACTAATTTCATTTTTGAAAAGTCTGTTTTTCTAAAATCTAAAACTTTTGTTTTTGTGTGGTGGGACTCTTTCACAGTTCTTATATTAAACCACACTGACTGGTGATCACTAGATCCCAAGGTTTCGCCTACAATGACATCATATACCGAATCCCCATTTGTGAATACCAAATCCAAAATGGCCTCCCTCCGGGTTGGCTCCTCAACCATTTTTTGTAGGGATAACCCCAGTAGGGAATTTAGAATATCTGTACTCCTGGTAGAACTTGCTATTTTGGTTTTCCAGTTTATATCTGGAAGATTGAAATCTCCCATAATGATAACTTCTCCTTTCATTGTCATTTTAGCTATTTCTTCATTTTAGCTATTTCTGCACAATACTTAGGGTGCACCACAACGAGGAACTCGCCCAGGAACATACAAGTGCAGCTAGGCTGCTTAATGGACTTTGAGGAAAACATCACATTTACTGGTTTATTGTTTCACAGTTACATTTACTGTTGGTTTATTCTTTGTTACCAATCTGGTTTATATATTCTCAGCTTCTTGTTCACTACATTGTTCAGTAAACTCAACTACTGGGAAAGAACCGTTGTCTGTGTCTGTGTGACATTGTGTACCCTCTGCACCTGGGGGCCCAGCCCTCGGTCTTCTTTCATACACCATTGTTGTTCAGTCTCCTACTAATGGTAGACTCATGAACATTAACATCAGCTGATGTGAGAGAGGTCTCTAGTGCAAGGATGGCTAACCTGAGGCTCTCCAGCTGTTGCAAAAATACAACTCCCAGCTTTCCCAGACTGCCTACAGCTATCCGCCTACATCAGGGCATGGTGGGAGTTGTAGTTTTTCAACAGCTGGAGAGCTGCAGGTTGGCCATGCCTGCTCTAGTGGCTAAAAGGTTACCTTGGGTTCCTTTTTTGACCTCGCTGCCTATTATACACCTTGCTCTTGGTGTGATCTTTGTTGGTTGACCACTCCTGGAGAAGGTAATAATGGTCATACATTTTCCCCATTTGTAACATAGAATGTGTCGGCAGTATGAATATATTTTTATCTACAGGACCAACCTGGGTAAGGTTAATTAACAACTTTATTTACAGATGCCCAAGTGGGCAATGAAACCTATCTTGGCCCAGGTACAAATTAATACTTCACTTTTATTGCAATATTTATTAAAATCTAACACTAGATGTGTACATGAGACATAGTTTGATTAGTGTACAGACAAACAAAACAAAAAAGTTACTAGGGTGTTAAAAACACAGACACAAATCCACTGTAAGACATGTTAGCTTGATGAGTTAGAGGGGATGTGCACTATCCCTCAATCTCATGCCTACAGAGGCAAAACACTTTCCCTGCCGCGTCTACAGATATTGTCGCTGCCTATGCCTTGATTGTCAAAAATTGCTGAGTACAGATACTAGTGGGAGACTTGAGCCATCAACCCACTGGACAACTAAAAATGCTAATAGGCAGCTGACAGTTGATGCAGACGGTGGCCCCACAGCTATATCTCCTGTGTATGCCACCTATGACAGCAGTGAAGAAGCTGTAATCCAGCCGGACTACTAATTTGCTCTTAAAAGTGGAATCCTGTCCGCATATTAAACCTAGCACTGCCCCCCGACATGTTTCGCCAGTAACACTGGCTTCCTCAGGGGTAATGGGCAGCAATGAGTGACCTCAGATACCGGAGATTGAAATAGTGCATGTGCTGATTGACAAATACTTCCGACCTATCGGTCGGAGGGCAGGAGGATACGCCAGCCAATTACCATCATGGAACGGAATGCGCATCACTTGATCACATGACACTCCGCCGTCACCTACTAAGTGCGTTATCCAGGATGACGCACTTAGTAGGTGACGGCGGAGTGTCATGGTTTAAAACATCCAGTGTGTGTATATGATCAGGTATGATGTTGTATCGATCAGGTAGTGTAAGGGTTACGCCCGCTTCACAGACATTGACAGACCAAACTCCCCTTTTAATGCACCGCAAACAACCGCAAACAGTCCATTTGCCCAACAGCAAACTTTCCATTTGCACAAGGTTGGATACCAAGCTAGCCATGTCCCGTTGATGTCATTGAAGGTTTCTTCCTCCACCCAGCCACGTACAACACCAACGGTCCCCGAAAGGTGAATTGAATTTATTTTTCGAATGGGGAGATGATTAAAAAAACACTGGCTCCCTCCTCTTTGTTTGAATCCACGCCACGGTCACTGCGTCTGCGCCGTGCAATTTACTGTCACACCCGATATGAGTGGTATTTTCTGTAGTACTATTCTCATCAGTTTAATCCATGTTACGTCCCCTATCCGGGGATGTGTGTCGAATTGATTAATCTTTGTCGAATTAACGACATCTTGAAATAATTTTGTTCTGAGCTCTGTACTTGCTTTGTATTGGAATTGATGGTGATTTTTTTAATTGTGTGCATTATTTCTAATAAAAAAAATCATAATAAAGTCTCAATAGTTTATTTTATGTATTAAAAACCCATACAACTTAAAAAAAAAAAAAAATGAAACATTATCCAGCCGATCGCTTTTAGTCTGATCATAATGAAGCAACATTGCCAACACACCAATAGAGGTGATGATCGCTTCATTGTGATACACAAGACCCTTCACCACAACAAGGTACTGATCACGAAGGGGAATTGACATATGTATGTGCCTTTTTTTTGTTTTGTTTTTGCAGCCACAGTGCAGCACTAGAGGCCAGAAAAATTAGGCATGTACACATGCCTGAAAAAATAGGTATTGTTACAGCCGCTGCTGTAGCAGCGGCCGGAAAAATTGATGTTTTCCAGGCAGAGAGGTGACTAAAACATTGCGGCTTGAACCCTAGTTGGTGGCGGAGAATTCACGAAAGTCATCCGGTATGCAGACATTAAATACAGCAGCGTGGAGACCTCCTCTTCCTCATACTCCTCTTGCAGCGTTGCCGCAGGTCCAGCAAGCGATGATGACAAGGCTGTTTCTGGTGGTGATGGTGACCACAACTCTTCCTCTTCACGCTCATCTACAGCCTGATCCAGCACTCTTCGCCGGGCACGCTCCAGGAAGAAAACAAATGGGATGAGGTCGCTGATGGTGCCTTTGGTGCGACTGACTAGGTTTGTCACCTCCTCAAAAGGACGCATCAGCCTACAGGCATTGCGCATGAGCGTCCAGTAATGTGGCAAAAAAATTCCCAGCTCGGCAGAGGCTGTCCTATCACCCCGGTCATACAAATACTCGTTGACGGCTTTTTCTTGTTGGAGCAGGCGGTCGAACATTAGGAGTGTTGAATTCCAACGTGTCGGGCTGTCGCAAATCAAGCGCCTCACTGGCATGTTGTTTTGGCGCTGAATGTCTGAAAAGTGTGCCATGGCCGTGTAGCAACGCCTGAAATGGCCACACACCTTCCTGGCCTGCTTGAGGACATCCTGTAAGCCTGGGTACTTAGACACAAAGCGCTGTACGATGAGATTCAACACATGTGCCATGCACGGCACATGTGACAACTTGCCCAAATTCAATGCCGCCAACAAATTGCTTCCATTGTCACACACCACTTTGCCAATCTCCAGTTGGTGCGGGGCATTCAGGACGGATATGACTGCTGGTCCGGTGTGGCTCTCTGCATTCAGGCAAGTCAACCCCAAGACAACGTGACACTGTCGTATCCGGGATGTGGAATAGCCCCTGGGGAGCTGGGGGGGTTCAGTTGATGTGCAGCCAGACGCCACAGCAGAAGAGGACTCAGCCAATGAGGTTATGGAAGAGGATGGAATAGGAGGAGTAGAGGAGGTGGCAGTAGGCCTGCCTGCAAGTCGTGGCGTTGTCACCAACTCCGCTGCAGAGCCACGCATTCCATGCTTGTCAGCTGTTAGCAGGTTGGCCCAATGCGCAGTGTACTTGATATACCTGCCCTGACCGTGCTTTGCAGACCAGGGTACCTTCCACTGTGGTGTCCCAATAGCGACAAATTTTTTGAAGGCCTCAGACTCCACCAGCTGGTATGGGAAAAGCTGGCGGGCTAAGAGTTCCGTCAAACCAGCTGTCAGACGCCGGGCACTCTGTGACATTGGCTTCTTACACTCAAACATTTCCTTTACAGACACCTGACTGTGGGCAGATGAAATGGAACTGCTGAAGGTGAGAGGCGGAGTGGCAGGTGGTTGAGAGGGGGCAAGGAGGACAGCAATGGTTGACGTGGCTGAAGATGCTGGACCAGGAGGAGGATGGTGGCTTTGAGTTTGTGTGCTGCTTCTACTCGTCATCATGTGTTGATCCCATAGGCGTTTGTGATGTGCGATCATGTGCCTTCGCAAAGCAGTTGTACCTAGGTGGGTGTTGGATTTCCCACGACTCAGTTTCTTTTGGCACAGGTTGCAAATGGCATCGCTGTTGTCAGAGGCAGACACACAAAAAAAATGCCACACTGCTGAGCTTTGCAATGACGGCATTCTGGTGGTGGCAACAGCTTGCGTTGATTGGCGTGCTGTCTGGCTGACCCCGGGTGCCGATACATGCTGTCTGACTGTGCCACTAGCTCCTTGCGACGACCTCCCCCTGCTTCCAACTCGTCTCCTCCTTCTCTCTGTCTCCCCTTCTGAACTTTCACCCTCTTCTTCTTCTCTTCGAGCAGACACCCACGTGGCATCCATGGACACATCGTCATCATCAACCACTTCACTTGTATCTGACACCTCAGCAAAGGAAGCAGCAGCGGGTACAACATCATCATCTTCACACTGTACATCCATGTGTGTAATGCTGCCTGACTGAGACATATCCCTGTTATCTACATCCTCTGGCAATAATGGTTGCGCATCACTAATTTCATCCAACTGATGTCTAAATAACTCCTCTGAGGGATCAAGTGAACCGGCTGTGGTGGCTGTGGTGGTAGTGGTGGTGGGCAGGAGAGTGGTAACTTGAGAGCAGGTGACCAAAGCTGAGCTGGAGGAGGATGGTGCGTCAAGGTTCTTAGCGGAAGCTGTTGAAGATTGGGTGTCCTGTGTAAGCCAGTCAACTATTTCCAGAATGTTTTGGGTTCAGGGTACATGGCCTCTGAACACTGGGCATTATTCCAGGGCCAGTGGAAATCACAGCACCACGACCACGACGGCCCCTGCGGGGTGGCCTGCGTCTGCCTGACATTTTTTTTAGATAGGTGGTACTATGCGTGCAAGGTACTGTGCCACCCTATATAAGTTGTGGGCAGTGGCCACAGTACCGTCTGTGTGGGCCTGACACACACGGGCTTGCAATTTGCAAATGTGATAATATCACAGAAAAAATTTTTATTGAATTTTTTTATCTGCAAGGTATTTGAGTGAATGACACCCTGTAACGGTATGAGTGGAGGCCTAGCCAGTGGCCACAATACAGTCTGTGTGGGCCTCACACACACACAGGCTTGCAAATGTGATTATATCACAGAAAAATGTTAAATAGAAGTTTTTTTATTTGCAAGGTATTTGAGTGGATGACACCCTGTAACGGTATGAGTGGAGGCCTAGCCAGTGGCCACAATACAGTCTGTGTGGGCCTGCCACACACGGGCTTGCAATTTGCAAATGTGATTATATCACAGAAAATTTTTAATAGAATCTTTTTTATCTGCAAGGTATTTGAGTGAATGACACCCTGTGACGGTATGAGTGGAGGCCTAGCCACTAGCCAGTGGCCACAATACAGTCTGTGTGGGCCTGACACACACACTTGCTTGCAAATATGATTATATCACAGAAAAATTTTAAATAGAATTTTTTTTTATCTGCAAGGTATTTTCTGTCACACCCTGTATGAATGGTGTGCACGTGTTGTCTGTGACTGAGCCTGCAGCCTCACACACGGGCAGCCAGGCAACTGCAATATATATATATATATATATATATATATATATAAAAAGGCACACTGATGTACCAGCCCTGGGCTTTTTGGGGTGCTGTCAGGACGCTGTCCTTACAGCAGATGAGTCTGTGGACACAGAACAATGCCCTAGCTAACGCTTTCCCTATTGAATCAGCAACAGCAGCACTGTCCCTCCTCTCACTGTGAATGCAGCTTCCGAATGAATCTAAAATGGATGCTGTCCAGGAGGTGGGAGGGTCTGGGTGGGAGGGTCTGCTGCTGATTGGCTGGAATGTGTCTGCTGACTGTGAGGTACAGGGTCAAAGTTTACTCAATGATGATATATAGGGGGCGGACCGAACATTGCATATGTTCGCCCGCCGTGGCAAACGCGAACAAGCTATGTTCGCCGGGAACTATTCGCCGGCGAATAGTTCGGTACATCACTAAGTATGAACCATTTGGCCCATCTAGTCTGCCCAATATACTAAATACTATGGATAGCCCCTGGCCGTATCTTATATGAAGGATGGCCTTATGCCTATCCCATGCATGCTTAAACTCCTTCACTGTATTTGCAGCTACCACTTCTGCAGGAAGGCTATTCCATGCATCCACTACTCTCTCAGTAAATAATACTTCCTGATATAACTTTTAAACCTTTGCCCCTCTAATTTAAAACTATGTCCTCTTGTAGCAGTTTTTCTTCTTTTAAATATTTTCTTTTAAATATTTTCTCCTCTTTTACCTTGTTGATTCCCTATAGAAACATAGAACACAATCTGATTGTGGATTGGTGGAGTCCAAACTCTTTAGAGATAGTTTTGTAACCTTTTCCAGCCTGAGGAGCATCAACACTTCTCTCTGAGGACCTCAGAAATCTCAATTCTACAAACATGTTCTAGGAATAAGACTTTGACAGAACTCTGTTCTTTATATAAAACCGGCCGCCCATTCACACCTGATTGCCATCCCATTGACAGGACAATCGGATGTGATCTTTGATCATTTTCCTCTATAAATAAATTACCAGGTCTAATTATTTTAATTTGGTTATCTGTATCTACTTGTAGGACTTGTGTGAAAATATGATGTAGTTTTTAGGTTATATATATATATATATTTAATGAAGTGGAGGGGCCAAGTTCCCCAACTTTTGTCTAGTGAAGAGGTATAGGTGGGGATTAATAGTTTTGGTCAGCTTCTGTTAACTTTAGTGCGTCATCTACTGACCACTGTAACAAATGGCAATGATGCATCTGGTCACCTCATTGTATCAATGTATCCAAATAAATATGTCTCCTGCTATGTGGTGTCCTACCATGCTTGTTTTCAGTGGCATACCGCTAATAGATACAGACCACGCAGCTGCTACAGGGCCTGTGGAGGAAGGGGGCCCTGCAGGAAAGCCCCTCCTCCAATTACATTTACATAGATAGCTGTGAAAACCTAGCTAGCTGTACAGAAGGACCTTTGATGATGGCATCAGTACGTGATCAGGACAGCCATACAGAGTCAGTAGTTTTACAGTTGAAGGACCTGTGATTATGTCATTGTCATGTGACCAGGGCAGGGAGACAGAGTTTAGCAGTGTAGAGGAAAATATAGTGGAACTTCTGTGTGTGCCTGGAGGAGAAGTTAATGGTGTCCTGGGATAGCCCATAACATCCTAATACTGGGAGTTGTAGTTTGGTCCTACTGTATCCCTCTATGTAATGTTCACTGATGCCCTACAATAACAGTCTGGTAATGTTGGGGGTTGTAGTTCTCTCCTCTTATACCCTCTCCCTGTAATGTCAACTTGTGTTCCGTAATAACAGCCTGGACATGCTGGGAGTTGTAGTCCTCTCCCTTTTTACCCTTCTATGTATTGCCCACTAATTTTCACCTGTTTACAAGGCCGGCAGTAGTTCTAGCAAACTGTTCCAACATAGAACAGTCTGCCAAAGCTCTCTGGATCCGGCATTGCTAGAGGTTATAGGAGTGCCTGCCGGGTACCATTGTACCCAGAGAACTCCAGCAGGTTGTACTCTGCCGAAACAGCTTGATGGAACTACTGCCGGCAGTGTGAAACAGGCCTAAACTGGTCATGATGAGACTTGAAGTTCTCTTATCACTATTATGATGTTCTGCAACAGCTGAGGCATATATTAGGCATTCTTCACATCTACAGTATGCTAGTTTTGTTCACTGTTCTGCTCTGTCATTGGAGCGCAACAACGAAAATCACAGTAATGCCAGATTTGGGGCCCAATTCATATTCTTGCTATCGGGCCCAATGATTTTGATGTATGTACCTGCTTGTTCTACTAGAATATTTATTTTCTTAGGTAATTTTTTTTAACTCTCCATGATCATGAAATAGAACACAACACACACCTCTACCGCATGTATATTATGCACAAACAGCTCTGCAGTATGGACATTACACAAACACAACTCTGCTGCATACTGTGATACGGTGAGAGGTTTTGTCTGGGAAAACAGGTATTTTCCTCCCAGCATGTGCTGCTGGGCTGATTTACAGCCAGGTGAGGTCAAATACTGGACCGGATTTTAAGTGCCGTTCCGAGTTTTGGCAGCACCTGGCTGTCCTTAAATAGGCAGCTGGGCTCAGAAGCCAGGTCTCTGTGTTGGGATCTGTGAGCCTTGTGTCTGGATGAAGGCTTCCTACCTGTTTGCCGTGAAAACAGGTTGGTGCTGCTATGGTCAAGGACTCTTTGAGGCAGAATTGCTGCATGGTGCAAATTTTTGTTTGATTATGACTGCTTCTTTTGTCACTTGCCTAAAGTCTGAATAAAACACTGAACTCTTTGATCCAAAGGACTTGTTGCCTCTATACTGCGTCCGCTAATCCTGTCTACCAGAGCGAAACCCCACAATACATATACACACAACACTGCTGCAGATTCATTATGATTTTGCCTTCCAAACGAACCGGAAGCTTTTCTGGTTTGCGTCGGACGAATCCAGTAGCACGATGCACAGCAACATTTTTCTGCAAGTTTCAGAGGGAAAAAACAGAATCAAGAAAGAAGAAGGGTCCTCTTCACATGATCCTGAGAGGAAGTGGGGGGAGGGGGATTGCCATGATCAGCCTCTTCAGCCAATCAGGGGTGGCAGCAGGCAGGGAGATGCCTGTGCAAAGCAGGCAGACGTCATTCTGTGTTCAGCTGTTAATGAGTGTCTGACAGAAAACCATCTTACACAGTATACACAGAGTCACAAGCAAGCATCTCATAATATTATCATTATCATTGCACCAAACAAGTCAACAATTAACCCCTTAAGGACCCTGCCATATTTCACCTTAAGGACCAGGGCAGTTTTTGCAAATCTGAATTGAGTTACTTTATGTGGTGATAACTTTAAAACGCTTTACTTATCCAGGCAATTCTGAGATTGTTTTCTCGTCACATATTGTACTTCATGACAGTGGTAAAATTAAGTAAATTTTTATTTATTTATAAAAAAATACAAAATGTAACAATTTGGAAACATTTTTAAATTTTCAAATGTCTATTTTTTTAATTTTATAATAGCTAGTAATACCTCCAAAAATTGTTATTAATTTACATTTCCCATATGTCTACTACATGTTTGGATCATTTTGTGAATGCCATTTTATTTTTTGGGGACGTTAGAAGGCTTAGAAGTTTAGAAACAAATCTTGAAATTTTTCAGAAAATTTTTAAAACACTCTTTTTCAGGACCAGTTCAGGTTTGAAGTCACTTTGTGAGGCTTACATAATGGAAACCACCCAAAAATGAACACATTTTAGAAGCTTCACCCCTCAAGGTATTCAAAACTGGTAATTAATGGTAAATTCCACTAGCAAAGCAAGGGTTAACATCCCAAAAAACTCAATATTTATTGCCCTGATTCTGTAGTTTACAAAAACACCCTATATGTGGTCGCAAACTGCTGTACGGGCACATGGCATTGCACAGATAATGGACCCCTAGAGTAGAAACTCCCAAAAAGTGACCCCATTTCAGAAACCATGGGATAAGGTGGCAGCTTTGTTGGTACTATTTTAGGGTACATGTGATTTTTGGTTGCTCTATATTACATATTTTGTCATTTGTATTTTGTGAGGCAAGGTAACAAAAAAAAGCTGTTTTGGCACCGTTTTTATTTTTTGTTATTTACAACATTCATCTGGCAGGTTGGATCATGTGGTATTTTTATAGAGCAGGTTGTTACGGACGCGACAATATCAAATATTACTTTTTTTGGTTGTTTGTTTCAGTTTTACATAACAAAGCATTTTTGATTTTTTAGTGTCTCCACATTCTGAAAGCCGGGATGAGATGATGATTTGATAAGTACTATTATAGGGTGCATGTGACTTTTCGATCGCTTGCTATTAGACTTTTTGTGATGTAAGGTGACAAAAAAGTTGCTTTTTTACGGTATTCACTTGAGGGGTTAGGTCATGTGATATTTTTATAGAGCAGGTTATTATAAACGGGGAGATACCAATTTTTTTTATTGATGTAGGTTTTACACAATGATATCATTTTAAAAAAAAAAAAAAAATCATGTTTTAGTGTCTCTATAGTATGAGAGCCATAGTTTTTTCAGTTTTTGGGCGATTGTCTTAGGTCGGATATAATTTTTGCGGGGTGAGATGATGGTTTGGGCACTATTTTAGGGTGCGTATGACTTTTTCATAGCTTTCTACTACACTTTTTGTGTGCTTTTTTTACACCGTTTTTATTTTCATTTTTTTTACGGTGGTCAACTGAGGGGTTAGGGCATGTGGTATTTTTATAGAGCAGGTTGTTACGGACACGGCAATACCTAATACATATACTTTTTTTAGTGTCTCCATATTCTGAGCCATAGTTTTTTTTTTTTTTGGGCGATTGGCTCATATTTTGCGGGATGAGATGATGGTTAGATTGGTACTATATTGGGTATACGCCTTTTTGATCGCTTGGTGTTGCACTTTTAGTGATGTAAGGGGATAAAAAATGGTTTATTTAGCACAGTTTTTAATAAAAAAATTTGATGATGTTCACCTAAGTCATGTGATAGTTTTATAGAGCCGGTCGATTCAGATGCGGCGATACCTAATGTGTCTACTTTTTTTTCCCTATTTTTTTATTTTTTTCCCTTTATTTTGGCAAAATGATATATATATATTTTTTTTTTACTTGAAACTTTAAAAAATATTTGGGGAAAACTTTATTTTTTTAACTTTTTATTTAACTTTATTTTTTGTCCCACTCTGGGACTTCAACTTTTGGGGGTCTGATCCCTTTTACAATGCATGACAATATTTCTGTATTGTCATGCATTGGCTGTAAGTGTATTACACACTGTAATACACTTATAGCCTTACTGCCTGTAAGATCCAGGGCGCTGGATCTCACAGGCTCTCCCGGAAGGCAGCCACGATGCCTAAGGAAGGCATCGTGCTGCCTTCCATGCCATGGGGTCCCCGTCACAGCAGCTCGGGGACCCCATGGCTGCTTTCTTCCTGCACGGACATCGCACGTGCCGTGGTCAGCGCTGATTGCGGCTGTGCAGGGGTTCATTTACCGGCATCTGGGATTTCACTGATGTCGGCACATGAAGCAGGGGTCCGGCTATCAGTGACTGCCGGATCCCTGCTGCTGATCGGGCGGGCGCAGCTCCTGCACCCGCCCGATCACCATAACGTATATGTATTTCTCTGGTCCTTAAGTCACGGCCAGAGATGACATACATGTACGTCATAGGCTCTTAAGGGGTTAAACATAGAGGAATGAGGGCCCAACCTGCAAGAGCTTACAATCTATTAAGAGATAGGCACCAGGAGAGCTATAGTGTGGACTCTCATTGCATTCTTTGGTGGCGATTTGGAACCAGGAGAGGTGTGGAGTGGATTCGGCATGCATGTTTGTACCTGCATTCCTTGGATATAATGGAGGCCATTTTGGCACTAAAGATGACAGAAATTAAAGCAGGCCCAGCATGCATGTGTAACCTACACTCCCTGAATTGTACGATAGCCGTCATGGCACATAACAGGTAGAATTTAGTGTTAGGACCCATTTTGCAAAGATTGCCTTGACATGAGGCAGACAGGTATAACATTAGCAATTATTATGCATTTTTGTACTTTATTTGTTTTGCAGAGAGCTGTTGCATTACATGTTTTGTTTTACAATGAGGAGATAGGGGTAAGACAAAAGGTAACAAGTATTTGTTTTGTACAATGGGCCATCTTAACACAATAGTGGAATAGATATAAAGCTGCATGAACCATCACTAGCCGATATCTGTAGTAGTTCTGAGTGCATGGGGGGTGAACATTTGACAATGGATCAGGTACAGTAGAATGATGATGAAGGGGGGGGGGGGTGAATGGAAAATGAATTAGATTAGGGGATGTAATAGGCTAACCTAATAAGATGTGTTTTTAGGGAGCACCTAATACTGTGAATGTTGTGAATTAACCTAATTGCTTGGGGTAGGGCATTCCAGAGAACTAGTGCACCTCGAAAGAAGTCTTGAAGACGGGAAAGAGAGGTTTGGATCATGGTGGATATTAGTTGTAAATCATTTGCTGATCTTAAAGCACGGGTAGAATGGCAGGCAGAAATTAGGGTGGATATGTAGGGGGGTGCAGCACTGTTGAGAGCTTTTTGGATGAAAACGAGCAGTTTAAATAGAATCCTGTACTGTATGGGCAGCCAGTGCAATGACTGTCACAGAGCGGAGGCATCAGTGTGGCAGTTAGATAGATTAGCATTAAAGTTAGATTGGAGAGGGGAAAGTCTTGTTAGGCCAATTGCAGCTGTAATGTCCCGAAGTGCCATTACCACTCCTAGCCTCTGAAGTCTATATGGTTGCCTGTCCCGTCCTGGGCTGGCATTGTCTTCATCCAAGCTGAAGTTAGAGCTTGAGGTACTCAAAGCCAGGTGTCACATACGTTCCCGTCGCAGGTACCAGGAGATTTGAGAGACTGGAAACTCGTGGGTTAAATTGACAAGTTCACTGTGGATCTTATTGTGTCCGTGTTTTGGTGAATGACACACCCCTTGCTTCAGGTGTTGCTTTTTGTGAATTGCTTTTCCCATTAGTAGACGCTTCTCACTGTTGGAGGTGCGGTTTATAGATTTTCTTCCTACTTCTTAATAGCTGGTCGGTTGTACTCTGTGGTGCTTCTGGAGTTGCCAGTTTTCTACTTTCAGATAAGTCTTATCTTTGCTTATTGTTTTGTGTTTGTTATTTTCCCTGTTGTTTGTATCTGGGCCTGAGACAGAGACTTCCATTCATCCATCTGGGGAGGAATGGGTTGTCTCTGGTCCTAACCTCATTCCAGGGCCTTATAGGGATATAAGGGCCTAGGTATACTGCATATGAATATTCCCACCTTCAAGGTCTATTCATATTAATAGATAGTTAGGGCCCGGATTAGGGTTGTTTAGGGGGTGACCTGTTTCTTCCCTAGTTTCCAGGCCCAGTTACTGTTCCCCATGCCTCCTGTGTTCAGTGTGGAGTTTCCCCCCACACTGATCGTGACACCGGGACAAAAAGTTCCTAGGATCAAAGATAAAGTAAGAGACTACCGCTAACCAAAGTTCCAGCAGAAGAGGAAAGTTTCTATATAAGCCAGTCAAGCATAGCAGAGCTGAGACAGTACAATATAGCAGAGCTGAGATTGTTTCAGAAGTGTTTTCCTGCCAAAGTTAAACCAATCCCTGCTGATGACCAAGATACCGTTTGGATTACCATTTATGCAAAGTAAAGCTGTGTTCAATGCTACTACAAGTCTGGACTCCATTTATTCTACCTCTTGCACCATCCAAGTTCAACTACCCCTTTTTTCACTGCTCCGGACTACACCATGTCTGGGATCCAAGGATATCCAGGTAGGAGCACCATTACACGTGCATACAACAGCTACAGAGACATTGTGAGCCTCTCTACACCACTCTGGCAATCCTACCCTGGGTACCAACATTACCATCAACAAAGGGGACTCCATGTCCTCGTTGCTTAACCACAACTGGCATCACGACCAGGACTGCAGGGGCAATGTGTGAGTGTGGTTGCCTGATCAGTGTAGTAGTTGGTACTCACGTTTCTGCAGCTCCCTGGGCCAGTGTGCAGTGATGAGAAGGAAGGCACCGGATTACTTTGGGGCACACTCAGGTGTTGAGGGATCTCTTTCCAGATGTTGGTTGAGATGCCCTTGATGGTATTGGGTTTAAGGTGCAGGGAAGGAAGGGTCCCTGATGTGGCACCAGCACCATTGGGTGCAAATGGGGTAAAATAAAGAGGAGTCTGTTTGAATAAATAAATGAAAACATTTACTGAGAATCACTTGCCCTGAGGTAGATGTACAGATTATTTCAATGCAAAGCAGTAGTTGTAATCCATTCAATGGAAACCACAAGTTAGGCTACTTTCACACTTGCGTTTTGGCTTTCCGTTTGTGAGATCAGTCATGGGCTCTCACAAGCGGCCAAAATGAATTGTGTCCTAATGCATTCTGAATGGAAAAGGATCCCCTCAGAATGCATCAGTTTGCCTTAGATCAGTCTCCATTCTGCTCTGGAGGTGGACACCAAAACGCTGCTGGCTCCGTTTTGCTGTCCGCTTGACGAAACTGAGCCTAATAGATCTGTCCTGGCACACAATGTAAGTCAATGGGGGCGGATCCGTATTCTCTGACACAATCTGGCACAATAGAAAACAGATCCATCTCCCATTGACTTTCAATGGAGTTCATGACGGATCTGTCTTGGCTATGTTACAGATAATACAAACGAATCTGTTCCTGATGGATGCATGCGGTTGTATTATTGTAACAGATCTGTTTTTGCAGATCCATGACTGATCTGCCTAAAATGCGAGTGTGAAAGTAGTTGTATCTATAATCCTAATAACAGGCTCTTGGTGAGGTATTGACTCTGGTCACACTCAGGCTGTGGTAACTTCTGTCTGACTGTCTATCTTCCAGGTGTGGAGTAGTGTTGAGCGCGAATATTCGAAAAGCAAATTTTTATAGCAAATCTCGCCACTTCGCGATTTTGCGAATATTTAGAATATAGCACTATATATTCGTAATGACGAATATTCGTAATATTTTTTTTTACACAGTACACTTCACAATAATTTCACTGTATACTGTGTAAAAAAAAAAAAATGTGATCGATCATCCTTCCCTGCTTCTAGCTTTTTGGTCCAAAAGAGAAGGCTCCAATATTACTTACAGTGAGTCAGTGAGTGGAGCGCGAATATTCACAATTTACTGCGATGCGAATATCGACACTTTGAGAGGACACTAATCCCTCCTTTCTGTTACCTTGTGGGCCAATGAGAAGGATGAAAATATAGTTGTCAGTAGTTAGCAACATCCCTAGAAACCAATAGGAAAGTTGCCCACCCCTTCACTATATAATATCATTCCCAGCAGCCATTTTGTGCAGTTTCATGTTGTTGGTTGAGAGGAGCTTCAATATCTGATATATACTGAACTGATAGTGTTAGATAAGGTAGGTTAGTGTAGAAAATAGGTTCTTTAGTAAAAAAAAAAAAAGTATATTACTGTTAGTTTCTTACTGTTTAGTTGGTGTAGTGTCTGCATCTTTTGTTCGTTAAAAACAAACCCAAAAAAATCTTAGTTTTAGTTTTTCCTGTTAGTTTTTTACTGTTTAGTTGGTGTATTGATTAGTGTCTGCGTCAGTGTCTAAGTCTTTTATTAGTTAAAAAAAAAGTTTATTACTGTTATTTTTTATTGTTCATTTTTTTACTGTTTAGTTGGTGCAGTGATTAATGTCTGTGTCAGTGTCTGCGTCTTTTGTTAATAAAAAAAAAAACCCAAAAAGTATATTAGTGTTTAGCTGGTTTATTGATTAGTGTCTGCCTCAGTGTCTAGTCTTTTGTTAAAAAACAAAAATAAAAAAGTTTTTTTTACTGTTTAGTTGGTGTAGTGATTAGTGTCTGCGTCAGTGTCTGCGTCCTTAGTAAAAAAAAAAATGTTAGCGTTAGTTTTTAGTTTTAGTTTTTTACAGTTTAGTTGTTGTATTGATTATTGTATGAGTCAGTGTCTGCATCTTTTGTTAGTTAAAAAAAAAGTTTATTAGATTTAGTTTTTATTGTTAGTTTTTTACTGTTTAGTTGGTGTAGTGATTAGTGTCTGTGTCTTTTGTTAGTTAAAAAAAACACAAAAAAGGCTTTTACAGCTATAGTGTTAGTAATTCTATTTTTGTTTTTATTTAATTTTTGCCCCATAGTCCCCATTCCAATAAAGTTTTTCCCAATTTCCTTTTTTTTTTTTTTTTTTTTTTATTCAATTTTTTTTATCGAAAAGGTTCTCGAATATATCGAATCTTTTGAATCTCGAATCCTACGAATCTCGAATCCTACGAATCCTGTACATTATTATGGGGATCTGTGGATGGCGCTGTTATGGGAGGGAACTGTGGATGACACTGTTATGGGGGATCTGTGGATGACACTGTTATGGGGGATCTGTGGATGACACTGTTATGGGGGATCCGTGAATGGCATTGTTATGGAGGGGATCTGTGGATGGCACTGTTATGGGGAGGGGGATCTGTGGATGGCGCTGTTATGGAGGGGATCTGTGGATGGCGCTGTTATGGAGGGGATCTGTGGATGGCACTGTTATGGGGAGGGGGGATCTGTGGATGACACTGTTATGGGGGATCTGTAGATGGCGCTGTTATGGGGGATCTGTGGATGACATTGTTATGGAGGGGATCTATGGATGGCACTGTTATGGGGAGGGGGATCTGTGGATGGCGCTGTTATGGAGGGGATCTGTGGATGGCACTGTTATGGGGAGGGGGTATCTGTGGATAACACTGTTATGGAGGGGATCTGTGGATGACCATGCTATGGGGAGATCTATGGATGACACTATATAGCATCTTATGCTATATCTGTCATCCATAGATCCCCCATAGCAGTGCCATCCACAGATCCCCCTCCCTATAACAGTGCCATCCACAGATCACCCTCCCCATAACAGCACCATCCACAGATCCCCCTGCCAATAACAGCCCCGACCCGGCAGCAACTTTTACTTTAAATTTAAATCAGGTTCAGCGCATCTTTATTACCTTACAATGAAGCTCCAGTAACAGGCAGGGCGGGCGGCGGCGTAACGTCACTCACTCACGTGAGGTGCCTGCTCCGCCCACTTTATGAATGAAGCAGGCGCGTCACGTGAGTAAGTGATGTTCATTGTAAGGTAATAAAGATGCGCTGATTCAAAGTTAAAGTAAACCGCCCGCTCCCGCCCTCATAGCAACGAATCGGCCGATTATTTGATAACAGGATTAGTTGAAAACGCATCCCGTTATCGAATTCGTGGATTCAACGGATTTGTCGTCCCACCTCTAAACAAAAGACAAGAGAAAAGACAAAAAACACAGCGCTTCATGTGTGGTAACGCCTTATAGATAATATAAATTTGTGGTGCGCATTTCGCTTCCCGGATTCTGTTGCGAGGAGTCACAACAGCTGTATATGCCTTAGCTGGTATATTTCCCCACCAGCATCAGGGGATGCCGTGCTGCTGCCTGGGTCTCTTCCTGTCCTAATGGTTCCAGGGAAGTTGATATGCAGAAAATCTTAAAAATGTCAGACCACTATCCGGCGCTGCAGGCATAGAAATCAGTCCTTAAGATGAATAAGATTATTTTTATTAAAGTCAACGCGTTTCAAGGGCGAAGTGCCCCCTTCGTCAGGACGTAATAATTATTGTATATTGTCCTGACGAAGGGGGCACTTCGCCCTTGAAATGCGTTGACTTTAATAAAAAGAATCTTATTCATCTTAAGGACTGATTTCTATGCCTGCAGCGCCGGATAGTGGTCTGACATTTTTAAGATTTTCTACCTCTAAACAAAAGCCATAGCAGCAGCCAGTTCAGTCTCCTTAGGCCTCATGCATTTTGTTGAACAGCACGGACAGCCTTTAATATAACGCAAAGCGCGGACAAGAATAGGACAGGTCATATTTTTTTGTGGGGCCACGGAATGGAGCAACGGATTCGGACAGCACACGAGTGCTGTCCGCATCTTTTGTGGCCCCATTGGAGTGAATGGGTCCACATCCAAGCCTCCAAAACTGCGGCTCGGATGCGGAACAAAACAACAGCCGTGTGCATGAGGCCTTAATATGATTAAACAGTTTTTTCATGAGCACCACAGGTGAAGGAAAATCAGGAGTAGGGATGAGCGAACCCGTAGAAGTTTGGGTTTGCCAGGTTTGGCTGAACTGCAGGTCAAAGTTCGGGTTCGGGACCCGAACTTGACCCTGAACCCGGACCCCATTAAAGTCAATGGGGACCCGAACTTCACTTTATTATTTTCCGTTATAACATGGTTATAACGGAAAAAAATTGCATTCTTAAGACAGAATGCTAAATAAAATGGCCATAGAGGGGTTAAAAATAATTAAAAAACTCAACTCACTTATCCTCTTCTTTCTTTTTTCTGCAGGACCTGCAAAAGGACCTGCGATCATGAGGTGAGCGCGGTGACATCATCACAGGTCCTGCTGAATGAAGATAAAGGGACCTTCTATCTTCATTCAGCAGGACCTGCGATGACATCACGTGGTGAGTGTGGTGACGTCATCGCAGCTCCTGCAGAAAGAAGAGGATACCAAGTGGATGAGTTTTTTTAATTATTTTTAACCCCTCAATGGCCATTTTATTTAGCATTCTGTCTTTAGAATGCTATTATTTTCCAGGATAGTGTGACACATCGCGCTGCTGTGTAGGAGGAGCAGAGGCTGATTCCCAGCCTGCCCCGCTCCTTCTCCTACACAGATCAGCAGGACGATGTGTGTGAGGACATCGTGTTGCTGCTGCTGTGGAGCTGTCTCGGCTGTAAGTGAGCAACAAGAGCCTACACAGTGAAAAGCAACTGACCGGACCCAAACTAGGGAGGATAAAGGGTGACTCCTGTCAGACCCTAAAAGCTCTTCCTAAGCTGCTCAGCCTATGCAAACACCCCAATGGTGGATGATCGCATATCCTCCTACCTCGACTATATAACACCTGAACACCCTACAATAGTGAGGGGACACGACCACCGGCTCCCTACACTAGACACGGAGGGAGTTAGGGTCACCCGGGATCCAGCAAACAGAAAATCACAAATTGATGTACACTTAACTGAAGGAGCTGCAGCTGCAATGAAAACAGATCCAAAGTCAGCAGACAATATCCGAAGTACTTGCTTCGGCAGAACACAGATCCAGTGAAAAGATATCACACAGGTGCAGATACTCAAGCGAGAGATGAAAAGTATAATCCGCACCTCTACAAAGGAGGAGAGGTGATTTAAAGGTAATGAAATCAAACACAGGAGGGACAGCTGGGAGGAAGGAAACAGAAAGTAAAGACCTCATCACAGGGGCGGAGAAACAGGGCAGAGGGAACTCCTCCAAGCTCTAGTAGTGACATCATCACAGGGGTGGAGAAACAGAGCCGTGAGAACGTCTCAAAGCTCTGGTAGTGACAGGAGCGCTGGCAGCCCAATGGTGGAGTGGGGAAGCGAATAGTTCCCTGCTTCAGTGGCGTGCCTATGGTTTTTAGCAGGTCCTTTCTCTGCCCCAGGTCCTTTTTCTATCCCCTCACAGTAGTATTGCCCTGATTGTACAACATTCACTGTAGTTTTGAACAGATGTGTGCCCCTCACCATAGTTATGCCCACATTGTGCCCTCTTACAGTAGTTATGCCCTCTCTGAGACCCTTTCACAGTTGTAATGCCCTATCTGTGCCCCTTCACAGTAATAATCCCCATTGTGCCCCCTTCATAGTAATAATCCCCATTGTGCCCCCTTCATAGTAGAAATCCATATTGTGCCCCCTTCACAGTAATAATGCACACTGTGTCTCCATTGTAGTAATGCCCTCTAGCTCTGTGCCCCCTTCATAGTAGAAATGTTCATTGTGCCCCCTTCACATTAGTAATGCCCTCTGTGCCCCCTCAAGAGTAGTAATGCCCTCTGTGCCCCCTCTGTAGTAATAAAGACCTCTGTGCCCCCTCCATAGTAATAAACTCCTCTGTGCCCCCTCCATAGTAATAAAGACCTCTGTGCCCTCTCCATAGTAATAATGTCCTCTGTGCCCCCTCCATAGTAATAAAGTCCACTGTATTAAAAACAAAAAAACACAGTAACTACTCACCTTATCCCGTTCCTGAAGCTCACATACCTCGCTTCCCGGCAGGCACAGATCGCTCTGCAAGCTCCGCCCACACATGCTGGCAGCGCTATCTGTGCCTGCAGGCTAAATTGTGGAGCGGGTTGAAGTCTTCCTGCTTCACCATTCTGTGTGCTGCTGGCCTGAAGGAGGGGAGGAGCGCTGGGAGCTAAGCAGTGTGTGTCAGGCCCCAGCTCCCTGTGCTCCAGCAATGATCACTTTCATCTGTATTCATGAAAGTGCTCATTGCTTCTAGCCTCTGGCAGCTGTGCTGTGGGCCTCCGCAGGAGCTATGGGCCCCAGCACTTGCCTGGGTATGCCGGGTGCTGACGCCGGCCTTGCATATATATATATAAATTGTGTATATATATATATATCTATATATATATATATATATATATATATATATAAATATCCATATACATACACTGAACAAAAATATCAAAGCAACACTTTTGGTTTCGCTCCCATTTTGTATCGGCTGAACTCTAAGATCTGAAACATTTTCTACATACATAAAAGACCCGTTACTCTCAAATATTGTTCTCAAATCTGTCTAAATCTCTGGTAGGGAACACTTTTCCTTTGCCGAGATAATCCATCCAACCTCACAGGTGTGGCATATCAAGGTGCTGATTAGACAGCATGAATATTGCACAGGTGTGCCTTAGACTGCCCACAATAAAAGTCCACTCTGAAATGTGCACAGTTTTGCCTTACTGGGGCGGGGGGTCAGAAAACCAGTCAGTACCTGGTGTGGCCACCATTTGCCTCACACAGTTCAACACATCTCCGTTGCGTAGAGTTTATCAGGTTGTTGATTGTGGCCTGTGGAATGTTGAATCTCTGATTTAGTCCGCATAGCTCACAGATCCACTTTTCACCAACCACTACATATTCATTTCTGTGAAACACCTGTTAGGTCAAAAGTGCCCTTTCCACCCCTTAAAATGTTTGTATGGTGGTGCCCTTTGCAAAATGTGGTCACTTCTTGTTTTTTTTTTATTTCTGGGGACCTCAGGAATTTTTTTAATGCAACACCTAAAATCCATGTCTGCCAATTCAGGCCTGCCAACAAAAATCAATATTTTGCTGTTTGCCAATTGTGCGCCCATACATCAGGCTACAAGCACATATGGTGTGTTTACTGAATGGGGAGAAAATGAGATCACATACTGGGGTGCATTTTCTCCTTTAGCCCCTTGTGAAAGTGAAAAATTGGGGTCTGCTAGTAATTTTTCATTTTTACAAATTTGTGCTTTGAAATCCTTTAACGAGTGTTTCTAAAATCAATGTCTGCCAATTCAGGTCAGCAAAATCCATATTTTGCTGTTTGACTCTAGAGCCCTGTTGTGCACCCATACATCAATTTATGAGCACATATGGGGTGTCACCTCAGGGTGTCTTCATATGCAACATAGCTCCCAATTACCATTCCAGCTAAATCGTCTCTCCTAAAGCCATATGGTGCTCCTTCCACTCTGAAGCCTGCTTTGCGCCCATACATCATTTTTTTAGCACATGTGTGGTGTTACCGTATTCGGAGGGAAATGGGGAACAAAATGTGTGGTGAATTTTGTCCTGTTACCCTTTAGGAAAGTGAAAAATGCGGGTGTAAATCAATTACCATTCCAGCTAAATCCGCTCTCCAAAAGCCATATGGTGCTCCTTCCACTCTGAAGCCTGCTATGTGCCTATACATCAGTTTTTGAGCACATATGGGGTGTTTCTGTAAACTCCAGATTCAGGGTAATAGATGTTAAGTTTTGTTTGGCTGCAAACTCTTGATGTGTTGCAGAAAAAAAATATATAAAAATTTAAAATCTGCTAAAAAAAGGAAAATTTTGAAATTTTATTCCCAATTTCCTTTAATTCTCATGTGGCACCTAAAGGATTAACAAAATTTGTAAAATCAGTTTTGAATAGCTTGAGGGGTGTAGTTTCTAAAATGGTGTGATTTATGGGTCGTTTCTAATATGTCAGTCCCACAGAGTGACTTCATAACTGAACTGGCCCTTAAAAAAATTGGGTTTTGGAAATTTTCTTAAAAATGTTAAGATTTGCTTCTAAACTTCTAAGCCTTCTAACGTCCCAAAAATAAATAAATCTCATTTTTAAAATGATCCAAACATGGAGTAGACATATGGGGAATGTAAAGTAATAACTATTTTTGGAGGTATTACTATCTATTCTAAAAGTAAAAAAATAGAAATTTGGAAATGTGCTAATTTTTCAAATGTTTTTGTAAATTTGGTATTTTTTTATAAATAAAAATGAAATATTTTTACTCAAATTTACCACTGTCATGATGTACAATATGTGACGAGAAAAAAATCTCAGGCCTGGATAAGTAAAAGCGTTTTAAAGTTATTAACACATAAAGTGACTAAAAATAGCCTGGTCCTTAAGGTGAAAAATGGCAGGGTCCTGAAGGGGTTAAGCAGGCCACTATAGAAATAACAAATAATATTAAAAAAATGTATTAAGGTGCAACACAAATTTCATTATTTTCCAACTTTGATTTACTAATGATAGGAAAATTCAAGATGTATATTTTACTTCTTGTGTTACCATCATCTGTTTCTCATGCTGAGGAGAGGATGATGACTCATGTCTGGTCCGCGAGCAGCTCACACTTAACAAGCACACAAGGACTCTCATTCTGTAAACAATTAGCCCTTCACTGTTAGATTTTTAACAAGGTCACCCTTAACCCCAATGCTGGAGGTCAGAGGGTTTCCTGGACATTTTGATATTGAAAATTAAATCCAAGACAACAGGAAAGGAGAAGAAGGAAGGGGGTTTAAGCAAGAGGTCCGCTATTTCTGCTGACTTTGAATTAAAATGAGCAATATTGAATTTTTTCCTTGCAGTCCTGACACCAGTCTTACTTCTTTGCCTCTGCAAAGAACATTCACCTAATTTTTGCATGTCATTATCCAATTCATTAAAGTGTCCAACTTACCCCCTTTCTGGCTTCAACATAATCTCTTGCTAAATAAATGCTAAGAATAAAGTCACTACTTCTACTGTTTTTCTATCCCCTCCTCCAGTTCTCGACACTAGAGCACATCTTGATAGATATTAAACAGATATCAAGAAGATCCATGAGCAGAGGTTACAGTCAATTTTGTGTACGTAGAAACAAAAAAAATGCTAAATACGTCATCTCTTAATCCTACTTATGTATCTATAAAAGGAAAGGAAAGCTTTGAGACTGCGAAAAACTTCATCGAATCAACTCGACAACTAGTCAAGAAGACAAGGGCAAGAGATACCCAGGTAACCTCCAGCCTTATCTTGACACTACTACTAAGGAAAATATTATTGTACATTGTCCAGGGTCATTAAGTAGTCTTTAGTCATTATTGTATTTCTTATTGTAGTCTTTATTTTTATTTTTTCCTTTAAGTCATTTGACAGCAATTTTTACTTTTTTTTATTTAGATATTTGTCGTTTGCTACATCTCTCAGAATTTTAAATGGATGGATTTACGAACCCAATATATTATAAACTGTGTAATGCCTCTAGTCAAAGCTGAAAATGACTACAAAAAATTAACTTGTTTGTATGCTTTAACATATAAATAATACTTTTTATTCTCTAGGATTTACCTGTCTAGTCAACTTTGCTATGAGGAAATATTTAGCTTATAGAGTATAATGCAGCTCTTGCACACTTTACCAACCCTTTCCAGGCACTCCCTGCAGAAAGGCAGGAGTTTGAAAAAAAATATACAATATTATAACAGGTATTAATATTTAAAAGTGATGATTATACAAATCCTTTCCCAAGAAGTATGGTGGTTAAGCATGCATGTTAATGTAGCAGAAAAGGGGAATAAGAAGCTGCCAAACACATCTAACATCCCTAATCTCTACTTTGAGCAAAAGTTCCTCCATGATTAAGTAAATACAACATAACAAATGTTTTTTTATTTAACAGTAGACACCGGGGGCCATTTAAATGTGACCAGGTACTGCTTTGATACAAACTATTCAGTGCCCATGGCAAAGGATTGAGCATTTTATTCTGCATGGAGGAACCTCGAGAATCCTCTGTCTTCTGTCAGAAAAGGATCAGACATTCTGGCTATCAGCAGACACCTCTACTTTATTCCCTCCACATATTTAAATAAAAACAAATACTTTTCTGGCCCAAACGTCCCCTTGGTTTCTCACTAAATTGGGTAGTATTAAATTATGAACAACAGGGATTTCCTTGCTGTCTTTTCTTTGCCTGTGCACCAACACCTGAATCTAAATCAGGTTATCACCTACCTTGGCCTGGTTAATGTAGGGGGAGCTTTTGATTACTTAGCATTTGAAGGTCCAGAAATTATGCTTCTCTGGTTGCTGAGGATAGTTTTTTATGCAATTTATTGCAATAAAGGATTTTTATTTACAACACGCTGGAATTCTTCTCTACCTACAAATTGCTGGGAATAGTGTCTGCTCTGTGCAATTGTTTTACGTTTTTTAGTATGTTTTTCTAGTCTATTTTGTTGCATCAGTGTGTCCTGGAACCCGTGGTCCCCATTGTCAGCATTAAAGTTTTTTGCTTAGAGACCTGGCTTGTCCTGGCTGTCATGTATTTTAAAGCAGGATCAGTTTATTGTACCTTTATATACAGTAATCTGAAGCTATCTATCTCTCTATCGTTATCTATCTATCGATCTAGCTTCTATCTATCTCAAATTTGTCTACTTATTGATTTGGCAGTCAAATATTAACATAGTCTTCTATATTTAAATAGGGCATGGAAAACATTGCTGTTGGGCGAGGCTTTCTTCTGATCACAGTCATTCTGGGATACTGCATTGTGTTGTCTTCTCCAACCATCATTCCCACTATCCGGAACCCAAGCAGGCATGTACTTTTGTTCTACTCTGTAATATGCTCTTAAACATTAATCTACCACTCTACAGAACTGGAAAAACAATTGTGATGGACAGAGTGACACTATTATAACATTATAGTGTATTCTTTTTTACAAGGTTGACTAAGGATTTTCACACTTGGATGCAAGTTGCACAGTTTTCTATATCTTCATAGGGAATACAGCACATATTGAGTATATATTCCAAAAATTGGCCATCTGGTAGCTTAGAATTTATATTCCTTAATTTTATAGCTTTTGGAAAATGTTTATTTTTGTTAGGGTGCTAGTACAGATGATCAGGTTCTTGACGCAGTTGTAAAGCCAAAACCAGGTGTGTATCATAAATGGAAAGAAAGTATGTTTCTATTTTTCCTCCTGGTATTAGCTTAAAAACTTTTTAAAATCCTAAACAAAGCCTAATAAAAACCTGAGTGTGTACTGACAGCCTTAGTTATAACATGCCTTAAAGAAGTTTCCAGCTTACAGATTTTGCTGACCTATACTTGGGATGGGCCATCAATATCAAATTGGTGTGACACCCGGCAACCCCACCATATACAGTTGAAACTCAATTTTTTTTTATATTGTGCAAAGTTCATTTATTTCAGTAATGCAACTTAAAAGGTGAAACTAACATATGAGAGACTCGTTACATGCAAAGCGAGATATTTCAAGCCTTTATTTGTTATAATTTGGATGATTATGACTTACAGCTTATGAAACCTCAAAGTCACAATCTTGAGGTATCCTTTGCTCAGGGGGTATGGATTAATTAGCTGACTAGAGTGTGACGCTTTGAGCCTAGAATATTGAACCTTTTTACAAAATTCTAAATTTAAGCTGCATTAATGCAATTCCTTTTCATATGCATTATTGAAATAAATGGACTTTTGCACAATATTCTAATTTTTGAGTTTCACATGAAACTGTTCTCAAAAACAACCAACACAAGAACTGAGAGAATGAAGCCATAAGCAGACAGCCCCGTTATCTGTGGAGTGTCCATGCCATATATTAAGGTGTCCCATGAGGGGTTCTGTTACACCATCGGCACCCCACATGAATGGCTATATGGAAAGAAATGGTACATGGTTTATAAACAAGCACGAAACTTATGAAGCAATTTCCAATTTCAACGTATTATTCCTTTGAATGCCAAAAAATGTCTTCCTAAAATAGACCTTTACAAATACCCTCTGATAGGAACCCTCCTAAATTCAAATATTAAACCAACAATCTCATTACCACATGAAGTATTTTTATTCCTCAATAATCATCCCTGAAAGTGATATTTTAACACTAGTGATAACCTAAGGGCACTTTCACACTAGCGTTAAAGTTTGCAGGTATTGAGTTCTGTCATAGGGGCTTAATACCTGAAGAAAAACTGATCAGTTTGGTCCTAATGCATTCTGAATGGAAAGCAATCTGTTCAGTATGCATCAGGATGTCTTCCGTTCTGTCCCTTTTACGGTATTTTGCCAGAGAAAATACCACAGCATGCTGCGGTATTTTCTCCGGCCAAAATTCCGGAACACTTGAAATGTATTAGTGCCGGCATTAAATTTACCGTATTGACGGATCCGGTCTTCCAGTCTGCACATGCCCAGCCCTTTAAAAATGTGAAAAAATAAATACCGGATCCGTTTTTCCGGATGACACCGGAGAGATGGATCCGGTATTTTAATGCATTTGTCAGATGGATCCGTAAACAAATGCAATCCATTTGCATACGGATTTCTAAATCGGGCAGGCATTTCCGGCAATAGAACTGTCTGCCGGAATCCAACAACACAAGTGTGAAAGGGGTCTAACCTATCATTCTCATAGTAAAAAAAATGGGAAAGCAAAATATACAATCTCCTAAAAGAAGATTTGCAGCTTTCAGGGGGTTAAAAATTTTACACAGTATAAAATGACTAAACTATGTACCCTGGTATTTCGGCTAAGCGCTGAAGAGGTTGTAATTTAATAAGCACTCTCAAACATATATTTTGCATCTGCCCCCAAGTTACAATATTATGGCAAGTAAAATTTGCATTAATAAATTCAATATCTGGTCTAGTAACTGAGCCTACACCAGTTTTAGCATGATTTCAATTGGGAATCCAGAGTATACCTCCCACTGTGCATGCCGGTCCCTCCTATCTTGCTTCCATAGTTAAATTATCAATTGCCCAAAAAGCTGGAAATCACCAGCCACAATCCATGAAATTCAACTCAAAACTAATACAAATCATCGTTTACATACTATCCATATTATCCATATTTTTGCACTAAATTAATAATTTGGGAGGATTCTACATTTATGAACATGACCTATAGCCTATAAACAACCATGAATATATATCCATTATGTCGAGTCTGTAACTTATTTAAACCCTAATATACATGACATTTACTTTCCTGAAAGCCCTTGTTAGGCTACCTTCACACCTCCGGTGTGAATTCCATCAGGCAGTTCTGGCAGAGAACAGCCTCCTGAAGTTCAACAGATTGGGCACTGCCGGATTCGGACGGAATGTCCACCGGTCCCATAATGTATAATGGGGTCTGGCGGAGATCCGTATGCTGTTCAGGCAGACAATTAGGGAGTTGGCCGGACACAAACCGCTCATGCTGCAGTTTGTGTCTGGACAGCTCTCCCTTTGTCTCCCGGAACAGCTTTGCAGAATTCAAACCAGAGGTGTGAAATTAGCCTTACCCTGGTTTATAGTTCATGTTCATCATTTATTTTTAATTAGACTTTATTCATACTAAACTTCTGTCTACAATGTATGAATTTATGCATTAAACATATGAATAATTGTCATAAAACAGATCAGCAAACTCATGTTTTGCAATTCACTCATTTCATCTCCCATGTTAAGTACGTAAGATTGGTGTTGGAGTAATGCTCATGTTGCTAACATCTCTGTCCCTCAGTCTTCCCCAGCAACAGATTTTCTGACCAATTTCTGTCCAATCAGACCAATAGTTAGTGTGTATAAAAAAAGATCTGTGTGTGTAAACGGCCATCTGACCAATGATTATTCAGAAGATCTGTCAGATAATCTGTTGGTGTACTGGAGTTTGACATGTCTACATCTAACATGCTTGAATATTGTTAATTTGTCAAGCATTCATGACCCATACACCCTACAGATATCTCATAATTGAGAACATAAACCAGAGGTTGTCATACTCCAGCCTTGATCATAACATCAATGATGGGGACTAGAATCTCATTGCTATTCTTGATCTGTAATGGTAGTGTATACATTGTTGTATCCTGAATATGTTAAAAATTATTGACAGTATATATAGAAATTTTGTGGATAGAATATGTATAATGTTCTATGCACAACATTTGTGCCTTAAAGGGGTTGTCCAATTTTCTGATACTGATGACCTGTCCTCAGGATAGGTCATCAATATCAGATCGGAGAGGCTCTGGCACTGCTACTGATCAGCTGTTTGAAGGGGTCGCATGTGAGCACTATGTTCCCAATGTTTACCTGCAAGCCGTCAACATTGTAGCAGTGGTGCAGGTTTGATTACAACTTCTCCATCCTATTCAAGAGATTGGGAGTGGAAGCTGTAATTACGGTACCCGTCACTGCTGCTGCAATGTAGAGAATGTGCAGGTGAATATTGAAGCTAACACAGTGCTAGTACAAGTACTGTGCTCCCTTCAAACAGCTTATTGGTGTAGGTACTAAGAGACAGACCCCTGCCAATATGATATTGATGACCCATCCAGATGTCCCTTTAAAGGCCATCTGTCAGCAGATTTGTACCTATGAAACTAGCTGACCTGTTGCATGTGCACTTGGCGGCTGAAGGCTTCTGTGTTGGTCCCATGTACATATGTGCCGACATTGCTGAGGAAAGTGAAGTTTTAATATATGCAAAGGAGCCTCTAGGAGCAACAGGTGAATTGCCGTTACATCTAGGGGCTCAGCTCTCTCTGCAACTGCCGCACCCTGTGTGATAACATTTTCACTTCCTGACCCTGACAATCAAAGTGGAGAGGGCATGGCAGTTGCAGAGAGAGAAGAGCCTCTCGGTGTAATGGTAACACCTCTGTTGCTCCTAGAGGCTCATTTGCATATATTAAAACTTCATTTTTCTCAGCAATGCCGACACATATGAACTTAGGACCAACACAGATGTCTTCAGCCAGTTTCATAGGTACGAATCTGCTGACAGATGCTTATAAAGTAGATTTGTCTTCATGCTATGCTGCACCAATTAAGAGTGGTCCACTCTACTATTAGCCGAAAGGCATAATAAAAAAAACATTTGGCTAATATGAGCGATCAAAGAATATGGCGACTCATAGTTATAGGAGAGTACATCTGCATATAACTGTAGCCATCAATCACTAGCAAGAGGTGTGAGGGGAGACTCTTCTCCTCATGAATAAAAATATGTGCCATTTAAAATGTATGTGTTTTCTTCTAATGAGTCAGGGGAGATTTTGAGTCCCTTAGGCAACTGCTGCCTCTGCACCTCCTATAGCTACACCCCTATCTACATCTACATTTGAAGGTATTATGATGAGGTTTTTGCAATTTTAAGAATATTTTAATGTGTGTAGTATTGGTTTTCTTAGTGACGGCTTAATTCCTTTTCATTCTAGACTGTGGAAAAGAGACCTTTCTGACCAATCTCTTAGTGACAAAGAGTTAAATCCCTTCCTGACTAGACCGGACTCTTGGAACCAACAAGTCCCCTCTATAACGTTCCACAACTGGAGCCTTAAAATGCTATCCTCAGATGTGCTTCCAAACGAGTCACCAGATGAGAGGGCCAGGAAGTTGCTCATGCAGCCTATCACCAGACAACTCCTGTTTGGATCCAGTGATCTTCCGAAAAAGATTATACCAGTTGATGCCAGGCTTAGCAGAGGAATAACTGACCAAAGATGGCTTTCAATGTGGCCTACTAATGAAGAGATAGAAAAACGAAGCATTGTGGTGGCGGATGATGCTGCTTTCCGTGAGAAGAGTAAAATGCTGACTGCAATGCAAAGACAGAAATGGCTAAACTCTTATATGCAGAAACTTCTAGTGTTCAATTCCACATAACTTGTCAATGACGATCTGTGTATTATCTGTGTATCTCCTATATAGTATCCTCTATATTCAGTCAATAAAAATTAAAACAAGTTCTTGTTTTTTGGTCAAATGTGCACAATAATTTGTCTCATCTCTCTCTGCCTCTCAGTTAATTATAAAAATCCTTCTGACAACTTCACACTGTAAGGTTGTCTCTCTGACCCTTCACGTTTCCAGGGAATATGTTTCCTACCACTGTATTACATATACAATTACACATAAGTAGAAGCGGTATATTATACATACAAGTAATAATATAAAGATGGATATATAGTATCCTCTATATCAGTCAATCAAAATTAAAATGAGCTCTTGTTTTTGGCCAAATGTGTACAACAATCCATCTCTTCTCATTCTGCCTCTTAGTTCATACATTCAAACCATTACTTCTGCTAACTTCACACTGTAAGGTTGTCTCAAGTTTCAAGTTAACAAAATCAGTTTTCTTACCATTGTATCACATATTCAATTACACATAGAAGTGGCATCTCATACATAGAAGCAGTAGATGGATAGAGCCTCCTTTATTGCATAAATTGCACTTACAAGACACACGGTTAAAAAGTCAGATGAGCATACGGTCTATGGCTCGTGTCTTATCGATGCTTCTCTATGCCTCCTATTGGATGTCTATTTTACATAGCTAAACTACCTGCTCCAATGCCCCTGCACCAACTATTACGTCAGCCGCACCTCACAAACCCTCCGTGAACGTATGAATGAACACTGATCCAACATAACCAGGAAAATCCAAACACACAGCATATCACTTCCCTATAGCACATGAAGGCAACCCCACCGGCCTTAGAGTTACCCCCCTGGAACGAGTGACATCGTCATTCCAGCATCTCTGTCAAAAAGAGATGTTCTGGATTTATCAACTCAACACCCTCACTCCCTTCGGCCTCAACGAAACACTTGAACACTCCAACTATTAATCACCACCTCGACCCACTGACACAGTAATCAACAACGCGCCTTTCTTTCTCACCCCCTCCTCCATCCCCTGGCGCCTCCAGTTACCTTGGGTCCTATGGACACCCGTTCCATTTGGATCCCTGTTAACCCTCAAACCGTCTCTTTTTCTGCATATTTTACATAGCACCACTGTGTGGATTGAATGAGACTCAATTGTCTAATGTATGTATTATCTCCTGAGATAGTGTCACTTTTTTTTAATTTTGGATAGCTAGATAGATACAACTTGAAGATAGCAGAACTTTCAATAGATAAAACAGATAGATAGATAGATAGATAGATGGATAGATAGAAATAAACTGTGACTCTCTTTTTTAGATAGATAGCCAAAAGATACATACATTAATAGATAGCTGACTCAGATTTTTCTATCTGTTCGTTAACTGTTTTTTAAAAAAAAAATTCCCCCACCCTACCCCCACTCTTTTAAGCTCTTAATGCAATGACAACAATGATAGCAAATAATGTCAGAGTTAATGTAATAAGAAATAGGGACTTGTTCTGAACAAGTGTCTAAAATTATGTGTTAATAGGGGAAGAATGCCTGCTCATTTTTACATATTTCATATTTCACACTCAAGTGTAATTATAATATAGAATGGCCCCTCTGTAATATTAGGATATATAATGTCCCCCTCTGTATTATTATTACATATATATATAATGGCCCCTCTGTATAATTATTTTATATATAATGACCCCCCAGTATTATTATAATATATAATGGCCCCTGTATAATTATAATATATAATGGCCCCTTTGTATAATTATTATATATAATGACCCCTATGTAATATAAGGATATATAATGACCCCCTCTGTATTATTATTACATATATTTAATGGTCCCTCTGTACAATTATTTTATATATAATGACCCCCCAGTATTATTATAATATATAATGGCCCCTCTGTATAATAATTATATATAATGGCCCCCCTGTATAATATATAATGGCCCCTGTATAATTATAATATATAATGGCCCCTTTGTATAATTATTATATATAATGACCCTTATGTAATATAAGGATATATAATCACCCCCTCTGTATTATTATTACATATATTTAATGGCCCCTCTGTATACTTATTATATATAATGACTTCCCAGTATTATTATAATATATATGGCCCCCTCCGTATTATTAGAATATATAATGGCTCCTTATATATTCTAATATTACAGTGGTGCCTTTATACATTATAACTCTGCAGAGATGAGACGCGGCTGAAAGAAGGTGTCATAGGCGGTCTCCGAATGAAGAAGTTGAGGAAAGTTTACATCACAGGAGATGTCACTGGATGGATGAGGTATGTGGTGCTGTATTATACTGTATAATTTATAGTGATGTATGTAATGTCCACATACATATTTGTTTCACGGTAGGGTTGGGGGGTGGATTGAGAATATGGCCCATCCTGCCGCATCCTGGCCCCAGACTTTAGGTCACACTGTACGTTTTTCTGAATTCTGGGGCCTTCAACCCCTCAAATATATTATTTGTACTCAGAGAATTATCACTGTATTATCTGTGGTGTTACATAGGACTACTACATTATCTGTAAAAAGGGGCGTGTCCACAGGTTGCGGGGGGCACAATACATGGCCCCGAGTGCTGGCAACCCACGCTACACCACTGATACCAAGGCCCTACAGGGTGTGTTAGGGCTCTAATTTCCTGTGTATGAACATTCCTACCATCAAGGTCAGTTCATACTGATAGTCAGTCAGGACTTGGATTGGGGTTGTTCTAGGAGGTGACCTTCTCCTTTTCCCTAGTTTCCAGACCTCGTTCCTTCCCCTTCCCTCCTTTACTCCGTGTGGAGTTTTTCACCCACACCGCATCTCTAACATTTTGCCCTTATGCTCCATGGGAGGTTTCTATACTCCCTGAGCTCGCCTTAGGACAGAAACCTCCAGTGGAGCAGAAGAGCAAAAGCTTGGCTCAAAGGATGACTTTCAATAGATCGCAGCGAGGTAGCTGCTCTGCTACGCACTAAACCCTGACCCAGAATCAGGTCATCTACGATTGATTTAGCACTGGTTTCCCAACGAACATGCAATGCACTCCAGGAGAAAGGCGGCGGGGCTTCCAACTGTGCTCCAGCCCAGAGGAGTGCGGCCCTACGCGCCGCCCCCCACCCCCGAGGGGAGCCGGCTATCCCAGGCCAACCTTTGGTCCTTTACTCTGCGGTATCGTCACGTTTAAGGGGGATTCTGACTTAGAGATTATAATCCCACAGTTGGTAGCGTCGCCCCATTGGCTCATTAGCCAAGCACATACAGCAAATGTCTGAACTTGTGGTTCCTCTCATACTGAGCAGGATTACTATTGCGACAACACGGTCATCAGTAGGGTAAAACTAACCTGTCTCACGACGGTCTAACCCCAGCTCACGTTCGATATTAGTGGGTGACCAATCCAACGCTTGGTGAATTCTGCTTCACAATGATAGGAAGAGCCGACATATAATAATTATTTACCCTGCCCTGAGCCCATTGACCAAAAAATAAAAACTATTATAATTCTGTTAATTGGGTGGGCGGCGGCCATTTTATGCAAGATCAGTGCACCAGCACTGCATCTGAGCTTTTGGGACGTTGCAAATCACCATTTTTTTTTTTTGCCAAACTACAACATCTTGATTAGTCAGTGTGCAATTTAAGCTAGAAATACACCAATCACTCTCTGGGGTTTGAAAAACACACTTTTCCCCCAAAAAAACAGTACTTTCCTGATCTGCAAGTGTTAAATTCCAGTTTAATATATACAGCTTTCATATTCTGTTACCAAAAAATCACTTTTTTGGCAATATACAACATCTGGATTAGTCAGTGTGCAATTTAAGCTAGAAATACACCCATCGTTTTCTGGGTTTTGAAAAACACACTTTTTTTTCTTCAAAAAACTGTTTTTTCCTGATCTGCAAGTGGTAAGTTCAAGTTTAATATATACAGCTTTCATATTCTGTTACCAAACAAACACTTTTTTGGCAATATGCAACATCTGGATTAGTCAGTGTGCAATTTAAGCTAGAAATACACCCATCATTTTCTGGGGTTTGAAAAACACACTTTTCCCCCCAAAAAACGGTACTTTCCTGATCTGCAAGTGTTAAATTCCAGTTTAATATATACAGCTTTCATATTCTGTTACCAAACAAACACTTTTTTGGCAATATGCAACATCTGGATTAGTCAGTGTGCAATTTAAGCTAGAAATACACCCATCATTTTCTGGGGTTTGAAAAACACACTTTTTTTGACAAAAAAACACTATTTTCAGGCCTTGCAGCATCAGCAATGTGTGAAATTACAGGCTTATATACTGCTTTCAAATTTAAATTCACTCGTTTGAGCACAAAAAGTTTAGTTGGCAGCCTGATGCAGATGTCATTGTGAAATACACCCTTAATACATTTGGGTTACATTCAGAGATTTTAAATTCCTCCATTAGAAATAAATAAATATTTAATTTAGGCCTACACTGGTTCAGACCGTGTGAGATACCCCCTCTACAGACAGGGGTTTGATTCAGGCATTTGAAATTCTGCCATTTGGTGCACCAATATGGAATTCAGGTCTACACTGTTTCAGACCGTGTGAGATACCCCCCTACAGACAGGGGTTTGATTCAGGCATTCGAAATACCGCCATTTGGTGCACCAATATGGAATTCAGGCCTACACTGGTTCAGGCCGTGTGAGATACACCCTATACATACAGGGGTTTGATTCAGAAATTTGAAATACAGCCATTTGAAATACAGCCATTTTAGGTAAAGAAATATTTCATTCAGGCCTACACTGGGTCCGGCTCTGTGAGATACCCCTCTCTACATACAGGGGTTTAATTCAGGAATTTGAATTACAGCCATTTGAAATACAGCCATTTTGGGCAAATAAATATTTAATTTAGGCCTACACTGGTTCAGGCCCTGTGAGATACCCCCTCTACATACAGGGGTTTGATTCAGGCATTTGAAATACAGGCATTTGAAATACAGCCATTTGGGCAAAGAAATATTTAATTTAGGCCTACACTGGTTCAGGCCCTGTGAGATACCCCCTCTATATACAGGGGTTTGATTCAGGCATTTGAAATAGAGCCATTTTGGGCAAAGAAATATTTAATTTAGGCCTACACTGGTTCAGGCCCTATGCGATACACCCTCTGCATACAGGAGTTTGATTCAGGCATTTGAAATACAGCCATTTTGGGCAAAAAAATCTTTAATTGAGGCCTAGTCTGGTTCAGGCCGTGTGAGATGCACCCTTTACATACAGGAGAGTGTCAAATAAGGGACGTAGGCCCAGGTCGTGGTGCTGTTGGTAGAGCTCCTGTTGCAGGGAGAGGATGTAGGTCGATCTGTGCCAGCTACACGCACAAGTGAAACCCCATCCTCAGGTGCGAGTAGGCGACAAAACCTGCAGCTGTATTTGGTCGGGCCAAATGCTGCTCTACGAATGGTGAGGCCTGAACAAGTACAAGCGATAGTAGATTGGGTTGCTGACAGTGGATCCAGTTCCGTCACATTGTCTCCCATCCAGTCTCCTGCTAAAAGACCACAGTTGGCACATGCAGCCGATGTCTATCAGTTTTTCCCCTCACCCCCTTGTAAATCAGCCAAGCAGCCCCAAGTCATGCAGCAGTCTCTTCTGCTTTTTGATGACTCTGTTAGCAGGGTTTCCCAGGGCCATCCACCTAGCCCTGCCCCAGAAGTGGAAGAGATTGAGTGCACCTGATGCCCAACCACTTATTTTTCAAGATGAGTACATGGGAGGACCATCGCAGCATCTCTTGGATGATGACGAAACACAGGTGCCAACTGCTGGGGCTTTTGAAAGTGTGCAGACTGACAAGGAAGTCAGGGGTGAAGACTGGGTGGAAGATGATGTGGAGGATGATGAGGTCCTTCGACCCCACATGGAATCAATGTCCTGAGTCCTCGACCCCACATGGAATCAAGGTCATGCGAGTGACCGATGTAGTTCGGAGGAAGAGGCGGTGGTAGCACAGAGCAACCAGCACAGCAAAAAGAGGGAGCAGGGTGCAAAAGCGGAGCAGCCGTCCTCTAGACAGTACGCCTCCTACTGCCCACTGCAGCAAGGGACCGAGCACACCAAAGCCAGCTCCAAGGATTTCCCTGGTGTGGCAGTTCTTCAGACAATGTGTTGATGACAAGACACGAGTGGTTTACACGCTGTGCAATCAGAGCCTGAAGCGAGGCATAAGCGTTCTCAACCTGCATGACCAGGCATTTAAGTGCAAAGCACGAGCTGCAGTGGAGTAGACACCTCCAAAACCAAGAAAGGTCTCTGGCTCCTCCTGCTTCCTCTTCTGCTGCAGTCTCGGCCTCTTCATCCACCTGTAGAGTGACATTGCCACCTGCCACCCCGCAAACAGAGAATCTGCCAGCAACGCCACCACCTGGGTCACCAAGCATCTCCACAATGTCCCACAGAAGCAATCAGCTCTCCATCTTCCAAATGCTGAAGAGGAAGTACCCGCCTCTACCCACCGCGCTCCCTAGCCATGAATGCTAGCATTTCTAAATTACTGGCCTTTGAAATGCTGTCATTCCGTCTGGTTGAGAAGGATAGTTTTAAAGGCCTTATGGCGGTGGCTGTCTCACAGTACGTCATGCCCAGCCACAACTACTTTTTAAGGCGAGCCATCCCTTCCCTGCACAACCAAGTAGGGGACAAAATCAGGTCTGCACTGCACAGCGTCCATCGGTGGCAAGGTTCACCTGACTACGGATACGTGGACCAGTAAGCAAAGTCAGGGACGTTATATCTCCATAACAGCACACTGGGTAAATGCAGTGGCAGCTGGGCCTGAGGCGGATAGCAGTTTGGCGCATGTCCTTCCACCACCGAGGATTGCAGGGCGCTTCAGTTTGCCTCCTGTTGCTTCCTCCTCCTACTCTGCTTCCTCATCCTCTACCAGCTCCTCATCCGGTCAGTGTAACACCTTCACCACCAACTTCAGCACAGCCAGGGGTAAACGACAGCAGGCAGTTTTAAAACATATCTGTTTGGGCGACAAACCCCACACCGCGCAGGAGCTGTGGATGGGCCTTGAACAAAAGACCGATAAGTGGTGCGCGATAATGGGCGAAATCTCATAGCAGCTCTGGGACTAGCCGGTTTGACGCACATCCCTTGCCTGGCGCATGTGCTGAATTTGGTGGTGCAGAGATTCTGTAAAAATTACCCCGATATGTCAGAGCTGCTGCATAAAGTGCCCTGCTGCTGCTCGCCTGTCAGCGCTGCAGCGTAACTTTGGCTTTCCCGCTCACCGCCTCATATGCGACGTGCCCACAAGGTGGAACTCCACCTTGCACATGCTTGCCAGACTGTGCGAGCAGCACCAGGCGATAGTGGAGTTTCAGCTGCAGCACGCACGGGTGAGTCGCTCGGCGGAACAGTGGCACTTCACCACCAATGAATAGGCCTCCATGCGAGACCTGTGTTCCTTGTTGCGCTATTTCGAGTACTCCACCAACATGGCCAGTGCCGATAACGCCGTTCTCAGCGTTACTATCCCACTTCTATGCCGCCTTGAAAAAACGCTCCTGGCGATGATGGAAGAGGATGTGGCACAGGAGGAGGAGGAGGAAGAGGAATCATTTCGTAGGGTTTCTGGCCAGTCATTCCCAAGTGGCTCCGAGGGTGGGTTCCTGCACCCACAAACCCAAGGTACACAATTGTCCAGCCAGGGCACAGTTCTGGAGGATGAGGAGGAGATAGAGGAGGAGGAACCATGTTCATAGCAGGGTGGCACCTAGACTAGCATCTTGGCTATTACTGGTGCATGGATGGGGGGATACAGAGGACACAGACGATACACCTCCCACAGAGGACAGCTTTTCATTGCCTCTGGGCAGCCTGGCACACATGAGCGATTACGTGCTGCAATGTCTCCACAACTGACCGCCGAGTTGCCCACATTCTAACTTGTGCTGATTACTGGGCGGCCACGCTGCTGGATCCCCGTTACAAGGACAACGTACTGTCCTTAATTCCCTCACTGGAGCGTGATCGTAAGATCCGCAAGTACAAGCGCACGCTGGTAGATGCGCTGGTAGATGCGCTGCTGGTGGCATTCCCACCTGACAGTGGGGGCACAGTGGAAGCACAAAGTGAACGCAGAGGACGACGAAGACGTTGCCAACGCAGCTTGGGGCACCGCCAGCATCTCAGAAGGCAGGGTTAGCATGGCAGAAATGTGGAAAAGCTTTGTCAGCACGCCACAACAACCAGCACCACCAGCTAATATGGAACGTCTTAGCAGGAGGCAGAATTTCACCAACATGGTGGAGCAGTATGTGTGCACACGCCTACACGTACTGAATGACGGGTCTGCCCCCTTCAACTTCTGGGTCTCCAAATTGGGCACATAGCCTGAGCTTGCCCTTTACTCCTTGGAAGTGCTGGCCTGCCCTGCAGCCAGTGCATTATCTGAACGTGTGTTTAGCATGGCAGGGGGCGTCATCACAGACAAGCGCAGCTGCCTGTCCATAGCCAACGTGGACAAGCTCACGTTGATTAAAATGAACCAGACATGGATCCCTCAGGACTTGTCCGTACCTTGTCCAGAATAGACATGTACAGTATACCGGCACTAACCAGCCATTGTTATACTGCAGCGCAATTGCTCATGTTTGTATTTTGGATATTTCTTTTGGAGTGTACCTTAAATTTTAAAAATTAAATTAAAACCAAAATTCAGTGTAGGATACCTCCTCTTCCTCCACCGCCACTTCCACCTACACCGTCACATCCACTGCCTCCTCAACTTCCTACTCCATATGGACCTGGTCCTCCTAGATCAAGATTATTATTTTTTATTTTTACGTATTTTATGTTCTTTTAAAGAGGACCTTTCACCTGAAAATGAAAGTTAAACTAAAGATATGGCCTTACTTACATGCCCCCGGTATTGCTTATTTAAGTCATTCATTTTTCAATCAGTGCCCCAGTTTGTCCATGCTGAATATTTGCCGCATTGTATGCTAATGAGCCTTTCCGCTCAACTGGGCGGGCCTTCAAAAGTTCTCCCGGGAGTGTCATTCTTCTCCCTGGCACGGAGTACATCCAATCAGCACCCAATAGGCAGTTTTTTTAATCTAATTTTTGGTTTTAGGTCTGGTTTCCTACCTTACTGTTTTATTTGTTCTATTATTAAATAGATAGAATGATTCATTTATTTATACCTTTTTTATTTTTAGTTCTGAGGGATCTTATTCATTTGTCAGAGGAAAGATGCATATGTAAACCCCTCATTTAATACATGTTGGGGCCAGACTTCTCAGACGGTAAATCCATCTCGCTTCCTCCTGTTGTCATTTTCTATCCAAGTTTCCCATTCTGGGACCTAACTGCATTTTTTGAATCCCCCACACTTTGAGGGTCTGAGTGTTGCCATTATGTTTAGTTTGTATATGTCTGGAAAGGGAAGTGTCAGAGTCAGTACTGATGCTACTTAGATGTTTTGATATCCGTCTTCTGAGTTCTTGTATAGTTTTACCTATATACCATTTAGGGCATCCACACTGTATGGCATAAATAACTCCTGTGGATTTGCAATTGATGTATGCTTTTATTTGTTTTCTTTTGTTATCCACTGGATTCACAAAGTCCTTCTTTGGTATCATTTTTTCACAACAGGGGGTAAGATCCTTTTGTAGTTACCCCTTTCATTACAATAAAAAAATTCTAAACTAAGTATGCTGACATGGAGATCTGGAGTGATCTCCCTGCACTTACTATTATCCCTGGGCGCCGCTCCATTCTCCTGGTATAGGCTCCGGTATCTTCAGATTTTCGGCTCAACTGGGAGGAGCCGCCTCTTGTTCTCCTGGGCGTCTCCTTCTCCCAGGCAGGAGTGCTGGCCAATCGCAGCACTCCGCTCATAAGCTCGGAGAAAAAAACTCACAGGCTATGAGCTGAGCGCTGCGAAATATTTTTGGGGTAGCCTCTCGCTCTAAATCTACTGTATAGTAGTTTACATTCATCTTCAAAGCCTTCATTTGTAGAGCAGTTGGGCTTTGCTCGAAGATATTGTCCTATCGGGATTCCTTTCTTTAGTGTAGATGGATGGTAGCTCTCCCAATGAAGTAGGCTGTTTGTTGATGTGGGCTTTCTATATATTGTTGTTTTTACACTGCCATCAGTTTCCAGGTTAGGGTACTTTCACACTTGCGTTTTTCTTTCCCGGCATAGAGTTCCGTCACAGGGGATGATCAGAACTGATCAGTTTTATCCCCATGCATTCTGAATGGAGAGTAATCCGTTCAGTTTGCATCAGGATGTCTTCAGTTCAGTCGTTTTGACTGATTAGGCAAAAGAGAAAACCGCAGCATGCTATGGTTTTCTCTCCGACGAAAAAAAACTGAAGACTTGCCTGAACGCCGGATCCGGCATTTTTTCCCATAGGACTGTATTAGCGTAGTTCCGGCATGCGCAGATCGGTAAAAATGTGAAAAAATGTACAAGACGGATTCGTCGGTCCGCATGACAAGCGGAGAGACGGATCCGTCCTTGCAAGTGCATTTGTGAGATGGATCCGCATCCGGATCCATCTCACAAATGCTTTCAGTCAGCGGCAGATCGGCGGATCCGGCGGCCAGTTCCGACGACTGGAACTGCCCGCCGGATCACACTGCCGCAAGTGTGAAAGTAGCCTTAATTGTCAGGTCAAGAAAATTCAGCATATTCTTATTTATCTCTGCAGTAAATTTGAGGCCTAGTCCGTTGTTATTGAGTTTTTCAACAAATTTATAAAAGTGTTTTTCAGTGCTTTCCCATAAAATCTAAATGTCATCGATGAATCGACCCTAAGTATAAAATGTGCTTGGTGAAATCAAAGTGCTCTTCTGTAAATACTATTCTTTCTTCCCACCGCCCTAAAAATAAATTAGCAAAACTCCATTCACATGACTGTATCCGTTTTTGTGGTAGGCAAATTACGGATCCGCAAAAAAACACGGATACCAGCCATGTGCGTTCCACATTTTGCTGATCGGAACATCCTGCCCTATAATAGAAAGGCTAGAGGACAATATCATGCAAATAAAACATACCAAATTCCAGAGAGATCTTCATGACTATGCTAAGGACCAAGTTTATGAATGGGGGAGACGAGAAAATCTGTGCTCTACGCCAAAATCTATTTTTAAAAAATGTAAGAAAAATACATCACAAAGAAGGTTGTCGCGAGTCAGTTTTTCATCTGAAGTAGATATTTCGGACTGTCCGGAAATTGCACAGGAACCAATGGGAGAGGTTTCTGTTTCTCCCCAGTCACTTGACAGCGAAACAATGAAGCCGTCTTATTATAAAAGAAATAAAATGAATAAGGACAAAACTAGTGCTGAGAATGGTACAAAAAACAAAGAACCCGAGCAGGACGGAAACATAAGAAAGCTGCACCAGAGGTCCACCCGGCTTCAGATGAAACAAAAGTAAAAAATTAATGTTCAAATGTATTGAATTTATCTAGTATAAAATTAAGTAGGGAACAGGAACATATACTATCATTAGGTTTAAACTTTGCACCTACTGTTCAGTTTGATATCTTCAATACTATTTTGGATGTTAATAAATTGTACGTAATTTGACAGTTTCTAGGCATTTCCATGATGTCCCTGCTCCTGCTGATCCCCCGCTTACACAAGAAACTATACATGGAAAGAATATGTACAAGGATCTTCTGTACAAGGAACAATTGTTGTTATGTTGTCTTGCGGGGCTTCAGCATGAGCAAGGAATCGTGGAGATGGCCAAAGCAGGCAAAAAATTGAAAACATGCAATCCCCGATTTTATCCTGTAATGTCGCGTACTACCAGTATGGCTATACTTCAAGAAGTTCTAGAAAAAGAACTTAGGAGATTGCAGAAGGAGACAAATTAGGCCAGAAGTCTAGACAATTTGATGAGGTTGTGATCAAAATGGCAGACAAGGGGGGAGCTGTGGTAGTTTTGGACAGGGACATGTATAACAAACAAATGTTGGATATGTTATCTGATGCATCCACGTACAGAAAACTTGTAAAGGACCCTGTGATGGAGTTTAATAGTAAATATCTGATATTAATTTATAAGGGTCATGATATGGGTGTCTTTGAGGACGCCGAATTATAGATATCTGGATGCACCAGTGACACCAATAATTCATGCTCTGCCCAAGGTCCATAAGTGTATCCACCCTCCCCCTTGCGGCCAATAGTATCAGGAATAGGGTCCCTGACAGAACGCCTGGGCAATTGGCTTGATAACATCTTACAACCAATGGTCAGGCGTGTACCAGGGTTCCTAAGCGATACAGCAGATGTCCTAAGAGCCATGTATAATCTAAAATGGCCGACAGAATTCAAATGGGTCACCGCAGATGTAGTGGCACTGTATCCATCTATTCCCCACAGAGTCGCATTACTGGCCATGGAATTTCATCTCCATAAGTATACAGGATATAATGATGACTTTATTGATTATGTATGTGAAATTACTGAATTTTTGTTGGTGCACAATTATTTTATGTTCGATGGGGTGTAATATCTCCAGACACGTGGAGTGTCAATGGGGGCAAAATTTTCGCCCTCATTGGCAAATTTAACTATGGCGCATTAGGAGGAAAAATATATTTACAATCCAAATAATCAATTTGGCTCTGGATTGGTCTGGTACGGCAAATACATCGATGATCTGCTCTTCATATGGGCGGGCGATGTGTCTGCCGTGCCGGACCTCCAGGGCCATTTAATTGATAATGGATACAGTTAACGCTTCTCGTGTACTGTGGAAAATACAAGTATTCATTTTCTGGATTTACCACTCACTGGTTATCCAGGTGAGACAGTGCACACACGGACTTACAGAAAGGAAATAGCTGGTAATTCCATACTTAATGCAAAGAGTCATCATCCACTACATGTCATTAAGGCGATCCCTGTGGGTGAATATATCCGGGCCCTGAGAAACTGCAGCTCCACTTCTTCTTTTGAAGAAGAATGTTCTTTGATCGATAAGAGGTTAAAAAAAAAAAGTTATCCAGATTGGATGCTCCATAGAGGCAAAAATATTGCATTGCAGAAAACTAGATTTCAGATGCTCTTTGGTTGCAAGGAGGGATCAAAGTACAGTAAAAACTGGGTGACTGGTGGGAATGATCAGGGCGGCGGGGAGTAGGACTCCATCCCTACCTTGATTTTAACATTCAGCAAACAATTTGGCAAAATACGGAACATAGTGAATAGCTGTTTGCTAAATCTATATGACGATGAGATATTATATGGTGCATTAAAATCTGGATGTCATATAGTGTCAAGGAGGGCTCCAACTTTGTCCAACACCCTGTCGCCCTCATTATTTTCATCCAAAAAGAACATCAACAAGGAAAACAACTGGTTGAGTTACAGGGGTTTCACCAAATGTGGTGGTAGCCCATGTAAAACATGTAATTATGTTATTCCAACCAAAACTTTTGCGAATTTTGATCATTCTTCTATTTTTTAGGTTAAAAGCTATATAAACTGTAATACTACTGGTGTGTTGTATGTTATCCGTTGTACAGAGTGTGACCTCGTGTATGTGGGACGTACCATACGTAAATTTAAAAATAGGATATTGGAACACCTCAATTATATTACAAATCCTACTCCTATAAACATTTCCAATGTAGCCAGACATTTTATCCAAGTTCACGGCCGCAGGACAAAGGGTTTTTGTGGCCTTGCAGGTGGAAAGGGTTTTTGCACCATTGAGGGGTGTTGACCACCGCAAAAAACTCCTCCTTCGTGAGGCGTATTGGATATTTATGCTCAATACCAGAGTTTCTGCAGATTTGAACTTGAAAAAAGAGCTCATGTATATATATATCAATAATTTGTAACAAATGTAAGAAAATGTGTTTCCAAACTGGTTATATGGATCCCTGTGTAGGTTCATATGGTGTAGAATCTAGGCCATCGAAAGGTTAGTTACTATATGTTTTATAAGGCATGTTGCTGTTCACACTGTGCGGTTTATTTAGCCAGAGTATTGAAGCCTGAATGTGGAGACAGCAGTTTCTGTCTCAGGGATTTAATGGAAGGCAAGGGTTAACCTGGTGAAAAAACCTGAGCTCAGTGTGAAAGGCACCTGCAATTTGATGATGTGTGTATATAGGTAACAGGTGATATCATGATGGAGTGACCAATGGAGTAGTTTTCCCCTCCCCTCAGGTTTCGGAGAGGAAGGATTAGTTCACATTTAAATTTAGCTCTCCATCGTGATACTACGATTAAGGACGAAATGTCTGAAACGCGTTAACGATCACTGTATACGATGTGGATGTGTCTGTGTCATGGAAGGTGTACAGAAAACTAGAAGACACAAAATGAAGATCCGACTGACTGGATCCAAAACTAAGGAACCAAAGGGAAAGCCCTGCAACAGACTGGCTCTCTCCCTAACTGCTCAGCCTATGCAAAAATCTCAATGGTAGATGATCGCAAATCCTCATTCCTCGACTGTATGACACCTGAACACCCTATAATAGTGAGGGGACACGACCACCAGCTCCCTACACTTGATACGGAGGGAGTCAGGGTCACCTGGGATCCAACAAACAGGAAAACACAAATGAATGAGCAAACTTATCTGTAGAAGACTCAGTAGTAGCATCCAGCATGCACACACTCCAGGAAGTTGTATAAACCGCAAAGTGATGCAGTATGGGAAGGGATTTAAAGGGATGCAATGAGTGCAACTACATGACAGCTGAGAGAGGCTAACGAGATGAGAAAACGAAAGCAAAACAAAAGGAACCTCAAGCAGGAGGTTCTGAAGAACTTCTGACAGAGCTTCTCAGATGTCTGGTGGTGACAGTCTGCTGTCATATATATTACAATAAAGGAGAAGTTTTAAGAGGACCGTCATTCTATTCTGAAGCCGTTTCTTCGTTTTTTGCAATAGAAAGGCCTACTCTTGTCTTAAAAAATGGACAGGAATAGGACATGTTCTATCTTTTTTGCAGGGCTGGATAACAGAAGTGCAGATGTGGACAGCACATGGTGTGCTATCCACATCTTTTGCAGGCCCATTGAAATTAATGGGTCCACATCCGATCCACAGAATTGTGGAAAGGATGCAGACAGATGTATATGTTTGTGTGAATGTGCCCTATAGGCCATAGAGGTTTGGTATCGGGATGACAACACCCAAGAAGCACATCGGCCTGCATCCATATCTGATGACCTCACTATAAAAAGTATGCTATAAATTCTTTACATCAGTCTGCGAAGGTCCCAATACCTTTATCACTCTAGATTATTTAGATGGCAGAACTTCTGTTTAGTTACATCTTGGGTAGTGAGGTCCCTTTAAATAATTTACCCTGTGGGGACTCAAGATTTTTTCTACATTAGCCGTGGACACATATCCTATCATTCATTATGGACTATTAAAGGGGTATTCCCATGACAGACAATGAGGGCATATCGCTAGGATATTCCTCCATTGTTTGATAGGGGCGGGTCCCTGGCTAATAGTGGCTATTCTATTATACCTTGTTGCACTAATTGGTTTTAAAGTGTACTACAGATTTTAGGTTGTTTGTAATCTTTGATACATAAGTAATTCCAGTAATCGTTGATTCTGTTATTGGGGTGAAACTGCTGTCTGACACTAAGGAATTTGGGGGAGTTAACATTCTTTTATATATCATTCAATCTGTTATTCCTTGATTGTCTGATTGGGGTAAAATTGCGGCTTGCATACTACACATGTTAGGGTGCTCAAGTTCTAGTATACATAAATATATCCGTTAATTCCTAATTGTGTAATTGGGGTGAAATTGCGGCCTAATACTGCTATTTTACCCTTACGGTGACAGGCCCTTCTAAGGGAACGGGCAGTGGCCAAAATGTTTCTGGAGATGGCAGTAGTAGCATCAGAAAAAGTGGGGTGGTAGCAGCAGACAGGGCAGAGATGCCAGTGTCATCCAGCAGTTGTGTTTTTATCAGCAACTCAGCTGTTCTTGAATAGTTGACTAGGTCTTCAACTTTATCTCAATCAGACACCCCCAGCCAGAAGTCGATGGGTTCCCCACGTATAGTTGGCAATGTCCGGGAACATGCTCTGTGCCCCCACCTGTCCTGAACCTGCCTCTTAAATTTTCTGATATTTCTGCTCGAGAAGTATTGTATTTCATTGGCTTGGCTTTGCTCTTCAGCGAAGACAAGCTTCTTGAGGACAGTTAGAAGCTACTGCCCAGCCAAGATGTGTTGCAAATGGTTAGGCACGCGGACGTGACACTGGTGAGGGTGACATCAGTGACGTTCAGACAGTAGTGGATAATGATGTAGCCGATCGCATGTGGGAGCGGAGTAAAGAGGGGGCTTCATCATCATTATCAGGGGAAGAGTGTCAGCTTGCGCATGAGGCAGCGCCTGAGCCAGCAGTGTGGTAGCATATCCGTGAGTCAGCAGGGTGGCAGCAGTGTGAGGTCTGGAGCCAAAAGCGCCCGGGGTAGATTGTCTGCTATGCAAGAGCCTACCTGTCCGGAAAGAACTAGTGGTGCATGAGTTCATGAAGGAACCGGCAGCAGCCAGTGAGCCTAGAGTGGTGGGGGTAAAATGCCATACTCAACGGTGTGGGAATTTTTCATCAAGCCTCCGGAGGAATGTCAGCGTGGCCATTTGTAGAATCTGTGGGCAGAAGGTTAAGCGTGACCAGGGTTCCAATGTTGACACCATGGCCCTGCTTCAACACATGAATCATCACCATAGAGTAGCCTGGGAAAACCGTGGTGCTAATGTAGTGGTACAGCCTGACACTGTCACAATGTAGGGGGAGGGGAGGAACACCAAAATGACAACAGAAGAAAAAGACCAGAAACTAGGCCTCACGGATAGGGAAAGGGAAGAGGTCACCACATAAGAAACTCTAAAGCCAGTCCCTGACTCCTGTCAGTATGAATAGACCCTGAAGGTCGGAATATTCATACACCATAAACCTAGGCCCTAGAAACCATGGAAAGCCCTAGGAGTAGTGTTGAGGGAAGTGTTAGATTTTAATATATATATATATATATATATATATATATCCCAGTTATATATATATATATATATTTGTCCCCCAGTTATATGTATATCCCCCAGATTTTATATCTCTGCATATATATTTATAGATGTGCCCCAAGTATCTATTAATATATAAGTGCAGTAAAAATGTGGCCAGTAGCTCCCATGGTTGCCCCCTCCCCCCTGGAATGTGCCTGCTGTGTGGCGGGGGGGGGGGGGGGGGAAGAGACCGACAACTGAACAAAATTTGGCCTCTTCAAAGGACAGGGGATCAATAAAGATCCTCTGCCCTTTTTTCACCATCTCCAGCAGCACTGGAGATGGTGTGCCTAACAGGGACATGGGAACAAAGAGTTCCCATGCCCCTGTGTGTGGCTCACCTCCAGCGCTGGAATTACAGCGTGAGAGGTGTGCCTCCTCTTCACAGGTGGGAGGATCAAAGGATCCCCCTGCCTGGAAGCGCGCTCCAGGATCCGCAGGCCGACGTCATATCACCACGCCTACCCGCATGTAGCGGGTGGAAGCGCAGAGAGAGAGAGCGGCCCTGGACATCGAGCATCATAAGCGAGGATCATCCCCTACAATGAGCATACCCCTGGAAACAAGCATTAACCCCTGGGTGGATAAGTATCCATACCCTATACCACCAACGATATCCGTATTAACCCCTGCATTCCCTACCCTATACAACCAATGATATCTGTATTAACCCCTGCATTCCCTACCCTATACCACCAGCGATATCTGTATTAACCCCTGCATTCCCAACCTTATACCACCAACGATATCTGTATTAACCCCTGCATTCCCTACCCTATACCACCAACGATATATGTATTAACCCCTGCATTCCTATTTCCCTATACCACTAACGCATACCCTGTATTGCATTAACCCCCGTGGCTCCCCTGCCTGGCATTCAATTTAACCCCTGCATTGCTATATTGCATTAACCCCTGCTGCTCCCTTGCATTAACCCCTTTGTTTCCCCATAGGGACAGAGTGTAAGGCTAGGTTGGGTGGGCTACTAATACACAAGGTGTAAGTAATTATAATTGTAGTTTGATTCTGGGGAGGATTTGGGATTGTGTCAGCATAGTTAGGACCGTGTTATTGTATTGTATTAGTGTGTTGTTGCAGTGTAATTATATTAGATTGCTGTGTGCTGCTATAAATAAATAAATATATATATATATATATATAAATATATATATATATATATATATATATATATATATATATTCCCTTGATAAAGATATACACTCCCCTAAAGAATTATTAGGAACACCTGTTCTATTTCTCATTAATGTGATTATCTAGTCAACCAATCACATGGCAGTTGCTTCAATGCATGTAGGGTTGTGGTCCTGGTCAAGACAATCTCCTGAACTCCAAACTGAATGTCAGAATGGGAAAGAAAGGTGATTTAAGCAATTTTGAGCGTGGCATGGTTGTTGGTGCCAGACGGGCCGGTCTGAGTATTTCACAATGTGCTCAGTTACTGGGATTTTCACGCACAACCATTTCTAGGGTTTACAAAGAATGGTGTGAAAAGGGAAAGGCAGTCCTGTGGGCGAAAATGCCTTGTTGATGCTAGAGGTCAGAGGAGAATGGGCCGACTGATTCAAGCTGATAGAAGAGCAACGTTGACTGAAATAACCACTAGTTACAACCGAGGTATGCAGCAAAGCATTTGTGAAGCCACAACACGCACAACCTTGAGGCGGATGGGCTACAACAGCAGAAGACCCCATCGGGTACCACTCATCTCCACTACAAATAGGAAAAAGAGGCTACAAGCTCACCAAAATTGGACTGTTGAAGACTGGAAAAATGGTTTCCTTAACATGACAATGAGTTCACTGTACTAAAATGGCCCCCACAGTCACCAGATCTCAACCCAATAGAGCATCTTTGGGATGTGGTGGAACGGGAGCTTCGTGCCCTGGATGTGCATCCCTCAAATCTCCATCAACTGCAAGATGCTATCCTATCAATATGGGCCAACATTTCTAAAGAATGCTATCAGCACCTTGTTAAATCAAGGCAACGTAGAATTAAGGCAGTTCTGAAGGCAAAAGGGGGTCCAACACCGTATTAGTATGGTGTTCCTAATAATTCTTTAGGTGAGTGTATATAGTTATAAGCAATAATTAGACTGTAGAATTGTAGTGTGTCACAGCCTGGTGCTAACATCATGTTGCCCACAAAACAGGTTTGTGTTTCGGGACCGGCACAGGGGGAGACAGTGGGGATGGCGCCAAGGTCTCCCACGGATCTAACATCCGACGCGGTAGACACTAGGGGACAGGTGGAATGGAAGCTACATTTCACCCAAACATCCAGGGAGAACAGATATAGCAGCCGCTTCCAGGGTCAGGACCACAATTAGGGAGAGGAAAGTGGTTGGCCATTTACCACTTCCAATCCGCAAACGCGTACGGAAAGACAGGAAGACTTTTATTCTAACCATTCCAGTATGGAAAGGATAAACTTCCTGTTACGGATTTGCAAGGAGATCCCAAAATACGATCCCAGTGTAGATCCGTTTACCTTCATGTGATATCTTCGAAGGTCACTGTAACAAGTATTCAGTGGCTCCCGAATATCGCATGGAGTTATTCAAGTTATGGTTACCTACACACCTAAACCAAAGGTATGAGGTAACAGGGAGGATGTAACCCATGAATGGACAGTTTTATGATAAGGAGGAACGTCTCTCCATACTCATGAGACTGGCAACGGGCCATTGGGACGTCACTCCAGATATCCTGTCCAAGTTCAGACCCACTTTACATGGCGAACCTCTGTCTCTGTGTAGTCGGTTTGAATTCCACAGGGTATGATATGTATGTTTGTTGAAAAATTTCCATACCTTGATACTGCAGTCCGCCTGAGTGCAGGTAGGGAGCCATCCTTCACGGATGCGGCTATGATTATTGAGCAGTGTAGACAGGATACACTGCTCAATAAGAAATCCATCAAAGTGAGGGAGCGTGTGCCTGTACACGTTACATCTCAAGATGAATGGGTACAGCACACATAGGCTAATTCAGCTGTTCGCCCCCAGGGCCCCGCCATTGAAAAAGACAGGAGGCATTCGATGCTTCCGGTGTTTACAATACAGGCACATAAAGAGGAATTGTCCACAATGGCCACGTAATAACTGGACAAATCCTGAAATAACGAGCAATAATAATGGTTTCAAAATGAAACCTAATTATGCCAAATCAGTAGGGGAATATGTTGATAAAAATCTGGGACAGTCACAGGACCAGACACCAAAACGTGTGGCTGTTGTGAATGCCCCAGCTCGTTCGGTAAGGGGTGTGGAATCCAAGGAATCGACACCAAGTGTCCAAGGCAAGAACCCACAAGTGGCAGAAGGTACCTCACAGGTACCTACTGGGAGTCTAGTAGAAATGTATTAAAGATCAGGGGTCCCTAAAGATCTGGCGCCAGCTTGTCCCATCATACTGGATTCTTCAGGGAGACCCCACATAAAAGCTAAAATAAAGAACCAGGATGCTGACATCATGCTTGACACTGGTGCAGAATGTCAAACATGATTTACATCCAACAGGCCTCAGTGTGTGGTGATCGGATTTGATCACCAACAAGAGGGGGGTGAAGGCCCGACAGAATCGAAGAAGTAATTGTCCAGATTACCAGTTACATGACCCTTATGATCCCAATGTGGTATTACCCCGGTTCTGACAACATTATTGGAACCGACGTAATGACACAAAATGGGTGGATCCTAGATCTGGCAAATGGTTTTGTATGGAAGGGTTCCAGGCAATCCAAGGTGTTTGTCATCGAACGCCAGTGTCTGGGACCACCATTGCCAACAGTAGAGAATTCTACTGAAGTACTCGAACACAAATGTCCGGAGATCTTGCATAATCCAGACCTTGAGCCTATTCAGTACCCCGATCTGTGGGCCCAGAGCAAAAATGATTGTGGCAGACTGATTGGAGTTCAGGTGGACATACAAGGTCCCGACCCTCCACCTCAACGCCAATACTGTTTTCCACCAGAAGCCACTCATTCAATTTTGGACACCGTCCAGGAATTGAAAACTAAGGGTGTGGTCATAGAGGGCAATTCTAAATGCAACAATGCCCTCTGGCCAGTAAAGAAGAAGGACACCAATGCATGGAGGCTCACCATAGACCTCAGGGTCCTTAAAAAATACACCCCAATGTCCGCTCCAGTGGTGGCACAGACTCCCGACATCATGGCCAGAATAAGCATCAAAAGTCGCATATTCTCGACCATAGATGTCTCCAATGGGTTCTTTTCAATTGAACTCACTGAAAACTGTAGGTACAAAATTGCATTTACAGTGGGGGATAAACAGTACATGCTCGGTGTACTCCCCCAGGGGTTCCACAGTAGTCCCACGCATTTTCACCAGGCATTGGCGGCCGTACTGAGTGTGTTTTCACGGCCGGAATGTCTTCTGCAATACGTGGACGACTTGTTCTTGCACACAGAAACCTAGAAGAACACTTGGTTCTGTTGAAAGAGCTATTGAGACTCCTGGCCAGGTCAGGACTCAAGTTGAGTCCCTACAAGGCAAATTTGGCCAGAACAGAGGTGACTTTCCTTGGGGTCCAAATTTCTTTTAGAGCCAAAGGAATCATGGCAGCCAGAGTGGAAGCCATGGTAAAGTTACCTAGGCCTGGCACTCTACAGGATTTCAGAAAATTCCTGGGAGTCGCCAACTTCATGAGGGAGTTCATAGAGGATTTTCGCTGCCAAAGCGATACCCCTCTATGAACTCCTCCGAGGAGAAGACCCTTCAATCAAAGGTTGGTCTGATGCACAGGAAGAGGCCTTTTCTACTTTGAAAAGGGACCTCTCCTCTGCCTCTGTACTGGCCACTCCCCATTCCTGAAGGGGAAATAGCCATACAGGCGCATGCAAGGACGGAGTCTATCTCAGCGGCCCTCCTACAGCAGATAGGGTATGACACTAGACCGCTGGGATACTTTTCCAGGTTACTTTCGCCTGTTGAACGAGGGTTCGATCAGTGTGCCAAACAACTGGCAGCTATACACTATGCCATCAAAACTACCGAGCATACTGTAGGCTTCAGGCCCCTCACTTTGCAGACTCCACACTCTCCATTGGTCCTCTTGCTCTGTGATACACTCCGTGGAGTCTCCCAACAGAGAGTCGGGAGGTGGATTATGGATCTCAGTGGCCGGAGTCTGCAGGTGACCCACAAGGCCGAGTATGTTCTGTCCCAGTTACTGAACCTGACTGGAACCGAACATAACTGTGGCCAACCAGCGCAAATCAACGCGCCACAAATGTTCAGGACCGATAGACATCCAGAAGACAGAGTCATCTTTGTTGATGGCTCTCGATTCTATATAGATGGGACTTATGTGACAGGTTTTGCTGTACTAGATAAGACCACAGGTACCCAGAGTCTCGTCAGGTTACCAGGTCACATGTCGGCACAGTGGGCAGAACTGGAGGCTGTCAAGGAAGCTCTGCTTCTTCAACCCCCAGGGAAACAAACTATACACAGCGACAGTTCATATGTAGTTTGTTCTCTCACCCTGCACCTGGACACATGGAAAAGACGAGGATTTGTGGACAGTCAAAACAAACCTCTGGCTCATTTGTCGGTCCTGAAGGAACTATGGGAATGGCACACACGGCTGAAGCAGCCATCATTAAAATCTCTGCGCATCAGAAAGGGGATGACCCTTTGATGCTAGGCAACAACAAGGAGGATTAATTGGCCAAACTAGCTGCAATCCTTCGGGAAACAGGCACTGAGCCGCTACCAGCTTACCGGATTACAGTTTGTACCAACCTGAAAAAAGGCCCAGTGTCAATTGAGATTTCGGCTAGAACAACTGCCCGTGTTCTATGGGAACAGGTTCTGTTACAATGGGGTATCCTCAGATTGATAGAGTCAGAGTAACGTATTTCACGGGTAAGGTAATGAAAACGCTTTGTGGTCTTTTAGACATAAAGCTAAGGTTTCATGTGCCTTACCACCCTCAGTCTGTGGGCATCGTGGAGCAGATGAACTGGACACGAAAGCGCTACTGGAGAAAGGTTCCTCATGGGTAACCTCTCTTCCAGCTGTGCTAATGGGAATCCGAGCTAAAGAGGCTACCAGTACCGGTATCACACAGTTTGAACTCATGACCGGACGCAAAATGCCCCTATGCCTGCCTAATGAACCTCTAGTGTCAGAGCCTATGAAGAATGCCATCGCTAGAGACATGTTTCTCCAACAGAGAACTAAACAAGAAGCCTCACTATAATGCCATAAAATAGGGCAAACGAGAAAATAACCATATAAATCTAAAGTGTTGTTATACAAACAACAAATGAATGCCCAATGTATTCAAAAATATATACTTTATTTCATAATAATAAACAGATCATGATTATTAAGATATTGGAGATAACAAAAAAAGTTTGAAGAGTCAGCAAAAAACCTGGATGCCGCAGTCCCCAGGCCAGTGTCTTTGTAACCCGCCAAAAGATGGAGAACATATCAGGTATGTATATATTATGCAGTAGGGTGATTCACAGGAAAGTGGTATACAATACTAACCACTAAAATATGATAACTGTGATCATCACTCTAGTGCATAGCCACTAGATGAGTCTCAAGTAGGGATGAGCGAACTCGAACTGTATAGTTCGGGTTCGTACCGAATTTTGGGGTGTCCGTGACACGGACCCGAACCCGGACATTTTCGTAAAAGTCCGGGTTCGGGTTCGGTGTTCGTCGCTTTCTTGGCGCTTTTGTGACGCTTTCTTGGCGCTTTTTGAAAGGCTGCAAAGCAGCCAATCAACAAGCGTCATACTACTTGCCCCAAGAGGCCATCACAGCCATGCCTACTATTAGCATGGCTGTGATTGGCCAGAGCACCATGTGACCCAGCCTCTATTTAAGCTGGAGTCACATAGCGCCGCCCGTCACTCTGCTCTGATTAGCGTAGGGAGAGGTTGCGGCTGCGACAGTAGGGCGAGATTAGGCAGATTAACTCCTCCAAAGGACTTGATTATTGATCGATCTGCAGCTGTGGGTCATTGAGCTGCTGATACTCAATTGCTCACTGTTTTAAGGCTGCCCAGACCGTTTGTCAGTCACATTTTTCTGGGGTGATCGGCGGCCATTTTGTGTCTTGTGGTGCGCCAGCACAAGCTGCGACCAAGTGCAATTAACCCTCAATGGTGTGGTTGTTTTTTGGCTAAAGCCTACATCAGGGTGAAGCTGTCACACCAAGTGCATTTAACCAGCAATAGTCTGTTTATTTTTTGGCCATATACTACATCAGGGGCAAGCTGCGCCTGTCACCAAGTGCATTTAACCCTCAATGGTGTGGTTGTTTTTTGGCTAAAGCCTACATCAGGGTGAAGCTGTCACACCAAGTGCATTTAACCAGCAATAGTCTGTTTATTTTTTGGCCATATACTACATCAGGGGCAAGCTGCGCACGTCACCAAGTGCATTTAACCCTCAGTAGTGTGGTTGGTCAAGCTATCACACCAAGTGCATTTAACCAGCAATAGTCTGTTCATTTTTTGGCCATATACTAAATCAGGGGCAAGCTGCGCCCGTCACCAAGTGCATTTAACCAGCAATAGTCTGTTCATTTTTTTGGCCATATACTACATCAGGGGCAAGCTGCGCCCGTCACCAAGTGCATTTAACCCTCAGTAGTGTGGTTGGTCAAGCTGTGACACCAAGTGCATTTAACCAGCAATAGTCTGTTCATTTTTTGGCCATATACTAAATCAGGGGCAAGCTGCGCCCGTCACCAAGTGCATTTAACCAGCAATAGTCTGTTCATTTTTTGGCCATATACTACATCAGGGGCAAGCTGCGCCCGTCACCAAGTGCATTTAACCCTCAGTAGTGTGGTTGGTCAAGCTGTGACACCAAGTGTATTTAACAAGCAATAGTCTGTTCATTTTTTGGCCATATACTAAATCAGGGGCAAGCTGCGCCTGTCACCAAGTGCATTTAACCAGCAATAGTCTGTTCATTTTTTGGCCATATACTACATCAGGGGCAAGCTGCGCCCGTCACCAAGTGCATTTAACCCTCAGTAGTGTGGTTGGTCAAGCTGTGACACCAAGTGCATTTAACCAGCAATAGTCTGTTCATTTTTTGGCCATATACTACATCAGGGGCAAGCTGCGCCCGTCACCAAGTGCATTTAAACCCTCAGTAGTGTAATTGGTCAAGCTATCACACCAAGTGCATTTAACCAGCAATAGTCTGTTCATTTTTTGGCCATATACTAAATCAGGGGCAAGCTGCGCCCGTCACCAAGTGCATTTAACCAGCAATAGTGTGGTTATTTTTTGGCCATATCCCAGTCTAATTCTGTCACTAAATCCATACCGGTCACCCAGCGCCTAAATACTAGGCCTCAAATTTATATCCCGCTAAATCTCTCGTTACCGCTGTACTGTTGTGGCTGGGAAAGTTATTTAGTGACCGTCAAAGCACATTTTTTGTTCTGGGTTGAAATACAATTCCCAATTTAGCAATTTCATAATTTAGTGGTTCCTGCTATATCAGAGCTATTTGAAATCTATCCCTAAAAGGGTATATAATATTCAAGGTGCACATAGGGTCATTCAGAATAACTTCACACACACGCTACTGTGCATTTCCAAGTCTAATTCTGTTAGTAAATCCATACCGGTCACCCAGCGCCTAAATACTAGGCCTCAAATTTATATCCCGCTAAATCTCTCGTTACCGCTGTCCTGTTGTGGCTGGGAAAGTTATTTAGTGTCCGTCAAAGCACATTTTTTGTTCTGGGTTGAAATACAATTCCCAATTTAGCAATTTCATAATTTAGTGGTTCCTGCTATATCAGAGCTATTTGAAATCTATCCCTAAAAGGGTATATAATATTCAAGGTGCACATAGGGTCATTCAGAATAACTTCACACACACGCTACTGTGCATTTCCAAGTCTAATTCTGTCACTAAATCCATACCGGTCAACCAGCGCCTAAATACTAGGCCTCAAATTTATATCCCGCTAAATCTCTCGTTACCGCTGTCCTGTTGTGGCTGGGAAAGTTATTTAGTGTCCGTCAAAGCACATTTTTTGTTCTGGGTTGAAATACAATTCCCAATTTAGCAATTTCATAATTTAGTGGTTCCTGCTATATCAGAGCTATTTGAAATCTATCCCTAAAAGGGTATATAATATTCAAGGTGCACATAGGGTCATTCAGAATAACTTCACACACACGCTACTGTGCATTTCCAAGTCTAATTCTGTCACTAAATCCATACCGGTCACCCAGCGCCTAAATACTAGGCCTCAAATTTATATCCCGCTAAATCTCTCGTTACCGCTGTACTGTTGTGGCTGGGAAAGTTATTTAGTGTCCGTCAAAGCACATTTTTTGTTCTGGGTTGAAATACAATTCCCAATTTAGCAATTTTCATAATTTAGTGGTTTCTGCTATATCAGAGCTATTTGAAATCTATCCCTAAAAGGGTATATAATATTCAAGGTGCACATAGGGTCATTCAGAATAACTTCACACACACGCTACTGTGCATTTCCAAGTCCAATTCTGTTAGTAAATCCATACCGGTCACCCAGCGCCTAAATACTAGGCCTCAAATTTATATCCCGCTGAATTTGAATACAATACATTGGGCCAAATAATATTTTTGTTGTTGTGGTGAACCATAACAATGAGGAAAACATCTAGTAAGGGACGCGGACGTGGACATGGTCGTGGTGGTGTTAGTGGACCCTCTGGTGCTGGGAGAGGACGTGGCCGTTCTGCCACATCCACACGTCCTAGTGTACCAACTACCTCAGGTCCCAGTAGCCGCCAGAATTTACAGCGATATATGGTGGGGCCCAATGCCGTTCTAAGGATGGTAAGGCCTGAGCAGGTACAGGCATTAGTCAATTGGGTGGCCGACAGTGGATCCAGCACGTTCACATTATCTCCCACCCAGTCTTCTGCAGAAAGCGCACAGATGTGGCGCCTGAAAACCAACCCCATCAGTCTGTCACATCACCCCCATGCATACCAGGGAAACTGTCTCAGCCTCAAGTTATGCAGCAGTCTCTTATGCTGTTTGAAGACTCCGCTGGCAGGGTTTCCCAAGGGCATCCACCTAGCCCTTCCCCAGCGGTGAAAGACATAGAATGCACTGACGCACAACCACTTATGTTTCCTGATGATGACGAAACACAGGTGCCAACTGCTGCGTCTTTCTGCAGTGTCCAGACTGAACAGGAGGTCAGGGATCAAGACTGGGTGGAAGACGATGCAGGGGACGATGAGGTCCTAGACCCCACATGGAATGAAGGTCGTGCCACTGACTTTCACAGTTCGGAGGAAGAGGCAGTGGTGAGACCGAGCCAACAGCGTAGCAAAAGAGGGAGCAGTGGGCAAAAGCAGAACACCCGCCGCCAAGAGACTCCGCCTGCTACTGACCGCCGCCATCTGGGACCGAGCACCCCAAAGGCAGCTTCAAGGAGTTCCCTGGCATGGCACTTCTTCAAACAATGTGCTGACGACAAGACCCGAGTGGTTTGCACGCTGTGCCATCAGAGCCTGAAGCGAGGCATTAACGTTCTGAACCTGAGCACAACCTGCATGACCAGGCACCTGCATGCAATGCATGAACTGCAGTGGAGTAAACACCTTAAAACCAAGGAAGTCACTCAGGCTCCCCCTGCTACCTCTTCTGCTGCTGCCGCCTCGGCCTCTTCTGCTGCTGCCGCCTCGGCCTCTTCCTCCGCCTCTGGAGGAACGTTGGCACCTGCCGCCCAGCAAACAGGGGATGTACCACCAACACCACCACCACCACCTCCGTCACCAAGCGTCTCAACCATGTCACACGGCAGCGTTCAGCTCTCCATCTCACAAACATTTGAGAGAAAGCGTAAATTAACCTAGCCACCCTCGATCCCTGGCCCTGAATGCCAGCATTTCTAAACTACTGGCCTATGAAATGCTGTCATTTAGGCTGGTGGACACAGACAGCTTCAAACAGCTCATGTCGCTTGCTGTCCCACAGTATGTTGTTCCCAGCCGCCACTACTTCTCCAAGAGAGCCGTGCCTTCCCTGCACAACCAAGTATCCGATAAAATCAAGTGTGCACTGCGCAACGCCATCTGTAGCAAGGTCCACCTAACCACAGATACGTGGACCAGTAAGCACGGCCAGGGACTCTATATCTCCCTAACTGCACACTGGGTAAATGTAGTGGCAGCTGGGCCCCAGGCGGAGAGCTGTTTGGCACACGTCCTTCCGCCGCCAAGGATCGCAGGGCAACATTCTTTGCCTCCTGTTGCCACCTCCTCCTTCTCGGCTTCCTCCTCCTCTTCTTCCACCTGCTCATCCAGTCAGCCACACACCTTCACCACCAACTTCAGCACAGCCCGGGGTAAACGTCAGCAGGCCATTCTGAAACTCATATGTTTGGGGGACAGGCCCCACACCGCACAGGAGTTGTGGCGGGGTATAGAACAACAGACCGACGAGTGGTTGCTGCCGGTGAGCCTCAAGCTCGGCCTGGTGGTGTGTGATAATGGGCGAAATCTCGTTGCAGCTCTGGGACTAGCCAATTTGACGCACATCCCTTGCTTGGCGCATGTGCTGAATTTGGTGGTGCAGAAGTTCATACACAACTACCCCGACATGTCACAGCTGCTGCATAAAGTGCGGGCCGTCTGTTCGCGCTTCCGGCGTTCACATCCTGCTGCTGCTCGCCTGTCTGCGCTACAGCGTAACTTCGGCCTTCCCGCTCACCGCCTCATATGCGACGTGCCCACCAGGTGGAACTCCACCTTGCACATGCTGGACAGACTGTGCGAGCAGCAGCAGGCCATAGTGGAGTTTCAGCTGCAGCACGCACGGGTCAGTCGCACTACAGAACAGCACCACTTCACCACCAATGACTGGGCCTCCATGCGAGACCTGTGTGCCCTTTTGCGCTGTTTCGAGTACTCCACCAACATGGCCAGTGGCGATGACGCCGTTATCAGCGTTACAATACCACTTCTATGTCTCCTTGAGAAAACACTTAGGGCGATGATGGAAGAGGAGGTGGCCCAGGAGGAGGAGGAGGAGGAGGAGGAGTAAGAGGGGTCATTTTTAGCACTTTCAGGCCAGTCTCTTCGAAGTGACTCAGAGGGAGGTTTTTGGCAACAGCAGAGGCCAGGTACAAATGTGGCCAGCCAGGGCCCACTACTGGAGGACGAGGAGGACGAGGATGAGGAGGAGGTGGAGGAGGATGAGGATGAAGCATGGTCACAGCGGGGTGGCACCCAACGCAGCTCGGGTCCATCACTGGTGCGTGGCTGGGGGGAAAGGCAGGACGATGACGATACGCCTCCCACAGAGGACAGCTTGTCCTTACCCCTGGGCAGCCTGGCACACATGAGCGACTACATGCTGCAGTGCCTGCGCAACGACAGCAGAGTTGCCCACATTTTAACCTGTGCGGACTACTGGGTTGCCACCCTGCTGGATCCACGCTACAAAGACAATGTGCCCACCTTACTTCCTGCACTGGAGCGTGATAGGAAGATGCGCGAGTACAAGCGCACGTTGGTAGACGCGCTACTGAGAGAATTCCCAAATGTCACAGGGGAACAAGTGGAAGCCCAAGGCCAAGGCAGAGGAGGAGCAAGAGGTCGCCAAGGCAGCTGTGTCAATGCCAGCTCCTCTGAGGGCAGGGTTAGCATGGCAGAGATGTGGAAAACTTTTGTCAACACGCCACAGCTAACTGCACCACCACCTGATACGCAACGTGTTAGCAGGAGGCAACATTTCACTAACATGGTGGAACAGTACATGTGCACACCCCTCCACGTACTGACTGATGGTTCGGCCCCATTCAACTTCTGGGTCTCTAAATTGTCCACGTGGCCAGAGCTAACCTTTTATGCCTTGGAGGTGCTGGCCTGCCCGGCGGCCAGCGTTTTGTCTGAACGTGTATTCAGCACGGCAGGGGGCGTCATTACAGACAAACGCAGCCGCCTGTCTACAGCCAATGTGGACAAGCTGACGTTCATAAAAATGAACCAGGCATGGATCCCACAGGATCTGTCCGTCCCTTGTCCAGATTAGACATTAACTACCTCCCCTTAACCATATATTATTGGACTCCAGGGCACTTCCTCATTCAATCCTATTTTTATTTTCATTTTACCATTATATTGCGAGGCTACCCAAAGTTGAATGAACCTCTCCTCTGTCTGGGTGCCGGGGCCTAAATATATGCCAATGGACTGTTCCAATGTTGGGTGACGTGAAGCCTGATTCTCTGCTATGACATGCAGACTGATTCTCTGCTGACATGAAGCCAGATCCTCTGTTACGGGACCTCTCTCCTCTGCCTGGGTGCTGGGCCTAAATTTATGAAAATGGACTCTTACAGTGGTGGGTGACGTGAAGCCTGATTCTCTGCTATGATATGAAGACTGATTCTCTGCTGACATGAAGCCAGATTGTCTGTTACGGGACCTCTCTCCTCTGCCTGGGTGCTGGGCCTAAATATATGCCAATGGACTGTTGCAGTGGTGGCTGACGTGAAGCCTTATTCTCTGCTATGACATGCAGACTAATTCTATGCTGACATGAAGCCAGATTTTCTGTTACGGGACCTCTCTCCTCTGCCTGGGTGCTGGGCCTAAATATATGCGAATGGACTGTTGCAGTGGTGGCTGACGAGAAGCCTCATTCTCTGCTATGACATGCAGACTAATTCTCTGCTGACATGAAGCCAGATTGTCTGTTACGGGACCTCTCTCCTCTGCCTGGGTGCTGGGCCTAAATATATGCCAATGGACTGTTGCAGTGGTGGCTGACGTGAAGCCTCATTCTCTGCTATGACATGCAGACTAATTCTCTGCTGACATGAAGCCAGATTGTCTGTTACGGGACCTCTCTCCTCTGCCTGGGTGCTGGGCCTAAACTTATGAAAATGGACTCTTACAGTGGTGGCTGACGTGAAGCCTGATTCTCTGCTATGACATGAAGACTGATTCTCTGCTGACATGAAGCCAGATCCTCTGTTACGGGACCTCTCTCCTCTGCCTGGGTGCTGGGCCTAAACTTATGAAAATGGACTCTTACAGTGGTGGGTGACGTGAAGCCTCATTCTCTGCTATGACATGCAGACTAATTCTCTGCTGACATGAAGCCAGATTGTCTGTTACGGGACCTCTCTCCTCTGCCTGGGTGCTGGGCCTAAATTTATGACAATGGACTGTTGCAGTGGTGGGTGACGTGAAGCCTGATTCTCTGCTATGACATGCAGACTGATTCTCTGCTGACATGAAGCCAGATTGTCTGTTACGGGACCTCTCTCCTCTGCCTGGGTGCTGGGCCTAAATTTATGACAATGGACTGTTGCAGTGGTGGCTGACGTGAAGCCTGATTCTCTGCTATGACATGCAGACTGATTCTCTGCTGACATGAAGCCAGATTGTCTGTTACGGGACCTCTCTCCTCTGCCTGGGTGCTGGGCCTAAATATATGCCAATGGACTGTTGCAGTGGTGGGTGACGTGAAGCCTCATTCTCTGCTATGACATGCAGACTAATTCTCTGCTGACATGAAGCCAGATCCTCTGTTACGGGACCTCTCTCCTCTGCCTGGGTGCTGGGCCTAAATTTATGACAATGGACTGTTGCAGTGGTGGCTGACGTGAAGCCTCATTCTCTGCTATGACATGCAGACTAATTCTCTGCTGACATGAAGCCAGATCCTCTGTTACGGGACCTCTCTCCTCTGCCTGGGTGCTGGGCCTAAATTTATGACAATGGACTGTTGCAGTGGTTGCTGACGTAAAGCCTGATTCTCTGTTATGACATGCAGACTGATTCTCTGCTGACATGAAGACAGATTCTCTGTTATGGGACCTCTCTCCTCTGCCTGGGTGCCGGGGCCTAAATATCTGAGAATAGACTGTTCCAGTGGTGGGTGACGTGAAGCCAGATTCTCTGCTATGGGACCTCTCTCCAATTGATTTTGGTTATTTTTTATTTATTTAATTTTAATTTTAATTCATTTCCCTATCCACATTTGTTTGCAGGGGATTTACCTACATGTTGCTGCCTTTTGCAGCCCTCTAGCCCTTTCCTGGGCTGTTTTACAGCCTTTTTAGTGCCGAAAAGTTCGGGTCCCCATTGACTTCAATGGGGTTCGGGTTCGGATCCCGAACCCGAACATTTTCAGGAAGTTCGGCCGAACTTCTCGAACCCGAACATCCAGGTGTTCGCTCAACTCTAGCTGTGATTTACCCCTGCTCTACCTAGTAGACAGATAAACAAATTTCACTAATTTGTCTGTTACATTTTCTGGTGAAATTCACCAATTTTTGGCTGTGATATACCCCTGCTATACCTAGTTGACAGGTTAATAAATTTCACAAATTTTTCTGTTACATAGTTGGGTGACATTCACCCATTTTTGTCTGTGATATACCCCTGCTCTACCTAGTGGACAGGCTAATAAATTTCACACATTTTTCTGTTACATAGTTGGGTGACATTCACCAATTTTTGGCTGTGATATACCCCTGCTCTACCTAGTAGACAGGTTAATAAATTTAAATATTTTTTCTGTTACATTCTTGGGTGACATTTTTGCATTTTTGCCGTGAATAAACCCATGCTCTGCATAGGTGACAGGGAATTAAATTTGTAAAATTCATCTTTCTCTATTTGATTATTTTTTCTTTTTTTTTTTCATGGAAAACAAGACAGCAGGAAAACCCCCAAGATATAGGGGATTGAAATTACACCTTATACACATATACACCATCATGTACTACAGAGTTAGACAGTACATTACATTAAAGAAGTTTTTTTCCCTGTCCAGTTTGCTTTTACTTCACAAGGAATACAGAAAATACAGAAGAAGAAAAAAAAGAAGAAAAAAAACCATAACCGTGTTCGCCGCTAACCGTGATGAACATGGTAGTTGCAGAAAAGAACATTTAAAGTTGATAGAGCAGATATCCAATTGGATCGTGTACATCACGGGGACGTGCGACATGGTGGAGCAGTATGTGTGCACACGCCTACACGTACTGACTGATGGGTCTGCCCCCTTCAAATTCTGGGTCTCCAAATTGTGCATATGGCTTGAGCTTGCTCTTTACGCCTTGAAGTTGCTAGCCTGCCCTGCAGCCAGTATATTGTCTGAACATTTGCTTAGCAAGGCTGGAGGGGGTTATAACAGGTTATATTTCCCAATGTTTTGTGGTGAACCCTAATTTAAACAAAAAAATAAAAATCTGTGTAGTCTACCTCCTCAACCTCCCCCCCTTCCAACTACACCGCCACATTTACCGCCTCCACAACCTCCTACTCGTCCTCCAAGATCAAGATATTTTTTTAACGTATTTTATGTTATTTTAAGTCATTTCCCTGTCCACATTTGTTTGCAGAGCACTTGTCATGCTCTTAACCAAATTTTGATGCCATTTGCAGCCATCTAGCCCTTTCCATGACTTTTTTACAGCCATTTTAGTGCTCAAAAGTTCGGGTCCCCATTGACTTCAATGTTGTTCGGGTTTGGGGTCAAGTTCGGGTCCCGAACTCTTTTGTGAAGGTCGGCTGAACTCGTCGAACCCGAGCATCCAGGTGTCCGATCAACTCTACTGTTAATATGTGTTAGCTTATAAGCATAGAAAAAACATGCCTCTTTATGTTGTAGTTCTATAGCTTAGTGATAAGTGGTCTGCCTTGCATGTAGAATTCCTAAGTTAAAGTCTCAGGAGAGACTTACATAAACTCTTATTTTTTTCTGTTATTTTTTTTTTCTCATTTAGCCCATATTAAAAGGCTATACTATTATTTATAATCCTATATTAACAATAAAATGCAAATTGCACCATCATTCTTTGTGAAGTTCGGCGAAGCAGCCGAATCGAAATTTGGGAAACTTTGCTCAACACTAACAGGCACAATATATGATTATAAAGAAACAAGCAATATTTGCACTATTAGCTTTTTAAGCCATAAAGCATTATTCGTAATATGATAAGAATATAGACTTTTTTATGGGTTAAATGTGGAAGAAAAAAATATTTATTAATAATAAATTCTCAAACACAATTCAAACCTGGGATCAGTGGCGTGCCTGGGGGGAGGGGGGAGTGCGCCCCCTGGTGCTGGCTCTCAGAGGGGTGCCAGAAGCAATGAGCACTTCCATCAATACAGATGGATGCGCTCATTGCTGGAGTGCTGAAACCCACATACTGCGGCAGGGCACGGGAGCGCATAGTTCCCTGCCCCGCTGCCGATCACTGCCATAAGCTTCAGGCCTGGTAGGCCTGAGGCCTATGCAGTAGTGAAATCCTGGCGCAGGTGTGCGTGATGACGTCATCGCGCTTGCCTTCCTCTCAGTGAAGTGTGCACAGTGAAGTGTGCGCGCCTTCCTTTCCTCTGCAATCGCAGGTTAGTATTTTTTTGTTTGTTTTGTTTTTTCATTTTATGAGGGGGGGGGCGACATGGGGGGGTGGCGAAACCAACCTCGCCACGGTGTTTTGGAGGGGGCTGGTTGCCAGCCTCCTGCCTCAGGATTATGGCCCATACTAACTTTAAAGAAGACAGGCCGGCCGCACAGCTTAAATCTGTCTTTGGAATTGTATTTTGTTATGTGAGGGTACCCAGATGGCTAGTTTAATTGTATTCGTGTGGTCTGAGTGCCATTCACCTAATGATATGCACTCAGACTTGAGCTATCTGGGAATATATTAAATGTCTGTGGTTGCTGGGAGGGTGTGACATTGTGTGTTTAAATGGTGATGTCTGTCCTGTTGTCCCCACATGTGTATTGGCGATCTCCCCTGTGTCCTGAGAGATAATTGGATTATTCCTCGGTTGTCTCTGGGGCAGAGAGGAGGAAACCATGATGCATTGTGGGGATGTGTTGTATCTGTTCGGTGTGTCGCAGTCTCCATTCTGGTCCCCTGGGGGCGTGTCCACCAGATGGGGACCTGCATAAATACGGGCGGGTAGCCCTCAATAAAGTGTTCCTGTTTTATCCTTCATCATGTTGAGACTGGTGTTTGGATAACTGATCAAACTGGGGGATTGCTATACGCTGAAGATTTGCTATACTCCCCTGGCATAACTACTAGCTCTTGTAAGAGCTGTTCCTGCTCTCTGGCTGTAGGAGAGGTTCACCCACTGGAGCCTGGAGCCTTGTAGTAGGTCCAGCGTGGGTGGAGGACGGTGAGACCCCAACCAAGCTACGGCGGTTCGTGGGGTCTGCAGTGCGTACGGTGTCAAGTGGAGTGCTTGGAGTCCTCGGAAAGCACTAGGAGCATCTAGCAACGGAGGCACTCAGTCGGGGTGCCAGGTGATCCGTTACAGGGGGCACACAGGAGGACATGTGGGGGAAAAATATTATGGTGGGATACTATGTGGGGGCAAATTATCATGTGAGGGATTACTATGTGGGGGCAAATAATTATGGGGGATTACTATGTGGGGCAAATTACTATATGGGGCAATGTGGGGGAAACTACTGTGTGGGGCAAATAACTATATGGGGCAGTGTGGGGGAAATTACTGTGGGGGGCAGTGTGGGGGAAATTACTGTGAGGGGCTGTATGGGGGAAACTACTGAATGGGGGAAATTACTGTGGGGGGAACTACTGTGTGTGGACAGTATGAGGGAAACTACTGTGTGGGGGAAATAACTGTGTGGGGGCAGTGTGAGGGAAACTACAGTGTGGGGCAAATAACTATATGGGGCAGTGTAAAGGAAATTACTGTGGGGGAAATTACTGTGTGGGGGCAGTGTGGGGGAAACTACAGTGTGGGGCAAATTACTATATGGGGCAGTGTGAAGGAAATTACTGTGGGGGAAATTACTGTGTGGGAAATTACTGTGGGGGAAATTACTGTGTGGGGAAATTTCTGTGGGGGGGCATTGTGTGGGAATCTACTGTGTGGGGGGCAGTGTGGGGGAAACAACTGTGGGGGGGCAGTGTGGGGGAGACTACTGTGTGGGGGAAACTACTGTGTGGGGGCAGTGTGGGGTAAACTACTGTGTGGGGGGCAGTGTGGGGGAAACTACTGTGTGGGGGGCAGTGTGGGGGAAACTATTGTGTGGGGGGCAGTCTGGGGGAAATTACTATGGGGGAAGTGTAGGGGGAAATTACTGTGTGTGGTGCGTTGTTATTGGGGGAAATTACTGTGTGTGGTGTGTTGTTATTGGGGGAAATTACTGTGTGTGGGAAATTACTGTGGGGGCAGTGTGTGGCAAATTACTGTGTGGGGGCGTTGTTTTTGGGGGAAATTTCTGTGGGGGGCAGTGTGGGGGAAACTACTGTGTGGGGGCAGTGTGGGGGAAACTACTGTATGGGGGCAGTGTGGGGGAAATTACTGTGTGGGGGCAGAGTGAGGGAAATTACTGTGTGGGGGAAATTTCTGTGGGGGGCAGTGTGGGGGAAACTACTGTGTGGGGCAAATTACTATATGGGGGCAGTGTGGGGGAAATTACTAAGTGTGGGGCAGTTCACGGCGGGCCACATTCAATTTAATGGCAGGCGACCCTGAAAAACTTTCAGGTCATATTTGCAGCCACCAAAATAAAAGTGCACAAATAGTCCCACAACATGGACAGTGACATACTAGAGGGGAATCAATGACAAAATTTCCCACAAAAAAGATGCATTTTAATCATGGGCCATTTTTATGCGTCTTAAAGGGAGAGTCTCAAAAATTTGCCCTGCTGGAGCCTAGAAAAATTTTATTTTAGACCACGGGAGAATGGGCCCTAAAAATTAGGCATTTGCCTGACATAAAAGAAATTGTGATTATGTGGCTCGAGGTACATTATGCGGTCACTTAATAACAATTTTACTGTAGCCCACTGGAATACAGGCCCCATACATTAGGCATTCACCGTACAGAGAAGATCAAGTGATTATGTGGCCGGAGGTATATTAGACGGTCATTGGATATCAATTTTACTGCAGGCCAGTGGAGCACAGGCCCCAAACATTAGGCATTCAACGGACAGAAAACATCAAGCGATTATGTGGCTGGAGGTATATTAGATGGTCATTGGATATCAATTTTACTGCAGGCCAGTGGAGTACAGGCCCCAAACATTAGGTATTCACCGGACAGAAAAGATCAAGTGATTATGTGACTGGAGGTAAATTAGATGGTCATTGGATAACAATTTTACTGCAGGCCAGTGGAGTACAGGGCCCAAACATTAGGCATTCACCGTACAGGAAAGAACAAGTGATTATGTGGCTGGAGGTATATTAGACGGTCATTGGATAACAATTTTACTGAAGGCTAGTGGAGCATAGGCCCCAAAATGTATGCATTCACCGTACAGAAAAGAACAAGTGATTATGTGGTTGGAGATCTATTGGACGATCAATAGATATACATTTTGCTGCAGGCCAGTGGAGTACAGGCCCCAAACATTAGGCATTCACCGTACAGAAAAGAACAAGTGATTATGTGGTTGGAGGTACATTAGGTGGTCACCGTATAACAATTTTACTATTGGCCAGTTAGATTACAGGCCTCAAAAATTATGCATTTACCGTACAGAAAAGAACAAGTGATTATATGGCTGGAGGTATATTAGAAAGTCAATCGATATCAATTTTACTGCAGGCCAGTGGAGTACAGGCCCCAAACATTCGGCATTTACCGGACAGAAATGATCAAGTGATTATGTGGCTGGAGGTATATTAGACAGTCATTGGATAACAATTTTACTGTAGGCCAGTACAAATACATGTCAAATACATTATGTTTAAAAGAACTAAAAATATGAAATTGGATTAAAAACATGGCTAATGAAATCCCCCCTCTTGAATAAACCCCAAATGATAATAGGTGAAATTAGATAACACGTGGTCGTCACAGGTGTTAAATTCCTCAGAGGCCCCAACAATTAGGCATAAACTGTACAGAAAAGATCAAGTGATTATGTGGCTGGAGGTATATTAGACAGTAATTGGATACCAATTTTACTGCAAGCCAGTGGAGTACAGGCCCCAAACATTAGGCAATCAACGGTCAGAAAAGGCCTTTTATGCCGCTGTATTTAAATACTGCTGCTCTGTCTCTCCCTCTGAACTCTCCTCCTCTTCCTCTCTTGTGGGAACCCACATGACATCCATTGACACGTTATCGTCACCTTCACCACCACTGACATTAGAGATCTCGGAGTAGGCAGCAACAGCGGGGACCTCCGTCCTTGGGCTCATCCGTCAGACCGCTGGGTGGTGGCTGTTGCTACCTCCTCTTACTGATACAATGCCAAGAATGGCTGCGCATCGGTAAGGTCTGGGAATGGATGGGAAAATAATTCCTCTGACTCGAGCGGAGGGGCTATGGTGTTGGTGGTGTCTTTGGGGGTGCACACAGCAGAGAGTGTAGAGGGTGCAGATACAGAGGATGAGGAGGGTGCAGAAGCGGAAGGCTGAGTGAGCCACTCAACCAACTCTGGTGCATCCTTTGAAGTAATCGCACGCACTTTCTCCAACTTCCCACTTAGACTCCGGCCTGGTGCTTCTGCCCGACCCCTACTACTCCTGCGGAATGGCCTGCCTCTTCCTCTGCCTGTCATTTTCAAAATGACCCTGTGACAAAGTCCCTATAGAAGAGCAGTATTTGTGAAAGCAGGTATATTGCAGGCCTCAATCAATATTTGGTGGAAGCTGGTATATCAATCCCCTCTATCAGTATTTTGTGGAAACAGATATATAGAACCCCTTAATGAGTATTTGCTAGAAGCTGGTAAATCAAACCACTTAATCAATATTTGGTGGAAGCCGGTGTATCGCAGGCCTCAATCAATATTTGGTGGAAGCTGGTATATCAATCCCCTCTATCAGTATTTTGTGGAGGCCGGTGTATCACACCCCTCAATCAGTATTTTGTGGAAGCAGGCATATCAAAACTCCTTAATCAGTATTTTGTAGAAGCAGGTATATCGCACCCCTTAATCATTTTTTTGGATGCAACAGGTATATCACACCAGTTGCAATTAGTTAATGCAATAGCGTTTGTCCCTCCATTTAGCTGCAGTATCTCAGCAGAACCGCACACAACTGCTGCACAATACAAATGCACTTAATATACTTTCTATGTTAGAAGGTATACTATAAGTATATCACACCCCTCAATCAGATTATTTTTTTTGGGCAACAGGTATATAACACCAGTTGCAATTAGTTATTCCAATAGCGTTTGTCCCTTTATCTAGCTGCGGTATCTCAGCAGAACCGCATACAACTGCTGCACAATACAAATGCACTTTAATATACTTTCTATGTTAGAAGGTATATTATAAGTATATCACACCCCTCAATCACATTATTTTTTTTGGGCAACAGGTATATAACACCAGTTGCAATTAGTTATTCCAATAGCGTTTGTCCCTCTTTCTAGCTGTGGTATATAGAACCCCTTAATGAGTATTTGGTGGAAGCTGATGTATCGCAGGCCTCAATCAATATTTTGTGGAAGCTGGTGTATCACAACCCTCAATCAGTATTTTGCTGAAGCAGGCATATCAAACCCCTTAATCAGTATTTTGTGGAAGCAGGTATATCGCATCCCTTAATCAGTTTTTGTTGTGGCAACAGGTATATCACACCAGTTGCAATTAGTTAATCCAATAGCGTTTGTCCCTCTATCTAGCTGCAGTATCTCAGCAGAACTGCACACAACTGCAGCACAATACAAATGCACTATAATATACTTTCTATGTTAGAAAGTATATTATAAGTATATCACACCCCTCAGTATGTCACACCTATTGATAGCACACCTATACCAGTCCTTAAAAGAACTTTTGTGGCCCTATTAGCGTTTGGTGTCCCCAACAACCTGTCCCTGCTCCACACAGCAACCTCTCCCTACACTAGCAAAAAACAAAATGTAAAATGACTGCCAGATCGGGTTTATTTATAGGGTAGGGGGGGTGTCCATGTGCTGAAACGTCTCAATTGGCTGTCCTGTACCACCTGATGGATATGTCGTGGGTAATAGTACGGCACAATGCAAAAGAATATGGCGCTGGCGGACATCGCCATATGTTTGTCGAACAGCTAACGAGCAAAGTTTGCCGCGAAATGACCGCCGAGCGAACCGCAAAGCCATCTCTACTCAGCATGCTGATATCTGGCCCTGGAGAGTGTGCAGGGGTGTTACATAGTATAAGGGGTGTTACAAAGCAATGCTTAAAGGATTCAGCCACGCTTTATGGTGCTCAAATTGGCTAATTTGCATATGAATAACAAATATATATACAGGGGCACATTTATTAAGACTGGGATTTTAGACGGCGCAGGACTTTTCATAACTTCGGTGCATCCTCCTCCAGTTCTAAATGTAAGACAACTTCTGAGTTTTCTTACATTTAGACCTATTTCTATGCCTTAAACAGCCATGCCACGCCCATAATTCTCAGTATCTGTTCCTATTCTGTATATATGGACACTGCACAGTACCACTTCTCCTTTCCTGTATACTTGGTGTAATCCTCAGTATCTGCTCTTATTCTGTATATATGGACACTGCACAGTACCACTTCTCCTGTCCTGTATACTGGGTGTAATCCTCAGTATCTGCTCTTATTCTGTATATATGGACACTGCACAGTACCACTTCTCCTTTCCTGTATACTGTGTGTAATCCTCATTATCTGTTCTTATTCTGTATATATGGACACTGCACAGTACCACTTCTCTTGTCCTGTATACTGGGTTTAATTCTCAGTATCTGATCCTATTCTATATATATGGACACTGCACAGTACCACTTCTCTTGTCCTGTATACTGGGTTTAATTCTCAGTATCTGTTCCTATTCTATATATATGGACACTGCACAGTACTACTTCTCTTGTCCTGTATACTGGGTGTAATTCTCAGTATCTGCTCTTATTCTGTATATATGGACACTGCACAGTACCACTTCTCCTTTCCTGTATACTGTGTGTAATCCTCATTATCTGTTCTTATTCTGTATATATGGACACTGCACAGTACTACTTCTCTTGCCTGTACACTGTGAGTAATTCTCAATATCTCCTTTTATTCTGTATATACAGACACTGCATATGGCTCTGAGGAAGGAGTTTGAACTGAAGGGCCTCTCCACAAGTTTATTTCACATTGTTCTGCCATTTTTGTTTAATACTGAACAGCCTCTTCAATTTTAGAATCTTTGTGATAAATGAGCATTATATTGACGGTGTCACTTGGTGCCATGGTCTTTAACCCCTTAAGGACTCAGCCCTATTTCATCTCAAGGACTTGGCCATTTTTTGCAAATCTGACCAGTGTCCCTTTAAGTGCTCATAACTTTAAAACACTTTGACTTATCCAGGCCATTCTGAGATAGTTTTTTCGTCACATATTGTACTTCATGACACTGGTAAAATGAAGTCAAAAAAATTATTTTTTTTGCATAAACAAATACCTAATTTACAAAAAATTTGGAAAAATTTGCAAATTTCAAAGTTTCAGTTTCTCTACTTATGTAATACATAGTAATACCCCCAAAAATTGTGACGACTTTACATTCCCCATATGTCTACTTCAGGTTGGAATTATTTTAGGAATGATATTTTATTTTTTGGGGATGTTACAAGGCTTAGAAGTTTAGAAGCAAATATTGAAATTTTTCTGAAATTTACAAAAACCCAATTTTTAGGGACCACTACAGCTCTGAAGTCACTTTGCGAGGCTTACATAATAGAAACCACCCAAAAATGACCCCATTCTATAAACTACACCCCTCAAGGTATTCAAAACTGATTTTACAAACTTTGTTAACCCTTTAGGTGTTGCACAAGAGTTATTGGCAAATGGGGATGAAATTTGAGAATTTCATTTTTTTGCCTAATTTTCCATTTTAACCCATTTTTTCCACTAACAAAGCAAGGGTTAACAGCCAAACAAAACTGTATCTTTAGTGCCCTGACTCTGCCGTTTACAGAAACACCCCATATCTGGCCGTAAACTACTGTACAGCCACACAGCGGGGCGTAGAGTGAAAGGTGCGCCGTTTGGTTTTTGGAAGCCAGATTTTGCTGGACTGGTTTTTTGACACCATGTCCCATTTGAAGCCCCCTGATGCACCCCTAGAGTAGAAACTCCCTAAAAGTGACCCCATCTAAGAAACTACACCCCTCAAGGTATTCAAAACTGATTTTAAAAACTTTGTTAACCCTTTAGGTGTTGCACAAGATATAATGGAAAATAGAGATACAATTTCAAAATTTCACTTTTTTGGACAGATTTTCCATTTTAATATATTTTTTCAAGTAACAAAGCAAGGGTTAACAGCCAAACAAAACTCATTATTTATGGCCCTAATTCTGTAGTTTACAGAAACACCCCATATGTGGTCGTAAACTGCTGTACGGGCACACGGCAGGGCGCAGAAGGAAAGGAATGCCATACGGTTTTTGGAAGGCAGATTTTGCTGGACTGGTTTTTTTACACCATGTCCCATTTGAAGCCCCCCTGATGCACCCCTAGAGTAGAAACTCCAAAAAAGTTACCCCATTTTAGAAACTACGGGATAAGGTGGCAGTTTTCTTGGTACTAGTTTAGGGTACATATGATTTTTGGTTGCTCTATATTACACTTTTGTGCGCAAGGTAACAAGAAATAGCTTTTTTGGCACCGTTTTTTTTTTTTTGTTATTTACAACATTCATCTGAAAGGTTAGATCATGTGGTAATTTTATAGAGCAGGTTGTCACGGACGCGGCGATACCTAATATGTATACTTTTTTTTTTATTTATGTAAGTTTTACACAATGATTTCATTGTTAAAACAAAAAAAGTTTTAGTTTCTCCATAGTCTAAGAGCCATAGTTTTTTCAGTTTTTGGGCGATTATCTTATGTAGGGTCTCATTTTTTGCGGGATGAGATGGCTGTTTTATTGGCACTATTTTGGGGTGCATATGACTTTTTGATCGCTTGCTATTGCACTTTTTGTGACGTAAGATGACAAAAAATAGCTTTTTTTAAACCGTTTTTATTTTTATTTTTTTACGGTGGTCACCTGAGGGGTTAACTCATGGGATATTTTTATAGAGCCGGTCGATACGGACACGGCGATACCTAATATGTATACTTTTTTTTATTTAAGTAAGTTTTACACAATGATTTAATTTTTGAAACAAATAAAAATTATGTTTTAGTGTTTCCATAGTCTAAGAGCCATAGTTTTTTCAGTTTTTGGGCGATAATCTTGGGTAGGGTCTCATTTTTTGCGGGATGAGATGCCGGTTTGATTGGCACTATTTTGGCGTACATGCGACTTTTTTGATCACTTTTATTACCTTTTTTGGGAAGTAAGGTGGGCAAAATTTAAATTTTCTCATAGTTTTTATTTTTTTATTTTTATGGCGTTCACCGTGCGGGGAAAGTAACATGACCGTTTTATAGATCAGGTCGTTACGGACGCGGCGATACCAAACATGTGTAGGGAATTTTATTTTTTTCATTTTTAATTAGTGATAAATGTGTTTTTTGATTTTCACTTTTTTTTCACTTTTTCTTACTTTTCTTTTGACCCAGACCCACTTGGTTCTTGAAGATCCAGTGGGTCTGGTGTCTGCATAATACAGTACAGAACCTATATAGGGTTCTGTACTGTATTTTACTTACACTGAACAGATCTATGCTTTCAGCACAGATCTGTTCAGCACCATGGACAGCAGGACGCCTGAGCAGGCGTCCTGTTGCCATGGGAACCTTCCCCGTCTGCCACAACTTCGCAGACGGGGAAGGGTAAGGACTGGGGCTTCGGGGGGCTGTCTGGGGGCTCTCTCCCTCTCCCATCGGGGGGCTGCAAAGGCACAGCAGCCCCCCGATGGGAGAGGGAGGGAGCCGCATCTTACTGTTAACTCTTTCCATACAGCGGTCCGTACGGACTGCTGTATGGAAAGGGTTAAACGGCTGACATCCATTCACAGATGTCAGCCGTTTATACCAGCGTGCCAGCAATGTGCTGGCACCCTGGTATACCCACTAGAAGCCAACGATTATTCGGCGGGAGGCGGGCGGGGGATCGCGATCCTGCCTGCCGCACCGCCCGCCTCCCGCACCGCCCACACCGCCCGCAACACCCCCCCCCCCTGCACCTCCCACCAGGCTAAAATCATGCAGGGGTGCAGGGGGGGTGATCACTATAGATTTGTGCCACACTAAAGTTTCTGATCGCCGCGGTCAGGGACCGCGGCGATCAGAAACAGCAGAAATAGCAACAAACCACAGGTCTGAATTGACCTGCGGTTTGCTGCGATCGCCGATACGGGGGGGTCATATGACCCCCCCCAGGCGTTGTGACAGGATGCCGGCTGAATGATTTCAGCCAGCATCCTGTGCGGATTAACCCCTGGGGCGCCACAATCTCAATTTAAACTCATGACGTACCGGTACGTCATGGGTCCTTAAGGACTCGGGAAACATGCCGTACCGGTACGTCATGGTTCCCTAAGGGGTTAAAAAGGGTCAGAGTGTCCATGTTTTTTTGTTTCTATTGTTGGGTAAAAAACAATTAGTAAAATAAATAGGTTGTCAACCATGGACTGGGGTTCTAGTCTGGGAATCTGTATATATTGTAGTGACTTTGGGGTCTGAGGTCTGTCCTTACTCTGAGCTTTGCATCTGAACACACTTTGGGGTCTGTTCTGGAGTCTATATTCACTTGAGGTGTGTTAAAGTAGTCATATGTACTATTTGTTGATAAGTTAGTAAGGTTGGGAGGAAATACGCAAATGTATGGAATATATAAAACATTTCTGTGTATCACCTAATACATTCTATGTATCAGAATCTTCCTAGTGAAAAATAATGATTGTCTGGTGGTGTTTGTGTGTATATGCAGTGTATGTGTGTACCAGTTACCAGTGTAAGCTGTCCCGGACTCTCCCTCTGAATTTTAGGGACCCCACACCTATTCCTGGTTGTCTGTACGTCATGATCCCTGGATTCAGCTCCCAGTTGGAGAAGTAGAGAGCTCTGGAGCCTAAGGAAGTGAGCAACCACCGGACTCACTTCCATAGAGCCCTTCACTAACAACCACAAAAGATAATAATACACATAGGGGGAGATATATCAAGACTGGCAGATCCATACGCTAGTCTTGATCTGCCTGCGCTGGCTGACAGAAGCCTATTAACAAATCAGGCGCATCTCTGCCCTGCTGTGCGCCAGAAAGTGAAGTCTACGCCAGCTGCAGTATCCCACTACCCTCGTGGGTACTGCAAAGTTGTTGTATTATGCTTTGTATGCTTTATATAGCCTGTTTTTACGCTGCAATGCATCTTTATGCATAATCCCTGCTTACAAGTGTATTTAATTGCATTACACTGAGTCTACCACTAGGGGGAGATAATGCCTCCCATATATATAGTCCAGCTCAGGCCTAGCCAGTTAGGTCATGTCCCAGTTCCAGTTGAGTGCAGTCTAGCAGTGTGTAGTGCAGGGGTAGGCAACCTCCGGCACTCCAGCCAGGGGCGGACTGGGCCGGGGGGCAGGGGGGCAATTGCCCCCCGGGCCTCCCTTGGCTTGCTGTCCCGGCCGGCCGGGCCGGAATAAACATCCGCTTTATGCCAGGGAGACGGGGAGCAGGGGAGCAGTGGAGGCGTGTTGCGGCAGCCTATCAGACAGGCCGCCGGACCGGCGCAGGCGGCGCGATGACGTCATCGGCGCGATGACGTCATCGCGCCACCTGCGCCGGTCCTGCGGCCTAACTGAGCCGCTGCCGTAAAGTGATTGCAGTGTGTGCTGGCGCCTGGCTGGAGGCGGGACCGGAGTAGTCCAGAGAAGCAGGGAGGTAAGTATGTCTGACTGACATATTTTTTTTTTTTTCTTTATTTCTGTCCCTATCTGGCTTACTACTGGGCTGGCACTTTATGAGGGGGGTGGGGGGCAGGGGGCACAATCTGGCTAGTGGTGGCTACTCCTGGCACATTATAGGGGGGCCCCCCCCCTAATCTGGCTACTACTGCCAGTAGTAGCCAGATTAGGGGGGGCCCCCCTATAATGTGCCAGGAGTAGCCACCACTAGCCAGATTGTGCCCCCTGCCCCCCACCCCCCTCATAAAGTGCCAGCCCAGTAGTCTCCTGGCACATTATAGAGGGGCCCCTATCTGGCTACTCCTGGCACATTAGTGGGGGGGCCCTATCTGGCTACTGGCACATTAGTGGGGGGCCTATGGCTACTGGCAGATTATAGGGGGGGCCTATGGCTACTGGCACATTATGGGGGACCTATGGCTACTGGCAGATTACAGGGGGGGCTATGGCTACTGGCAGATTATAGGGGGGGCTATGGCTACTGGCAGATTATAGGGGGCTATGGCTACTGGCAGATTATAGGGGGGCTATGGCTACTGGCAGATTAAAGGGGGGGCCTATGGCTACTGGCAAATAAAGGGGGACCTATGGCTACTGGCAAATTATGGGGGACCTATGGCTACTGGCAGATTACAGGGGGGGCTATGGCTACTGGCAGATTACAGGGGGGGCTATGGCTACTGGCAGATTATAGGGGACCTATGGCTACTGGCACATTACAGGGGGGGCTATGGCTACTGGCACATTACAGGGGGGGCTATGGCTACTGGCAGATTATAGGGGGGGGCTATGGCTACTGGCAAATTATAGGGGGGCTATGGCTACTGGCAGATTATAGGGGACCTATGGCTACTGGCACATTATGGGGGGGCATATGGCTACTGGCACATTATAGGGGGGCCCTATGTGGCTACTGGCACATTATAGGGGGGCCCTATGTGGCTACTGGCACATTATGGGGGGCCTATGGCTACTGGCAGATTATAGGGGGGCTAATGGCTACTGGCACATTATAGGGGGGGCTATGGCTACTTGCACATTATATGGGGGGCTATGGCTACAGGCACATTATAGGGGGGCCCTATGTGGCTACTGGCACATTATAGGGGGGCTCTATGTGGCTACTGGCACATTATAGGGGGGCTCTATGTGGCTACTGGCACATTACAGGGGGGGCTATGGCTACTGGCAGATTACAGGGGGGGCTATGGCTACTGGCAGATTATAGGGGGGGCTATGGCTACTGGCAGATTATAGGGGGGGCTATGGCTACTGGCAGATTATAGGGGGGCTATGGCTACTGGCAGATTATAGGGGGGGCTATGGCTACTGGCAGATTATAGGGGGGGCTATGGCTACTGGCAGATTATAGGGGGGCTATGGCTACTGGCAGATTATAGGGGACCTATGGCTACTGGCACATTATGGGGGGGCATATGGCTACAGGCACATTATAGGGGGGCCCTATGTGGCTACTGGCACATTATAGGGGGGCCCTATGTGGCTACTGGCACATTATGGGGGGCCTATGGCTACTGGCAGATTACAGGGGGGGCTATGGCTACTGGCAGATTACAGGGGGGGCTATGGCTACTGGCAGATTATAGGGGGGGCTATGGCTACTGGCAGATTATAGGGGGGGCTATGGCTACTGGCAGATTATAGGGGGGGCTATGGCTACTGGCAGATTATAGGGGGGGCTATGGCTACTGGCAGATTATAGGGGACCTATGGCTACTGGCACATTATGGGGGGGCATATGGCTACAGGCACATTATAGGGGGGCCCTATGTGGCTACTGGCACATTATAGGGGGGCCCTATGTGGCTACTGGCACATTATGGGGGGCCTATGGCTACTGGCAGATTATAGGGGGGCTAATGGCTACTGGCACAATATAGGGGGGCCTATGGCTACCGGCACAATATAGGGGGGGCCTATGGCTACTGGCACATTATAGGGGGCACTATGGGGACATTGGCTCAACTGGGGACATTACAAGGGGGTATTTTTTGCACTGTCTATTATAAGGAGAATTATTACTACTGGGGAGGGGGCATTATGGTGGGCTTTATTACTCCCCCATGGTATGACCCACCTAGTAGCAGCACCGGCTTCTCCCTGCTCTGCTATCCCTCTGCCTCTTCTCCAAATCCTCATTATGAAATTTTTCTCATTAGGATAAAACACATCAGCTCCGCCGAGCCGCGACCAAAGTGTCGAGGTGTCCAAGATCCCCAAGGGTCAAGCCAAGTAATTGTAAGTTTTCATGCATATACCGCGCAACACAATATACCGTTTCTTCTGCAAAAGTCAAGTGTCATGTGGGGGCCCCCTTATTGTTTTTTACCCCAGGGCCCCAGTTAACCTAGAACCGGCCCTGGTGATAGTCACTTCTTTATGCTATGCGATCTTTATACCATACGATCTCCGAATCAGATCGGCATCGCATAGTACTGTCCTGTGTGTGGCTCCTCCCCTGCCTTGCGGTGCGGCCAAGTAGCGTGACCGTGCACTTGTGAAAATAAGTGTCCCTGAATGGCAGTTAGGAAATGTGCTCACCTTACTGGCCCCTCTATAAATGGCCCCCGTCGGTGCAAACACTAGTGTCACCCAGCTCCTCTCGGCCGCTCTGCTACTTCAGCGGCTGGCGAGAACATGCTGCCTTCCCAAATGCGCGTGTCTCTGATCGGGCTCCTTTGCGGCCACGGCAGCTCCCTCCGCCCACTTCTGCTACTATTGGCTGGGAGGGAGACTGCCCACCTACCATTGGCAGGCTCTGAAGTGATCCGGGGACCTGAAGGGAGGAGACAGTGACACCACAGGAAGCTGCAGGAGCATTTATCTCGGCGGCTAGAGGCTGCTGAAGCATTCATCTGACCCCCAGGCCACAACTATCAGGAGAGAAAGACAAGAGGGAACAACACCTGAATGAAGAAAGAAAAGGAGTAACAGTAACTCCATGTTCTTTTTGTATGACCTTTGGACTTTCTTACTGATCTCTACGTCACACCTCTGTTCGGTTTTGAAATTTTTATTTCGGTGCACCTCTAGTTAAAACTCTGACATGCCATTACCTAGGGGTAGGCGATTTTGCCTAAAATCTATATTGCGATTTAATTTTAAGCATGTGCGATATATATCGCGATATATTGTTTTCTATATTTGGGGGGCGTGTTTAAACTTTTTTTTTTTTTTTACTTTTTATTTAATAACTATTAGCCTCCTTAAGGGCTAGAACCCTTGTCATATTCACCCTAATAGAGCTCTATTAGGGTGAATATGACTTTACACTCTCCCTGCTGCCCTGTGCTTTGTGTACGCAAAGGCAGGGAGCTGAGTCCCCTCCCCTAAACAGTGCCATCCACAGATCCCCCTCCCCTAAACGGTGCCATCCACAGATCCCCCCCCCCACCCTAAACGGTGCCATCCACAGATTCCCCCCCCCCTTCCCCCGACGTTTATACATTTATAAACTAATCAGTAACTTTATTAATTGGTGATGTATTTACTGACGATGTATCGTCTATATCGCCCACCCCTACCATTACCCCTTCTTCCGGTCAACACTGACAGAGAGGTATTTTTAAAATGTAGAAAAACAAAATCAAATAAAGTAGATTACTATACAAATTAGCCCTTTATGGTGATTATCTGCAACTGAGGTGCAGATTTGTTTTGCACCCTAAGGAGTTAATTTTTTGTTTTATCCCCACATGACTTACATCATACTCCTTTATCACTGAGGGTGTTATTTAATAAGCTGCAAAATAAATACCTGTCCCGAAATGAAGGAAGCTGAAGCTTCTTCGACTATTCACTTCAGACCTGTACGGCTAATTTTATTGCTTTGTCTCCCTTCACTTCCCCTTTAGTTAAGCTGAACAGCCTCAGGACTTTTGGCTGAACCAAAGGGAGTATTCTGGTTAGCTCAGCCGATCCAACATCTGGGTCTGCTGAGGCAAACATTCGTCAGTTTATTCACTTTTGTACGGGCTATTCTCTCAGGGGCCAAACAGCAGAAAGTGAACAGCCGAATGTTCAGCTTAATCCTTTGGCTCCTTAGTGAACCCCCTATGTTTTTTAGTGACATCGCACATTGTATGCCACATTAGTTTGCAAACTTTGTTGTTAGTAGATCTAAAGGAAATTGTACAATCAGATTGTAAGGTGTGTGTTGAGCTTTAGGGTTCCATTGCAAAGGCCTGCTCTGGATGCCCAACGCTCCAGTAAGTAATGCTTGTGCGGTGGTGCCCTTACACCTGTGGGAGCACACTGGCATGGCATGCCCTCACCTTCGGGTCACCTTAGATGATTGGCATATATGAAGCTTTAATTTGTATTTTGGATATGTACTATAAAGCCCTTATTCCTGTCCTAATTGTTACTCCCTTTTATTTGTTTGATGTCCAGCAAACAGTTTAGTTCATTCCTTATTGATAAATATGGAGAGCATACCATCAAAAAGCAAGGAAAAAAGTGGAGCTCAAAAAATACGCGAGAAAAGGGCTAAAGAGCTTGACATAGCAGGAAAGGATCCTAAGCAAATGAAATTATCATTTGCAGTGGTGAGTTGAAAGTTTAGAAGTTGTAAAGCAGGGGTAGGCAGCCTTCTGCACTGCTCATAATGTTCATAATTTTTACATGACTTTTTGTAGGGTCATGGTTCAACAGTACCCAAAGAAAGACCAACAGAGGTTTGCACAGACCAAGATAGGCTTCCAGTGAGGCAAGATGTGCTAGTTGAAGAGGAGTTGAGAACACAAAGTCCAAGTAGCTTAATAGAGAAGGAGTTGGACTTTGAAAGCAGTTCTGAAATGACTATTATAGAACAATCACCCATTCCTTGCTCTGAAGCTACAAGCTTTCATGATTTAGAAAGCGGTAGAACAGAAGAAGAGTCTGCATCTTCTGATGTTCAGTTTGACACCACCAAAACTCTCTTTAGTCTTCCTTCTACATGTTCCATGGCAGAAAAAATTACATTTGTGCAAATGCATCCAGTGCAACCAAGCACTACCGATTGTGAAGGCCTTCCCTTTAAAGAAATCGATTTTTATTTCCGTAGAAATCCAAATGGAGATCTTATTAGGCGTTCATGGCTCACTTGCAGAGTAAACAATAGAAAGCTTGAAGCTTTTTTTTGCAGTATCTGCATAGCATTTTCAAATTCCACTTCATCGTTCACTAGTGGGTGTACAAATTTTAGGCATTGTTATCAGGTTACTAACAAACATGAGATATCAAAAACTCACCGTGAAGCTGTGAACACATATTTTACTATAACAAAGAGCAAAGGCATTGATACATTGATAAACCAGGCACATGCTTCAAAAAGAAAGAAGGAGATACTTCAAAACATAGAAGTAATGAAACGAATCTTTGATATTGTTAAACTGCTAGCAAAACAAGGATTACCTTTTCAGTGCCCATGGAACTAATGAATCATTATATAATTTGAATAATGCTGAAATTAACCATGGAAACTTTCTAGAAATGGTTTTATTTCTCTCGAATTATGACGTTCCGCTTAAAAATCACATTCGGAAATGCATTTCTGAAAGTGAAAAGAGTAAAAAACAGAGAAGACTCCTGGGAAAACAGACAGCTGGCCGTGGATCACTTGTGACATTTTTGTCATATAACACAGTAAAAAAAGTTATTATGGCAATCGTTCAGACCATGAAGTCATCAATAGTGTCTGAAATTGGTGAAAAGAGATTTAGCATCCAAGTAGATTCTACACAAGATGTTGGAGTAGTTGACCAAGCTACTGTGGTTGTTAGATATGTAAAAGAGGAATCTGTTAAGGAACGTCTCATCTCTGTTTTACCGGTAAAAGATACATCTGGAAGAGGACTCAATGAACTTTTAATGTCAAGTTTTAAAATTCTTGGACTGGATTACAAAAAAATAGCAGGAGAGTCTTTTGATGGAGCAGCAAACATGAAAAGTGCTTATGTGGGGTTGCGTGCTCAGATTGCAAAGGAAGTGCCTAATGCTGTCTACATTTGGTGCTATAGTCACATTTTAAACCTGTGCATATCTGACTGCTGTGATGTTTTAGAGGCAAAAACTTTTTTTGGTCTTCTACATCGCCTAGCAACATTTATTGGGGACTCTCACAAGAGAATGAATGTCTGGAGGGATCAGCTTGATAAGAGATGTGGGCATGAGAAACTTCTCAGGTTGCAAAAAATTGGGGAGACAAGATGGTGGGCCAAAGATAAAGCCCTCCACTGGCTATTTGGAGAAAAACACTCACTATTTTTGGACACTTTAGAAGTGTTATTGTTGATTTCACAGTTCAAACAGTCTGATTCAAAGACTACTTCAGAGGCTTCTTCTCTGTCAGAAAACCTATGTTTGTTTAAGACCATTTTAACTGCACATCTATTTTTGGCTATTTTTGATGTTATTGGCCCTGTTTCAAGATATCTTCAAACAAGTGGTCTTGACTATATGGTTGCATGGAGAATGGTGGAAAGTACAGTCGACCAACTAAAAAAAATTGAGTTTTCTTATATAAAAGAGAAAGCAAAGCAGTTTGCAAAAAAAATAAATGACCTAATCATAGAAAGAGAGGGCCTTGATTCCCTGGAAGTTGAGTCAGAGCTACAAGAGAGAAGAATTGGGCGAAAAAAGCGTATGCCTGGCGAATCCTCAATTGATGAACGTCCTATTAGTGAAACCCAACGTTTTCGAGTTGAAGTTTTTAGACCAATTCTGGATCAGATTATTGGAAGCCTGGATGAGCGATTTTCTGAAAACAAACAATTAGTTCAGGACTCCCAATACTTGGATCCTCGTTTCTTTGACAAAATCAGAAAAGATCCAAATGTGTTAGAGGCAGGAGCACTACAAAGAATTTCTCAATTGGCAAACGTGGATGAATCGGGTCTGAAAACTGAGCTACAGAGTTTTGCCAACTTGTTCCCACATCTTAGAGAACATGAGAGCGGGAAGGTAAACATAGTTCCTATTAGCTGTCAGCAAGAAGATGATGATGATGATGATTATCTGGATAATAATCCTGTTAATACTGATGCTGATGATGAGGACTGGGGCTCCTGTAAAGTTGATACCATGGAACAAGAAACAAAATGCAAGTCCTGTAACAAATGTTTTCTTTGCTGTCACCGATTTCTTGTAAAATACAATCTTTTTTCAACTGCTTATGAAAATCTCTCTGTAGTTTATGAATACCTGCTAACACTATCATATACTCAAGTGGCATGTGAAAGAGCATTTAGTAAGTTAAAACTTATAAAGACTCGCCTAAGAGCCACCATGGGGCAAGAACTTCTTGATGCACTTATGATAATGTCAGTTGAAAGAGATCTTTTGGAACTTGTTCAATTTCCAGATGTTCTTGAAAAAATTCGGAAGACCTCTCCTTTGATGAGGTCTTTGCTAACGGTTTGAAATTTTTGAGAAAAACATACCTCTCCAAATGTTAGTATGGTGTATGCAATACATCATAATATGTTCTGCACTAAGCAGTTGTAATATGCACTTAACTATTTGAAAAAAAATATGTTCTCATGTTTGTTTGCTAGTGTGAAAAAAAAAAAAAATTCAAGAAATGCATGTCCTTTTAATTTTTGTTTTGCTTCTGTATATCGGATTAAAGTTCTCTATTTATTTTAAAGTCTTACAGTGTGACTTGTTTAGAAGTGCACCAAAAAGCTAATTTCAAAACGAAACAAAAATAGTCAAGCCGAAACAGAACATTTTTTTAAATTTACATTTTTCATCATAAACTTTTAATTTCATTCATTTTTATTAAATAATTAGATTTTTTTACTTTACTTTTAGGGGCTTCGGGGAAATATTAGGGGTCTAAACAGACGCCTGATATTTCCCTTTTAAAATAGAAAAAGCAATTGAGGACACAAAGTCCTCAATCTCTATTTCTGTATCCCCTGTTACAAATGAACAGGAACCCTCTATATTGAGAGTTTCTGTTCATTCAGGACAGAGTGTGTTTACTATAATTACAACTATGAATGAACACACCTGTATATCACTTTCTTTTTATTCATAATTGGGAACACAGTAAACATGTTAGGTTCTCAATTATTTACAAACACTCAGTGATCGCTGATCACTGCGTGTTTGTGCCTCACTCTGCTTCCTGACTAGGGATGAGCGAACTCGAACTGTATAGTTCGGGTTCGTACCGAATTTTGGGGTGTCCGTGACACGGACCCGAACCCGGACATTTTCGTAAAAGTCCGGGTTCGGGTTCGGTGTTCGTCGCTTTCTTCGCGCTTTTGTGACGCTTTCTTGGCGCTTTTTGAAAGGCTGCAAAGCAGCCAATCAACAAGCGTCATACTACTTGCCCCAAGAGGCCATCACAGCCATGCCTACTATTGGCATGGCTGTGATTGGCCAGAGCACCATGTGACCCAGCCTCTATTTAAGCTGGAGTCACATAGCGCCGCCCGTCACTCTGCTCTGATTAGCGTAGGGAGAGGTTGCGGCTGCGACAGTAGGGCGAGATTAGGCAGATTAACTCCTCCAAAGGACTTGATTAACTGATCGATCTGCAGCTGTGGATCATTGAGCTGCTGATCCTCAATTGCTCACTGTTTTTAGGCTGCACAGACCGTTTGTCAGTCACATTTTTCTGGGGTGATCGGCGGCCATTTTGTGTCTTGTGGTGCGCCAGCACAAGCTGCGACCAAGTGCATTTAACCCTCAATGGTGTGGTTGTTTTTTGGCTAAAGCCTACATCAGGGTGAAGCTGTCACACCAAGTGCATTTAACCAGCAATAGTCTGTTCATTTTTTGGCCATATACAAAATCAGGGGCAAGCTGCGCCTGTCACCAAGTGCATTTAACCCTCAATGGTGTGGTTGTTTTTTGGCTAAAGCCTACATCAGGGTGAAGCTGTCACACCAAGTGCATTTAACCAGCAATAGTCTGTTCATTTTTTGGCCATATACTAAATCAGGGGCAAGCTGCGCCTGTCACCAAGTGCATTTAACCCTCAATGGTGTGGTTGTTTTTTGGCTAAAGCCTACATCAGGGTGAAGCTGTCACACCAAGTGCATTTAACCAGCAATAGTCTGTTTATTTTTTGGCCATATCCCAGTCTAATTCTGTCACTAAATCCATACCGGTCACCCAGCGCCTAAATACTAGGCCTCAAATTTATATCCAGCTAAATCTGTCCCTAGTGCTGTAGCTGGGCGAGTTATTTAGTGTCCGTTCAAGCACATTTCTTGTTCTGGGTTGAAATACAATTCCCAATTTAGCAATTTCATAATTTAGTGGTTTCTGCTATATCAGAGCTATTTGAAATCTATCCCTAAAAGGGTATATAATATTCAAGGTGCACATTGGGTCATTCAGAATAACTTCACACACACCCGCTACTGTGTATTTCCAAGTCTAATTCTGGCACTAAACCCATACCTGTCACCCAGCGCCTAAATACTAGGCCTCAAATTTATATCCCGCTAAATCTGTCCTTAGTGCTGTAGCTGGGCGAGTTATTTAGTGTCCGTTCAAGCACATTTCTTGTTCTGGGTTGAAATACAATTCCCAATTTAGCAATTTCATAATTTAGTGGTTTCTGCTATATCAGAGCTATTTGAAATCTATCCCTAAAAGGGTATATAATATTCAAGGTGCACATTGGGTCATTCAGAATAACTTCACACACACCCGCTACTGTGTATTTCCAAGTCTAATTCTGGCACTAAACCCATACCTGTCACCCAGCGCCTAAATACTAGGCCTCAAATTTATATCCCGCTAAATCTGTCCTTAGTGCTGTAGCTGGGCGAGTTATTTAGTGTCCGTTCAAGCACATTTCTTGTTCTGGGTTGAAATACAATTCCCAATTTAGCAATTTCATAATTTAGTGGTTTCTGCTATATCAGAGCTATTTGAAATCTATCCCTAAAAGGGTATATAATATTCAAGGTGCACATTGGGTCATTCAGAATAACTTCACACACACCCGCTACTGTGTATTTCCAAGTCTAATTCTGGCACTAAACCCATACCTGTCACCCAGCGCCTAAATACTAGGCCTCAAATTTATATCCCGCTAAATCTGTCCTTAGTGCTGTAGCTGGGCGAGTTATTTAGTGTCCGTTCAAGCACATTTCTTGTTCTGGGTTGAAATACAATTCCCAATTTAGCAATTTCATAATTTAGTGGTTTCTGCTATATCAGAGCTATTTGAAATCTATCCCTAAAAGGGTATATAATATTCAAGGTGCACATTGGGTCATTCAGAATAACTTCACACACACCCGCTACTGTGTATTTCCAAGTCTAATTCTGGCACTAAACCCATACCTGTCACCCAGCGCCTAAATACTAGGCCTCAAATTTATATCCCGCTAAATCTGTCCTTAGTGCTGTAGCTGGGCGAGTTATTTAGTGTCCGTTCAAGCACATTTCTTGTTCTGGGTTGAAATACAATTCCCAATTTAGCAATTTCATAATTTAGTGGTTTCTGCTATATCAGAGCTATTTGAAATCTATCCCTAAAAGGGTATATAATATTCAAGGTGCACATTGGGTCATTCAGAATAACTTCACACACACCCGCTACTGTGTATTTCCAAGTCTAATTCTGGCACTAAACCCATACCTGTCACCCAGCGCCTAAATACTAGGCCTCAAATTTATATCCCGCTAAATCTGTCCTTAGTGCTGTAGCTGGGCGAGTTATTTAGTGTCCGTTCAAGCACATTTCTTGTTCTGGGTTGAAATACAATTCCCAATTTAGCAATTTCATAATTTAGTGGTTTCTGCTATATCAGAGCTATTTGAAATCTATCCCTAAAAGGGTATATAATATTCAAGGTGCACATTGGGTCATTCAGAATAACTTCACACACACCCGCTACTGTGTATTTCCAAGTCTAATTCTGGCACTAAACCCATACCTGTCACCCAGCGCCTAAATACTAGGCCTCAAATTTATATCCCGCTAAATCTGTCCTTAGTGCTGTAGCTGGGCGAGTTATTTAGTGTCCGTTCAAGCACATTTCTTGTTCTGGGTTGAAATACAATTCCCAATTTAGCAATTTCATAATTTAGTGGTTTCTGCTATATCAGAGCTATTTGAAATCTATCCCTAAAAGGGTATATAATATTCAAGGTGCACATTGGGTCATTCAGAATAACTTCACACACACCCGCTACTGTGTATTTCCAAGTCTAATTCTGGCACTAAACCCATACCTGTCACCCAGCGCCTAAATACTAGGCCTCAAATTTATATCCCGCTAAATCTGTCCTTAGTGCTGTAGCTGGGCGAGTTATTTAGTGTCCGTTCAAGCACATTTCTTGTTCTGGGTTGAAATACAATTCCCAATTTAGCAATTTCATAATTTAGTGGTTTCTGCTATATCAGAGCTATTTGAAATCTATCCCTAAAAGGGTATATAATATTCAAGGTGCACATAGGGTCATTCAGAATAACTTCACACACACCGCTACTGTGCTATTTCCAAGTCTAATTCTGTCACTAAATCCCATACCTGTCACCCAGCGCCTAAATACTAGGCCTCAAATTTATATCCCGCTAAATCTGTCCCTAGTGCTGTAGCTGGGCGAGTTATTTAGTGTCCGTTCAAGCACATTTCTTGTTCTGGGTTGAAATACAATTCCCAATTTAGCAATTTCATAATTTAGTGGTTTCTGCTATATCAGAGCTATTTGAAATCTATCCCTAAAAGGGTATATAATATTCAAGGTGCACATAGGGTCATTCAGAATAACTTCACACACACCGCTACTGTGCATTTCCAAGTCTAATTCTGTCACTAAATCCATACCGGTCACCCAGCGCCTAAATACTAGGCCTCAAATTTATATCCAGCTAAATCTGTCCCTAGTGCTGTAGCTGGGCGAGTTATTTAGTGTCCGTTCAAGCACATTTCTTGTTCTGGGTTGAAATACAATTCCCAATTTAGCAATTTCATAATTTAGTGGTTTCTGCTATATCAGAGCTATTTGAAATCTATCCCTAAAAGGGTATATAATATTCAAGGTGCACATAGGGTCATTCAGAATAACTTCACACACCCGCTACTGTGCATTTCCAAATCTAATTCTGTCACTAAACCCATACCTGTCACCCAGCGCCTAAATACTAGGCCTCAAATTTATATCCCGCTAAATCTCTCGTTACCGCTGTCCTGTTGTGGCTGGGAAAGTTATTTAGTGTCCGTCAAAGCACATTTTTTGTTCTGGGTTGAAATACAATTCCCAATTTAGCAATTTCATAATTTAGTCGTTTCTGCTATATCAGAGCTATTTGAAATCTATCCCTAAAAGGGTAGATCATATTGAAGGTGCACATAGGGTCATTCAGAATAACTTCACACACACGCTTCTGTGCATTTCCAAGTCTAATTCTGTCACTAAATCCATACCGGTCACCCAGCGCCTAAATACTAGGCCTCAAATTTATATCCCGCTGAATTTGAATACAATACATTGGGCCAAATAATATATTTGTTGTTGTGGTGAACCATAACAATGAGAAAAACATCTAGTAAGGGACGCGGACGTGGACATGGTCGTGGTGGTGTTAGTGGACCCTCTGGTGCTGGGAGAGGACGTGGCCGTTCTGCCACATCCACACGTCCTAGTGTACCAACTACCTCAGGTCCCAGTAGCCGCCAGAATTTACAGCGATATATGGTGGGGCCCAATGCCGTTCTAAGGATGGTAAGGCCTGAGCAGGTACAGGCATTAGTCAATTGGGTGGCCGACAGTGGATCCAGCACGTTCACATTATCTCCCACCCAGTCTTCTGCAGAAAGCGCACAGATGGCGCCTGAAAACCAACCCCATCAGTCTGTCACATCACCCCCATGCATACCAGGGAAACTGTCTCAGCCTCAAGTTATGCAGCAGTCTCTTATGCTGTTTGAAGACTCCGCTGGCAGGGTTTCCCAAGGGCATCCACCTAGCCCTTCCCCAGCGGTGAAAGACATAGAATGCACTGACGCACAACCACTTATGTTTCCTGATGATGAGGACATGGGAATACCACCTCAGCATGTCTCTGATGATGACGAAACACAGGTGCCAACTGCTGCGTCTTTCTGCAGTGTGCAGACTGAACAGGAGGTCAGGGATCAAGACTGGGTGGAAGACGATGCAGGGGACGATGAGGTCCTAGACCCCACATGGAATGAAGGTCGTGCCACTGACTTTCACAGTTCGGAGGAAGAGGCAGTGGTGAGACCGAGCCAACAGCGTAGCAAAAGAGGGAGCAGTGGGCAAAAGCAGAACACCCGCCGCCAAGAGACTCCGCCTGCTACTGACCGCCGCCATCTGGGACCGAGCACCCCAAAGGCAGCTTCAAGGAGTTCCCTGGCATGGCACTTCTTCAAACAATGTGCTGACGACAAGACCCGAGTGGTTTGCACGCTGTGCCATCAGAGCCTGAAGCGAGGCATTAACGTTCTGAACCTGAGCACAACCTGCATGACCAGGCACCTGCATGCAAAGCATGAACTGCAGTGGAGTAAACACCTTAAAACCAAGGAAGTCACTCAGGCTCCCCCTGCTACCTCTTCTGCTGCTGCCGCCTCGGCCTATTCTGCTGCTGCCGCCTCGGCCTCTTCCTCCGCCTCTGGAGGAACGTTGGCACCTGCCGCCCAGCAAACAGGGGATGTACCACCAACACCACCACCACCACCTCCGTCACCAAGCGTCTCAACCATGTCACACGCCAGCGTTCAGCTCTCCATCTCACAAACATTTGATAGAAAGCGTAAATTCCCACCTAGCCACCCTCGATCCCTGGCCCTGAATGCCAGCATTTCTAAACTACTGGCCTATGAAATGCTGTCATTTAGGCTGGTGGACACAGACAGCTTCAAACAGCTCATGTCGCTTGCTGTCCCACAGTATGTTGTTCCCAGCCGGCACTACTTCTCCAAGAGAGCCGTGCCTTCCCTGCACAACCAAGTATCCGATAAAATCAAGTGTGCACTGCGCAACGCCATCTGTGGCAAGGTCCACCTAACCACAGATACGTGGACCAGTAAGCACGGCCAGGGACGCTATATCTCCCTAACTGCACACTGGGTAAATGTAGTGGCAGCTGGGCCCCAGGCGGAGAGCTGTTTGGCGCACGTCCTTCCGCCGCCAAGGATCGCAGGGCAACATTCTTTGCCTCCTGTTGCCACCTCCTCCTTCTCGGCTTCCTCCTCCTCTTCTTCCACCTGCTCATCCAGTCAGCCACACACCTTCACCACCAACTTCAGCACAGCCCGGGGTAAACGTCAGCAGGCCATTCTGAAACTCATATGTTTGGGGGACAGGCCCCACACCGCACAGGAGTTGTGGCGGGGTATAGAACAACAGACCGACGAGTGGTTGCTGCCGGTGAGCCTCAAGCCCGGCCTGGTGGTGTGTGATAATGGGCGAAATCTCGTTGCAGCTCTGGGACTAGCCAATTTGACGCACATCCCTTGCTTGGCGCATGTGCTGAATTTGGTGGTGCAGAAGTTCATTCACAACTACCCCGACATGTCAGAGCTGCTGCATAAAGTGCGGGCCGTCTGTTCGCGCTTCCGGCGTTCACATCCTGCTGCTGCTCGCCTGTCTGCGCTACAGCGTAACTTCGGCCTTCCCGCTCACCGCCTCATATGCGACGTGCCCACCAGGTGGAACTCCACCTTGCACATGCTGGACAGACTGTGCGAGCAGCAGCAGGCCATAGTGGAGTTTCAGCTGCAGCACGCACGGGTCAGTCGCACTACAGAACAGCACCACTTCACCACCAATGACTGGGCCTCCATGCGAGACCTGTGTGCCCTGTTGCGCTGTTTCGAGTACTCCACCAACATGGCCAGTGGCGATGACACCGTTATCAGCGTTACAATACCACTTCTATGTCTCCTTGAGAAAACACTTAGGGCGATGATGGAAGAGGAGGTGGCCCAGGAGGAGGAGGAGGAGGAGGAGGAAGAGGGGTCATTTTTAGCACTTTCAGGCCAGTCTCTTCGAAGTGACTCAGAGGGAGGTTTTTGGCAACAGCAGAGGCCAGGTACAAATGTGGCCAGCCAGGGCCCACTACTGGAGGACGAGGAGGACGAGGATGAGGAGGAGGTGGAGGAGGATGAGGATGAAGCATGGTCACAGCGGGGTGGCACCCAACGCAGCTCGGGTCCATCACTGGTGCGTGGCTGGGGGGAAAGGCAGGACGATGACGATACGCCTCCCACAGAGGACAGCTTGTCCTTATCCCCTGGGCAGCCTGGCACACATGAGCGACTACATGCTGCAGTGCCTGCGCAACGACAGCAGAGTTGCCCACATTTTAACCTGTGCGGACTACTGGGTTGCCACCCTGCTGGATCCACGCTACAAAGACAATGTGCCCACCTTACTTCCTGCACTGGAGCGTGATAGGAAGATGCGCGAGTACAAGCGCACGTTGGTAGACGCGCTACTGAGAGCATTCCCAAATGTCACAGGGGAACAAGTGGAAGCCCAAGGCCAAGGCAGAGGAGGAGCAAGAGGTCGCCAAGGCAGCTGTGTCACGGCCAGCTCCTCTGAGGGCAGGGTTAGCATGGCAGAGATGTGGAAAACTTTTGTCAACACGCCACAGCTAACTGCACCACCACCTGATACGCAACGTGTTAGCAGGAGGCAACATTTCACTAACATGGTGGAACAGTACGTGTGCACACCCCTCCACGTACTGACTGATGGTTCGGCCCCATTCAACTTCTGGGTCTCTAAATTGTCCACGTGGCCAGAGCTAGCCTTTTATGCCTTGGAGGTGCTGGCCTGCCCGGCAGCCAGCGTTTTGTCTGAACGTGTATTCAGCACGGCAGGGGGCGTCATTACAGACAAACGCAGCCGCCTGTCTACAGCCAATGTGGACAAGCTGACGTTCATAAAAATGAACCAGGCATGGATCCCACAGGACCTGTCCGTCCCTTGTCCAGATTAGACATTAACTACCTCCCCATAACCATATATTATTGGACTCCAGGGCACTTCCTCATTCAATCCTATTTTTATTTTCATTTTACCATTATATTGCGATGCTACCCAAAGTTGAATGAACCTCTCCTCTGCCTGTGTGCTAGGCCTAAATATATGCCAATGGACTGTTGCAGTGGTGGCTGACATGAAGCCTGATTCTCTGCTATGACATGCAGACTAATTCTCTGCTGACATGAAGCCAGATTGTCTGTTACGGGACCTCCCTCCTCTGCCTGGGTGCTGGGCCTAAATTTATGACAATGGACTGTTGCAGTGGTGGCTGACGTGAAGCCTCATTCTCTGCTATGACATGCAGACTGATTCTCTGCTGACATGAAGCCAGATTGTCTGTTACGGGACCTCTCTCCTCTGCCTGTGTGCTAGGCCTAAATATATGCCAATGGACTGTTGCAGTGGTGGCTGACGTGAAGCCTGATTCTCTGCTATGACATGCAGACTGATTCTCTGCTGACATGAAGCCAGATCCTCTGTTACGGGACCTCTCTCCTCTGCCTGTGTGTGTGCTGGGCCTAAATATATGCCAATGGACTGTTGCAGTGGTGGCTGACGTGAAGCCTCATTCTCTGCTATGACATGCAGACTAATTCTCTGCTGACATGAAGACAGATTCTCTGTTACGGGACCTCCCTCCTCTGCCTGGGTGCTGGGCCTAAATATATGCCAATGGACTGTTGCAGTGGTGGGTGACGTGAAGCCTCATTCTCTGCTATGACATGCAGACTAATTCTCTGCTGACATGAAGCCAGATTGTCTGTTACGGGACCTCTCTCCTCTGCCTGTGTGTGTGCTGGGCCTAAATATATGCCAATGGACTGTTGCAGTGGTGGCTGACGTGAAGCCTCATTCTCTGCTATGACATGCAGACTAATTCTCTGCTGACATGAAGACAGATTCTCTGTTACGGGACCTCTCTCCTCTGCCTGTGTGTGTGCTGGGCCTAAATATATGCCAATGGACTGTTGCAGTGGTGGCTGACGTGAAGCCTCATTCTCTGCTATGACATGCAGACTAATTCTCTGCTGACATGAAGACAGATTCTCTGTTACGGGACCTCCCTCCTCTGCCTGGGTGCTGGGCCTAAATATATGCCAATGGACTGTTGCAGTGGTGGGTGACGTGAAGCCTGATTCTCTGCTATGACATGCAGACTAATTCTCTGCTGACATGAAGACAGATTCTCTGTTACGGGACCTCTCTCCTCTGCCTGTGTGTGTGCTGGGCCTAAATATATGCCAATGGACTGTTGCAGTGGTGGCTGACGTGAAGCCTCATTCTCTGCTATGACATGCAGACTAATTCTCTGCTGACATGAAGACAGATTCTCTGTTACGGGACCTCCCTCCTCTGCCTGGGTGCTGGGCCTAAATATATGCCAATGGACTGTTGCAGTGGTGGCTGACGTGAAGCCTCATTCTCTGCTATGACATGCAGACTGATTCTCTGCTGACATGAAGCCAGATCGTCTGTTACGGGACCTCTCTGCTCTGCCTGTGTGCTAGGCCTAAATATATGCCAATGGACTGTTGCAGTGGTGGGTGACGTGAAGCCTCATTCTCTGCTATGACATGCAGACTGATTCTCTGCTGTCATGAAGCCAGATTGTCTGTTACGGGACCTCTCTGCTCTGCCTGTGTGCTAGGCCTAAATATATGCCAATGGACTGTTGCAGTGGTGGGTGACGTGAAGCCTCATTCTCTGCTATGACATGCAGACTAATTCTCTGCTGACATGAAGACAGATTCTCTGTTACGGGACCTCCCTCCTCTGCCTGGGTGCTGGGCCTAAATATATGCCAATGGACTGTTGCAGTGGTGGGTGACGTGAAGCCTCATTCTCTGCTATGACATGCAGACTAATTCTCTGCTGACATGAAGCCAGATTGTCTGTTACGGGACCTCTCTCCTCTGCCTGTGTGTGTGCTGGGCCTAAATATATGCCAATGGACTGTTGCAGTGGTGGCTGACGTGAAGCCTCATTCTCTGCTATGACATGCAGACTAATTCTCTGCTGACATGAAGACAGATTCTCTGTTACGGGACCTCCCTCCTCTGCCTGGGTGCTGGGCCTAAATATATGCCAATGGACTGTTGCAGTGGTGGGTGACGTGAAGCCTGATTCTCTGCTATGACATGCAGACTAATTCTCTGCTGACATGAAGACAGATTCTCTGTTACGGGACCTCTCTCCTCTGCCTGTGTGTGTGCTGGGCCTAAATATATGCCAATGGACTGTTGCAGTGGTGGCTGACGTGAAGCCTCATTCTCTGCTATGACATGCAGACTAATTCTCTGCTGACATGAAGACAGATTCTCTGTTACGGGACCTCCCTCCTCTGCCTGGGTGCTGGGCCTAAATATATGCCAATGGACTGTTGCAGTGGTGGCTGACGTGAAGCCTCATTCTCTGCTATGACATGCAGACTGATTCTCTGCTGACATGAAGCCAGATCGTCTGTTACGGGACCTCTCTGCTCTGCCTGTGTGCTAGGCCTAAATATATGCCAATGGACTGTTGCAGTGGTGGGTGACGTGAAGCCTCATTCTCTGCTATGACATGCAGACTGATTCTCTGCTGTCATGAAGCCAGATTGTCTGTTACGGGACCTCTCTGCTCTGCCTGTGTGCTAGGCCTAAATATATGCCAATGGACTGTTGCAGTGGTGGGTGACGTGAAGCCTCATTCTCTGCTATGACATGCAGACTGATTCTCTGCTGTCATGAAGCCAGATTGTCTGTTACGGGACCTCTCTGCTCTGCCTGTGTGCTAGGCCTAAATATATGCCAATGGACTGTTGCAGTGGTGGGTGACGTGAAGCCTCATTCTCTGCTATGACATGCAGACTGATTCTCTGCTGACATGAAGCCAGATTGTCTGTTACGGGACCTCTCTCCTCTGCCTGTGTGCTAGGCCTAAATATATGCCAATGGACTGTTGCAGTGGTGGCTGACGTGAAGCCTCATTCTCTGCTATGACATGCAGACTAATTCTCTGCTGACATGAAGCCAGATTGTCTGTTACGGGACCTCTCTCCTCTGCCTGGGTGCTGGGCCTAAATTTATGACAATGGACTGTTGCAGTGGTGGCTGACGTGAAGCCTGATTCTCTGCTATGACATGCAGACTGATTCTCTGCTGACATGAAGCCAGATCCTCTGTTACGGGACCTCTCTCCTCTGCCTGTGTGTGTGCTGGGCCTAAATATATGCCAATGGACTGTTGCAGTGGTGGCTGACGTGAAGCCTCATTCTCTGCTATGACATGCAGACTGATTCTCTGCTGACATGAAGCCAGATTCTCTGTTACGGGACCTCTCTCCTCTGCCTGTGTGTGTGCTGGGCCTAAATATATGCCAATGGACTGTTGCAGTGGTGGCTGACGTGAAGCCTCATTCTCTGCTATGACATGCAGACTAATTCTCTGCTGACATGAAGACAGATTCTCTGTTACGGGACCTCCCTCCTCTGCCTGGGTGCTGGGCCTAAATATATGCCAATGGACTGTTGCAGTGGTGGCTGACGTGAAGCCTCATTCTCTGCTATGACATGCAGACTAATTCTCTGCTGACATGAAGACAGATTCTCTGTTACGGGACCTCTCTCCTCTGCCTGGGTGCCGGGGCCTAAATATCTGAGAATGGACTGTTCCAGTGGTGGGTGACGGGAAGCCAGATTCTCTGCTATGGAACCTCTCTCCAATTGATTTTGGTTAATTTTTATTTATTTAATTTTTAATTTAATTCATTTCCCTATCCACATTTGTTTGCAGGGGATTTACCTACATGTTGCTGCCTTTTGCAGCCCTCTAGCTCTTTCCTGGGCTGTTTTACAGCCTTTTTAGTGCCGAAAAGTTCGGGTCCCCATTGACTTCAATGGGGTTCGGGTTCGGGACGAAGTTCGGATCGGGTTCGGATCCCGAACCCGAACATTTCCGGGATGTTCGGCCGAACTTCTCGAACCCGAACATCCAGGTGTTCGCTCAACTCTATTCCTGACACAATGTCACAGGAGGCTGAGCAGGCGGTGCGGAGAGGAGAGCTCAACCTCCTGGGACAGCACTGCAAGCTGCCTCTGCCCACACACCACTCTGCCAATCTGAGACAGGAGGCTGAGCATTGTGGAGAGGAGACGTCGGCCACTCACTGCGCTCTCCTCCCGTAGCGCTCGGACGGCTGACACAGTCTCCCCCCCCCCCTGCTCGGACACAGAGCAGCGCCCAGGGGGGAGGAGAGAATACACGGATGCAACACTGTATCAGCCAGAAAATGCCATTTTCGGCTGATATGTTTCGGCGGCTGATATATCGGAGCATCCCTAGTTTATTTAGTTTTCCTGTGTTGTAATTTACATGGCTGACGAAAGTGGCAGGGGGGGGGGGGTCAGTGGGCCTCTGGGTGTTACTTGCCCCCTGGGCCAAAAGTTGCCAGTCAGCCCCTGACTCCAGCTGTTGCAAAACTACAACTCCCAGTATGCATACTTGCCCTGCTCTTGTAAAAACTCTCATAGAAATAAATGGAGCATGCTGGGAATTGTAGTTTCACAACAGCTGGAGTGCCGAAGGTTGCTGATCCCTGGTGTAGTGTGTGCGGTCTGCAATCTTGATCTCTCAGCAAATTTCAGCTCAGATGCTGCAGCGCTCCATTTAACTCAGAGAATACTAAAGAAAGAGACCCCCAAAGGGTTATGGCCATATTCTACTAGTGCCTTAGGACCTTTGGATTCCCAAGAAGTCACCAGCCTCCGGAAACTTCACAAGCCTGCACTGGGATCACCAGGAAGTCCTCTACCAGTAAGGCTACTTTCACACTGCCGTTTCTGGGTCCGCCTGTGAGATCCGTTACAAGGCTCTCACAAGTGGCCCCAAACAGATCAGTTCAGCTCCAATGCAATGATAAGGATCTGTTCAGAATGCATCAGTTTGCCTCCGTTCAGCCTCCATTACACTCTGGAGGCGGACACCAAAACACTGCTTGCAGCGTTTTGATGTCCCTCTGACGAAACTGAGCCAAACGGATCCGTCCTGACTTACAATGTAAGTCAATGGGGACGGATCAGTTTTTACTGACACAATATGGTGCAATTGAAAACAGATCCGCCTCCCATTGACTTTCAATGTAAGTCAAAACTGATCCGTTTGCATTATCATGAACACTATTATTCATGGTAATGCAAACAGATCCGTTCTGAACGGATACAAGCGTTTGCATTATAGGTGCGGATTCATCTGTGCAGATACCAGACGGATCTGCAACTAAACGCAGGTGTGAAAGTAGCCTTAGGCTACAAATTCATTGCATTTAATAGCTAGAGAGGGACATTTACACCTGTCAGTAGAGATGGCCTTGCAGTTCGCCCGGCGGTCGTTTCGCAGCAAACTTTGCATGTTCGCGATTCGCCGAACATGCGAACATATGGAGAAATTCGTGCCAGCCATATTCTTTTACATTATGAAGAACTTTGACCCATGACACATCCATCAGGTGGTACAGGACAGCCAATAGAGACGTTCCAGCACATGGACATACCCCCTACCTTATAAATAAACCTGACCTGGCCTCCATTTTACATTCAGTGTTTTGCCAGTGTAGGGAGAGGTTGCTGTGTGGATCAGGGACAGGCTGTTAGGGACACCAAACGCTAGCTAATAGGGCCACAAAAGTCCTTTTAAGGACTGGTATAGGTGTGCTATGGATATGTGTGATACACAGAGGGGTGCGATATACTTATAATATACTTTTATAATGAGTCAAAAACACAGAGATCTATATAGTAATCACCTGGAAGTCAGGGGCCTAGGGGCTTACTAGGGCCATTTTTATATAGGGTAAGGTTCCGGACGGGGGCGCTCTTATCAGGGCGGGTGGTCTGTGGTAAGGCTATCAGGGGCAGAATAGCACCCCCTGTAGGGCAATATCAGGGACAGTTCTTTGCCCACCCTGTCCTTCAATACCACATCATCATCTGGCCCAGGGATAGATGGTTTTTGCTTTCCCTCCGGGATTCATAGATGTGCACTGGAAACCCCCGGATTGTGGTAGGACATATGTTTTCTGATTTGGTGCCGCCGAGCACTTGTTATTGCCTACCATATCTATTCTTTTTGCTTAAAGGGGTTCTGCATTCAGCGGCATTCGGCGCAGGCGCAGTGGAAATGTCTGACTGCTCCCTGCAGAAGCAGGGGGAGGATCGATTTCACTAGGAGATGGGCGTGCTGGAGCGAGGAGCTGGGCGGCAGTTTATGAAGGTAGACAGAGCCTCTAGGTGCTGAAAAGACGCCCGCATAGCACCTAGAGGCTCATTTGCATAAATATAAAAGTGCTTTTTTAAACAAAACGGCGGAACGGAGGAATATAATACTTAGCTTGTATGGTACATCAGACACTAGCGGATCGCTAGTGTCTGAAAATGAAATGTGTGCAAAGCAAGTGGTAGAAACCCTTTAAAGACTGTCTGCATGTATTGCACTATTCTTCTACTACAAAACCGCATCGTTAAAACTGCGAAATTGTGGATTTTTGAAAAGTCACTAGCGCTGCTTGCTGTATTTAAATTGACTGTTTTGTACTTAAAATGGCCGCCTAACGGATTTGTAGTTGTTTGCTGCGCCATCACAGAGCAGCCTAGCGGGAAAAACCAAGTTACACCCCCTTCCAGTGCAAAGAAAGTTAGCGCACCACCCCTTATGCAAAGTGATTATTCAAAGTGCCGCCTAGCACTCCTGTAACGGTCCGGGAAGGCCGGGCTGTATGTATAGTGTGGCACCGGCCCTTCTGCTGTGGAATCGCGTTGAAGAGACGCCACGTACGTGTGTGACGTACTCTCGCGCATCATGAGATTTGGTGCGATCAAGAGCAAAGGAGGATCGAGATTGCCTGCCAGCCTCCACGGGGATAAACAGCAAGTAGAAGCCCCGATTTAAGTCCTCAGCTTGTAAAGATTTTCCTCTGCAGAAACCTCTGGCTTGTACCGATCGCTTCTAAAGGGCCATACATCCGCAACGGTTGTCCATAGCAACCCCATTCAAAAAGTGTACAAAGTCAGATTTGGCCTGCAGCATTTAAATAAGCTGTCATTGCCATGTCTGTTCAGGAGGAAGCCGCGCAGCCTGACCTCAGCGGATCCCCTGCAGCAGCCGCAGCTGGCTCCAGTACACCGCCAGCCGCTGCAGCAGCCAGCATGATGCCACTAACCATGCCTTACTACTTTGGGGCCCCTTGGTTCCCCCGATACTCTGGGGAAACTCACACCCTAAGGCCCCTTTCACACGGGCGAGTTTTCCGTGCGGGTGCGATCCGTGCGGCGAACGTATGGCACCCGCACTAAATCCTGACCCATTCATTTCTATGGGGCTGTGCACATGAGCGATGTTTTTAACGCATCACTTGTGTGTTCAGTTGAAATCGCAGCATGCTCTATATTGTCCGATTTTGACGTGATGCAGGCCCCATAGAAGTGAATGGGGTGTGTGAAAATCGGATGGCATCCGCAAGCAAGTACGGATGCCGTGCGATTTGCACGCATGGTTGCTAGGAGACCATCGGGATGGAGACCCGATCATTATTATTTTCCCTTATAACATGGTTATAAGGGAAAATAATAGCATTCTGAATACAGAATGCATAGTAAAACAGCGCTAGAGGGGTTAAAAAAAATATATATATATTTAACTCACCTTAGTCCACTTGCTCGCGAAGCTGGCATCTCCTTGTGTCTCCGCTGCTGATGAACAGGACCTGGGGTGAGCTGCTCCATTAAATAGAGCTTAAGGACCTTCGATGATGTCACTCCGGTCATCACATGGTCTTTTACCATGGTGAATCACCATGGTAAAAGATCATGTGACGTACCATGTGATGACCGGAGTGACGTCATCGAAGGTCCTTAACCTGTATTTAATGGAGCAGCTCACCCCAGGTCCTGTTCATCAGCAGCGGAGACACAAGGAGATGCCAGCTTCGCGAGCAAGTGGACTAAGGTGAGTTAAATTTTTTATTTTTTTTTTAACCCCTCTAGCGCTGTTTTACTATGCATTCTGTATTCAGAATGCTATTATTTTCCCTTATAACCATGTTATAAGGGAAAATAATACAGTCTTCAGAACATCAATCCCAAGCCCGAACTTCTATGAAGAAGTTCGGGTTTGGGTACCAAACATGCGCGATTTTTCTCACGCGAGTGCAACGCATGACAATGTTTTGCACTCGCGTGGGAAAATCGCGCATTTTCCCGCAACGCACCCGGCTCTTATCCGGGCAAAAAAACTGACGCCCGTGTGAAAGAGGCCTAAGAGATTTTAAAGAGAAAATGTGTGCCTTGTTCAGATTGTACCCTGTCTTCACAGAGCAGCAAATGAAATACTCCTAGCCCAATTAGAGGTAGCCGCACTCCGGGAGGTGAAGTCCTGGCCTAGCTCTGAAAGAAGAACATTGGGACAGATCTTTGAGAGACTCTACACCACATTTGAACCCAAGATCATGTCAGAAGTCAAAATGAGGTTCTTACGGCCAGCAACGGGAAACCCGTGCAATTACATGGTTATTGGGAGCCAACTCTGCAAGTAGGAGAAACCACCCTACCTAAACAAGATATTATTGTTATACAAGACGGAGACAAAGGTGGCTCTTCAGTAATCCTAGGAATGAATGTCCTTAGGAATTGTTACACTGAGATGCTTGAGGCGTTACGCCAATCTATGCCTAATGCTTCACCTGCCTCCAAAAGGGTCATACAACAGACCATCCATGTGCTAAGGCTACTTTCACACTTGCGTTCAGAGCGGATCCGTCTGGTGTCTGCACAGCCGGATCCGCTCCTATAATGCAGACGATGGGGTTCTTCAGCACGAAACAATAAGCCAGTGAGTCACTCAGAGACTTTGCATTGTCATTACAAGAAGCCCTTAGAGCTGTGGTTCAGGTAGACCCCCATGAGGCAGAGAACCAAGACAAAACATTAAAGGAACAATTCATTGAAGGTGTTAACACTGACAACCTAAAAAGCCAGCTGAGAATGTTAGCTGCACAACACCCAAGTGTCACCTTCCTAGACTTTAAAGAGCTAAAAATTTGTATTCTGGAAAAGAGTCCGCGGCCAGAGCCTACTAAAATTGCTGAAACTCTTGTCCATATGCCTGCTACACCTTCCAAGTGTTGCCCGGTAGCCAGTCAGGCAGCTCAAACTCCAGTCTTTGATGCCATAGCAGCCTTGACAGAACAGGTTAACTTCTTGACAAAAAGCCTGGAGAAGGTGTGTCAGAAATTGGAACAGTGGGAGAAGCCTTTATTATTGGAGGATGAGAGACCTGTACGAAAATAACTTTTCCCTCCTGACTACAAAGATATATATCCCAGAAGTCCTGGCGGGTGCCCAAATGACCACTCCAACGCCTGCAGGCCACCTATTTGCACCTACTGTCATAAGATAGGACATACAGAAACAATGTGCTGGCGGTTAAAAGAGAAACCTTCGAGACTGAGGACCGCCCCTCGAGAGGTAAACCAGTAGGTCCACAAGATCCCAACTGGATGCCCAGATATGTAGGATCCCCCGTCTAGAAGTAGCAATCCGAATTAACGGAATTCCCTTTGTCGCCCTACTGGACACCGGATCTCAGGTCACTACCATCCTATGGCCTGCATTTGATAAATACTGGCACCAGAGCCAACTTACGCAACCACCAGAATCCTGGTTGGATATTACGGCCAGCAACGGGAAACCCGTGCAATTACATGGTTATTGGGAGCCAACTCTGCAAGTAGGAGAAACCACCCTACCTAGACAAGGTATTATTGTTATACAAGACGGAGACAAAGGTGGCTCTTCAGTAATCCTAGGAATGAATGTCCTTAGGAATTGTTACACTGAGATGCTTGAGGCGTTACGCCAATCTATGCCTAATGCTTCACCTGCCTCCAAAAGGGTCATACAACAGACCATCCATGTGCTAAGGCTACTTTCACACTTGGGTTCAGAGCGTATCCATCTGGTGTCTGCACAGACGGATCCACTCCTATAATGCAGACGATGGGATCCATTCAGAACGGATCTGTCTGCATTATATTTTAGAAAAAATTCTAAGTGTGAAAGTTACTCAGACGGATACGTCCAGACTTTACATTGAAAGTCAATGGGGGACGGATCCATTTGAAATTGAGCCATATTGTGTCAACTTCAAACTGATCCGTCCCCATTGACTTACATTGTAAGTCTGGACGGATCCGTTTGGCTCCGCACAGCCAGGCGGACACCCGAATGCTGCAAGCAGCGTTCGGGTGTCCTCCTGCTGAGCGGAGCGGAGGCCAAACGGTGCCAGACTGATGCATTCTGAGCGGATCCGTATCCACTCAGAATGCATTGGGGCCGCACGGATGCGTTCGGGGCCGCTTGTGAAAGCCTTCAAACGGAACTCACAAGTGGAGCCCCGAACGCTAGTGTGAAAGTAGCCTAAGCGCACAACAGAGATTCGCCAATGAGAAAGGAGAAATCTGCTGTGTCCGCATCTGAGGTAACCAGCCTGTGATCCTTAAACTAAATACCAAGACACTCATATGGTCCCTTGCCACCCTGAGAATTCAAGGTCAAGACTACCAAGCCATGAAAGAGTCCTTAGCGCTAGATGACCATCCTCTAGTCAGAGCTGCAAGTAGCTTAGTGACGGTTTCCCAAGGTAAAGTGCCTGTCCGTGTCATAAACCTGAATGATCACCATGTTACCCTCACTAAACATTATCTTGTTGCTCAGTTATTGCAAGTCTCTTTCCAGGATGTTATCAGCGTGCCTACAATTAAAGTAGAACAATCTGCGCAGAGCTCCAGTACTCCAGAACATGCTCAGCCTGCATCATGGTAGGAAGAATTCAACGTGGGAGACAGATCTACGCCAAAAAAACTAATTGAAGGAGTTTTGAACATTGTGAAGGAACATCACCAAGCCTTCAGTAAGCACTCTACGGATTGTGGGGAAGTCCGTGGGATCAAACACACTATCCCTACCAGCTCTCACTCCCCAATAAAAGAAAGGAACCGGCCTATACCACCAACAATGAACCAATCTATGAAACAAATGATCCGAGAGATGAAGGATTCCAATATTATCCAAGACACCCATAGTCCATGGGCTGCACCCCTAGTTCTTGTCCGGAAAAAGCATAGCAACATCAGATTCTGTGTGGATTACAGAAAACTTAATCAGATCACCCACAAGGATGGATGCCTAACCCTTACCCAGAATTGAAGAATCCCTGACAGCACTGGGGTCATCAGCCTATTTCTCTACTCTTGATCTGACCAGTGGATACATGTAAGTACCTATGGCTCCTGAAGACAGAGAGAAAACAGCTTTTACCACCCCCATAAGCCTATTCGAGTTTAATGACATTCCCTTTTGGACTTTGTAATGCACCAGGAACATTTCAACCACTAATAGAACGCTGTTTAGGCCATAGAAACTTCGAGACTGTCCTACTCTACCTGGACGATGTCATTATTTATTCCAAATCCTACGAAGACCACTTGAAACGCCTTGCAGTCTTCTAAGTCCTCATTAAACATGGACTTAAGATCAAACCATCTAAGTGCTACCTGCTGAAGGCAGAAGTCAAGTACCTGGGACATGTTGCCAGTGCAGAAGGTGTTAAACCAGATCCGGAAAAGTTAGCTGCAGTCCAGAATTGGCCTACTCCAACCACAGTAAAGGAGGTGAGAAGTTTCCTTAGTTTTGCAGGGTACTACAGACGCTTCATCCCTCACTTCGCCCAGATTGCTGAGCCAATTCAGGACCTCCTAGGAGGATACCCGAAGAAGTATCAGAAGACGCAGATACCTGTGGAGTGTAATGAAGGCAGAGAAATTGCCTTCCAGCTCTTGAAAAAGAACCTGTTTTGGGATATCCAGATTACCAACAGCCCTTCCATCTCTACACTGATGCCAGCCAGAAAGGCCTGGGAGCTGTCCTGTCTCAAGTGCAAAAAGGTAAAGAGAGAGTAATTGCTTATGCTAGCAGATCCCTTAAAGGAGCTGAAAGGAATGACCGGAACTACAGCTCTTTCAAGTTAGAGTTTCACGCACTTGTGTGGGCTGTCACCGAAAAATTTAAGGACTACCTTGCAGCAACTCCCTTCATAGCTTTCACCGATAACAACCCACTGGAGCATTTCAATACAGCCAAGCTAGGTGCCTTAGAACAAAGATGGGCCTCACGCCTTGCTAACTACAATTTCACAGTAAAATACAGAACAGGCAAATCCAACGAGAACGCAGATGCCTTATCTCGCCCGCCTACCAAGTAAGATCCTACTGCACACGTAGATGTCTGGGAAGAAGTGGAGATGCCTAATTTCTACAAAAACTTTCCCAACAAAGCATCCTCTCCATTAAAACCAAAGGAGTCCTAAATCCCCATCTACTGAACAATCCAGAATCTCAAATTGAAAAGGAGAGATGGATCAAACTTCAGTCAGAAAGTAGAGTAATCAGAGAACTACATGACTTCCTCACCAGTGGAAGAACACCTGAGAGAATCCGCAGAAGAAATGCAGACCCAGAACTGTTGAAGCTGTGGAGACACCGGAAACAACTCTTTCTGCAGAAGGGCCTACTATTGAGAAGAAGCCTGGATCCAGTTACCTATGACTGAGTATACCAAATCCTAATACCCTGCCAGGATGCAAGCATCATTCTTGAGATGTACCATCACAATTCAGGACACTTTGTTGTGCAGAAGACAGAAGCTACCATCCGTAGACGATTCGATTGGATTGGAATGCCGGAAGACATTGAGAAGTGGTGTTGAGAGTGTTCCGCTTGCCTATGCTATTGGACGAGGTGAAAAGCATGACCAAAAGCACCTTTACATTCTATTGTAAGCCACAAACTGGAATCTGGAACCGAGTCGCTCAGGTTACACATACGCTATGACCATCATTGACCACTACACCAAATTCGTTGTAGCCGTACCTGTTAAGTACTTGACCACTAAAACAACTGCAGATACCTTCTGGAAACATTTCCTGTTACCATACGGATGTCCATAGAAAAGTATTACAGATCAAGGATCTGCCTTTGAGTCGCAACTCTTCAAAGAACTGTGTTCATGTCACAATTGCCAGAAAATCTGAACAACAGCTTACCATCCCCAAGGTAATGGACTTTGTGAAAAAATTAACCAGACCCTAATAGAAATGCTTAGAGCTGTGCCACCTGCTACCAGGAATGATTGGCATACTCGTCTACCTCAATTGATGTATACCTATAATAATACCATTCACTGTTCCACGGGGTATACACCTTACTATCTCATGTTTGGCCAACAAGGTTAACTACCTGCTGACCATACTTTGAACGTACAAGTGCCTGATGCCATCAATCCATTGTCAAAAACTGATTGGGTGAGCGAGCACCAAAGACGTCTAGCTGATGCACAAGAAAATGTTCACCACCGCATGGAATATGCGCACAAAAGGCAGCAAAAAGATTATGACCAATCTGCCAAAGCAGAGCCTCTTAAAATTGGTGATTATGTATGGCTAAAGAACATTCATCACACCAGCAAGTTGGACAGTAAGTGGGAAAGAGTTCCCTACATCGTTTCAGCTATCCCTAATCTAGCAACTGACACCTATGAGATCACCAGAGAAAACAAATGACCTCAAATAGTTCATCGCAATCACTTGAAACTGTGTAAAAAGAAGAAAGATACTCCAGGAGGAATCCTTCCAGATGAGACTGTTCCAGAGGAACATCAGCCTCCAATTCAAGTGCCTGAACTACCAATTAAGTCTGTAGAGCCTATTCAAACTGTTGAAAAACGAATGATGGAAACAGATCCTCTAAAATGGTTCCTTACACCATGGTTAAACATTGCTGTGCCTGTTCCAGTCAGTACAGTGTCACATCAGCCAGAGGAACCACCTCAAGAAGAAGCTTCAGTAGTACAAGAAACTTCTGATGTACCAAGTTCCCTTGAGCCAAGGTCAGAAGAAGGACCGCCACTTTGCAGATCCAGTCGGATTACAAAGGGACAACAACCTGCTCGTTATAGGGAATATTTACTTCAGAATCAGTGGAGAAAGCTTCCAGATACCCCAGTTTAATGTGGATTACAATTTTGCTTTTTAATGAGACTACAGAGCCTGAGTGAGAGACTTCTTGACCGTGATTATTTGCCTTATTCCAAGGACTCTGTACAGTCTTATTTGTTTTGTTGTCGCAACGTTCAAGCCTGTGCCCGGAGATAGACCCAAGCTTACCTGAACCTCTGTGTTGTTCATCATCATTACTTCCCCTATGCTCAGGGAACAGACTCATGCCCTGTGAGCCTCCTGATTTTCACCCATGTTCATTATTTCCCCATTATGGACTATCCTGGTATTATTGTTCCGCTGTGTCAGGTCAGTGCCCCTGTTCACTAGTCTCTAGAGGAAAGAAACAATGCCCCTTTTCACTTGTTTACTACCAATTTTGATGTTTGCCTGATATTTACAATTCTGCCTCAGCAATTGCTTTTCAGATCTCAAGAAAAAGTATTGTTATGGTTTATGGTACTGTTCTTCATGCCTACAGGAATGTTCTCTTTTTGTATCTTTCAGGAGACCTTCATCTTAGTGTCGAGGTCGATGCAGGTTAAACAAGGGGATTATGCAGTGTCCCACTACCCTCGTGGGTACTGCAAAGTTGTTGTATTATACTTTGTATGCTTTATATAGCCTGTTTTTAGGCTGCAATGCATCTTTATGCATAATCCCCGCTTACAAGTATATTTAATTGCATTACACTGAGCCCACCACGAGGGGGAGAAAATACCTCCCATATATATAGTCCAGCTCAGGCCTAGCCAGTTAGGTCATGTTCCAGTTCCAGTTGAGTGCAGTCTAGCAGTGTGTAGTGTGTGCAGTCTGCAATTTTGATCTCTCAGCAAATTTCAGCTCAGAGCTGAAGCGTTCCATTTACTAAAGAAAGAGACCCCCAAATGGTTATGGCCATATTCTACTAGTGCCTTAGGACCTTTGGATTCCCAAGTGAAGAAGCCACCAGCCTCTGGCAACTTCACAAGCCTGCACTGGGATCATCAGGACCAGCCCAGAAGTCATCTACCAGTAAGGCTACAAATTCATTGCATTTAATAGCCAGAGAGAGACATTTAAACCTGTCAGCAGAGGACCTGCAGCAGTGTTACCTCTGTACCAATTGTTTTAATACTTTGGATGTACTGTTATCAGAAGTCATCTTGAGTAAAGTTCCACCCTGGATTTCATCCTTCCTGTCTCAGTCTCAAGTTCCTCAATTAACACTACAGTAAATGGTACAAGGGACCTTGCCAAGACCATCAAGGGCATCTCGAACCATCATCTGGCCTGTGTCCCTTACAACAGAGTGTGCCCCAGAGAATCCTTGTGCCGTTCTCCTTTTCACTTATGCGAGCCTGCTCAGGGCTGACATAACCGTGAGTAACCAGAACTGTATTTACCTCGGCCCACCTATTGCTCACACTGTGACCTCACGCATAGAGTTGAGCGAACACCTGGATGTTCGGGTTCGAGAAGTTCGGCCGAACTTCCCGGAAATGTTCGGGTTCGGGATCCGAACCCGATCCGAACTTCGTCCCGAACCCGAACCCCATTGAAGTCAATGGGGACCCGAACTTTTCGGTACTAAAAAGGCTGTAAAACAGCCCAGGAAAGGGCTAGAGGGCTGCAAAAGGCAGCAACATGTAGGTAAATCCCCTGCAAACAAATGTGGATAGGGAAATGAATTAAAATAAAAATTAAATAAATAAAAATTAACCAAAATCAATTGGAGAGAGGTCCCATAGCAGAGAATCTGGCTTCACGTCACCCACCACAGGAACAGTCCATTCTCAGATATTTAGGCCCCGGCACCCAGGCAGAGGAGAGAGGTCCCGTAACAGAGAATCTGTCTTCATGTCAGCAGAGAATCAGTCTGCATGTCATAGCAGAGAATCAGGCTTCACGTCACCCACCACTGTAACAGTCCATTTTCATAAATTTAGGCCAAGCACCCAGGCAGAGGAGAGAGGTCCCGTAACAGACAATCTGGCTTCATGTCAGCAGAGAATCAGTCTTCATATCATAGCAGAGAATCAGGCTTCACGTCACCCACCACTGTAAGAGTCCATTTTCATAAATTTAGGCCCAGCACCCAGGCAGAGGAGAGAGGTCCCGTAACAGACAATCTGGCTTCATGTCAGCAGAGAATCATTCTTCATGTCATAGCAGAGAATCAGGCTTCACGTCACCCACCACTGTAACAGTCCATTTTCATAAATTTAGGCCAAGCACCCAGGCAGAGGAGAGAGGTCCCGTAACAGACAATCTGGCTTCATGTCAGCAGAGAATCAGTCTTCATATCATAGCAGAGAATCAGGCTTCACGTCACCCAACATTGGAACAGTCCATTGGCATATATTTAGGCCCCGGCACCCAGACAGAGGAGAGGTTCATTCAAATTTGGGTAGCCTCGCAATATAATGGTAAAATGAAAATAAAAATAGGATTGAATGAGGAAGTGCCCTGGAGTACAATAATATATGGTTAAGGGGAGGTAGTTAATGTCTAATCTGGACAAGGGACGGACAGGTCCTGTGGGATCCATGCCTGGTTCATTTTTATGAACGTCAGCTTGTCCACATTGGTTGTAGACAGGCGGCTGCTTTTGTCTGTAATGACACCCCCTGCCGGGCTGAATACACGTTCAGACAAAACACTGGCCGCCGGGCAGGCCAGCACCTCCAAGGCATAAAAGGCTAGCTCTGGCCACGTGAACAATTTAGAGACCCAGTAGTTGAATGGGGCCGAACCATCAGTCAGTACGTGGAGGGGTGTGCACACGTACTGTTCCACCATGTTAGTGAAATGTTGCCTCCTGCTAACACGTTGCGTATCAGGTGGTGGTGCAGTTAGCTGTGGCGTGTTGACAAAACTTTTCCACATCTCTGCCATGCTAACCCTGCCCTCAGAGGAGCTGGCCGTGACACAGCTCCTCCACCTCCTCCTCATCCTCGTCCTCCTTGTCCTCCAGTAGTGGGCCCTGGCTGGCCACATTTGTACCTGGCCTCTGCTGTTGCCAAAAACCTCCCTCTGAGTCACTTCGAAGAGACTGGCCTGAAAGTGCTAAAAATGACCCCTCTTCCTCCTCCTCCTCCTCCTCCTGGGCCACCTCCTCTTCCATCATCGCCCTAAGTGTTTTCTCAAGGAGACATAGAAGTGGTATTGTAACGCTGATAACGGCGTCATCGCCACTGGCCATGTTGGTGGAGTACTCGAAACAGCGCAACAGGGCACACAGGTCTCGCATGGAGGCCCAGTCATTGGTGGTGAAGTGGTGCTGTTCTGTAGTGCGACTGACCCGTGCGTGCTGCAGCTGAAACTCCACTATGGCCTGCTGCTGCTCGCACAGTCTGTCCAGCATGTGCAAGGTGGAGTTCCACCTGGTGGGCACGTCGCATATGAGGCGGTGAGCGGGAAGGCCGAAGTTACGCTGTAGCGCAGACAGGCGAGCAGCAGCAGGATGTGAACGCCGGAAGCGCGAACAGACGGCCCGCACTTTATGCAGCAGCTCTGACATGTCGGGGTAGTTGTGAATGAACTTCTGCACCACCAAATTCAGCACATGCGCCAAGCAAGGGATGTGCGTCAAATTGGCTAGTCCCAGAGCTGCAACGAGATTTCGCCCATTATCACACACCACCAGGCCGGGCTTGAGGCTCACCGGCAGCAACCACTCGTCGGTCTGTTGTTCTATACCCTGCCACAATTCCTGTGCGGTGTGGGGCCTGTCCCCCAAACATATGAGTTTCAGAATGGCCTGCTGAAGTTTACCCCGGGCTGTGCTGAAGTTGGTGGTGAAGGTGTGTGGCTGACTAGATGAGCAGGTGGAAGAAGAGGAGGAGGAAGTCGAGTAGGAGGAGGTGGCAACAGGAGGCAAAGAATGTTGCTCTGCGATCCTTGGCGGCGGAAGGACGTGCGCCAAACAGCTCTCCGCCTGGGGTCCAGCTGCCTCTACATTTACCCGGTGTGCAGTTAGGGAGATATAGTGTCCCTGGCCGTGCTTACTGGTCCACGTATCTGTGGTTAGGTGGACCTTGCCACAGATGGCGTTGCGCAGTGCACACTTGATTTTATCGGATACTTGGTTGTGCAGGGAAGGCACGGCTCTCTTGGAGAAGTAGTGCCGGCTGGGAACAACATACTGTGGGACAGCAAGCGACATGAGCTGTTTGAAGCTGTGTCCACCAGCCTAAATGACAGCATTTCATAGGCCAGTAGTTTAGAAATGCTGGCATTCAGGGCCAGGGATCGAGGGTGGCTAGGTGGGAATTTAAGCTTTCTCTCAAATGTTTGTGAGATGGAGAGCTGAACGCTGCCGTGTGACATGGTTGAGATGCTTTGTGACGGAGGTGGTGGTGGTGTTGGTGGTACATCCCCTATTTGCTGGGCGGCAGGTGCCAACGTTCCTCCAGAGGCGGAGGAAGAGGCCGAGGCGGCAGCAGCAGAAGAGGCCGAGGCGGCAGCAGCAGAAGAGGTAGCAGGGGGAGCCTGAGTGACTTCCTTGGTTTTAAGGTGTTTACTCCACTGCAGTTCATGCTTTGCATGCAGGTGCCTGGTCATGCAGGTTGTGCTCAGGTTCAGAACGTTAATGCCTCGCTTCAGGCTCTGATGGCACAGCGTGCAAACCACTCGGGTCTTGTCGTCAGCACATTGTTTGAAGAAGTGCCATGCCAGGGAACTCCTTGAAGCTGCCTTTGGGGTGCTCGGTCCCAGATGGCGGCGGTCAGTAGCAGGCGGAGTCTCTTGGCGGCGGGTGTTCTGCTTTTGCCCACTGCTCCCTCTTTTGCTACGCTGTTGGCTCGGTCTCACCACTGCCTCTTCCTCCGAACTGTGAAAGTCAGTGGCACGACCTTCATTCCATGTGGGGTCTAGGACCTCATCGTCCCCTGCATCGTCTTCCACCCAGCAGTTGGCACCTGTGTTTCGTCATCATCAGAGACATGCTGAGGTGGTATTCTCATGTCCTCATCATAAGGAAACAAACATAAGTGGTTGTGCGTCAGTGCATTCTATGTCTTTCACCGCTGGGGAAGGGCTAGGTGGATGCCCTTGGGAAACCCTGCCAGCGGAGTCTTCAAACAGCATAAGAGACTGCTGCATAACTTGAGGCTCAGACAGTTTCCCTGGTATGCATGGGGGTGATGTGACAGACTGATGGGGTTGGTTTTCAGGCGCCATCTGTGCGCTTTCTGCAGAAGACTGGGTGGGAGATAATGTGAACGTGCTGGATCCACTGTCGGCCACCCAATTGACTAATGCCTGTACCTGCTCAGGCCTTACCATCCTTAGAACGGCATTGGGCCCCACCATATATCGCTGTAAATTCTGGCGGCTACTGGGACCTGAGGTAGTTGGTACACTAGGACGTGTGGATGTGGCAGAACGGCCACGTCCTCTCCCAGCACCAGAGGGTCCACTAACACCACCACGACCATGTCCACGTCCGCGTCCCTTACTAGATGTTTTTCTCATTGTTATGGTTCACCACGCCAACAAAAATATTATTTGGCCCAATGTATTGTATTCAAATTCAGCGGGATATAAATTTGAGGCCTAGTATTTAGGCGCTAGGTGACCGGTATAGATTTACTGACAGAATTAGACCTGGAAATGCACAGTAGCGTGTGTGTGAAGTTATTCTGAATGACCCTATGTGCACCTTGAATATTATATACCCTTTTAGGGATAGATTTCAAATAGCTCTGATACAGCAGAAACCACCAAATTATGAAATTGCTAAATTGGGAATTGTATTTCAACCCAGAACAAAAAATGTGCTTTGACGGACACTGAATAACTTGCCCAGCCAGAACAGTACAGCGGTAACGACAGATTTAGCGGGATATAAATTTGAGGCCTAGTATTTAGGCGCTGGGTGACCGGTATGGATTTACTGACAGAATTAGACTTGGAAATGCACAGTAGCGTGTGTGTGAAGTTATTCTGAATGACCCTATGTGCACCTTGAATATTATATACCCTTTTAGGGATAGATTTCAAATAGCTCTGATACAGCAGAAACCACTAAATTAGGAAATTGCTAAATTGGGAATTGTTTTTCAACCCAGAACAAAAAATGTGCTTTGACGGACACTAAATAACTTGCCCAGCCAGAACAGTACAGCGGTAACGACAGATATAGCGGGAAATAAATTTGAGGCCTAGTATTTAGGCGCTGGGTGACCGGTATGGATTTACTGACAGAATTAAACTTGGAAATGCACAGTAGCGTGTGTGTGAAGTTATTCTGAATGACCCTATGTGCACCTTGAATATTATATACCCTTTTAGGGATAGATTTCAAATAGCTCTGATATAGCAGAAACCACTAAATTATGAAATTGCTAAATTGGGAATTGTATTTCAACCCAGAACAAAAAATGTGCTTTGACGGACACTAAATAACTTGCCCAGCCAGAACAGTACAGCGGTAACAACAGATTTAGCGGGAAATAAATTTGAGGCCTAGTATTTAGGCGCTGGGTGACCGGTATGGATTTACTGACAGAATTAAACTTGGAAATGCACAGTAGCGTGTGTGTGAAGTTATTCTGAATGACCCTATGTGCACCTTGAATATTATATACCCTTTTAGGGATAGATTTCAAATAGCTCTGATATAGCAGAAACCACTAAATTATGAAATTGCTAAATTGGGAATTGTATTTCAACCCAGAACAAAAAATGTGCTTTGACGGACACTAAATAACTTGCCCAGCCAGAACAGTACAGCGGTAACGACAGATTTAGTGGGAAATAAATTTGAGGCCTAGTATTTAGGCGCTGGGTGACCGGTATGGATTTACTGACAGAATTAAACTTGGAAATGCACAGTAGCGTGTGTGTGAAGTTATTCTGAATGACCCTATGTGCACCTTGAATATTATATACCCTTTTAGGGATAGATTTCAAATAGCTCTGATATAGCAGAAACCACTAAATTATGAAATTGCTAAATTGGGAATTGTATTTCAACCCAGAACAAAAAATGTGCTTTGACGGACACTAAATAACTTGCCCAGCCAGAACAGTACAGCGGTAACGATAGATTTAGCGGGAAATAAATTTGAGGCCTAGTATTTAGGCGCTGGGTGACCGGTATGGATTTACTGACAGAATTAAACTTGGAAATGCACAGTAGCGTGTGTGTGAAGTTATTCTGAATGACCCTATGTGCACCTTGAATATTATATACCCTTTTAGGGATAGATTTCAAATAGCTCTGATATAGCAGAAACCACTAAATTATGAAATTGCTAAATTGGGAATTGTATTTCAACCCAGAACAAAAAATGTGCTTTGACGGACACTAAATAACTTGCCCAGCCAGAACAGTACAGCGGTAACGACAGATTTAGCGGGAAATAAATTTGAGGCCTAGTATTTAGGCGCTGGGTGACCGGTATGGATTTACTGACAGAATTAAACTTGGAAATGCACAGTAGCGTGTGTGTGAAGTTATTCTGAATGACCCTATGTGCACCTTGAATATTATATACCCTTTTAGGGATAGATTTCAAATAGCTCTGATATAGCAGAAACCACTAAATTATGAAATTGCTAAATTGGGAATTGTATTTCAACCCAGAACAAAAAATGTGCTTTGACGGACACTAAATAACTTGCCCAGCCAGAACAGTACAGCGGTAACGACAGATTTAGTGGGAAATAAATTTGAGGCCTAGTATTTAGGCGCTGGGTGACCGGTATGGATTTACTGACAGAATTAAACTTGGAAATGCACAGTAGCGTGTGTGTGAAGTTATTCTGAATGACCCTATGTGCACCTTGAATATTATATACCCTTTTAGGGATAGATTTCAAATAGCTCTGATATAGCAGAAACCACTAAATTATGAAATTGCTAAATTGGGAATTGTATTTCAACCCAGAACAAAAAATGTGCTTTGACGGACACTAAATAACTTGCCCAGCCAGAACAGTACAGCGGTAACGATAGATTTAGCGGGAAATAAATTTGAGGCCTAGTATTTAGGCGCTGGGTGACCGGTATGGATTTACTGACAGAATTAAACTTGGAAATGCACAGTAGCGTGTGTGTGAAGTTATTCTGAATGACCCTATGTGCACCTTGAATATTATATACCCTTTTAGGGATAGATTTCAAATAGCTCTGATATAGCAGAAACCACTAAATTATGAAATTGCTAAATTGGGAATTGTATTTCAACCCAGAACAAAAAATGTGCTTTGACGGACACTAAATAACTTGCCCAGCCAGAACAGTACAGCGGTAATGACAGATTTAGCGGGAAATAAATTTGAGGCCTAGTATTTAGGCGCTGGGTGACCGGTATGGATTTACTGACAGAATTAAACTTGGAAATGCACAGTAGCGTGTGTGTGAAGTTATTCTGAATGACCCTATGTGCACCTTGAATATTATATACCCTTTTAGGGAGAGATTTCAAATAGCTCTGATATAGCAGAAACCACTAAATTATGAAATTGCTAAATTGGGAATTGTTTTTCAACCCAGAACAAAAAATGTGCTTTGACGGACACTAAATAACTTGCCCAGCCAGAACAGTACAGCGGTAACGACAGATTTAGCGGGAAATAAATTTGAGGCCTAGTATTTAGGCGCTGGGTGACCGGTATGGATTTACTGACAGAATTAAACTTGGAAATGCACAGTAGCGTGTGTGTGAAGTTATTCTGAATGACCCTATGTGCACCTTGAATATTATATACCCTTTTAGGGATAGATTTCAAATAGCTCTGATATAGCAGAAACCACTAAATTATGAAATTGCTAAATTCGGAATTGTTTTTCAACCCAGAACAAAAAATGTGCTTTGACGGACACTAAATAACTTGCCCAGCCAGAACAGTACAGCGGTAACGACAGATTTAGCGGGATATAAATTTGAGGCCTAGTATTTAGGCGCTGGGTGACCGGTATGGATTTACTGACAGAATTAAACTTGGAAATGCACAGTAGCGTGTGTGTGAAGTTATTCTGAATGACCCTATGTGCACCTTGAATATTATATACCCTTTTAGGGATAGATTTCAAATAGCTCTGATACAGCAGAAACCACTAAATTATGAAATTGCTAAATTGGGAATTGTATTTCAACCCAGAACAAAAAATGTGCTTTGACGGACACTAAATAACTTGCCCAGCCAGAACAGTACAGCGGTAACGACAGATTTAGCGGGATATAAATTTGAGGCCTAGTATTTAGGCGCTGGGTGACCGGTATGGATTTACTGACAGAATTAGACTGGGATATGGCCAAAAAATAACCACACTATTGCTGGTTAAATGAACGTGGTGTGACAGCTTGATCAACCACACTACTGAGGGTTAAATGCACTTGGTGACAGGCGCAGCTTGCCCCTGATGTAGTATATGGCCAAAAAATGAACAGACTATTGCTGGTTAAATGCACTTGGTGTGACAGCTTGACCAACCACACTACTGAGGGTTAAATGCACTTGGTGACAGGCGCAGTTTGCCCCTGATGTAGTATATGGCCAAAAAATAAACTGACTATTGCTGGTTAAATGCACTTGGTGTGACAGCTTCACCCTGATGTAGGCTTTAGCCAAAAAACAACCACACCATTGAGGGTTAAATGCACTTGGTGACAGGCGCAGCTTGCCCCTGATGTAGTATATGGCCAAAAAATGAACAGACTATTGCTGGTTAAATGCACTTGGTGTGACAGCTTGACCAACCACACTACTGAGGGTTAAATGCACTTGGTGACGGGCGCAGCTTGCCCCTGATGTAGTATATGGCCAAAAAATAAACAGACTATTGCTGGTTAAATGCACTTGGTGTGACAGCTTCACCCTGATGTAGGCTTTAGCCAAAAAACAACCACATCATTGAGGGTTAAATGCACTTGGTCGCAGCTTGTGCTGGCGCACCACAAGACACAAAATGGCCGCCGATCACCCCAGAAAAAAGTGACTGACAAACGGTCTGGGCAGCCTAAAAACAGTGAGCAATTGAATTTCAGCAGTCAATGATGCACAGCTGCAGATCGATCGATTAATCAAGTCCTTTGGAGGAGTTAATCTGCCTAATCTCGCCCTACTGTCGCAGCCGCAACCTCTCCCTACGCTAATCAGAGCAGAGTGACGGGCGGCGCTATGTGACTCCAGCTTAAATAGAGGCTGGGTCACATGGTGCTCTGGCCAATCACAGCCATGCCAATAGTAGGCATGGCTGTGACGGCCTCTTGGGGCAAGTAGTATGACGCTTGTTGATTGGCTGCTTTGCAGCCTTTCAAAAAGCGCCAAGAAAGCGTCACAAAAGCGCCAAGAAAGCGACGAACACCGAACCCGAACCCGGACTTTTACGAAAATGTCCGGGTTCGGGTCCGTGTCACGGACACCCCAAAATTCGGTACGAACCCGAACTATACAGTTCGAGTTCGCTCATCCCTACTCACGCATAATTCCCCTGCAAGGCCTGGCATATGGCACAGCTACAGGCTGGCATAGATTTCGGCTATAACTTCTGCCACTTTCTGGTGAAAGTTAAAATAAATGCGGCGGTGGGGCGAAGCCACGCCCCTTCTGCTAAGCTGTGTCCATTTTTTCTCGGCATTTCAGAAAAGTGCAGAGAAGCTCAAAAAGTCATAAATTATGGTAGACAGATATTGTACGCCATAATGGGCTACTTTTTTACACCATAATGGGCTACTTTTTTACGCCACAATTGTGGCATAAAAGCATTGATGTCCCCCATTCAATAATTTTTTTTTTTTTTTTTTAGCTGAGGACAATTTGGGTCATTTATCAAACTGGTGTAAAGTAGAACTGGCTTTGTTGCCCATAGCAGCCAATCAGATTCTACCTTTCATTTTCCAAAAGAGCTGTCAAAAATGAAAGGTGAACTCTGGTTGCTACGGGAAACTAAGCCAGTTCTACTTTACACCAGTTTGATAAATGACCCCAAATGTTCAAGTGTTCTGCAGTGGGTTTGCCGTGCAGTTTTCTCCAAGTTTGACCACATATTGACAGAAGCCATGACAGAAATGTATTGCTATGTGTTGAGTTAAAATGTACACTGTTATACAAGCTGTACACTTCAGTGTTATCCCATGAAAAGATATAATAAAATATTTACAAAAAGGGGTATACTCACTTTTGTGATATACAGTTCTTAGTGTGTAAATCCGTAGACATATTTGTAGGAATGAAGACATAAGTGGACATTTCATTAATATGTCAGTATATCTGCAGAGAGCGCACAATGGGTGTAACCTCTTACAAATCTATTGTAAGGACCTTTTGCGTCAGAAACTTGATCATAGCCTCTTTACATTGAGCTGATACATTCTTGGTGCCATTGTATTGTTCTATAGCTCTCTTGAGTCTGTCATTGTCCTTATAAAAGCACAGGGATAAGCAAGTCTCCCAGGCTCCAGCCTACCTCTCTGACATTATCTTTCCCCAGTAAAGGAACACCTGAGCTCCTCTCTGTGTATTTCAAGCCTAACTATCAGCAGAGACAGAGGTTCTGGCATTTAAATGTGAGTAAATGCATCTACAAGTTACATCAATTTGTTATGGATCCAGATTTTTTTAGTTATTACAGTTATGCGTGGGTTTCCATAAAGTAACATTTTTCTTTTAAATTCTATCAATCTTCTAATAATATATATATGGTACATATATAATATGTAAATGATATAATAATAATAATAAGCACAATTAAATTAATAGAAATTAAAATAAATGTGAGCATAAATAACACTAATACTAATCATTTACGAATTATTGACAGGGTACAAGTCAGCAGCATAATGAAATGAAATAACAATTATTTTGTTTTTGTTTGTTTTAGTAAAACAATTTAAAGGTGATATTGAATATATATAAGAATCAGTAAATATGAACAGATGACATACATATATGAATAAAATAACTATGAATAAATAAACTGAATTATTTGCAGCTAAAAAAATAGGCTTTCCTCTTTATATTTCTTTAAGCAGGAGTCACAAATTCAGCTAATATGGCAGTTTTTTCAGCTAAAGGCAGTCTTTTTTTCAGCTAAAGTATCAGTCTTTTCATTTCACGTTTAATTCTTCCAGTGTTTGGCTCTAAAAATAGCCACAAAATTGCATGTGTGGTACCATATAGAAAATTGTTCTACTAAGAACTATCCATGTTCCTAAAGTGACGCTTTAGGCTATGTGGTCAGAAAGTATAAAATCCGGTAAACAACTAATTGATCTAAGGTTTGATTCACATGTGCTATTTTAGTTGCAGACAGAGCTGGGAGAGATGTTTGCTTCATACTTATCATTTCTGTTGGTGACATATCTAGCATTGACTAAATAAAATAAAAAACTTACTGGCATTGACTAAAATACCAAAAACTGCATGTGTGAATCCACTTTTTTTAAATCATTTTAGATCATGTTTATTCTGTGTCCTACAGGGGAAAAAAGTCAGTCAAGGGCAACATGTTGATGGTTTCCAAAGAGAAACAGATTTCTTTTTATTTGTTTCAAGTATATACAATAAAAAAAAAAAAAGATGTTAGATAGATAGATAGATATACGATAGATGGATAGATATAAGATAGATATGAGATTGATAGATAGATGAGATAGAGAGGAGATAGATAGATAGATAGATAGATAGATAGATAGATAGATAGATAGATGTAGAATATGTTTTATCACACAACCCCTCTTAGGATATCGGAGGTTTTTTCATTTTTGGGTTTCCAATTTTCTTCCCTATTTTTCTTGAGCCATAACTTTTTAATTCTTCTGTTCACATAGCTGTATGAGGGCTTATTTTTTGGGGGGAGAAGTTATGCTTTCTAATGTCACCATTTAATATGGCATACAATGTAGTGGAAATAAATTCCAAAAGTGGTGGAATTGGAAAAAAATGCAATTCCGCCTCCATTTTACGGGTTTTGTTTCCACGGCGTTCCCTTTGCAGCAAAACTGACCTGTGCCCTTCATTCTCTGGGTCAGTACAATTATAACGATAACACATATGTATAGTTTTTTTTATGTTTAAATAGTGTAAAAATACATCTAAAGTTAGAATTTTTTATTTATTTTTTTACATCACCATATTCTGACCCCCATAACTTTTTATATTTATATCTACTGAGCTGTGTGGGGGCTAATTTTTGCATGACAATCTGTAGTTTTTATTTATTCAATTTTGGAGTGTGTGTGACTGTTTGATCACATTTTATTTAAAAAAATTGGGGTAAGAGAAGCGATGAAAAAATAGCAAATTAGCCATTTTGACCCATTTTCCATTACGCCATTTGCCTTATTGGAAAAATATTTTTATATTTTAATAGTATTGCTGTTTTTAGATGCGGTGATGTCCGTGATATTTACATTTTTTGTTATTTGTGTCTCCGTTCTTTTATTCTACAGAAAGGGGGGTGATTTAAACGTTTATATTTTTTTATTTTTTTATATTTTTTTTATTTTTATTTTTTAACTTTTTCATGATTTTGAAGCTCCAATTTGAACCTACAAAATTCATATTTTATTTTTTTTATTCTGAACAATCATGGGTCTTTAAGATCCATTATTTGTAAAGAATTCCTAATGTCTTCTGTTGGCCTGCCACCTGCTGGTCTAAATAAGAATTGCAGCTTCAATACCCTGGTTTTATTTAGAGAGACCCAGCGGATTGAAATCAATTACCAGCATCCTCATTACGCCGCAGAGCGCGAGCTTCTGGGGTTTTCATTCTTTAAATGCCATTATTTCACTTGATCATGGCATCTAAAAGCTTTAATGACCGCGATTGGCATTATTATTGGTTGTTGTTATGAGGGCTCTTTCACACTTGCGTTGTCCGGATCCGGCGTGTACTCCACTTGCCGGAGGTACACGCCGGATCCGGAAAAACGCAAGTGTACTGAAAGCATTTGAAGACGGATCCGTCTTCAAAATGCTTTGTGTTACTATGGCAGCCAGGACGCTATTAAAGTCCTGGTTGCCATAGTAGGAGCGGGGAGCGGGGGAGCAGTATACTTACAGTCCGTGCGGCTCCCGGGGCGCTCCAGAATGACGTCAGAGCGCCCCATGCGCATGGATGACGTGCCATGCGATCACGTGATCCATGCGCTTGGGGCGCCCTGACGTCACTCTGGAGTGCCCCGGGAGCTGCACGAATGGTAAGTATGCTGCTCCCCCGCTCCCCGCTACACTTTACCATGGCTGCCAGGACTTTAGCGTCCCGGTAGCCATGGTAACCATTGAGAAAAAGCTAAACGTCGTATCCGGCAATGCGACGAAACGACGTTTAGCTTAAGGCCGGATCCGGATCAATGCCTTTCAATGGGCATTAATTCCGGATCCGGCCTTGCGGCAAGTGTTCAGGATTTTTGGGCGGAGCAAAAAGCGCATGCTGCGTTATTTTCTCCGGCCAAAAAACGTTCCGTTCCGGAACTGAAGACATCCTGATGCATCCTGAACGGATTTCACTCGATTCAGAATGCATTAGGATAATCTTGATCAGGATTCTTCCGGCATAGAGCCCCGACGACGGAACTCTATGCCGGAAGACAAGAACGCAAGTGTGAAAGAGCCCTTAGCTGTAGGTCTCAGCTCCGCTGGCCATGACGACCGCTGCACTCACGCCATGTTTGCACTTCACTCCAAAGCCAAACATGTACTGTGATGGTAGCGAAGGGGTTAATGTAAGATTTAATGAAACACAAAGTGTATCTTTTCCTCCCCCAATAATAACCCTTCTGCAGCGCAGAACAGCTCAAAGATGTTATAAGAGTTCTGAAAAGATTCTCATTCTAAATACCTTGAGAGTCTATTCTTGAACACAAATCAATGTAATAGATTTTGCTTTTATGTTTTTTCTTTATTTACTGAGATTAAGGATAAATACGATAGAATTATAACGTTAAGAACAGTAACATTAGGCTACTTTCACACTAGCGTTCGTCGGTCCGCTCGTGAGCTCCGTTTGAAGGAGCTCACGAGCGGACCCGAACGCCTCCGTCCAGCCCTGATGCAGTCTGAATGGAGCGGATCCGCTCAGACTGCATCAGTCTGGCGGCGTTCAGCCTCCGCTCCGCTCGCCTCCGCACGGCCAGGCGGACAGCTGAACGCTGCTTGCAGCGTTCAGCTGTCCGCCTGGCCGTGCGGAGGCGAGCGGATCCGTTCAGACTTACAATGTAAGTCAATGGGAACGGATCCGCTTGAAGATGACACCATATGGCTCAATCTTCAAGCGGATCCGTCCCCCATTGACTTTACATTGAAGGTCTGAACGGATCCGCTCAGGCATCTTGCGCTCTTAGAAATTTTTCTAAGTTATTAATGCAGACGGATCCGTACTGAACGGAGCCTCCGTCTGCATTAATATGATCGGATCTGTTCAGAACGGATCCGATCAAGCGCTAGTGTGAAAGTAGCCTTACACTGGTGCTTCTATAGTTGTGCATTTCTTCACCTTGTCCATGCACAATATAGTAAATAGATGGAAGATATGGAAACAGTCAAGTGCTTCCTAATTTTCCATTTATTTTACTAGAGAGCAAAAAACTGTGGAGGAATTGATCATAAGCGGAATATTTGAAGTCAGTTTTGCTTGAGTCGGTGTTGGCGCAGTTTATGCCACATTTATCATGTTTTGCATGTTTTTTTTATAACTTTGTCTCATCCTTAGGGCTCATGCACATGACCGTATGCCCTCCGAGACATAAGGTCCATGAGCGGGCCATATGTCTCGGAGCGGCATACATCATGCACATGGGAGCGCACAGCACAAAAGTCCCCCGGGCGGCCCGACGTGCACAGCATCATTGTAATGTATGATGCTGTGCGCTCCCGTGCGCACGATGTATGCCGCTCTGGGACATATGGCCAGCTCATGGACCTTATGTCTCGGAGGGCATACGGTCGTGCACATAAGCTCTTAAACCTAACACTTTTGTCTAGAAAATCTACTCCAGTTTTCCTACTCCACCCTCCTCCTGGAGTGAGAGTGCAACTTTTTTTGTGTCAGTGATAATTTTGGAGTGAAACTCATTAACATAGGTAACCACACCCAAATTCCCACCCATATTTCACAACTGGAGTAAGTGGTATAAAACAGCAAAATGCCCCATTTTGTGACCTATATGATATATCTTGTCAATATGTAAAATTCTTTCATGAGAAATCACCATCGAAGCAGCCATATGGGAGCTTGTATTTCTGTAGCAGGCCAGTGATATACATAACAAAAAAGTGTGAAACAACTGAAAATATGTCATATTCTAGGTTCTTCAAAGTAGCCACCTTTTGCTTTGATACTGCTTTGCACACTCTTGGCATTCTCTTGATGAGCTTCAAGAGGTAGTCACCTGAAATGGTCTTCCAACAATCTTGAAGGAGTTTCCAGAGATGCTTAGCATTTGTTGGCCCTTTCGCCTTCACTCTGCGGTCCAGCTCACCCCAAATCATCTCGATTGGGTTCAGGTCCGGTGACTGTGGAGGCCAGGTCATCTGGCCCAGCACCCCATCACTCTCCTTCATGGTCAAATAGCCCTTACACAGCCCGGAGGTGTGTTTGGGGTCATTGTCCTGTTGAAAAATAAATGATGGTCCAACTAAACGCAAACCGGATGGAATAGCATGCCGCTGCAAGATGCTGTGGTAGCCATGCTGGTTCAGTATGCCTTCAATTTTGAATAAATCCCCAACAGTGTCACCAGCAAAGCACCCCCACACCATCACACCTCCTCCTCCATGCTTCACGGTGGGAACCAGGCATGTAGAGTCCATCCGTTCACCTCTTCTGCGTCGCACAAAGACACGGTGGTTGGAACCAAAGATCTCAAATTTGGACTCATCAGACCAAAGCACAGATTTCCACTGGTCTAATGTCCATTCCTTGTGTTCTTTAGCCCAAACAAGTCTCTTCTGCTTGTTGCCTGTCCTTAGCAGTGGTTTCCTAGCAGATATTCTACCATTAAGGCCTGATTCACACAGTCTCCTCTTAACAGTTGTTCTAGAGATGTGTCTGCTACTAGAACTCTGTGTGGCATTGACCTGGTCTCTAATCTGAGCTGCTGTTAACCTGCGATTTCTGAGGCTGGTGACTCGGATGAACTTATCCTCTGCAGCAGAGGTAACTCTTGGTCTTCCTTTCCTGGGGTGGTCCGAATGTGAGCCAGTTTTTTTGTAGCGCTTGATGGTTTTTGTGACTGCACTTTCAGAGTTTTCCCAATTTTTCAGACTGACTGACCTTCATTTCTTAAAGTAATGATAGCCACTCATTTTTCTTTACTTAGCTGCTTTTTTCTTGCCATAATACAAATTCTAACAGTCTATTCAGTAGGACTATCAGCTGTGTATCCACCTGACTTCTCCACAACACAACTGATGGTCCCAACCCCATTTCTAAGGCAAGAAATCCCACTTATTAAACCTGACAGGCCACACCTGTGAAGTGAAAACCATTTCAGGTGACTACCTCTTGAAGCTCATCAAGAGAATGCCAAGAGTGTGCAAAGCAGTAATCAAAGCAAAAGGTGGCTACTTTGAAGAACCTAGAATATGACATATTTTCAGTTGTTTCACACTTTTTTGTTATGTATATAATTCCACATGTGTTAATTCATAGTTTTGATGCCTTCAGTGTGAATCTACAATTTTCATAGTCATGAAAATAAAGAAACCTCTTTGAATGAGAAGGTGTGTCCAAACTTTTGGTCTGTACTGTAGTTTTTTTTTTTTTTTTACATTTCGCAGCTTTTGCACAATAAAAGTTGGTTTTGTAGTAATGGTCATTGCTGTTGTGGACAAACAAATAAGGGCTCATGGATGTATTTTTTGTGTGCATACAATTCATATTTTTTGTGGGTCAGATGCAGACCCATTCACTTCAATGGGGCCGAAAAAGATGCGGACAGCACATCCACATGTCTGCATCCACATGTCTGTTGCTTGGCATCTGCAAAAATATAGAACATGTCTTATTCTTGTCCGCATTATGGACAAGGATAGGACTATTATATTAAGGGCATCCATGTTTTGTGAATACGGGAAAAACGGGAACGGCCAATTGCTTGAGCCCTTATGTGTACTTTTTTTCCCTTCATAAAGCATTTTGCTAGATATTAACCACTTCCCGACAAACTACTGTAATAGTTCAATAAACTACTGTAATAGTGCGGGCAGGCACAGAAGCTGTGCACACTCAATCAGTGCATGGGCCAAGCTGTGTACATGTATTGTACTACATTGAAACAGGGATCAAACCAGGGCAGTTGCTAGGTTAAAACATTCGGGGCCTGGGCCCCTGATATTTTGTCCCAGGCCCCGAATGTACTGCCTGCCTGCTAGATACAACTGTATTGCCGTCCTCAGGACGACAATACAATTGACTCTAATGCCCTGTAAGAGCTGACGGATCTGTGATGACATCACAGGTCATGTCATCAGTGCTAAATGCAGTAGCTGAAAAGGACCTGCGATGATGTTACCGTCATGTGACCAGTGCAGGAGAGGATGGCTCAGCAGTGAAGAGAAGTCCTGGGAATAAACTGTGGTGAGGTCTGCTACATGAGGAGAGGTAAGTGAAGGGGTAGATCACTCAGTGTGAGAGGCAGAGCAATGTTTGGAGTTGTAGTTATTTAACTGGGACTGTATGTTAGGGCTGAAGGGAGGGAAGTTATTTACATGGGACAGTGGGATGGATTGATGTTATTTACATGGGAATGCATGCTGGAGGTGGCTGGGACAGGTTGATTTTATTTACATGGGACTATATGTTGAAGGCGGCTGTGGGAGGGAGTGATATTATTTACATGGGACTGAATGTTGAGGGGTAATGTGATTTACATGGGACGGCATGTTGGAGGTGGCTGGGGAGCGGGTGATTTTATTTACATGGGACTGTATGTTGAAAGTGACTGGGGGAAATAGTGATGTTATTTACATGGGACTGAATATTGAGGGGTGATGTTATTTACATGGGACTGTATGTTGAAGGCGGGTGGGGAGGGGGTTATGTTCTTTACATGAGACTGTATGTTGAAGGCGGCTGGGGAGGGGGTAATGTTATTTACGTGAGACTGTATATTGAGGGGGGGCAGGAGAGATGGTGTGAAGTTATTTACATGGGACTGTATTCTAGAGGGGGCTGTAGATAGAAAGGGATGTTATTTACTTGGGACTGTATATTGGAGGGGGCTGGAGAGATGTGTGATGGTATTTACATGGAACTCTATGGCGGAGAAGGGAAATGTTTTTTACATGGGACTGTATGGTGGAGGGGCTAAGGAATTATAATTTTTGAGGACAGTAAACTGAGGAATATAACTACAGGGGCACTGCAGGGGCATTATAAATACTTGGAGGGCTTCATGGCAAGCATTATAACAGTAAGGGGCAATATAAATACTGGGGCACTTCAGGGTCAGCATTATAACAGTAGGGGGCATTATAAATACTGGGGGCACTGTGGGGGCATTTTAAATCCAGGAGACATAAGGCGTTCTTATTACTACTGGGGGCTCTATAGCAGGGACTTATAGATCCGCATTATTTCTACTAAGAGCACTGAGTGGGTCTTACTACTACTGAGGGGTCAGAAGATAGCTTTAATCCCACTGGGGGAACAATAGGAGGCCTTATTTCTACTAGAGGCTCTGTAAGGGCATTATTAATACTGGAGGGCTCTTCAACTAATGGGGACACTCTTGGGAAGCATTATGACAGTTGGGGCACTGTAGGGGGCAGTATTACTAATGTGGGCATTCTAGAAGGGAATTACTATTGGTGGGACTATTAGGAGCACTATTACTATAGGGGACACTAATTTTTCTTCAGGATAGTATTTGGGGGTACAGAAAAATGAGGAATCTAAGATGTCTGTGTGTCACACTCTGTAGAGACGAGGCGCGGCTGAGAGAAGTTGTCTGGACGGAATGGAGAAGATGATGACAGAGAAGATCTACATCAGAGGAGACGTCACCTGGGAGAAACTGGATGTGAGAGGTATGTGCTGATGTATAGCTGTATAGCTATAGCGGGCTTAGGGGTTGATCGATCGACTTAGAGAATTGGGCCATATGCATTGGGGCTTGGGCCCCGGATCTTTTGAGACCTTAGCAATACCCCTGGATCAAACCCTGAAAAACTGAAGTCCCACAGTGGGACAAAAATAAAAAGTTAAAACAAATGCAAAAACATTAAAAAAGTTCAAGTAAAAGAAATGCCCTTTCCCCTCATCAAGCCATGTACAATATATAGACATATTAGGTAAAAATATCACATGATCTACCCTGCTCAGGTGAACGCCGTAAAAAAATAAAAGAAAAAATGGTGCAAAAACTGCCATTTCTTGTTACTTTGGCCTCATGCACACGACAGTATCTTTTCACTGTCCGCAAAAACGGGGTCCGTAGGTCCATTATCCAACCGTTTTTTCGTCCGTGGGTCTTCCTTGATTTTTGGAGGATCCACGGACATGAAAAAAAAGTCGTTTTGGTGTCCGCCTGGCCGTGCGGAGCCAAACGGATCCGTCCTGATTTACAATGCAAGTCAATGGGGACGGATCCGTTTGACGTTGACACAATATGGTGCAATTTCAAACGGATCCGTCCCCATTGACTTTTAATGTAAAGTCAGGAGTCCCTTTTATACCATCGGATCGGAGTTTTCTCCAATCCGATGGTATATTTTAACTTGAAGCGTCCCCATCACCATGGGAACGCCTCTATGTTAGAATATACTGTCGGATATGAGTTAGATCGTGAAAACTCATATCCGACAGTATATTCTAACACAGAGGCGTTCCCATGGTGATGGGGACGCTTCTAGTTAGAATACACTACAAACTGTGTACAAGACTGCCCCCTGCTGCCTGGCAGCACCCGATCTCTTACAGGGGGCTGTGATACGTACAATTAACCCCACAGGTGCTGCACCTGAAGGGGTTAATTGTGCCTATCATAGCCCCTGTAAGAGATCAGGGGCTGCTGACCCCCTCTCTCCCCAGTTTAAATTTCATTGGTGGCCAGTGCCGCCCCCCTTCCTCCATCTATTGTAATAATTCGTTGGTGGCACAGTGTGCGCCCCCCCCCTTCCTCCCTCTATTGTAATAATTTGTTGGTGGCACAGTGTGCACCCCCCATCAGCCCCCCCTCCCTCTGTAGCATTAACAACATTGGTGGCCAGTGTGTGGCCTCCCATCTCCCCCCCCCCCCGATCATTGGTGGAAGCGGAGTTCCGATCGGAGTCCCAGTTTAATCGCTGGGGCTCCGATCGGTAACCATGGCAACCAGGACGCTACTGCAGTCCTGGTTGCCATGGTTACTTAGCAATAGTACAATAGTAGAAGCATCATACTTACCTGCTGGCTGCTGCGATGTCTGCGACCGGCCGGGTGCTCCACCTACTGGTAAGTGACAGGTCTGTGCGGTGCATTGCTAAATGAACTATCACTTACCAGTAGGAGGAGCTCCCGGCCGGACACAGACATCGCAGCAGCCAGCAGGTAAGTATGATGCTTCTACTATTGTACTATTGCTAAGTAACCATGGCAACCAGGACTGCAGTAGCGTCCTGGTTGCCATGGTTACCGATCGGAGCCCCAGCGATTAAACTGGGACTCCGATCGGAACTCCGCTTCCACCAATGATCGGGGGGGGGGGGAGATGGGAGGCCACACACTGGCCACCAATGTTGTTAATGCTACAGAGGGAGGGGGGGCTGATGGGGGGTGCACACTGTGCCACCAACAAATTATTACAATAGAGGGAGGAAGGGGGGGGGCGCACACTGTGCCACCAACGAATTATTACAATAGATGGAGGAAGGGGGGCGGCACTGGCCACCAATGAAATTTAAACTGGGGAGAGAGGGGGTCAGCAGCCCCTGATCTCTTACAGGGGCTATGATAGGCACAATTAACCCCTTCAGGTGCAGCACCTGTGGGGTTAATTGTACGTATCACAGTCTCCTGTAAGAGATCGGGTGCTGCCAGGCAGCAGGGGGCAGTCTTGTACACAGTTTGTAGTGTATTCTAACTAGAAGCGTCCCCATCACCATGGGAACGCCTCTGTGTTAGAATATACTGTTGGATATGAGTTTTCACGAAGTGAAAACTTAGATCTGAAAAAGCTTTTATGCAGACGGATCTTTGGATCCGTCTGTATGAAAGTAACCTACTGCCACGGATCACGGACACGGATGCCAATCTTGTGTGCATCCGTGTTCTTTCACGGACCCATTGATTTGAATGGGTCCGTGAACCGTTGTCCGTTAAAAAAATAGGACAGGTCGTATTTTTTTGACGGACAGGATACACGGATCACGGAGGCGGCTGCAAAACGGTGCATTTTCCGATTTTTCCACGGACCCATTAAAAGTCAATGAGTCCGCAAAAAAAAACGGAAAACGGCACAACGGCCACGGATGCACACAACGATTGTGTGCATGAGGCCTGTGGCTTATAGAAAGCGTAATAACGATATACCCTAAAATGGTACCAATGAAAACAAACTCACCCTGCAAAAATGAGCCGATCGACAGACAAGTGTAAAAAATACGCTGTACAGAAAATGGCAACACAAAAACAGGATTTTTATTAGCAAAAATGCTTTTATTGTGTAAGATTGAAAAAAAAAACTGAAAAATTAGGTATCGCCGCGTCTGTAACGACCGGCTCTATAAAAGTATCACATGATCTATGCTGTCAGCCGCGCGGCTGTCGTTTGTGGATGTGGAACCATTCACTGAATGAATGGGTCCGTGATCTGCAAGATTCAGTCCGCACGGCAAAAAAATAGAACATCTATTTTTTGCAGTGCGGAAGCGCACTAAAATCCCACGTAAGCGCTCCATAGTGCCTCTGTGGACTTCTGCTTCATGCCTTCACACCACACTGCTCCGTATTTTGCAGATTGTGTCCCCATTCAAGTGAAAGGGTCCGCATCCGTGTTATGGAATGCACATGGCTGGTGCCCATATATTGCAGACCAGCTATTTGCCGGCCACAATACAGCCATGGTCGTTTCTGTGCATATACCCTAATAGTGCGTGATCAAAAAGTACTTTGTACCCCAAAATGGTGCCAATGAAAATATCTACTCACCCCGCAAAAAAACAAGCCCCCATGATAATTGGCATAAAATGGCAACACAAAAACTGGATTTTGTTTTTCAACAATGCTTTGTGTAAAAGTGCAAAAAAATTACATAAAACTGGTATCTCTGTCATCATAGTGACCAGCAGAATAAAGATAGCGTAATTTTTCAATCAAAAAGTTATATGTACCCCAAAAGAGAACCAATGGTGATGGCAACTCATCCCGCAAAATAAAAGGCCCAATACAGCTCAGTTGAGAGAAAATTTAAAAAAAACTTTGGTTGTCAGAGAATGACTACACTGGTACCCCAGAGGCTGTTTAATAGAAACATGGCACCCATAACACAATCAATCAAAATACAACAGGTGGTCTTTCCCTTCTGAACCCTGAGCGTACCCAAACAGCAGTTTAAGTCCAAATTTATGGCATTTCAATGCCCAGCAGAACCTACCTAACAATTAAAGAGTGTGGTGTGAGTCTCAGATGGCGCAAGCTGGGCACAGCATATTTGGCACTGAATTGCCATATTTGAGGAAAAAATTTCAGTTTTCACTTTGCACTGGTCTGCTGCTCATTAATTTCTGCAATATATCTGTGGCGTCAAAATGCTTATTCCATTTCTCAATAAATATATTGAGGGGTGTAGTTTCCAAAATAGGGTCACTTCTCAGGTGTTCCATTTATTATTATTTCACCACAGAGCCTCTATAGTTGTCAGAACAATATACGTAAATCACCACATTGGGCTTCTGATATGCATTGTGTGTGAGCACTATGGTATGTCCAGGCAAAACATTAGAGCCACATTTGGCCTCTAATCCATGAGAAGGTGGTCATTGATACATCCGTGAAGCTGTCAGTGAAGGGTTTGTGTTTGGTCCATGTGTCCGGTTTTTGCTGTCCATGTGTGCCATCCGTTTCCAACACTAAACAGCTAAAATTATTTTCAAAGCATCTCTTCTTAATGATCTGTGAAACACAGATGCAACACGGTTGGCATCCGTGGTTTTCACAGACCCATAGAATACAATGGGCATGATGGATCCGTGAACAGGGACAAAATAGAGCATGCATCCGTGCTAAAAACACGGACCACGGACCGTGGTAAAACACTGATGTCTGAATACACACACACACACACATTAAAATGAATAGGGACGTGTGCTGTCCGTGGAGAACATGTACAGCTTACGTCCATGAATCACTGACATGTAAATAAGGCTTAAGAGGCACCGACAATACCCAGGATTGGCCAGTGAGGGCTGTGTGTAGGCTCCCAACTTAAGGGAGTTTTCTGGGAGTAGAATATTGATGACCTATCCTCAGGATCTAACATTAACCCCTTCCCGACACTTGCTGTATATGTAGGGTTCAGCAGGTTGGAAGTTCTTGACCCGCGCCAAAGAGGTTAGGTATCACAATACCTCTAGGTGAAATCCTTGAAGGGTTAAGTTTTCAAACATTTTGAGGTTTTACACAGTATTGGTACCTCAGGGGCTCTGCAAATGTGACATCCAAGAACCATTCCAGTGACATCTGCCCTCCAAAAGCCAAATGGCACTCCTCTTCTGAGCCCCGTGGGGTGCCCATATAGTAGTTTGCGACCACATATGCAGTGTTGCAGTATTCAGGAGAAAATAGGTAAAAAATTGTGTGTTGCTTTTTCTCCTGTTACCACTTATAAAAATTAAAAATTTGGAGCTAAAGCAAAATTTTATTGGAAAAATTTAATTTTCCATTTTCAAACCCGTGTCTCTAAATGCAATGAAACACCTGTTGTGTTAAAGTGCTCACTACACCACTCAAAAAATCCAGCCTCTTCTCTTCTATCTAACCCCCATTTCGAAATAATCATTAATGTGTATACAGTTGCAAGAAAAAGTATGTGAACCCTTTGGAATGATATTGATTTCTGCAAAAATTGGTCATAAAATGTGATCTGGTCTTGATCTAAGTCACAACAATAGACAATCACAGTCTGCTTAAACTAATAACACACAAATAATTAAATGTTACCATGTTTTTATTGAACACACCATGTAAACATTCACAGTGCAGGTGGAAAAAGTATGTGAACCCCTAGACTAATGACATCTCCATGAGCTAATTGGAGTGAGGTGTCAGCCAACTGGAATCCAATCAATGAGATGAGATTAGAGGTGTTGGTTACAGCTGCCCTGCCCTATAAAAATTACACACCAGTTCTGAGTTTGCTTTTCACAAGAAGCATTGCCTGATGTGAATGATGCCTCACATAAAAGAGCTTTCCTGCATAAAGCCTGCATAAAGAGCTCTCCTGCATAAAGCTGTAAAGGGTTATAAAAGTATCTCCAAAAGCCTTGCTGTATTTGATTATAATCTAACTAATTATATACAATCATTAACTACTAAAAAGTGCCTTAGATGTATTTACTTACTGGTGTGACAGATGGTTACCTCATAATATACACACAAAGATGCCACATGCCGCATGCTAATGAGCTGATTTGAGTCCACCGTGATGTCTGTAAGTCCAGCGTTTTTTTAATTCAGAGCTATAGCCACTCCCCTGCCCACCTGCTGCTGATTCATATGGAAAATAACTGTCAATCAGCAGCAGGTAGGCGGGAAGATGCAGGAGCTTATGAATATTCAGGACTCATCATTATAAGCTGGAGCTTTTCAATAAAAGATGTTGGCAGATTGACTAGATCAATTAAAGAAAGTGACCCAGCATTTTGCTAAGAGAATCAGTCACTTATTTATGTTGCTCTTAGTTAGGACACCATAAAACTGGTGACAGGTTTCCTTTAGGCCATCTATCAACCAGCTGAAGCTTAACAGAAGATGGGTGTTGCAACAGGACAACGACCCAAAGCATAGAAGTAAATCAACAACAGAATGGCTTACACAGAAGAAAATACACCTTCTGGAGTAGCCCAATCAGAGTCCTGACCTCAACCCGATTGAGATGCTGTGGCATGACCTCAAGAAAGCAATTTGCACCAGACATCCCAAGAATATTGCTGAACTGAAACAGTTCTGTAAAGAAGAATTACTCCTGACCATTGTGCATGTCTTATCTGCAACTACAGGAAACGCTTGGTTGAAGTTATTGTTGCCAAAGGAGGTTCAACCAGTTATTAAATCCAAGGGTTCACATACTTTTTCCACATGCACTGTGAAAATTTTCATGGTGTGTTCAATAAAAACATGGTAACATTAAATTTTTTGTGTGTTAGTTTAAGCAGACTGTGATTGTCTATTGTTGCGACTTAGATGAAGATCAGATCACATTTTATGACTAATTTGTGCAGAAATCCATATCATTCCAAAGGGTTCACATACTTTTTTTTGCAACTGTATGAGCAGCTCGGAGAATCAGACAAACACAACAGATAGTGTGGTGTAAACCTTATTGTAGTCCAGGTGGAGCTTATATAGCCCTTGAAAAAAAAAATTGGTGTGCGTAACATTTAGGGCTGTGCATAAGTTTTAGGGGTGTCATGTGGGCAGAAAGAGTGCTGGCAGCACAACCTCAGTAGAGAAGCACATCTTCAAGCAGGTTGTACTTTATCTTTATCCCAATTTGCAGCAAGCCTAAGGCTTTGGTACATCATATTAGACCTTGGTCTAAGTCCTTGTATGCAGAGATAAAACATTCCAAAGAAAGTATATGCGTGGGGTGATCTTATACAGAAATGTTGCTAAAGACGTCATAAACCACTAATAGAGAGAGAGACAAGATGGAGTTCATAATGACTTCTTTCATAAATTCCCCCTTATTTTTAGTAATTTCAGGCATTGTTAACATCAGACAGTATATTAATATGTGCTAATCACACATCAAGAACTTATCTAACCACTTCACCTGATTCCCTCCTGAGCATTCTTCAAATTACATCACAAATACACAATCCTGGATCTTTCCAGCAGGGAGTCTTTCTTAAAATACCTTATTTTCCACATCCTCCTTTTGCAAAGCTTGTATTTTCCCCAAAAGTATAGCTTGCAAGAAATACGGTATATATGAGCAGTGTTAGCATAGCAAATTGCATGAGACCTTGTAAGATGCCCATCAACTAGCCACCCACACCTCTGAACCAATACGTTGGGTTCAAAAATGAGAAGGTGGACTTACTAATTATTTAAGCATACATATAGAAGTATAGTTTTATCTTTTGTTTATCTTTACATGCCGCACATTATCCCTAAAAGATAAGAATGCAGCTTTTGCCTTTGAAAAATAATTCATCTTCACTTCTTCTTGTGTATAATCTATATTAAACAAAATAAAGACAATTCATAACCATTCCAAATCTTAGTTTAATGACTTACTTTTTTCCCTTTCGGGTTTCTGCCCAGTCAACCTAGCAAATTCCCTATAATCTGCTCAGTGTGATCCCACAGTCCCTAGGTCTGGCTTTCAGGCACCTTCACATCTTAAGAACTTGAACGCATGGCACTTCGCACTTTAACACCCTGTCCTTCTGGTAGAGCCCTTTAGCTCCTCCTCCCTCAGGTAGGTCTAGTTCATGGGGCACTTTAATATCCTAACCTTCTGGTACAGTCAGTGTTTGGGTGGCCCGAGAGAGGTCACCCCCCCCCCCTTAAGAGAGTCTCAGCACTGGCCTTTTTACTGCCAGATTTTCAAGCCAGAAAAATAACAAAGTCAAGCCGATTACACAACCTACTATGACAAAGAGTTCCAGTTCCCATTTCAATATCCAGACATCCATCCTTGAACACTTTACACCCAAAGTCCTAAGTATATACTCAACTGGCCGGCCAGGGTTCCTGTAGGTCCTCCTACCTTAGACAATAGTCCTTCTGGTACACCTAGTCAGGACTTTTCCACAGACCACCCTGAACACACGATAAATCTATGGCAACCTCAACACTGGATGCCCCTTTAGTTGGTCTTTCCCGATTTTGAAACATAGCCGCACAAATAGATTCACAACTGTCACTACACACAGTACTATAGTGACTATGTAGGGGGGGGGCAGGGGCGTACATAGAAGTCACTGGGCCCCATAGCAAGAATCTAAATTGGTCCCCCATGCCCCATTCATAGCCCCTCCTACTACATGTTCCTGGCCAGCAGTGTACTGATATGTGAGGTATGAGGTATAAATTATAGCTTGTGCCTCACATATCAGTACATTTCTCCAAATGCTCCAAATTTGTCAATGCTTTTTTTGTTAACTCAGTGTACCTTTTCCCAACACAAACTCAAAGAAAATTGACATAAAAAAGCTCACCATGATACAGTCGTCCCCCTCTACATGGAATATTATAGGAAAATATCTGATATTTAATATGATGATGTAATGTAACATGCCTGTTAAAATACCCGCACCAAATGTGTAGCTTGCCAGAATGATCTCTGCTCCTTCTGAGGCATCATCTCACCCCACTCAGGATCACTGGAGGATTGGTCCCCCTATTCCCTCCAAAAATGTCCATACTTTCCATCCCTATCTGATCCCTTATCCTTCCACCAGGGATAAAACACTAAACCCAGATATCATCTCTCTACACCAAGTATAATCTCTCACAAATTGCTAGGTGATACGGCCTAATATGAAAATGACAAACGGATGTCTTGTGATAGATGTGCCACTGCATTATGGTTTCTGCTGGAAACTCTGCTGGTGCTGTTTATGGAGACACTGTGGTGCATTATTTTTAAAGGTGCTGCTGGCACTTTTCAGGGGTTACTCTGCAGGTATTGTTGGGACATTAACTACTGGTGCTTTTAAATCTATTAGTTCGGTTTATTTTCCAATGCATTCTTGGGATTCATCTTCACCCCTTACATCTCCACAAATATTCTCCTTTCCTATCGTGGATGATTGTGTTACAAAGGCACATACCACTACTGTAGCTGTACAGCTATGCATACCGTCAGCTCAGCTAACTCCCGCACATTATGGCCACAGAGAAGGGCAGGGCTGGAGAAGGGCATTGGTAGGAGCTGCTGACGTTGAAGGTACTGTACAGTATGGGCCTCTGTAACATGATAACCATTTGTAGAAGGGGAGGAGATCACGTGTGAAGGGTCTGAGTAGCAGTTCCCTATCCTGAATCCATTCCCTATCCAGAAAACCATTTTAATTTCTTTATTGGTTATGTTTATGATAGTTTTTGTTGACCGCTAAGCTAATAATGTTTTTCATCCATTTTCCTTGCAATATACAGGCTCATAGAAACCATGAGACTACTATGTAGTGTGACAGTAATGGCCATCTGCTGGTTGACATGTTCTTCAAAAGCCATACCAATCATACCTGCATCGGACCTGAGGACTGTAGGTAGGTACTCCCACACCAATACTAGTATATTTATATATTTTATTAAATAAGTATATAGTATAATATATATGGAAGTTAAAGTATTAAAGGCTATGTACACCTTTGGGGTGCATTGTACCTATTTTAAGCTGAAAATTATTTTTTTATTAAAAATGTACCATTTTCTCTGTACAGTTTTGAGTTTTTCTAGTAGCATGATCTAAATTTTCACTCTGTTCCATCAGACAGCTCAGCTGACAGCTTCTTATCTCTGATCTCTGACCTTATAAACACTCATTATAGCTCAATTCTTATATTACTGATAACAATGGACCTTACATACTGTAAGTGTTTGTAATTTAGTGAGAAGGGTTATTAGATGACAGGCACAAAGGGAAAGTAAAGGGACGATTCTCACAGCTAGATAAACAGTTAACTCTGTGTGACAGCTGAATATTTTTATTAAAGAGTAATTAAAAAAATGTTTTTTAGTCTTTTTAGTCCAAAACTAGTAAAATGCAATCATAAAAAAAATCTTCCCAAGGTGTACGTAGCCTTTAAGTTTAGTGCTTGCTCAGACAAATTAAGGACTAGTTAGTGGGAAGTACTCCATTTATTATTGCAGAGTACAGTCCAGAATTGTAGTTACAGATTCCCTCTAAAGAGGACCAATCACCACTTTTGACATGTCTGTTTAAGTAGACAATTATATCCCCATACAAAAAATAAAATAAAAATCTATTGGAAAATCTATTTTTATTACTCTGTTGTGTCATTCTTCTTTTATTATTATAGACAGTTTATGGATACATTTCCAACTGGTTGTCCCCCGTTGGGGAATGTCCCTGCACAGTCTGACACTATTGAATCAGTGTTGGCAGTGATTGAACAATGCTAGGTCCTCCTGTACAAGGATAGGTGCCATGAAAAAGACAAGAGGAGGGTCTTTTTTGGAGTGCCTTATGATTAAACTTTATATTTATAGTACATTAAAAAGTTTGGCTTATCTAGACTAAAATTCACACCTAGACAATTAGCTGATCATCACAGAACTTCTGGAATGTTGTTATGCAGGGGGACACTTTGGTTGACCATACTACTATGGTCATGATGGCCATTTAAATGATAGATTGACCATGTAATACATGGATGGGCCAGGTCCACTCAGAAGGAGCTCCTATATACTGTTCCGCCACTGTGACACAGAGGGGGGATTGCCTGATTGTATAGCCATTTAGTCAAAGTCAAGTTGTTTTACTGTAGTGTACTAGAGATTTTGTACTTCAGTTCTTCTTAAGATAATTGTATGAATGATAAAGCATTCTCCTTTTTCCCCCCAGTTTTTGAGAGTGGTGCAATACCAACTTTGAGTACCTGTGATCTTATGGAAATCGTTAAAAGTACTTCACGTCTGGAGTTTCAAAGTCCATATTATGAGACAGAAGAAGTACAAAAATTAAAACATTGTGTAGAGGAATTGCTGGGTAATTGCCACAACAGTCGGCAGTCTCGACAAGCTCAAGTTGGTTACAATATTAACTCTTTTGGGTTACGCTTTGGCAAACGGGGATCAAAATTAAACCTAGTACCAGCTTAGATGAAATTTGATGGAAACTGCCACCTTCACATTGCTGTTAATGTGCTACCTAAAGTATGCCGCTAGAGGATAAAGACAAGCAGAGCCCAGTGAATGCAATCTGAACATTTTACTAGCAATTTGCATTGAATACCATTTCAGTTATGTATCATTATCTAACATCAGCACATTTCACACTCCCATGCTTTCAATGCATGTCACTTGTTAATGTCTGTTGCCTAGCAACATTAATATTACATCTCAAGAAGAAATAAGGCTTCCTCAAGTCTGAGCATGACAGCATTCTTTGCAAATAAATTGATATTTATATACAAAACAAATGTGATTTACTTATTTTTACATTTTCTTTTTCTTTTATTATTCCATATATGGGCGCTCAATTCCACCTTTGAAGATGTGAATGCAGAAATTTACATTTTGACAGTACTGGTTTTGTATGTCACTCCATTAATAATGTGAACTGCTTCGACTGATGGTGGGTAATCTAAAAAATTCACTGTGGTGGCCACTTCACCATGTAGGTCTGTATAGACAATCTGCTGCGTTTATTCTCGATAATGAAAAATCTATAGGCTCTATTTTAATATGATGGCATTCTCCATTTGAAAATTGTAACATGGTTCATCATATTCTGTATTAAAAAAGTATTCTTCCCTAGAAGCATTGGATAAAATACAGTGTTCACCAAGGTATATGGTGGACCTACAAGTCTGTGATACTGACTATTAAGGACTTCATGTTTCATCATACCAGGTTCATGCACATGTCCTTGTCCTTTGCATGATACAGCAAAGCTCTATTTAGTGCTGCGACACAGATTTCTTGAGTAAATCTTTGTGATTGTGAGGAAAGCTTGGGATTCAAAACCATAGACCAAAAGGTGTCTTTGAACCGCTTAACCTAGCTAAATCATATTTGTTAGCAATTGCCCCTCACCCCCACCCGTGAAGTGCAGATCTTTTTGGGCATTCATATGGTTTAAAATTTGTTTTAATTGTGTAAGAAGGTACAAGGAATCATTGTGGATGATAGGTACGTGTCACTGAGGTTCCTAGCCTCAGTGGAGTAAGAGACGGTTTTTATGTGTCAGCAGCAGTTGCTGTTTAACACCTTGTTACTTAGCATGGCTGTAATAGCTGATCCGGGATGGCTCTTACTGGGAGTAGTCCAGAAGTGCTGGGTGGGTGACTACTCTCCACGTTCCAGGCTGGGTTTTGCCAGGCATAAAACCAGCCAGCACTGCCAGGTGGAGAGGATTACCTCCGTCTGACAGTGGAGCTCAGGAGGTGTTTGTGCTGGGATCTAAGGCCTGTGCTGGGCTGGAGAGCGGAGACCCATGGGGCCGTGTGTCAGGGGAACAGGCCGTCTAAAGCCTGTATTTCAACTTTCTAAGGCAGAACTGCCACCAAGGTGACTTTTGTTATATTAACTTGCCATTGGGTGTGAATTAACACCAACACTGCAAAAGTGACATTTTGTATTTGGCATCATGTATGAATAAACACTGAAGTTTGAATTATGAACTTGTATTTTGCCTCTGTACTGCTTATCCTAACTACCAGAGCGAATCCCCACAATTGGTGGAGGATGCGGGAAAAAGCTGTGAGGCGAAATATTTTTTGGTTTGCATTTTTGGGCACGGTTGTATGTCATACATCAAACCAGCGGTATTACAACCTGTGTCCCACGACAAAATAGAGGCTGTTGTAAAGGCCCTCATGGAGGCTAATCTGCAGCAGCGAGAGACAAACCTGCAACAATGGGAGGCTAACAAGCAGCAGCAAAAGACCAACCAGTTGCTTCTACAACACATGATGGCTTTGCAGACAGCAGGAGCAACCCCAAGTGTCCACGATGCCCAGAAGGCAGTCCGTGCAGCAATTTCTAAGATGACACCCGTAGGCGACATCGAAACCTAGCGATGTACGAGAAGGTGGCCACAAGGGAGAAGCTACCCCCGAAACCAGTGGGCTGAGGTCGTTGCTCCGTTCCTGGCATCCGATTCCCAGCAGGTGTATTTAGACTTGCCGGACAATCAAGCGGCCGATTACCAATGAAGTGAAGGGTGAGATTTTGGCAAGACTGGGGTTGAATGTGTTGGTCCGGGCCCAACGGTTACATCAGTTGGGGTTTATGTCGGCTGAGCCCGCGACACCTCAGTATTATGACTTACTCCACCTTTCGCAAAAGTGGCTACAGCCTGAGGTGCTGAGTCCCATGACTATGCTGCATAGACTATTGGCTGATATGTTCTAAAGGGCTTTGCCACCTCCTCTTGAGATGGTCGACCTGATGGAACGCTATGAGGCTACCCAGAATCTACAGGGGGGTTCTTTTGGGAGGGGGGAAGTCAAATCCCATAAATCTCCACCCTAGACCTGGCGACTTGTGTCAACCAAACCCGCTCGAGATGTACCCCCTAAGGACCCCGACACTGCCCCGTCTGCTGGCATTGTCGGGAGCCTGGCCATGTACAAGCTGACTGTCCACATCAGGTGGAACCCATGGACACGAACGATTGCTTCCCTCAGTCGTTATATGCCAGGAAGCTGTGCACCAGGTACCCCAGAAACTCTAAATCACTTGTGCCAGGTGGAAGTGGGAGACACTCCAGCGGAGGCCCTGCTGGACTCAGAGAGTCTGTTGTCCCTAGTAAGGGCTCCCCTGGTACGGTCCGCTGAGTATGCTGGCCGGAAAGGCGGGGTCATGTGTATTCATGGGGACCTAAAAGACTATCCCATCGCTCTGGTGTATCTAACCATGGGGGTCGGCAGGTGGACTCGCGAAGTGGCAGTTGCCACAAACTTACACTACGAATTTATAATAGGGAGAGACTTCTCTGGTTTTCCAACACTCTGGCCTGCTATGAAAGTGACTGATAACCATTAGACAGGGGTAACCCCAGCAGAGTGGCCTTGCTCTGGGGGTAGGCCAGAACCCTTGGAACCCGAGGCCGAAGGGCCAGCAGTAGGGGTGACTGCCACTTCGGTGGAAGAGGGGGAGACAACTCCACTGAGTGTAATGGTGGGAGATGTGGAGGACTTGCCACCGGGGCCTGAGCTGGCAGACCTAAATGTCTCCGGGGGTAATTTTGGTACTGCACAACACCGGGAGCCCACCCTATCCAGAACCTGGGAAAATGTATTAATAGTAGATGGTGAACCACAACAAGCTGGGGCAGAGTCGGCGTTCCCCCGTTTTGTGGTTCAGCAGGATATGTTGTATCAAGTAAACCAGCAGCGGTTAGCGAGTTAGCTCACCAACATGTTCTCGGGGGTCATCTGGGAATGCAGAAAACACAGGACTGGATTCTACAACGGTTTTACTGGCCCAGTGTGTTTAAGGAGGTGGACGAATTCTGTAAGTCTTGCCCGAATTGCCAGGCAACTAGCCCCCAGCACCTTTTCCGTAGTCCCTTGGTACCTCTCTCAATCATTGAGGTACCGTTTGAGCGTATTACTATGGACTTCATAGGCCCAGTACCGAAGTCCACCAGAGGACACCAACACATATTGGATGTCCTAGATTATGCCACTCGGTACCCGGAGGCGGTGCAACTGCGACATACATCGGCTAAATTGATAGCTAAGGAGAAAATGGATATGTTCTCCCGAGTGGGGCTACCTAAAGAGGTTTTGACTGATTAGGGGACCCATTTCATGTTCATGTGTAAGTTGCTGCACATAAAACAGCTATGGATGTCCGTTTACCATCCGCACACAAACAGTCTATTAGAAAGGTTTAACCAAACAACAAATATGTTGAAAAGGATGGTGGCTAAAGATGGGAAGGGCTGGGACCTTCTTCTGCCCTATCTCATGTTCGCAGTGTGAGAGGTACCCCAGGCCTCTACTGGGTTCTCACCCTTTGAACTGGTATATGGCAGAAACCCTCGCAGTCTCTTGGATGTAGCCAAAGAGGCATGGAAACAACAGCCCACTCCGTATAAAAGTATTATTGAGTACATTACCCAGATGCAAGAATGGATAGAGACAGTGTTGCCTCTTGTTAGGGAGCATATGGAGGCAGCTCAGCGAGCATAGAGTCAGGTCTATAATCGGCAAGCTCGGGTCCAGATCTTTAACCCGGGTGATCGGGTTTTGATTCTGGTACCGACCGTGGACAGTAAGTTCCTGGCTAGGTGGCAGATGCCCTACGAGGTACTCGAGAAAGTTGTAGATGTAAACTACAAGGTACACCAGCTAGGGCGGCGAAAGCCAGAACAGATCTACCATGTTAATTTACTTAAGCCATGGAAGGATAGGGAGATCTCTATGGAAGACAGCCTGCGTCCGGGTTTTCTAGAGGAAGAGGTTCCGGCCCCTTTGTCTGATGCAAGGGAAGCGGTTGCCGCTGTAAAAGTTGCTGACAGCCTCTCCTCTAAACAGGCTTAGGAGGCCATGGAGTTATTTAGTCGGAACACGGATGTGTTCTCGGAACTCCCTGGAAGCACTTCCACAATCCAGCATGACATTGTCATGAACCTCAAGCCAAAGTCCGGTTAAAACCATACCGTGTGCGAGAGGCTCGGCGACAAGCCATTTACGGAGGAAGTGCAGTTAATGCTACAACTAGATGTCATTGAGGAATCTAAAAGTGAGTGGGCCAGTCCTATAATCTTAGTACCAATGCCAGACGGGATGTTACAGTTCTGTCAGGATTTTCGTAAACTGAACGAGATTTCCAAATTCGATGCGTATCCCATGCCCTGGGTGGATGAGCTTATCAAGAGGTTAGGAAAAGCCCGGTATTTTTCAGTTTTGGACCTCACGAAAGGCTACTGGCAGGTGCCCTTAATGGAGGCTGCCAAAGAGAAAACTGCCTTCATCACACCTGAAGGGCTGTATCAGTACAAAGTGCTACTGTCACAGCTGTAAGTGAGCAACAAGAGCCTACACAGTGAATAGCAACTGACCGGACCCAAACTAGGGAGGATAAAGGGTGACCCCTGTCAGACCCTAAAAGCTCTCCCTAAGCTGCTAAGCACATGTCCGGATCCAGATGGTGGATCGAGACATGCCCGCGTACCTAAGGCTGATGACCACTGAAACCCCTACAATAGTGGAAGGGGCACGGCCACCGGTGCCCTGCTCAGTATATGGACGGAACCGGGGTCGCCTCAGATCCAATCGGCAAAGAAACAGAAACACACAATGTCTGAACACTTAACTGAAGGAGCTGCAGCTGCAGTGAAAACAGATCCAAAGTCAGCAGACAATATCCGAAGTACTTGCTTCAGCAGAACACAGATCCAGTGAAAAGATATCACACAGGTGAAGATACTCAAGCGAGAGATACAGCTCAAATGAAAAGTATAATCCGCACCTCTACAAAGGAGGAGGGGTGATTTAAAGGCAGCAAAATCAAACACAGGAGGGACAGCTGGGAGGAAGGAAACAGAAAGTAAAGACCTCATCACAGGGGCGGAGAAACAGGGCAGAGGGAACTCCTCCGAGCTCTAGTAGTGACATCATCACAGGGGTGGAGAAACAGAGCTGTGAGAACGTCTCAAAGCTCTGGTAGTGACAGCTACCCTTTGGTCTGCATGGTGCCCCCGCCACTTTTTAGCGACTTATGGACATTGTGCTGCGTCACATCGTCGGTACGCTTCAGCTTACCTGGACGATATTGTCATCCACAGTAATTACTAAAACCAGCCAGCACTGCCACGTGGAGAGGATTACCTATGTCTGACAGTGGAGCTCAGGAGGTCTGTGTGCTGGGATCTGAGGCCTGTACTGGGCTGGAGAGGGGAGACCCGTGTGTCAGGGGAACAGGCCGTCAAAAGCCTGTATTTCAACTTTCGAAGGCAGAACCAAGGTGATTTTTGTTATATTAACTTGCCATTGGGTGTGGAGTAACACCAACACTGCAAAAGTGACATTTTGTTTTTGGCATTATGTGTGAATAAACACTGAAGTTTGAATTACAAACTTGTATTTGCCTCTGTTCTGCGCCCGCTTATCCTAACTACCAGAGCGAATTTGAGAATTTCAACAAAGGCTATATCAGTAAGTGTTGTATAATCATCTTACAACACATTGGTCAATAGTAACAAGAATGTGGGCAACCCCTTTAAAGGGGGCACGTTTACATAATGGGGACATGCTCCGTTATACCAAAAAACTCGCTTCAGCAGTGATGTGGCCACAAGCAGCACGTTACACAGAGGAGCATGTTGTCAGGGGCCATATGTAAACAGTGTGGGGACCAGAAGATGGTGGCAGCAGAGGCAAGAGCAGAAGACCAAAGAGGTGGGGAGCAGGGGCATAGCTATAGCTGGTGCAGAGGTAGCAGTCACTACCAGGCCCAGGAGCTTGAGGGGGCCTAAAGACCCTTGTGCCATGTATAAAGACACCAGTATTAGAAGGTGCTTGATGGTCAAGTTACACCTCTGGCTGGAGGGATGGGGTTAGGTCAAGAATTTTGCATGGGGGGCTTGGCATTTCAATTTTTGTCTCAGGCAGCACAAAGGTTATGTGCTTCCCTACCCCTGGCCACAAAGCACTGAGGGAAAGGGGGCCCAAGCTGAACTCTTGCACCAGGGCCCATGTGAGCCTTTAGCTATGCCCCTGGTGGGTGCAGATAACTATGAATCTTCTGTTTGAGGATGCAACCTGCGGGCATTAGTTAAAATGTAATTATTTTCGGAAAACCCATTTAAGCCGCGTAAAAATCCACTGTAGAGTTGTCAATCAGAATTTATCTTTATTTTGGACAACTTTCCCCAAAATCATGAAGAACCAACATTCTTACCAACAAAATGTAAAGCCATAATGAATGATAAAAATAATAAGTAATACATGTTTATTGATCAATAAACTAATATTAATTCATTAGTAGCATTTGCTGTGAGCTATAAAATTATAATTATAATCAGAGTGATCTGTTCAAGTACCATCAGCATAAAAAAAAAAAATCACAGATACATAAATTGTTTTTCATGGACCCTGGAAAAAGTCCCATATTTTCAGGATGGTTGTCAACCCTGATGAGTTGGACTGATTTGTTGCCTTATATCATGTGAATTCTGTCAGATTTCAAAACTACACAAGATAAATTAGACACAATAGCTATTTTGCACTTCTTCTCTGCAAATAATTGTTCTTTGAGAAAATTACATGCAGATTGTCCATTAGTTAGTTGAATTGTACTACTCAAGGGTGTGCAGGGGGATGGGTACTTGGTTAAAACTTCCCCCTTGAGCCCTGCACCAATCATCTGTATCCATGTCCTTTAGATTCGGTTGAATAACAGACTCTTGCATACTGAAGGCCACTTTACGCCTGCGACCTATAAGACTTTGGCAGCCAAACATGTGTAGGCAGCATGCATATGTTCGCAATAAGAAGAGGGGAATAAGACTTAGAACAAAATGTTTGGGCATGCTGAAATCAAGCATGCCTAGCCCTTCTTTCCCCCAAGATCTGCAATTAGAGAGAACTGAGACACCACAACAAAACAAGGGTGTTAGAAAACTGAAAGAGGAAGATAGATAGACAGACAGATATATACACACACCTAAAGAATTATTAGGAACACCATACTAATATGGTGTTGGACCCCCTTTTGCCTTCAGAACTGCCTTAATTCTACGTGGCATTGATTCAACAAGGTGCTGATAGCATTCTTTAGAAATGTTGGCCCATATTGATAGGATAGTTTCTTGCAGTTGATGGAGATTTGAGGGATGCACATCCAGGGAACAAAGCTCCCGTTCCACCACATCTTAAAGATGCTCTATTGGGTTGAGATCTGGTGACTGTGGGGGCCATTTTAGTACAGTGAACTCGTTCTCATGTTCAAGAAACCAATTTGAAATGATTCGAGCTTTGTGACATGGTGCATTATCCTGCTGGAAGTAGCCATCAGAGGATGGGTACATGGTGGTCATGAAGGGATGGACATGGTCAGAAACAATGCTCAGGTAGCCTGTGGCATTTAAACGATGGCCAATTGGCACTAAGGGGCCTAAAGTGTGCCCAAAAAACATCCCCCACACCATTACACCACCACCACCAGCCTGCACAGTGGTAACAAGGCATGATGGATACATGTTCTCATTCTGTGTACGCAAAATTCGGACTCTACCATTTGAATGTCTCAACAGAAATCGAGGCTCATCAGACCAGGCAACATTTTTCCAGTCTTCAACAGTCCAATTTTGGTGAGCCCATGCAAATTGTAGCCTCTTTTTCCTATTTGTAGTGGAGATGAGTGGTACCCGGTGGGGTCTTCTATTGTTGTAGCCCATCCGCCTCAAAGTTGTGCGTGTTTTGGCTTCTCAAATGCTTTGCTGCATACCTCGGTTGTAACGAGTGGTTATTTTAGTCAACGTTGCTCTTCTATCAGCTTGAATCAGTCGGCCCATTCTCCTCTGACCTCTAGCAAATCAACAAGGCATTTTCGCCCACAGGACTGCCGCATACTGGATGTTTTTCCCTTTTCACACCATTCTTTGTAAACCCTAGAAATGGTTGTGCGTGAAAATCCCAGTAACTGAGCAGATTGTGAAATACTCAGACGGGCCCGCTGGCACCAACAACCATGCCACGCTCAAAATTGCTTAAATCACCTTTCTTTCCCATTCTGACATTCAGTTTGCAGTTCAGGAGATTATCTTGACCAGGACCACAACCCTACATGCATTGAAGCAACTGCCATGTGATTGGTTGACTAGATGATCGCAATATTGAGAAATAGAACAGGTGTTCCTAATAATTCTTTAGGTGAGTGTACAGTGGCATGCAAATGTTTGGGAACCCCTGGTCTAAATTTGTTTTCAAACAAAATAGGAAAAGGGTCTGAAGCAAAACTTTGGGCACCCAGCATTATTAGTGTCTAGTAGCACTCCCTTGGAAAAGTGTCACAGTTCGTTAATGCTTTTTATAGCCTTCCAAGGGTCTTTAAATTCTTGTTTTCATCCATTCTTCCTTGTAAAAGTCTTCCAGTTTTGTGATATTCTTGAACAGTCTTGCATGAACTGCTCATTTGAGGTCTATTCACAGTGTTACACCCCAGAGTGGTGTTACCACTTCTGCACCTTACTATTATCGTTATTTGTCTAACCTCATGTCATCATATGTATTTATTCCAGGTCCTCCACAATGTGCATTTCTATTTTGTTATGTAACTGTTATGTTCACATATAATGTGCCTGGTCCACCAGCAGGTGGCAGCAAACATGGCAGAGCTGTATGTAGATAGAATGGAACTTACCATTGCATTCCAACCTTCCTCTGGAGAGAAGTGGGCGAGTCCTACTTCCTGCAGGAAGGGTGGGGCAGAAGTTCCAGTTAACTCTAGCTTACCCCCAGCTAGGGGAAAGGTGTGCAGGGGCACGTCTCTGCTGGATGTCACCACGCCAGCCAGAGCACCCTAAGTTCTGCTGGCCATGGAGGCCAAAGCTTAAAGCCTCAGGAGCCAGGAGGAAAATTCCCTGGTATAACCTAGAGCCAGACTACAGAGAGAGAGAGTGCAGAATACAGAAGAATCTAAGTTATACAGCAAGCCTGTACAGTACAGCAGAGTGGGAGAAAGATATAGCAGAGTGGAGTTTGCCTGCCAGTTTAATGCTCAAGCCTGCTGGAACCAAGATAAAGCCTGTAAACCATTTTGGATAACATTTATGCAAAGTAAAGCTGCTGTTCAACTACCTACAAGGTCTGGACTCAATCATTATTTCAAATCCCTCAATTATTTCCCCTATTTATTGCTTCGGAGCTAAAGCCTGGGGTCCTGCCGTATCCAGGTAGGCGCAAGAGATATTTTAGGCCACACTATACCACTCGGCATTTCCTACACCTGGGATGCGCCATATATAGGGCCCTAGGGAGAGGCCGCCCATTCCAATTGGCGTCACATACAGGATTTACTTGCATGCCTTTATGCTACAGGCCTACAGATTTGAGAGAAAACCCCTTAAAATTGACTTTACTATGTTTACTGCGGAGCGACAGGCGCAGGAAAGTGCGCTCCGGCTACCGAGGGGTTAATCTGCTATCTTTTCTATCAATGGATTATGTTGTTCTTGTACCTCAAGAGTGGTAAAACAGGGAAAAGCCCAGCCCAAGAGCGGGAAGAAACAGACCTGCCCACCGGGAACTGTCCAGTGCAATTGCAGAGAGTGAAGACTCCACGCCTAAAACTCCTCCTCTCTTACCAGTGTGTGCCAGAGAGACAGAAGATGACAACATTTTGCGCCCTCTGCGGCCCAACTGGGGTGAAATGGTGTGGGGCGATAAGCCCGAGGTGCAAGCTACCCTGCAAGAAATACGACTGTCGCAAGTACAGCGGGACCTTGAGAAAAGGTCTGAGGCGTCCGCCGCACTGGCTGGTGCGGTGAAGGCGGCTGGAGTGTACACTCCACCACCCAGGAAGAGCGGGTCGTTCACCCAGCTGAACCCGATGGTTCCGTCGGAGGTTACAGCACACGCTGCAAGACCAGCATCGAGGACTGGGTGACCCACGTCCTGGACCACCCACGGCCGGGGGACTTAAAGCTGGAGCGGCGCAGTGGGACAGTTCTGTGGTTCTCAGTGGAACGCGGCTCGGTTTCCTGGTGAATGACGAGAGTGGCGAGGAACTATTTGTCAGGCGCAGGTCTGTGAAACACCCCTACCTGCCCCAGGCCCGTCACAGTTTATATGCGGGGGACCATGTGAAGTACACCCCCATAGGCTCCCTCAAGGGACCGTTCACCACCGGGGTGACCCTCCTATCTAAACCTCCAAGAGACCAAGGATGGAGTCCTCCACTCCCAAGAGAAGCCACAGCCTCAGTTGGAGCTTTTTATCCTGGGTTTTCCGCTGCTGCCAACTGTACAGTTGGGATGCCTGTCCAATACCGTGTTTTCCTATAACCCGACAGTGGTCAACTACCAGCTCCCATGGAAGATGGCGTCTACAGCAGCAAGAGGTTCCAGGGCTCCATCACCACCACTAGAGATCCCTTGGCTACAGCCCCTACAGCCGGAGATTCTGAGCCCCCTGCCCCAGCAGGAGGATCCGGCACTTCAAAAGAAAATGTGGCTGCCACTATAGCAAGTGTGACTACCTGGTCATTCCCTAAGTCTTCCACCAGAGGTCAGCAGAGCACCACCCTGGCAGCGAGTCTGGCATATAAGAGGCAGGAGCGTCTTTAACGTCCTTTAGCAGCATCAGCAGCGAGGAGGACTTTAGGAACCTCCTCTAAGGAGCTCCTTACCTACAAAGATCAAACCAGAAAATGCATGGACTAATGGGAGCCACATCTTGGACTACTCCTGAAGGGTGAAGATGTGTTGGCTATTTTGTTTGTTTGTTGCCCATGGTTTGGCCCTCATCCAGATGGACATGTTTGTAGGGACTCCCCCCATCTACAGAAAATACCTCCAAGTTGCGCACGTCTGTGCCCAATTCCTTCCCCCCCCCCCCCCCTTCTCAGGTTAAGAGAGAGCCCCTTTTGCTCAAAGGGTTCTCATTACCATTGCTGCTATTTTCCATTATACCCACGTGGATTACAAATATTGACATTATTACATCATGTGGATTACAAAGGACTTTTGCACTATTTGTGCCAGTTTGGTGCACTTGATCGTCCAGCACTAAAGGAAAAGACTCTAATGTTCTGCCCAGAAGGGTTAGGGAAAATCAATACAGATCACATTTTCCTCAGTTTTGCTATTTCTGTAGTGAGTAATGTGGTTATAGCATCATCTAGAGGTGTTAAATTGTATTGAACTTTTTTTTTCCTGTTACAAAGACTGCTGCATTGTGGGCGGTGCAAAGCATTGTGGGAGTGCAAAGCATCCTGGGAAAGAGAAGTTTCCAGGACACAGTACAGAGCTGTCCTCCTGCATATCTCCTTCTTAAACTCCACCATCCTGGTAAAAGAATATCTAGTGAGAAATCTACCTTTGTTTCAGGGACATTATGTTATGCAGAGCTGTTCAGCTAGTTATCATTGTTACTCAGGGAAGTTGTTAGACATGAAGTCCTATGTTAGGCAGCCATTTTACCATGTGTTTCAGTGTTATACAAATGTTGCAGTACATGCAATGCTATACACTTATTCAGTTATTTGTATTATTATAATTTTACCAATCGATCAAATACTCCTGTTTTGCCCATAAACAAGTTAGAGAACAAAGAACAGTCCTCTTATTTGGAAGACAAGAATGGTTTATGCCGAATGCTAGACTACACAATGTGTGAACGTGTATAAAGACAGAACATCAAATGTGAATTTAATTACACTATGCTATTGCATCATATATTTGCACTGTGATTTTGCACTAACCCTTTTAGCAACGTTCAAGAATTTAGCCCATTATATGTACCCTCTTACAGGTACTGCAATGTGATCTTATGCACTAAAAATGGACTTTGGACTTGTACGGTAGTTAGCCAGATAGCTAGCGCCTTAGTTTCTAACTTATATGGATTGCTTCTGAGGATGTTAATATACGTCACAAGCAGATCTAACACCGTCAATGTTAACACTGCTGCTAAAAATGTGTTTAAAGGGATTAACCCTCATGGGAGTTCTGGAAGAGAACCGGCTCCTCCTCCTACTTTGGTGTGTCCTAAGGCTTAGTGTGCAGCCTTGCGGATATGTATGTTTAGCTACCTGTTCAGTCATCCAGGTGATGAAGTGTAAAGCATTATAAGGCCTTGGTGTTAGGAAGGGATAAAGGATAAAGCAACCCTTCTATTTACGGGTGTCTCATAGTGTTGTGGAGGGATTACAGTAAATGACAGCCCCACACTCCATATACGACTCTGGCCCAGTCCTGTGTGGAGTATTTGAGCGCTTAGTGCAGTATTTTTTTTAGGTTCACTGGTTAAACCAAGAGGGCAAACTGTGAATAGACACCCTACTCATACGGGCAGGAATAGGTTCACTGGTTAAACCAAGAGGGCAAACTGTGAATAGACACCCTACTCATACGGGCAGGAACCTAGTGGTAGCCGTCTCTATGTTAGTATATGTATGTCATGATAGTCTACAGTCTAAAGCAGCACTCTAACCTTCCTTGGGTACCCTTAGAGAACATCCTAAGCACAAGCCGAGGATGACTTGGTTTTAAGTAAGAGAGAATGTAACACCCCAGAGTGGTGTTACCACTTCTGCACCTTGCTACTGTCTTTATTGGTCTAATCTCATGTCATCATATGTATTTATTCCAGGTCCCCCACAATGTGCATTCCTATTATGTTATGTAACTGTTATGTTCACATGTAATGTGCCTGAATCACCAGCAGGTGGCAGAGCTGTATGTAGATAAAATGGAATTTACCATTCCATTCTAATCCCCCTCTGGAGAGAAATGGAAGAGTCCTACTTCCTGCAGGAAGGGTGGGGCAGAAGTTCCAATTACTCTAGCTTACTCCCAGCTAGGGGAAAGGTGTGCAGGGGCACATCTCTGCTGGACATGCCCACACCAGCCAGAGCACCCTAAGCTCTGCTGGCCATGGAGGCCAAAGCTTGAAGCCTCAGGAGCCAGGAGGAAAATTCCCTGGTATAACCAGGAGCCAGACTACAGAGAGAGAGAGAGTGCAGCATACAGAAGAAGCTGAGTTATACAGCAAGCCTATCAGTACAGCAGAGTGGGAGAAATATATAGCAGAGTGGAGTTTGCCTGCCAGTTTAATGCTTAAGCCTGCTGGGACCAAGACAAAGCCTGTAAACCATTTTGGAGAATGTTTATGCAAAGTAAAGCTGCTGTTCAACTACCTAAAAGGTCTGGACTCATTCGTTTTTCAAATCCCTCAATTATTCCCCCTATTTATTGCTTCGGAGCTAAATCCTGGGGTCCATATGTATCCAGGTAGGAGCACCGTGACACACATAAAAAGACATTTTAGGCCGCACTATACCACTAGGCATTTCCTACACCTAGGACGCGCCATATAAAGTGCTTTAGGGTAAGGCCGCCCATTGCAACAGATTTTCAATGATATTCAGATCAGGGGACAGTGAGGACTATGGGTAGAGTTGAGCGAACACCTGGATGTTCGGGTTCGAGAAGTTCGGCCGAACTTCCCGGAAATGTTCGGGTTCGGGATCCGAACCCGATCCGAACTTCGTCCCGAACCCGAACCCCATTGAAGTCAATGGGGACCCGAACTTTTCGGCACTAAAAAGGCTGTAAAACAGCCCAGTAAAGGGCTAGAGGGCTGCAAAAGGCAGCAACATGTAGGTAAATCCCCTGCAAACAAATGTGGATAGGGAAATGAATAAAAATAAAAATAAAATAAATAAAAATTAACAAATATCAATTGGAGAGAGGTCCCATAGCAGAGAATCTGGCTTCACGTCACCCACCACTGTAACAGTCCATTGTCATATATTTAGGCCCAGGCAGAGGAGAGAGGTCCTGTAACAGAGAATCTGGCTTCATGTCACCAGAGAATCAGTCTTCATGTCATAGCAGAGAATAAGGCTTCACGTCACCCACCACTGTAACAGTCCATTGTCATAAATTTAGGCCCCGGAACCCAGGCAGAGGAGAGAGGTCCCGTAACAGAGAATCTGGCTTCATGTCAGCAGAGAATCAGTCTTCATATCATAGCAGAGAATCATGCTTCACGTCACCCACCACTGTAACAGTCCATTGTCATATATTTAGGCCCCGGCACCCAAACAGAGGAGAGGTTCATTCAACTTTTGGTTGCCCCGCAATATAATGGTAAAATGAAAATAAAAATAGGATTGAATGAGGAAGTGCCCTGGAGTACAATAATATATGGTTAAGGGGAGGTAGTTAATGTCTAATCTGCACAAGGGATGGACAGGTCCTGTGGGATCCATGCCTGGTTCGTTTTTATGAACGTCAGCTTGTCCACATTGGCTGTAGACAGGCGGCTGCGTTTGTCTGTAATGACGCCCCCTGCCGTGCTGAATACACGTTCAGACAAAACGCTGGCCGCCGGGCAGGCCAGCACCTCCAAGGCATAAAAGGCTAGCTCTGGCCACGTGGACAATTTAGAGACCCAGAAGTTGAATGGGGCCGAACCATCAGTCAGTACGTGGAGGGGTGTGCACACGTACTGTTCCACCATGTTAGTGAAATGTTGCCTCCTGCTAACACGTTGCGTATCAGGTGGTGGTGCAGTTAGCTGTGGCGTGTTGACAAAACTTTTCCACATCTCTGCCATGCTAACCCTGCCCTCAGAGGAGCTGGCCGTGACACAGCTGCCTTGGCGACCTCTTGCTCCTCCTCTGCCTTGGACTTGGGCTTCCACTTGTTCCCCTGTGACATTTGGGAATGCTCTCAGTAGCGCGTCTACCAACGTGCGCTTGTACTCGCGCATCTTCCTATCACGCTCCAGTGCAGGAAGTAAGGTGGGCACATTGTCTTTGTACCGTGGATCCAGCAGGGTGGCAACCCAGTAGTCCGCACACATTAAAATGTGGGCAACTCTGCTGTCGTTGCGCAGGCACTGCAGAATGTAGTCGCTCATGTGTGCCAGGCTGCCCAGAGGTAAGGACAAGCTGTTCTCTGTGGGAGGCGTATCGTCATCGTCCTGTGTTTCCACCCAGCCACGCACCAGTGATGGGCCCGAGCTGCGTTGGGTGCCACCCCGCTGTGACCATGCTTCATCCTCATCCTCCTCCACCTCCTCCTCATCCTCCAGTAGTGGGCCCTGGCTGGCCACATTTGTACCTGGCCTCTGCTGTTGCAAAAAACCTCCCTCTGAAACACTTCGAAGAGACTGGCCTGAAAGTGCTAAAAATGACCCCTCTTCCTCCTCCTCCTCCTCCTCCTGGGCCACCTCCTCTTCCATCATCGCCCTAAGTGTTTTCTCAAGGAGACATAGAAGTGGTATTGTAACGCTCATAACGGCGTCATCGCCACTGGCCATGTTGGTGGAGTACTCGAAACAGGGCACACAGGTCTCGCATGGAGGCCCAGTCATTGGTGGTGAAGTGGTGCTGTTCCGCAGTGCGACTGACCCGTGTGTGCTGCAGCTGAAACTCCACTATGGCCTGCTGCTGCTCGCACAGTCTGTCCAGCATGTGCAAGGTGGAGTTCCACCTGGTGGGCACGTTGCATATGAGGCAGTGAGCGGGAAGGCCGAAGTTACGCTGTATCGCAGACAGACGAGCAGCGGCAGGATGTGAACGCCGGAAGCGCGAACAGATGTCCCGCACTTTATGCAGCAGCTCCGACATGTCGGGGTAGTTGTGAATGAACTTCTGCACCACCAAATTCAGCACATGCGCCAAGCAAGGGATGTGCGTCAAACCGGCTAGTCCCAGAGCTGCAACGAGATTTCGCCCATCATCGCACACCACCAGGCCGGGCTTGAGGCTCACCGGCAGCAACCACTCGTCGGTCTGTTGTTCTATACCCCACCACAACTCCTGTGCGGTGTGGGGCCTGTCCCCCAAACATATGAGTTTCAGAATGGCCTGCTGATGTTTACCCCGGGCTGTGCTGAAGTTGGTGGTGAAGGTGTGTGGCTGACTGGATGAGCAGGTGGAAGAAGAGGAGGAGGAGGAAGCCGAGTAGGAGGAGGAGGCAACAGGAGGCAAAGAATGTTGCCCTGCGATCCTTGGCGGCGGAAGGACGTGCGCCAAACAGCTCTCCGCCTGGGGCCCAGCTGCCACTACATTTACCCAGTGTGCAGTTAGGGAGATATAGCGTCCCTGGCCGTGCTTATTGGTCCACGTATCTGTGGTTAGGTGGACCTTGCCACAGATGGCGTTGTGCAGTGCACACTTGATTTTATCGGATACTTGGTTGTGCAGGGAAGGCACGGGTCTCTTGGAGAAGTAGTGCTGGCTGGGAACAACATACTGTGGGACAGCAAGCGACATGAGCTGTTTGAAGCTGTCTGTGTCCACCAGCCTAAATGACAGCATTTCATAGGCCAGTAGTTTAGAAATGCTGGCATTCAGGGCCAGGGATCGAGGGTGGCTAGGTGGGAATTTACGCTTTCTCTCAAATGTTTGTGAGATGGAGAGCTGAACGCTGCCGTGTGACATGGTTGAGATGCTTGGTGACGGAGGTGGTGGTGTTGGTGGTACATCCCCTGTTTGCTGGGCGGCAGGTGCCAACGTTCCTCCAGAGGCGGAGGAAGAGGCCAAGGCGGCAGCAGCAGAAGAGGCCGAGGCGGCAGCAGCACAAGAGGTAGCAGGGGGAGCCTGAGTGACTTCCTTGTTTTTAAGGTGTTTACTCCACTGCAGTTCATGCTTTGCATGCAGGTGCCTGGTCATGCAGGTTGTGCTAAGGTTCAATACGTTAATGCCTCGCTTCAGGCTCTGATGGCACAGCGTGCAAACCACTCGGGTCTTGTCGTCAGCACATTGTTTGAAGAAGTGCCATGCCAGGGAACTCCTTGAAGATGCCTTTGGGTTGCTCAGTCCCAGATGGCGGCGGTCAGTAGCAGGCGGAGTCTCTTGGCGGCGGGTGTTCTGCTTTTGCCCACTGCTCCCTCTTTTGCTACGCTGTTGGCTCGGTCTCACCACTGCCTCTTCATCCTAACTGTGAAAGTCAGTGGCACGACCTTCATTCAATGTTGCGTCTAGGACCTCATCGTCCCCTGCATCGTCTTCCACCCAGTCTTGATCCCTGACCTCCTGTTCAGTCTGCACACTGCAGAAAGACGCAGCAGTTGGCACCTGTGTTTCGTCATCAGAGACATGCTGAGGTGGTATTCCCATGTCCTCATCATCAGGAAACATAAGTGGTTGTGCGTCAGTGCAGTCTATGTCTTCCACCGCTGGGGAAGGGCTAGGTGGATGCCCTTGGGAAACCCTGCCAGCAGAGTCTTCAAACAGCATAAGAGACTGCTGCATAATTTGAGGCTCAGACAGTTTCCCTGATATGCATGGGGGTGATGTGACAGACTGATGGGGTTGGTTTTCAGGCGCCATCTGTGCGCTTTCTGCAGAAGACTGGGTGGGAGATAATGTGAACGTGCTGGATCCACTGTCGGCCACCCAATTGACTAATGCCTGTACCTGCTCAGGCCTTACCATCCTTAGAACGGCATTGGGCCCCACCAAATATCGCTGTAAATTCTGGCGGCTACTGGGACCTGAGGTAGTTGGTACACTAGGACGTGTGGATGTGGCAAAACGGCCACGTCCTCTCCCAGCACCAGAGGGTCCACTAACACCACCACGACCATGTCCGCGTCTGCGTCCTTTACTAGATGTTTTCCTCATTGTTATCGTTCACCACAACAACAAAAATATTATTTGGCCCAATGTATTGAATTCAAATTCAGGCCTTTTTTTACAGACACCTAACACTATCTGGCTATCTATTTAGGTACCGTATTACACTAATACAGGCACAGCAGTAACCACAGATTTAGCTGACTATGAATTTGAGGCCTAGTATTTAAGCGCTGGGTGACAGGTATACGCTTACGGACAGAATTAGACTGGGATATGCACAGTAGCGTGTGTGTCAAGTTATTGAGAATGACCCTATCAGCACCTTGATTCTAATATACCCTTTTAGGGATAAATTTAAAGTAGGCCTGATACAGCAGAAACCACTAATTTAGAGAATTGCTAAATTGGGAATTGTATTTCAACCCAGAACAAAAACTGTGCTTTGACGGACACTAAATAACTTGCCCAGCCACAGCAATAACCACAGATTTAGCTGACTATAAATTTGAGGCCTATTATTTAGGCGCTGGATGACAGGTGTACGTTTACGGACAGAATTAGACTGGATATGCACAGTAGCGTGTGTGTCAAGTTATTGAGAATGACCCTATCAGCACCTTGATTCTAATATACCCTTTTAGGGATGGATTTAAAGTAGGCCTGATACAGCAGAAACCACTAATTTAGAGAATTGCTAAATTGGGAATTGTATTTCAACCCAGAACAAAAACTGTGCTTTGACGGACACTAAATAACTTGACCAGCTACCGCAATAACCACAGATTTAGCTGACTATAAATTTGAGGCCTATTATTTAGGCGCTGGGTTACAGGTATACATTTACAGTCATAATTAGACTGGGATATGGCCAAAAAATAACCACACTATTGATGGTTAAATGCACTTGGTGTGACAGCTTGACCCTGATGTAGGATATAGCCAAAAAACAACCACACTATTGAGGGTCAAATGCACTTGGTGACAGGCTCAGCTTGCCCCTGATGTAGTATATGGCCAAAAAATAACCACACTTTTGATGGTTAAATGCACTTGGTGTGACAGCTTGACCGATGTAGGATATAGCCAAAAAGCAACCACACTATTGAGGGTTAAATGCACTTGGTGACAGCTTGACCCTGATGTAGGATATAGCCAAAAAATAACCACACTATTGAGGGTTAAATGTACTTGGTGGCAGCTTGTTCTGGCGCACCACAAGACACAAAATGGCCGCCGATCACCCCAGAAAAAAGTGAATGAAAAATGCTCTGGGCAGCCTAAAAACAGTGAGCAATTGAATATCAGCAGTTCAATGATCCACAGCTGCAGATCGATCAATGAATGAAGTCTTTTGGAGGAGTTAATCACTGCCTAATCTATCCCTAACGTCGCAGCTGCAACCTTTCCCTATACTGATCAGAGCAGAGTGACGGGCGGCGCTACGTGACTCCAGCTTAAATAGAGGCTGGGTCACATGCTGCACTGGCCAATCACAGCCATGCCAATAGTAGGCATGGCTGTGATGGCCTCTTGGGGCAAGTAGTATGACGCTTGTTGATTGGCTGCTTTGCAGCCTTTCAAAAAGCGCCAAGAAAGCGACGAACACCGAACCCGAACCCAGACTTTTACGAAAATGTTCGGGTTCGGGTCCGTGTCACGGACACCCCAAAATTCGGTACGAACCCAAACTATACAGTTCGGGTTCGCTCATCCCTAACTATGGGTAAAACCTTCATCTTGCGACTTTTGAGATTTTGAGCAGCGTTTAAGTTCAAGTTCATTATCCATTTGTAGATCCTCTTTTCAACTTCAGGTTTTTTTACATTTGGTGTTATGTTTGCTTCCAGAATATGCTGGAATTCCATTGAATCCATTCTTTTCCCTACCATGAATTGTTCCCAATGTCATTGGCTGCAACACAACCCCAAAGTGTGATTGATCCACCCCCTATAGTTAATGGTTGGGGAGGTGTTCTTTTCATGAAATGATGTGCCCTTTTTTCTCCAAACATACCTTTGCTTATTGTGATCAACAAATTTTAACCTAATTGGTCCACATGACTTGTTTCCAAAATGCATCAGGCTTCTTTAGATTTTTATTTTTTTATTTTTTGCAAACTCCTGATGCTGAATTTTGTGGTAGGGATGCAGGAGAGATTTTTTTCTGATCACTCTTCCTTGAAGGCCATATTTGTGCAGTTGTTGCTGAATAGTAGAACAATTTACCACAACTCAAGAGTCTGCTAAGTCTTCCTGAAGGTCTTTTGCAGTCAAGCAGGGGTTCTGATTTGTCTTTCTAGTAATCATACGAGCAGCTCACAATTGTTTTTTGTCTTCTAGACATTCTCTTGACCTCCACTGTTACTGTAAACTGCCATTTCTTAATTACATTTCAAACTAAGAAAATAACAACCTTAAAACACTTTGCTATCTTCTTATAGCGTTCTCCTACTTTGTGGGGCTCAACCATTTTTATTTTCACAGTGTTAGGTAGCTGCTTAGCTGCAGTTTTTTTGGATGAGGTTAGAGGAATCTGGATATTAATAAAGCTTTGAAATTTGAATCACCTGGCCTTTCCTAAAGATGATTGTCAACAAGCATTAACCCTAACAGGCTATTTTAGGTCTGAGACGTTAGTCAAAGTGCTCATATCTCCATGGGTTCTCATACTTTTGCAAGGTACTCATTTCCTTTTTTCACTCTAAAATTGTACAAAACCAAAATAATACACTGATATTGCTTAAATGTTGAAAAGTATGTTTCATTTACAACTTTATGCCTTTTGGAAATCATTTCATCTTCAACTTGCTTAACTGTTCACAGTAACAGTGACCAGGGGTGCCCAAATAGATAGATAGATAGACAGGCATAATATAGATAAACAGGTATTAGATTAGATAGATTAGAACTTAGAAGATAGATAGAATGATAGATAGATAGATAGATAGATAGATAGATAGATAGATAGATAGATTCAGATAGAATAGATATATAATAAACTTTACAAACTCTAGGATCATTTAAATTATTTCTTTATTTTCATTTTTTTCTTATCTGAAATTTGTATTGCATTCAAAATATTGTACCAATCACGTGTTCTGTATGAACATTAAGAGTCCAGGAATGTCATATGACATTAAGTAGACTGTGTAGACTCCTCTGAGATGAGTAAAGCCAAATGGTCTAGAGCTCCAATTTCTAAAACCAAAAGAAAATAGCATAATACTGAGTAACAGCAGGTTGTACTACACGGAAAACAAATACAGATGCAGCATCAGACTGTCTTTCGGTGATAAAAGGGTTGTTACCTTTGAGACGTAAATATGCAAGAAACTCAAGAACAGTCTGAACTGTGCTATCATCCAAAGAATTCTGCTGAATGCCTATAGAAAATTACACATATACTGTGTTACTGTAATTCAAGATGCAAAGATTGGTCAAATAGTCAACTATAAAACACAAACTAGCTAGAGAACAATCTGTCTGTCATTTGCAGGTTTTCCTCGTTTTGGATCCATTTTAGTCTTGGCTCCAAAAACTAGATCATGAATGTTAATGGCTTCACACTGAATTAAGAAAATAAAACAAATACTGCACTGCACGTCACCTTGTCACATGACTCTTACCATATATATCTCTTCCGGACTTGAATAGTTCATCCACCACCTCCCTTTTTCCTGCTATTCCACCTTTATCATTCAGTGTTCGATGAGCATCTGACCAAACAAATGACAATAAGTAATGACTGCCTATGCTATATGATGTATATCCTATTCTGCATTATCACAACTGCATTTATAACTCCAGAGCAGGGTTGAAACTTACAGACCATGGATCTACAGATTTTCCTACATGCTTCTATAATGAAAAGGGTTCAAAGACATTAGAGGTGATCTTGGGCTTCAAGTGTAACGGGGACCTGGCGACATGCTTCTATCTTGCAGCACTGCTGGCATCCCGTCTGTGTGCAGGAGCGAGGAAGCGGCCGGCGTCCTCGTCTCCATGGGGACCAGGGGGCGGAGAGGACCCGGCCGTGCACGCCTCTTCAGCGCGGCCGGCGTTCCCCTAGACTACGAGCAGCAAAAGAGCCGAGCGCCGATAATGATGAATCAGCGCTTGGCTGTGTTATGTGGGTCACGTGATGCTGACCACGTCATGTGACTCACCAGTTATGGCTATTTAAACAGGCAGCCTGCTGGCCACAGGTTGCCTGTGATTGGTCTAGTTTCCCTCACCATCTTTATTTATATATTCAGACCTTGCTTGTTTTGACCTCAGCTTTTTTTGTGACCTCGACCTTGCTACCTCCATTTGTATTTGACGTAACCTCTTGGCTTCCGACCTCGGCTTTGTTTGCAGTTGCCCCCCCCAAGAATCCGAGAACATAGTTTTGCTGATTCCCCTGCCCTAACGCTGGCTGCGCCCGTCCCGCACTGTAAATTACAATACCTGTGCCGCGGGTGCTAAATTCACTGTACATAGGGTGGCAGAGCTGGAGCGGAGGCAGAGCCGTGCGACGTGCATGCAGGCGCACGCAGCCAGGACAGGAGAGGGAGTGGTCCCATCTGGGTGGCAGAGGAAGGAAGAAGTGCCTGCCTGAGGCTACTGCGCGTCGGCACCTGCTAAGTGAGGTGAGGGTGAGAGCTATATATTACCCCTGTATAATGTCCCCTGATATCCCTCTTCAGTTATATTACCCCTTGTATAATTTACCCTGATACCCCATCAGTTATATTACCCCAGTATAATGTCCCCTGAGAGCCCTCCTCAGTTAAATTACCCATGTATAATTTACCCTGATACCCCCTCAGTTATATTACCACTGTATAATGTCCCTTGATACCCCTCCTCAGTTATATTACCCCTTGTATAATTTACCCTACTACCCCTCGTCAGTTATATTACCCCCTGTATAATATACCCTGATATTCCTTAGTTATAGACAGAGCATTTCTTCTGCTCACACAGGTTAAATAAAATAGTCTGTTCTATAAGCACCACATTATTTTCTGTCCGCCGCCACAATACAATATGGAAGTGCCCCTCCCGAGACCAGGCTCTGGATCTGCCACTGCCGTCAGATAGGACGGGTCATGCAAGTAGGTAGGTACAGAGGTGTTGGTGGAGTCCAGGGCTGCACTCTTCCCTTCCTACCGTGACAACAAGGTTAATAGGATTGCAGAGGCCACCCAGTAATACCAGTTTGAAACAAAATTATCACATAAATGTTGGTTGTGGATAGATATACTGTATATTCATATGTGTAATTATTGTAATATTAACTTTAGCAATAGTATTATTTAGTGGTTGAATTTCAGAAATATATCAAAAATTGGTATACCACCCTTTTAGTATCCAGTATTTTATCCACTTCTAACTTCAGTCCCTTGGGATCCCGGAGGGTTTTTTGTTTTTGCGTTTTCATTTTTCTTCCATATCTTACTTGAGCCATAGCTTTTTTATTTTTCCATTCACAAAGCTGTTTGTGGGCTTATTTTTTGCAGGAAAAGTTGTACTTTCTAATACAACCATTTAATATGGCATACAATGTAGTGGGAAGCATTCCAACTGGGGTGGAATAAAAAAAAATGCAATTCCTCCACCGCTTTATGGGTTTTGTTCCCTTTTCAGCAAAACTAACCTGTGTCCTTCATTTTCTGGGTCAGTACAATTACAACGATACCACATATGTATAGGTTTGATATGTCTAAATAGTGTAAAAATAAATTTAAACTTTGAAAAAAACATTTATTTATTTTTTACTTCACCACTTTTTTACAGTTATATCTACGGAGCTGTGTGTTGGCAATTTTTTTTCAGAATGATCAGCTATTTTTATTGATACCATGTTGATCACATTTTATTACTTTTTTTGGGTAAGAGAAGTGATGAAAAAATTGTAAATCGCCCATTTTGACCCTTTTTTCCGTTACGTCATTCTCCGTATTGGAAAATATTTTTATATTTGAATAGTACGGGCGTTTTTGGACGCGATGATGCCCATGATGTTTATATTTTTTGTTATTTATGTATTTTTTTTTTATTCTACAGAAAGGGGAGTAATTTAAACTTTTATATATATTTTTTTTTATATATTTTCTTAACAGTTTTTTTCAACTTTTTAATGTTTTTTTAGCTCGTGTTTGAGGCTACAAAACACTGTATTTTTTTATTCTGTACCAATTTTTTTTTATTATATCTCCATATTGGTACAAAATTGCTCATTTCCTATGTTGGCCTGCCACCTGCACGTTTCAGTTTCAATACCCTGAGTCTCTCAGAGAGATACCACATATTGAAATCAATTGTTTGCAGAGACAGTTTTTCACCCTTTAGTTCCCGTGATCACACTTGATCAAAGCATCTAAAGGCTTTAATGACCGCGATCTGCATTATTGCCAGTCACGGTCATTAGCCGCAGGTCACTGCTCTTTGAAACAGCAGAGCCCCGCCGGCCATGGCACACACTGCACGAGTGAGTAGGCACCATATTTGCTCATTGCTCCAGCGCCGTACATTTATGGTGCTGATAGTGAAGGGGTTAAAATCTAGACTAAAGGAGTACTTAGACACACCAATAATTGCCCAGGCTATCGGCTCGTTCCCGATCATCTGGCCATCTTAATGTGCAGCAGATCACAAAGCGCTTATTAAATCGGGTGATCCTGTTGATCATGCAGGCACCACCAATCATGGCCTCTGAGCAGCAGATCGTGTGATCTAAACAACGATCTGCTGCTCAGAAGCCATGATTCTGTAGTTGAGTAGTGTTGATTGAGCACCGTAGTGCTTGGGTGCGCGGGGGTCTTGGGCCGAACACATTGTGATCTAGCCATCTAAATGTGCCGCCGATCACAAAGCGCTCATTAATCGGGTGATCCTGTCGATCATGCAGGCACCACCAATCATGGCTTCTGAGCAGCAGATAAACAAAGATCTGCTGCTCAGAAGTCATGATTCTGTATGAGAATGAGGGATTGCTATAGCGATCTCTTGTCCTCATACAGTGAAGAAAATCGCTGCATGTAAATACACAGTCTCCTTCATTAAACAGGCAGCCTTCTATCGGGAAAAGTACAAGTTCAAATATCTTTCCCATATAGTTACAGGTATGCAGGGTTTATCCATCTTTGTATAGGATAGTGTTGAGTAGTGTTGACCGAGCACCCCAATATAATGGAAGTAAATGGGAGACCCCGAGTATTAAACCAGGTACCCCTGTTTTCAATCAATTTTTCCTATACATTTTTTTACTTTGGTTTTGTGCCTAAAACCATAATTAGAATGGTGGCCTGGTGATCAGTTTAAGGCCTTTTAAGCAGCATCAGCAGCAGCGTGGTGATAAAAATAAGTGGCAAGGTGACATACTTTGGAGATGGCAGCATGAGGAGGCCACAGATTGTTTAGAAAGATGCAGATGGAAACAAATCTGTGGAGCTGTATGACGGTCACCTGCAGATTAATGCAGACCAGGGGCGTAGCTATAGGTGAAGCAGGGCAAGCTGCAGCTTTGGGGCCCTGACCCAGAAGGGGCACATCCAGGAGGAGGCAGACTAAAGGATTTGGTCAGGGTCCCCTCAACAGTATTACACAATGGAATTATATACAGTGACAGTATGGACAGTGTATAAAACGTATGGAACAGCTGCCAGCCCTGGTCTGAGAGAGCAATCCTTACTAGCCACAGGAATGGGGGCGGCATGAAAGGAAGTGGTCGCTAAAAAATTACTGTGGGATGGAGCCCCATTCAAAAATTTGCTGTGCGGCCCAGTCATTTCTAGCTACGCCACTGATGCAGCCCACAAAAGCAAGTTGGGTTTATCGATTCCAAAACCTTAATTACATTGTGGGCTTGGTGATCAGTTTAAGGCCTTTTGATGCCTTTACAGCATCAGCAGCAGCATGGTGGTAAAAATGAGTGGCAAGGTTACATGGTGTGGAGATGGCAGCATGAGGAGGCCACATAGTGGCACAATGTCAGAGTCTGGATAAAAGACTCAGGCCACAGATTGTTGAGAAAGATGCAGATGGAAACAAATCTGTAGAGCTGTATATCACATAAGGGACTGCCTCATTCACATTGAGTTGCGGGCTTGCAGGTGAGCTAACCCTGCAAAAGATTTGATTTGCGGGCCTGCAGGTGAGCTGACCCTGTAAAAGAATTGAGTTGCGGGCCTCCAGGTGAGCTGACCCTGTAAAATATTTGAGTTGCGGGCCTGCAGGTAAGCTGACCCTGTAAAAGATTTTAGGTTTGGGCCTGGAAGTGAGCTGACCCTGTAAAAGAGTTGCAAGCCTACAGGTGAGAGGACCCACTAAAAAATTATATCATAGGAAAAAATGCGTATAGCAGCACAACAAAAAATTTAAGTCTTAACTTGTGGTGGTGCCAGCCGTGTTGGGAGCCAGTCAGAATTTCCCCCTTGGATGCGTCATATAGAAGAAACCGCAGCACTCTCCTGTCTTCAATTCAGTGGAATTTATTTCACCAGCAAAAAAAAAATGCGACGTATCGACCGTAAAGGTCTTTCTCAAGCTTGTTATTCAAAGGCCATATATGTGAGGGCATTATATGTGACGAATAAGCTATCATCAACCTGTGTAATGTTATCCCCCATTTCCACCTATTCCACATGCAAAGCGTCGTCCTTAATTGTCAGTAGCGAGCGTTTGAGAAGACACAGAAGTTGGATGGTGACGTTGATAATAGCATTATTGCCACTCCCCATCTGTGTTGATTAATCAAAGTTATGTAAAACCGCACAAAGGTCAGACATCTATGCCCACTCCTTGCTTGTGAATAGCGGAAGCTGACTGGAAAGGCGATGACCATGTTGCAACTGGTATTCCACGACTGCCTTCTGCTGGTCACAAAGCTTGGCCAACATGTGGAACGTGGAGTTCCAGCGCGTGCTCACGTCGCACAACAGCCGGTGAGCTGGCAATTTCAAGCGCTGCTGCAGTGTTGATAGACTGGCTGAAGCTGTTGGTGACTTGTGGAAATGTGCACAAACCTTCACCAGTAGCTCAGGCAAATTGGGGTATGTTTTTAGAAACCACTGAACCACAAGGTTGAATACGTTGGCTAGGCATAGGATGTGTCTAAGGTTGCCCAGCTTCAAAGCCTCCTCCAAGTTACGGCCATTATCAGACACAACCATGCCTGGTTCTAGGTTGAATGGCGAGAGCCGCAGCACAGTCTGGTCTCTTAACCCCTGCAGTGGTGTGCTGTTTGCCACCTAGGTAGATCAGCTTCAGCACGGCCTGTTGCCGCTTCCCCACTGTAGTGCTACACTACTTCCAGCTACCGACTGATGACTGACTGGTGCTGCACGCGGATAATTCGGAGGTATAAGTGGAGGAGGAGGCGGAGGAGAAGTGGGGGTTGGAGCCACTAATGTATGTGGTGGAGGAAACCCTGATAACATTGGGGCCCGTAATCCTTGGTGTTGGTCCCCACTTTCCTCAAAAAAGCGCCATACTGCCGAACACCTACCTCTTGGCAAAAGAGATTTATGCAAGCGGGTGCTCCATGGAACAGTTGCGGGCCTTTTCGGTGGTGCCCACCTTCTACCTTTTGCCACCCCACTTCTTCTTCCAGCCTGTTGCAGTGCTGCAGATTCCTCCCCCTCTGTTCTGCTCTCCTCGCTCGGCTTGTTGCCACCTTCCCAGGTTGGGTCAGTGACCTCATCGTCCAGCACCTCCTCTTCAACGTCCTCACTCTGTTCATCCTCCTGATTTGTTGACCTAACCACAACCTCAGTGATTGACAACTGTGTGTCATCCTATTCCTCAACCTCTTGAGACAGTAAGTCTCACCTTCATCCACCTCATTAAACACTAATTGCCGTTCCCCAGCATCATGTTCTTGTGACTCTGGTTGGAAATCGGGGCACAAGATCTCAGCTCCCTCTTCAAGCAAGCTTGGCGAGAGAGCCAAATCAATTAATGGTGCTGAAAAGAGGTCCTCGGAATATCCGAGTGTGGGATCACTTGTTTGGCCAAACTGTAAATGGTGGGAGGAAGGAGGATCAGGGTGAGGATTGTGTGGACCAGACTCCTGGCTACTGAGACTGGACTTGATGGAAGACAGGGTGGTGCTTAACAGACTGGAAGCACTATCTGCTGCAATCCAACCGACCACCTGCTCGCACTGGGCTGACTTCAAGAGTGGTGTCCTGTGCCACCCTGCAAACTAGGGACATGCAGCTAGGTATCTTAGATAATTGTTTATCTTGTGCTCTGGCAGCAGGCACAGTTTCAACATTCCTAGGGCTACGGCCTTTGCGTGTACCATCAGCATCACGGCCACTTCCCCGTCCCTTAATGTTCGCCTTCTTTATATTAGATGTTATATGCACGTTTGACACAAGATGTGGCATGGATGTTACAGTTCACAGCAAGCACAGTATATGGAAAAAGTATGTAAAAGTATGAAAAAAGGAAAATAGATTTCACTTATATTTGTACTATGTCTTGTCCTGACACACACGCTATTGCAGCGCAGATGTGACAATTCACTGCAGACACTGTTTATAGGCAAAGTCTGGAAATATTATGGAAAATATATATTTGTTGTCACTAATATTTTTCCCAATATCTGGGCCTGACACACAGACGCTATTGCAGTGCAGATGTGACAATTCACTGCAGGGACCGTTAATAGGAAAATTATGGACAAATTATGGAAAAAATATATTTGTTGTCACCATTTTTTTTCCAATATGTGGGCCTGACACACACACACTATTGCAGAGCAGATGTGACAATTCACTGCAGAAACAGATTATAGGAAAATTATGGATAAATATTGGAAAAAATATATTAGTTGTCACTAATATTTTTCCCAATATCTGAGCCTGACACACACACGTTATTGCAGCACAGATGTGACAACTCACTGCAGGGACCATTTATAGGAAAAATGTAGATAAAGTATGGAAAAAATGTAATTTTTTTTCGCTAATATTTTTCCCAATATCTGGGCCTGACACACACACGCTATTGCAGCACAGATGTGACAATTCACTGTAGTACCGTTTATAGAAAAATTATGGATACATTATGGAAAAAATATATTTATTGTCACTAATATTTTTCCCAATATCTGGCCCTGACACACACATGCTATTGCAGCACAAATGTGACAATTCACGGCAGGGACCATTTATAGGAAAAATGTGGATAAATTATGGAAACAATATAATTGTTTTTGATAATATTTTCCCAATATCTGGCCCTGACACACACACGCTATTGCAGCACAGATGTGACAATTCACTGCAGGGACCGTTTATAGGAAAATTATGGATACATTATGGAAAAAATATATTTGTTGTCACTAATATTTTTCCCAATATCTGGCCCTGACACACAGACACCTTTTGCAGCACAGATGTGACAATTCACTGCAGGGACCATTTATAGGAAAATTATGGATAAATTATGGAAAAAATATACTTGTTGTCAATAATATTTTTCCCAATATCTGAGCCTGACACACACACGCTATTGCAGCACAGCTGTGACAATTCACTGCAGGGACCGTTTATAGGAAAATTATGGAAAAAATATAGTTGTCGTCACTAATATTTTTCCCAATATCTGGGCCTGACACACACACGCTATTGCAGCGTAGATGTGACAATTCACTGCATGGACCATTTATAGGAAAATTATGGATACATTATGTAAAAAATATATTTGTTGTCACTAATATTTTTCCCAATATCTGGGCCTGACACACAGACATTATTGCAGCACAGATGTGACAATTCACGGCAGGGACCGTTTATAGGAAAAATATGGATAAATTATGGAAAAAATATAATTGTTTTTGCTAATATTTTTCCCAATATCTGGGCCTGACACTCACGTGCTATTTCAACACGGATGTGACAGTTCACTGCAGGGACCGTTTATAGAAAAATGATGGATAAATTATGGAAAAAATATATTTGTTGTCACTAATATTTTTCCCAATATCTGGGCCTGACACACAGATGCTATTGCGGCACAGATGTGACAAGTCACTGCAGTGACCGTTTATATGAAATTTTTTGTTAAATTATGGAAATAATATAATTGTTTTCAATTATATTCTTCCTATCTCTGCCCCTGACACACAGAAGGTATTGCTGTACAGATTTCAAAAGTCACTGCAGACAACCTCTATAGAAAAATTATAAGAATTGCAAAGTATGGGACAAAGAAGATTATAGGAAAATAGGAAGATTATAGGAAGATTAAATGGCTGCCACCACACACAATAGTCCTTAAAAGGACTTTTGGGTCTTTGAAACATTTTAAAATTGAATAAATGGCGATCACAAATGCCCTACAATATCTGTCCCTTCCTAAGCACAGCTCTCCCTGACTTTCAATTAGCCAAACCCGCGTCATCGGGTGCTATATAGCACTCGATGACGTGTTTCGGCCGGCCAATCACTATAATGCCAGTAGCCAACATGGCTACTTGCATTACAGTGATGGCAGTACTTACCTGCACATTTATTGGCTTCTTAGCAGCTGCAAAAAGTGCGGGGAGGAGACTCGAGCATGGCGCTCGGGCACATGCGGCACTCGGCGGAGCATGTGCCGAGTATAGCGATGCGCGAGCCGAACAGGTATTCAGCCGAGCATGCTCACTTAACATTAGTGTAGAGTAAAAAAGGCTAATGACTTTTAAATTTGGTTTTGTTGTTGACATTGAGGGACATTTAGTAGTTTACACCACTATTGCAAATATGATGCATGCTAAAATTGCACAATAATTTGTGAGTTTTCCTTTATCTCATCTTTTTAAAAATGGCAAGAAAAGTGTGTGCAAGGCTTAGCGAGAGGGGGCATGGCCCACCACTGCCTGCTGGATTTTCTACTATTCACACCAGAAACTAGAGTAAATGATAGTTCAGATCTACTCCAGCAAATACCTGGTCTAGATTTGAAAGTCTAGAACATGAACTGGCAGGAAATGTGCCAAATTTATCAAGAGGTCTTGATAAATTTAGCATGTTCTGTGCCTACATAGATTGTAACGACAGCTTTAGTATATCTCCCCAAATATGTGCTGGTAATGATAGAGAAATAAATGACTGGCCTCTCAGACACTTCCTTATCTGTAAAAATGTATACAATTCTTCTTCCTGGAGGTTGTAATTGGGGGACTACTCAGAGAAGTAACGTAACTCCTTGATCATAAAGATCTTCTATATACTTAAAGGGGTATTCCAATTGTTAGAAGCTAGCCCCTATGCACAGGATAGGGGATAAATATTAGATCAGTGGGGTTCCTACCACTGGGACCCCCACAATCACTAGAATGGGGTCCCCATACCCCCTGCAGTCCCTATGAAATAAACATACCTGGTGGTCGCTGATGGGCGCAGCCGCTCCATTAATTTCTATGGGAATTCCGGAGATAGGTGATTACAGCATTCGGCTATTTCTGGAAGTCCCATTGAAATAAATGGAGCGGCCGTGTGCATGTGTGACTAGCCGATCCGTTCATTTCAGAGGGCAGCAGGAGGTACAGGTTCTCCATTCTAGTGATTTGTGGAGGTCTCAGCAGGCCCCCACCGATCTAACAATAATCAGGATATAGGATAACTTAAAACAACCAGAATACCACTTTAAGGGTACTTTAACACATAGTTGTTGTTTTTTTGCTCCTATACTTTTTGCTATAATTTGTTAGCTAAAGTTCAATGTGAAATAGAAAACGCAGGGCGCTCAAGTTTTATTTATTTTTTGCTCTTGACATTTTTGGTAATTAGGTGCCATTTTCTATCTTTGGCTTGTTGGAGTTCTTGGCGTTTTCACATCACTTTCTCTATAGGGAAAAACGCCCTGAAGAAAACATTAGTGATAAAAAACTATGGGGAAAACTGATACCTTAGGCCTTTTCTTGGTGAAGAAAAGTCATAAATCCACTGTGTTTGCGACTTTTCAATGCATTTGCGGTGTTTGTAGTCACAATCAGCATCAGACCCAGCTAATTCATCATTATTTACACCAGGAACTCTTGTTAATAATGCATGAAATCTCCAGCAGCTATGAGCTTCCGTGGATTTCATTCCAGCACACGGAGAGCCAGAGGAGGCAGAGGAAATTTATAACGAGGTCGGCACCTTGTCATATATTACATACCTCTTCCAGCAGCTCAGTCCTGACAAGGCCAACTTAGCACATACCTTGTTAAATCAAGGCATTTATGCCAAGATTCACTAATCCTAAAGATGGCATATGCTTAGACAGGCTCTTCTAGATGTGCCTCAGATTTATCACAGGGGCTCAGACTGGATGATAAATCTGGAGCAGGGATAGACACTTTTCTCTGACTCTATACCAACTACTGGTTGGCTTACTTTGGACAGAATGTTATTCTAGAATTGTGACTCTAGTTGCTCTCCTACACAGTCAGGGGTGCACCTACAATGAGGCGAGGTGAGGCGATAGCCTCAGGCAGCCCCAGGTAGGGGCAAGAGGAAGGCAGCAGAAGGGTCATGGACAATGAGTGCTTTCATTGTGGAAACCCTCATCTCTACATATTCAACTGCATCGCTGTACTCAGGAGAGGAATACAGTTGAATGCTGCGACGGGGTACGGGAGCAATGTATCCCTGGCCCACTCTAATAGGCTTTAGTCCTAGTTCCTGTAACCGGAAGAGGCCGGTGTCATTATCGAGCTGCCTGAGCCAGGCTGCATAGAGCTCAGGGCACAGACTAGAAGAGGTCTATGTCTTGCACTGCTTCACTGACAGCAGAATGGAGGTAAGTATTTAAGTTTATTATTATTATTTGGCAGCATTCTTTTGGGCTATTATTTTGTAATTGGAGAAAGCACTATGGGAATATTGTAGCTATAAAAGGGACCATTTGTGTACTGGCAGACATTATAAGGGGGGGGGGCACCATGAGGACATCCATTCTACTGGGGGCACTAATAGGGGGTAGTTATTTGTACTGACAAATGTTATAAGAGAGCATTTTTTTGTACTGACACATAAGGGGTTTGCACTTAGAGCAAATAATAAGGGAGCATTTTTTGTATTGGCACACATAAGGGGGTATTTTTGTACTGCCACACATTATAAGGAAGCATTTTTGTACTTGCACACATTGCAAGGGGGGATTTTTTTTACTGGCAAACATTTTAAGAGGGCATTATTTTACTGGCACACATTATAACGGGTTATTTTTTTTGTACAGACACACATTATAGGGGGAATTATTACTACTGAGAGTGCTATTGTGCATTATTACTTCTGGGGGGAAAATTAGTTACATTATTGCTATTGGGGGTGCTGATACCACACTGTGCACTATGGCAGATAAATATTACTATTTGTGGGACTTTTGGGACGACTGCTATATTGGGAGGCACCATGTGCCAATAATTATTGAAGGGGAACTATCTGTGTGGTAATAGTATTTTTTAGGGGGATTATCTGTTTCTGCAGTGTAGTGGCCACAGTAATAGAGGTGGCAGGGTGGGGTGTCCAGAAGGTGGGAGAAGGATGGACAAGAAAAAAAATCTGAAAGAAGTGACTAAAAAAGCCACTAAAAAAGCTGAAATGTCTGAAATTCACAGCATTTTTTTTTTACAAGCACAAAATAAGGCAGGAAAAAATTGGGTTCATTTACCAAAGACTGATATTTCACATTCCGATCTTAGTAAAAATCTCATAGGCTAAAACTCTGACCAATTTATTGAGAGGCCCATCGCATATCTGTGTTCCAGTAGCTGGAGTAGGTTCACATGCTGTTAAGTAAGTTGGACCGCAGAGCTTCCACCTATTCCCTACTGTTTCTCACCCAGTCTTTGCTCACTTTTTGTAAAAGTGGAGAGGCAGTCTGTAAAAGCCAAAAAGTCACAAATTTTGTTTGCCAAACAACACTTGGGACAACATTTTCTGACTCTTCTATGCCCAATAAATGGTGTAATACATAATCCTCATAGTTTGGCAGCAGCGTCAAGATATCAGCTAAAACCTCCCAAAGGTTAAAGAGCCATTATTAAATGGACATCTTCAACCTGGCAAAATCCAGCTCATGCCTTTGGGGGGTGTTTCCCATGACACTCTTTTTTTGTGCCTATACCTATTTACTTAACCCATTTGCTACCAGTGCTGTACATGTATGGCGCTGGAGCAAAGTGCAAACATGGCGCCTGATCACTCGTGCAGCGAGCGTCATGGCCAGCGGGTCTCCGATGTTTCAAACAGCAGAGACCTACGGCTAATGACCGCGACCAGCAATAATGCCAATCATGGTCATTAAAGCCTTGATCACCGCATCTGAAGGATGAAAAACCCAGTAGTGGCTTCTTACTGGCATCCTCATTGGCCGCAGAGGATGTCAGTAAATAGTGATGAGCGGCAGGGGCAATATTCGAATTTGCAATATTTCGCAAATATTTGGGCGAATATTCGTCATATAGTCGCGAATTAAAGAATTCATGATCTCCAGTCACTATGCAATCGGAAAATTTGTGAGATGCGAAAATTCACGATCAACACTACTCCTAAAGTCAAAGACATTGCAGCCTTCTCATTGGCCCACAAGAAAGAAGCAGTGAGGGATCATGGGTACTGATGAAAAAATATGTGTATGATTATACAAACAATTCACAGTCACCCTTGAGCTGCCGCTACTTAAAGGGGTTTTCTCAACAGGCTATTTCATACTTACTTGGTACCAGCGCGCCGTCCACTTCCTGGTTTCAGCACTCGGCAGGGGGCAGGCTCCATCTTCATTGATGTCTTCTCCCGGCCGGGCCGCGCGCTGTACTGAACGTGCACGCCGAGTCCGCGCATGCGCCCTGGTGACTTCTTCCTGGCCAGTATAGTATACTGGCCAGGAAGAAGTCACCAGGGCGCATGCGCAGACTCGGCGTGCGCGTTCAGTACAGCGCGCGGCCGGCCGGGAGAAGAAAAGAAAAGTCGTCTGCGCACACGCGGCCACCGCGACTCCTGAGAAGAGCGGTGGCCGTAACCAGGGGAGACGGAAGACAACAGTCAGGTAAGTATAGGTTTATTTTTTTCTAAGGGGTGGGGATTTGTTAATAAAATATATTTTAAAAAATGATCACTGTTAAATCATTAACAGATTTAACAGTGATCATTAAGATGATAGTACCCCTTTAAGGCTAATCCTTATGTCTTTATGACCCTGATAATACTCAGGGGGCCGCTGTTGGTGCTCCGTGTGAGCTCCCTGCCCGAGCTCACAAAAACGATCTTAATAAGGGAATAAAAGGGTTAATAGGAGCCCCGCGCTGGTCAAGACACTAAATAGCCAGTGAATTATATATCTCTTTCAATAGTCCGTGTTTAGAAGGAGGGGAGGTTATCTCACCTCACTTTGCGTGTTATCTTTTTCATCCAGTGTCTGCAGGCAGGCTTTAATCCTTTGCTGATGGTGGAGTCTTCTTACTTCTCCCGTGTACGTGTGCTGCTCCGTCCGGTAGCTGGTGCGTGCGGGGAAGATAGTGAAAGTTAGTACGGGAGCACTTTGGTGTGACGTCACACCAAAGTGCTCCCATACTAACTTTCACTATCTTCCCAACACTATTGAAAGAGATATATTGTTCACTGGCTATTTAGTGTCTTGACCAGTGCGGGGCTCCTATTAACCCCTTTCTTCCCTTATACTGATAAAAACAAATCTAGCATATTCACGATTACTAAGATGTAGCACTAAATTCTAGATATTTGCGAATTCTCAAAGTGCCAATATTCGCAATAAAAATTAGCAATTTGAATATTCGCAATCAACACTAGTCAGTTAGAAGCCCGGAAGCTTGAATTTAATACGCTGAAAAGACCTAGGGTATTGCAGCTGCAATTCCTATTTTGGCCAGCAGGTGGCAGACCAACATAAGAAATGAGCACTTCTGTACAAATCATGGGTCTGAAAGATCCATGAGGTTTCAGAAAAAAAAAAGGATTTTGTAGGCTCAAATAGGAGCTTCAAAATCATAATATAAAAGTAAAAAAAAAAACATAAAAAATGTAAAATGACCCTTTCCGTAGAACAAAAAATAAATACATTATGTAGGAAGGCACAAGGGTCCGTCATTGACGGAAGGTACATGTCACCGAAGTTCCTGGCCTCGGTGAGATAGGAATTTGTTATTTTGTGTCAGCGGCAGCTAGTGCTCGCTGAAACAGTTTTTTTCTTAGTGTGGCCAAAAAGACAATCCCAGACGGTTCTTATTGGGAACAGCCAAAGAGCAGGGTGGGTGGCTGTTCCCCACATCCAGGCCAGGTTTTGGGCTGGGGTTTAAAAACCCAGCCAGCAGTTTAGCTGGTGGTGGAATTATGCTCGAGGTGATAGTGGAGCTGTGGAATCTCTGTATTGGGACCTGAGGCTGTGTCTGTGTGTGAGGCTTGTAGCTGGATGCATGCCTGCAACCTGTCTGGGAGGACAAGGGAACAACATCTAGGTCTGAGACTCTTTATGCGGTACCCACAGCATGGTGTGAAGTGAACACCAGGACTTGACCTTCTTATGCGGTACCTGCATCAATGTGTGAATGGAACACCAGGATTTAAACCAAGGTGACTTTGTTTATATTTTCTTTTATGCTTTTTGTGTGAATAAACACAGAACTTTTGCTTTTCAACCGTGGTCTTGCCTCTGTATTGCGTCTGCTTACCCTGCCTACCAGAGCAAATCCCTACAATAAATAACAAAAAATATAAACATCATGGACATCACCGCTTCCAAAAACACCCTTACTATTAAAATATAAAAATATTTTTCCAATACAGCGAATGGTGTCACGGAAAAAAGGGTCAAAATGGCCGATTTGCCATTTAAAAAATGTAATAAAATGTGATCAACCATACACACACACACTCCAAAATGGTATCAATACAAACTACAGATTGTCCCTCAAAAAATGAGCCCCCACACAGCTCAGTAGATATAACTATAAAAAAGTTATTAGGGTTAGAATATGGTGATGTGAAAATGTATATTATTTTTCAAAGTTTAAGTTTATTTTTACACTATTTAGACATAAAAAAAAACTATACATATGTGGTATCTTTGTAATCGTACTGACCCAGAGAATGAAGGGCTTGGTTCCGTTTTGCCGCAAAATGAACACGGTGGGAAAAAAAACCTTAAAACTGTGGAGGAATTGCGTTTTTTTTGCAATTCCACCCCATTTGGATTTTCTTTCCCGCTTTCCACTACATTGTATGGCATATTAAATGGTGGCATTAGAATGTACAAAAAAATAAAAAAAAGTTATGGCTCAAGCAAGATAAGGAAGAAAAATGAAAACAAAATAAGAAAAAAAACTCCTGTATCCTAAGGGTTAAATGAAAAATCAGGACACCTATGTTCTTCCTAAATATCTCTTTAGTTACTGCATCCTAAAGGGGTTGTCCAACCATTTACAAGTGATATCCTATCCTCAAGATAAGTTATAACTATCTCATCGGCAGGGCTCTGGCTCCCAGCACACCCACTGATCAGCTGTTCTGCACTCAGCATCGGAAGTACACATACAGTTACAACAGAGCTGCTCTCATTCACTCCCCTGCCAATCAGAGGGCATCTGTCAGCAGATTTGTACCTATGAAACTGGCTGACCTGCTACATGTGCACTTGGCAGCTGAAGGCATGTGTGTTGGTCCCATGTTCATATGTGCCCGCATTGCTGAGAAAAATGAAGTTTTAATATATGCAAATGAGCCTCTAGGAGCAACTGTGGTGTTGATGTTAATCCTAGAGGCTCTACTCTCTCTGCAACTGCTGAGCCCTCTGCATTTTTGTTTGGGCCAGGCGTGAGGAAGCTAGGCATGATGTGATGATGTTTACACTGCCTGGCCCTGTCAATCAAAGTGGAGAAGGCGAAGAAGTTGCAGAGAGAGCTGAGCCTCTAGGTGTAATGGCAATGCCCCCATTGCTCCTAGAGGCTCATTTGCAATAATTAAAACTTAATTTTTCTTTGCAATGCTGGAATATATGAACATGGGACCAACAAAGATACCTTCAGCTGCCAAATGCACATGCAACAGGTCAGCGAGTTTCATTGGTGGAAATATGCTGACAGACAGAGGTCCTTTAAGTTATGTTTTGTTTCAGCATCTGTTTTTCAGATTATAATTGATGTGTTATCTAGCCAAGCTAAAAATATAGCAATATATAGCAGAATAATACTTACGAGGTCCAAGTAGGTAACCAGCACTGTTCAGAGTCCATCCTCTCTTATCTTTTGGCTAAAACATAATGATTGAATAAATAAGAGGAATAGTTAAAACGAATATAATAAACAATATATAATGTATAAATTTGGCTTTATTACATTAATGTAAAAAATAAAGTAAAATTAAAGATGACATCACTGCTTTCCTGATATATGCTATTGTAATATTCTTTATGAAGTAACAATTCTGGAGCATCCTTGCCTAAAACACAGCATTGAGCTGTCCCTCTGTTATTCCCCATGGAAGTGTAAAAAAATTCTGTGTCCATTTTCCTTGTTAACAGGGTACCTTCCTATAGAGTCTGGCAATATGAGCAGAGATCATCTTTAGCCTATACGCTTATAGGCATGTAAAGATAGGTTAAGAGTTTAGACTGTCACACTAATATCTGGGGCCTCTTCTGGGTGCTGCTGATCTGGTCCTATGTGCTGCAGGTGGGATTACCGGCTGGTGGGCGGCATGCCGAGATGTCGGCGGCGAGTGCGATCCTCAGTCCCGACTTCCTGGCTTGTGAGCGGAGTACACAATGGACTCTACGCCCCATGTGGTATTGGTGTCCCACGTGATGTGTAAGCTTCGTCCCACATGGTCTAAGTCGATCGGTGTCCCTCGTGGTTCAGTGCCGCTGGTTTGTGCGGATCTGTACGGGGTGATATGCCGGCTAGTTAGTTCTTGTGGAAGCGCTTCCTATTTGTGGTTGTTGTCCTCTGTGAGCGGGTCCTTCACCAGACGCATTTCGGAGTCTTAGCTGACTCCTTCTTCAGCGACCCTGAACCACGTGGGACACCGATCGTCATAGACCACGCTGGACGACGCTTACACATCACGTGGGACGCCAATACCACATGGGGCGTAGAGTCCATTGTGTACTCCGCTCACAAGCCGGGAAGTCGGGACTGAGGATCGCACTCGCCGCCGACATCACGTGTGGCGTAGAGTACATGCGCACTCAGTGAGGAAGGAGTCAGCTAAGACTCCGAAACACGTCTGGTGAAGGACCCAATTCAAATTTTCTTAATCGCATCCCACAGCAAAAGCTATGGTCAACATAGAGCTTCCAAAGCATCAAAGGGATCTCATTATTAAAAGGTATCAGTCAGGAGAAGGGTACAAAAGAATTTCCAAGGCATTAGATATACCATGGAACACAGTGAAGACAGTCATCATCAAGTGGAGAAAATATGGCACAACAGTGACATTACCAAGAATTGGACGTCCCTCCAAAATTGATGAAAAGACGAGAAGAAAACTGGTATGGGAGGAGACCAAGAGGCCTACAGCAACATTAAAGGAGCTGCAGGAATATCTAGTAAGTACTGGCTGTGTGGTACATGTGACAACAATCTCTCATATTCTTCATATGTCTGGGCTATGGGGTAGAGTGGCAAGAAGAAAGCCTTTTCTTACGAAGAAAAACATCTGAAGTCTCCTAAAAGCATGTGTGAAAAGGTGGTATGGTCTGATGAAACCAAGGTTGAACTTTTTGGCCATAATTCCAAAAGATATGTTTGGTGCCAAAAACAACACTGCACATTACCAAAAGAGGCTGTTTTTCTTCAGCTGGAACTGGGGCCTTAGTGAAGCTAGGGGGAATTCTGAACAGTTCCAAATACCAGTCAATATTGGCACAAAACCTTCAGGTTTCTGCTAGAAAGCTAAACATGAAGAGGAACATCATCTTTCAGTATGACAACGACCCAAAGCATACATCCAAATCAACAAAGGAATGGCTTCACCAGAAGAAGATTAACGTTTTGGAATGGCCCAGCCAAAGCTCAGACCTGAATCCGATTGAATTCGACTGAAGAGGGCTGTGCACAGGAGATGCCATCGCAATCTGACAGATTTGGAGTGTTTTTGCAAATAAGAGTGGGCAAATCTTGCCAAGTCAAAATGTGCCATGTTGATAGACTCATACCCAAAAAGACTGAGTGCTGTAATAAAATCAAAAGGTGCTTCAACAAAGTATTAGTTTAAGGGTGCACAATTATGCAATCATATTATTTTATTTCTATATTTTTAATTCCCTCTACCTAAAAGATTTCTGTTTGTTTTTCAATTGAGTTGTACAGTTTATAGGTCACATTAAGTGGAAAAAGTTCTGAAATTATTTATCTTTGTCTCATTTTTTTACATCACAGAAACCTGACATTTTAACAGGGGTGTGTAGACTTTTTATATCCACTGTACATGCTAGGGGTTTTTCCAACACAATTATATACAGTTGCAAGAAAAAGTATGTGAACCCTTTGGAATGATATGGATTTCTGCACAAATTGGTCATAAAATGTGATCTGATCTTCATCTAAGTCACAAAAATAGACAATCACAGTCTGCTTAAACTAATAACACACAAAGAGTATACCACAGAGGAAGCCACTGCTGTCCAAAAAAAACATTGCTGCATGTTTACAGTTTGCACAATAGCACCTGGATGTTCCACAGCAGTACTGGCAAAATATTCTGTGGACAGATGAAACACAAGTTGAGTTGTTTGGAAGAAACACACAACACTATGTGTGGAGAAAAAGAGGCACAGCACACAAACATCAAAACCTCATCCCAACTGTAAAGTATCATGGTGGGGGCATCATGGTTTTGGGCTGTGTCAGGGCCTGGACGGATTGCTATCATTGAAGGAAAAATAAATTCCCAAGTTTATCAATACATTTTGCAGGAGAACTTAAGGCCATCTGTCCAACAGCTGAAGCTCAACAGAAGATGGGTGTTGCAACAGAACAACGACCCAAACCATAGAAGTAAATCAACAACAGAATGGCTTAAACAGAAGAAAATACGCCTTCTGGAGTGGCCCAGTCAGAGTCCTGACCTCAACCTGATTGAGATGCTGTGGCATGACCTCAAGAAAGCAATTCACACCAGCCATCCCAAGAATATTGCTGAACTGAAACAGTTCTGTAAAGAGGAATGGTCAAGAATTACTCCTGACTAGGGATGAGTGAACCCGAACTGTATAGTTCAGGTTCCTACCGAATTTTGGGGTGTCCGTGACACGGACCCGAACATTTTCGTAAAAGTTCGGGTTCGGTGTTCGTCGCTTTCTTGGCGCTTTTTGAAAGGCTGCAAAGCAGCCAATCAACAAGCGTTATACTACTTGCCCCAAGAGGCCATCACAGTCATGCCTACTATTGGCATGGCTGTGATTGGCCAGTGCAGCATGTGACCCAGCCTCTATTTAAGCTGTAGTCATGTAGCACCGCACGTCACTCTGCTCTGATCAGTGTAGGGAGAGGTTGCAGCTGCTGTTAGGGCGAGATTAGGCAGTAATTAACTCATCAAAAACACTTAATTCAGTGATCGATCTACAGCTGTGGATCATGGAACTGCTGCTATTTAATTGCTCACTGTTTTTAGGCTGCCCAGAGCGTTTTTCAGTCACTTTTTTCTGGGGTGATCGGTGGCCATTTTGTGTCTTGTGGTGCGCCAGCACAAGCTGCCACCAAGTCCATTTAACCATCAATAGTGTGGTTATTTTTTTGCTATATCCTACATCAAGGGCTTGGCTGTGCTTGCTATTTTATTGAGGGGTGAAATACAATTGCCAAAATAGCAGTACCCTAAGGCCTCATGCACACGACCGTTGTGTGCATCCGTGGCCGTTGTGCGTTTTCCGTTTTTTTTCGCGAACCCATTGACTTTCAATGGGTCCATGGAAAAATTGGAAAATGCACCGTTTGGCAGCCGCATCCGTGACCCGTTTTTCCTGGCCGTGAAAAAAATATGACCTGTCCTATTTTTTTCACGGCCAACGGTTCACGGACCCATTCAAGTCAATCACGGATGGACACAAGATTGGCATCCGTGTCCGTGATCCGTGTCCGTGATCCGTGTCCGTTTTTTCCTATCATTTCAATGGCAAACTTGACTTAAAAAAAAACGGTCGTGTGCATGAGGCCTAAATCTGGTGTTTCAGCTGTGGCTAGCCAATTGTAATACTGTCTGCTGTCTGGCTGTCTGGCAAATAATATATTTTTGTTCTGGGTTGAAATACAATTCCCAACTTAGCAATTCCCTAAATCAGTGGTTTCTGCTGTATCAGGCCAACTTTAAATCTATCCATAAAAGGGTATACTAGATTGAAGGTGCGGATAGTGTCATCCTCAATAACTTCACACGCTACCGTGCATTTCCAAGTCTAATTCTGTCCGTAAACGTATACCTGTCATCCAGCGCCTAAATACTAGGCCTCAAATTTATATTCAGCTAAATCTGTGTTTATTGCTGAGGCTGGTCAATTCATTTAGTGTCCGCCAAAGCATAGTTTTTGTTCTGGGTTGAAATACAATTCCCAACTTTACAATTCCCTAAATCAGTTGTTTCTGTTGTATCAGGCCAACTGTAAATCTATCCTTAAAGGGGTATATTAGATTGAAGGTGCGGATAGGGTCATCCTCAATAACTTCACACGCTACCGTGCATTTCCAAGTTTAATTCTGTCCACAAACGTATACCTGTCATCCAGCACCTAAATAATAGGCCTACAATTTATATTCAGCTAAATCTGTGGTTATTGCTGTAGCTGGTCAAGTTATATTGTGTCCGTCAAAGCACAGTTTTTGTTCTGGGTTGAAATACAATTCCCAACTTAGCAATTGCCTAAATTAGTGGTTTCTGCTGTATCAGGCCTACTTTAAATCTATCCATAAAAGGGTATATTAGATTGAAGGTGCGGATAGGGTCATTCTCAATAACTTCACACGCTACCGTGCATTTCCAAGTCTAATTCTGTCCGTAAACGTATACCTGTCATCCAGCGCCTAAATAATAGGCCTAAATTTATATTCAGCTAAATCTGTGTTTATTGCTGAGGCTGGTCAATTAATTTAGTGTCCGCCAAAGCACAGTTTTTGTTCTGGGTTGAAATACAATTCCTAACTTAGCAATTCCCTAAATCAGTGGTTTCTGCTGTATCAGGCCTACTTGAAATCTATCCATAAAAGGGTATATTAGATTGAAGGTGCTGATAGGGTCCTCCACAATAACTTCACATGCTACCGTGCATTTCCAAGTCTAATTCTGTCCGTAAACGTATACCTGTCATCCAGCGCCTAAATACTAGGCCTACAATTTATATTCAGCTAAATCTGTCATTACTGCTGTGCCTGTATTAGTGTAATATGGTACCTAAATAGATAGCCAGATAGTGTTAGGTGTCTGTAAAAAAAGGCCTGAATTTGAATTCAATACATTGGGCCAAATAATTTTTTTCTTATTGTGGTGAACGGTAACAATGAGGAAAACATCTAGTAAGGGACGCGGACGTGGACAAGGTCATGGTGGTGTTAGTGGACCCTCTGGTGCTGGGAGAGGATGTGGCCGTTCTGCCACAGCCACACGTCCTAATGTACCAACTACCTCAGGTCCCAGTAGCCACCAGAATTTACAGCAATATTTTGTGGGGCCCAATGCCGTTCTAAGGATGGTAAAGCCTGAGCAGGTACAGGCATTAGTCAATTGGGTGTCCGACAGTGTATCCAGCACGTTCACATTATCTCCCACCCAGTCTTCTGCAGAAAGCGCACAGATGGCGCCTGAAAACCAAGCCCATCAGTCTGTCGCATCAGACTGTCTGTCACAACGTGTATTCAGCACGGCAGGGGGCGTCATTACAGACAAACTCAGCCGCCTGTCTACAGCCAATGTGGACAAGCCGACGTTCATAAAAATTAACCAGGCATGGATCCCACAGGACCTGTCCATCCCTTGTGCAGATTAGACATTAACTACCTCCCCTTAACCATATATTATTGTACTCCAAGGCACTTCCTCATTCAATCCTATTTTTATTTTCATTTTACCATTATATTGCGGGGCAACCCAAAGTTGAATAAACCTCTCCTCTGTCTGGGTGCCGGGGCCTAAAAATATCTGACAGTGGCCTGTTCCAGTGTTGGGTGACGTGAAGCATGATTCTCTGCTATGACATGAAGCCTGAATCTCTGCTATGGGACCTCTCTCCTCTGTCTGGTGTCTGGGTGCCGGGGCCTAAATATATGACAATGGACTGTTCCAGTTTTGGCTGACGCGAAGCCTGATTCTCTGCTATGACATGAAGACTGATTCTTTGCTGACATGAAGCCTGAATCTCTGTTATGGGACCTCTCTCCTCTGTCTGGGTGCCGGGGCCTAAAAATATGACAATGGACTGTTCCAGTTTTGGCTGACGTGAAGCCTGATTCTCTGCTATGACATGAAGCCTGATTCTCTGCTGACATGAAGCCTGAATCTGTGTTATGGGACCTCTCTCCTCTGCCTGGGTGCCAGGGCCTAAATATATGACAATGGACTGTTCCAGTGTTGGGTGACGTGAAGCCTGATTCTCTGCTGACATGAAGCCTGAATCTCTGTTATGGGACCTCTCTCCTCTGTCTGGGTGCCGGGGCCTAAATATATGACAATGGACTGTTCCAGTTTTGGCTGACGTGAAGCCTGATTCTCTGCTATGACATGAAGACTGATTCTCTGCTGACATGAAGCCTGAATCTCTGTTATGGGACCTCTCTCCTCTGTCTGGGTGCCGGGGTCTAAATATCTGACAGTGGCCTGTTCCAGTGGTGGGTAACATGAAGCCTGATTCTCTGCTATGGGACCTCTCTCCAATTAATATTGGTTAATTTTTATTTATTTTATTTTTATTTTTATTCATTTCCCTATCCACATTTGTTTGCAGGGGATTTAACTACATTTTGCTGCCTTTTGCCCTTTCCTGGGCTGTTTTACAGCCTTTTTAGTGCCGAAAAGTTCGGGTCCCCATTGACTTCAATGGGGTTCGGGTTCGGGACGAAGTTCGGGTCGGGTTTGGATCCCGAACCCGAACATTACCGGGAACTTCTCGAACCCGAACATCCAGGTGTTCGCTCAACTCTACTCCTGACCGTGCACATCTGATCTGCAACTACAGGAAACGTTTGGTTGAAGTTATTGCTGCCAAAGGAGGTTCAACCAGTTATTAAATCCAAGGGTTCACATACTTTTTCTTGCAACTGTATACAGTATTTCATAAAAGTGAGGACACCGCTCAATTTTTTTAACTATTTTGACTAATGACTACTTTACATTGTATCAAAGTGTCATGTCATATCATCAGTGTTGTCCCATAAAATGATATAATAAAATATTTACAAAAATATGAGGGGTGTACTCATTTTTGTGAGATACTGTATATATACATATATACATATATATATATATATATATATATATATATATATAATTTTTATATATCCCTCCACCATAAACCTCCACCATACACGTACTGCGTAAGTCGCCACTTTAAAGATGGCAGGCGGGATAGTCGCTGGGTTTCTTCTGTTTCAAACAACAGAGACCCATGCCGGATGTATGCAATCAGACCTACGGTAACCACCGCATGCACACTGCTGATCTTTGTGTCTCTGCCCACAGTGCCCAGGCCCAACAGTGATGAGTGAAGGGGCTACAGTGAAATATGATGTCACAAAGACACAGGGCTTGCCAGAGCTTACTGAGGGGCGGAGTTAGCGTAAGTAAGGCAGGGAAACCTGGGCACTTTCAGAAAACTTTCCGTCCCTGGGCACTTGCAATGACTCATTAGCATATCATAAAAACAGGGAACTGCAGTCTATGGTACTAGAGAAACACATAGATGTAGTTGGTGTGGCATAGCTGGACTCCTCACACAAATGGGCTGTTAATATTCAGGGTTTTAAACTCTTTAGGAAAGAGAGGGCCAAAAGAAAAGCAGGGCATGTGCCAGTATGTGAGGAGTGATATGAGTGTGAAAGAGGCAATTGTGGGTTAGGATAATGAAGATGTTGGAACCTTATGGGTGGAATTACAAAGTAATATAAACTATAATATAAACTCAGAAAAAATAATACTTGGTGTATTCTGTAGACCTCCTAACATCACTGAAGAGATAGAAGTTCAGCTTTATAACCAACAAGAGCGGGTTTCACAGGCAGGTACAGTGCTCATAATGGGAGATTTTAACTTTACACATTTTGACTGAGCTCATGGTCCTGCATCAACTGCAAAGTTGAGAAAATTCCTCAAATTGCTGCAGGACCTCTATATGGGCCAGTTTGCAGAAGATGACACTAGGGGTGATGTTTTGTTGGATCTAGTAATTTCTAACACTGAGGATCTTGTTGGAAATGCTACTGTTCGTGAAATACTAGGTAATAGTAACCAAAATATAATTATATTCCACTCTGAATTAATAAAAGCAAACTCTCACTGGGAGAGCAAAACACTAAGGGGGTCATAAATTAGACGTATTTCAGGCGCATATTGCGGTGCAACAGTTAGTTGAGCCGCAATCTGTGACTTCTCCTTGCTCACGCCAGGTCTAAAATTGTGAGTGCGGCATGAGAGTCAAAGGGGATGGGCCGGGAGGCCCGTCTCATTTACCATTTTCTACACCTATTTTAGGCATAGAAAAAGGTTTAAATGTAAGACAGCTCGGAAGCTGTCTTACATTTAGAACTGATGGAGGATCCAAGCCGGTGCCTCATCATAACTCCAGCGGATCCACAGCGAGCTTAAGGGTTTATTAGGGCCGGCGTCTGAAATGCCAGTCATAATAAATGTGCCCCATAATTTTAAAAAGGCCAATTTCCCCAGTTTGAGGGCAGTATTTCAGGGCTCAGACTGGGAGTATCTATTGTCACATAACAGTACAGAGGATAAAAGGGAGAGCTTTATATCCACATTAGGCAATTACACTGCAAAATTTACTCCTGTAGGTAACAGGTATAAATTACTAAAATTAAACCACACATGGCTTACAGCCAGGGCAATAAATGGGAAAAAAAAAAGGGTTTAAAAAAAATACAAATCTGAGGGGTCAGCTGTATCCTCCAAAATAGAGTAAATCTGCAGAAAGTCAAAATAAAGGGCAGGTGGCCAAAGAGAGCAAACAAAAAAAATAAATAAAAATTAAATATAAAAAAGCTAAAAAAATAAGGTTAGAGCAGGTAGGTCCCCTAAATAATAGTAAAGGAGGGGTGGTCACTGAAGATAAGGAAATGGCAGATTTACTAAATGTGTTTTTTAGCTCTGTATATACAAAAGAAGAGAAAGGAGCTGATATCGGTGTTTAGTACATCCAGTAATGTACTCAATTGGCTAATAGTAGATATGGTCCAAGGTGTTTGATACTGTCTTTCATAGACAATTTATATGTAAAATAAAGTTTAAAGGCTTAAGATCCCTTTACATGAGATGATGCAGCAGCAGAAGGTTAGGTAGGAAACTTTCCTTCCCAACAACCGCTCGATAGTGGAGGAGACCGCTGCATTTACATGCAGCAAACTCCTGCACAGTATAGGGAGGAGAGATCGCTAACGTCACAGTATGGGAAGGAGCGTTTGCTGTGTAAACAGATTCTGTTTACACAGCACGATCTGCTGCTGGCAAATGATAAGGGGGCACTGCTTCCAACTGGAGAAGTAAAAGTTCAGTCCCAAAGGCGTCAAGGCTTCTTTAGTGTAAGAACTGTAAATTTGTGGAATAGTTTACCCCAGGACGTGGTCACAGCAGGAAAAGTGGGCAGTTAAAAAGGGCTTAGATATATTCTTAAATGTAAATGACATTAATGTCTATGAAAATGTGTATTGCTGCTCCATTGTGTTCACTGCTGCTGGCCCTTGCTGCTTTTCAATCCTTGGTACTGGCTCAACAGAAAAACTTGGTGACATTTCCAACATGTCGAGTTGGGACCAGAGAGTGAAGCTCAGTGGGCACCTGACCATTTCTGGTCCATTTAAAAAAAATGTACCGGTATTTCCATGGGAAATCCCTTGAAGTGTACAGACACTGTCAAACCTTCACCTAATGTCTACCATCAGGGAAAAAGCTTTGATAAACTGAATTTCCTCTCATCCAATCGTACTGTTTTAGTCTAAGATAAGCAATGCCTCAGTGTGCTGTGGTCAATTATGTGAGTCCTACATAGGAATAACATGTACAGGAAGTACTAAAGAGCATGTTTGTGGTGGAATTGGGGGACAGCAGATATGGTTATTTAAAATTACTGATAGTGGCAACAATCACTAATCAGTGGTCTCAAAATTATCCACCAATTGGAAAACACATTGAAATAATTATTTTCGATCAGTCTTCCCCAAGGGGGAATCTGTTGAGATAAGACCTTTTTTTCTTGTGCCAGTCTATAATAAATCTTGGTGACTCCGACGATGAATGTAATTTTAGTTTCTTACCATTATAGGGTAGCCAACGCATACAGCTGCCAGTCCGCAAAGAAGAAAAGCAACACACAGCAGAGCCTGAGAATTCCGCATCTAGAAAACGGAAACATAAGAAGAGATAATAGTTTGTGTCCTAAAACTGTAAAAATGATATGGTACATATCACAAAGGCAGCTTTGTTGCAGAACGTCTGTGATTGTTTCATGTAACTGAGTAAGGTCTGTAGATATCCATATGCATGCTGCAGAAAAAACCTCATTCAGATTAATGGAACGGACTTTCAATCACACTGCTGAGCATAGCATTTTCCCTCCACCACTGTGTGATGCCTGCCTGCCGCTGCTTTTATGAACCTGTGCACTGCTAGTGTGTTTATTATTGTATAAAGTAAAAATACCGGCTCACTATTTCTGTGGTGAAGATGTATCCGCGTGCTCGGTGCCTTGGTTTATTTCAACCTCCTTGTTCAGGTATATCAACAACTTAAAGAATTTCAGGCTCCAGCACTCACTTGTTGAAGTGTCAAGTTCTCCATCTTTATTGAACAATTGTCCATAGACAAATACAGGACTCACATTCTCTTTAGTGTGGGCTGTTGACGCGTTTCGAAAATTCTTATTCGTAACAGTGGTGTGCGTCTGATCTTTGCAGGTATAAGTAGGAGACTGGGTATATGAAATTAACGTTAAGGTCACTCCCACTTCCCAATTGTGGGGAGTGGGGGAAGGGAATGGAGAAAATGGGTTGTGTCCATCCCTTTGCACAGCATTAGTCTCTAATACCTATCACCTGCAATACCAGATTCCTTTCCAATCGAGTATCTAGCTTCCAGAGATTTTTACATAATGTTAACTTAAAATCATGTAATTTTATACATACATGTATATTTCTAACATGGTAAAAACTTATGTATAGCATACAGATAAAACAAAAGGAACAAAAAATCATGAAAACTCTGCTTTTTGGTTTACTACATATGATAGGTACCTGTTCACATTTGTGATGCGTTTTTTTCAAATCTGACATAAAACATATTGCTACTCAATAGTATATTATATTAGGCTTGGTTATAGGCTATACATACCGATACACTTGTATCTACAGGCATCGGGATGTATGTGCTGAAATACATAATGACCCTAATAAAAGTGCATGATTTCCTTTCTCATGTTTAGACCGTTAGGATGTCTAGTTTCTAGTTTAAATATCCAAAAGGCCTCTCTTAAATTAACTTGATGTTTAATATCTCCTCCTCTAGCAGGAGTTTTTACATGTTCAATGGCATATGTTTTGAAATACTTGGGGCTACGATTATGTTTTTCGATAAAATGTCTGGCCACATTTGATGTGTTAGTATAAGAAGGATTGTCTATGTAATTTAGATGTTCCAGAATTCTGTTTTTGAATTTTCTTATAGTGCATCCTATATACATTTTATCGCATTGTTCACATCTGATCACATAGACTACTGCTCTTGTATTGCAGTTAATATAGGACTTAATATTATAAGTTTGTGTGTGATCTGTATTTGTAAACGTCTTGGTGTTTTGCACATAATTGCATGTGCGGCATCGCTGACTACCGCAGCGTGTGAACCCTTTGTAGGTCAACCAAGTATCAGTTTGCAAGCTGTTTTCTCGTACAAACATGGAAGGAGACAGGGAATTGCCTATTGTTGGAGGTCTTTTTGAGACTATCCTGCAGCCTTCCTTCAATACCGTATTTAGTATGTTATCTTCATATAGTACCGGAAGGTATTTTTTAATTATGCCTTGAATTGTATTGTATTGTCGGCTGTAGGTCAGTACCAAAGTTGTTCAATAAAGATGGAGAACTTGACACTTCAACAAGTGAGTGCTGGAGCCTGAAATTCTCTAAGTTGTGTTTATTATTCTCCAGAGTAGCAGTCGGTGTACTGCTCCCGTGTTTGGCTCCAGGTCTCCCACTGCTTTTACCCTGCTGGCTCATGAGCATGATGCCACTCTTGCCCCATGATGATGATGCCCCCTCTTCACCCGGCTCCCACGGTGTAGGTTGCACCGCTGCGGTGCGGACGGATCACAGACCCATTGAAGTTGAATGTGTCTGGATTAGTCTGCGGCAACCGCACAGATGGTGCCCATGCATTGGGGACAGCAATATTGTCAGTCAATATTTAAATCACAGACGAGTGATCTAGATTGTGAATGTATTTACCCCAGACAGTTTGAAAGGATTTTCACATTTCAGAATACTGATGGCCTATGCTTAGCAAAAAATAAAAAAGTTATGTCTCTTGAAAGCTTACTGCTACACCCAGCTTTTCCAGTCTGATATTGTCCACCCCCTCTCATCTCTCCTTCTAAATCTTGGTATGTCTGCATTGAACTATTAATGTCTCATTTCCTGCTGGATTTATTGAGTATTTGTTTACATTGACTATTTCACCCCTGTATCTGGTCCTATCTTGATTAGGCCATATGTAGCCCCCTCCCTTCTTGGTCACACCTGATTGATCACTGAGTGGTATAAATCTAAGTTCATAGGTCTTCCAGACCTTGGTCTTCCCACATGCAACATCTCTCAAGTGCAACAGACTGAATTATACCAGAATGGGACCAGAAGGGGACCACAGGTAATTACAGACATAGTCAATGCAAACAATGTTTAAATGTTTCCTCTTACTCCTCCTACTTGTCCATAACCTCCTGAAATACCCCCACATCCATTCACCCAGCAAGGAACTATTCATCTCTTCGTCCATCTTACCTTCTCATCTGATCGCTTGCACAAACCTGTTTGCCAACATAAAACACTTCCTTCCCAAACACACACAGCCCAACTCCACTGCCACCCTCCATTACGCTCACCTCATTCGAAGTACACTCTGTTCGCATCTACTCTCCCTCCAACCTTCAAGTAGCAGTCATTTACCGCCCCCCAGGCCCAGCCACCATATTTCTTGACCACTTTAACACATGGCTACTACACTTTCTTTCTGCTGACATCCCCACTATCATCATGGGTGACTTCAACATCCCTATTGACACATGCCACTCGGCCGCCTCTAAACTCCTGTCGCTCTCTTCCTCCTTCGGCTTATCACAGTGGTCTTCAGCTCCCACCCACAGAGATGGTCACACTCTGGATCTGATCTTTTCCCGCCTCTGCTCCCTATCTAACCTTTCTAATTTGCCTCTCCCCCTATCCGACCACAACCTACTCACCTTCTCTTCATTGGTCTCTTCTGCAGCTCCCCTGGTCCACACACTAGCACACCCCTGCAGGAACCTCAAACAGCTTGAAATTTCGCTTTCTTTCTGACTCTCTTCTCCCACTCTCTACCATCTGTTGCCTCCAAGAACCAGAAGCTGCTACCACCCTATATAACACCACATTAAGTACAGCTCTGGACACTGTTGCCCCCCTCACACACAACAAAATCCAGAAAATCAACAGACAACCCTGGCACACCAACCTGACCAAAAAACTCAGACAAGCTTCCAGGGCTGCTGAGCGGCGATGGAAGAAATCCCATTCTAAAGATCATTTCACCGCATACAAGCAATCCCTCCTCATATTCAAATCCTCACTCGCTGATGCAAAACAGGCTTACTTCTCATCTCTCATATCTTCCCTGTCACACAGTCCTAAACAACTTTTTAGCACTTTTAATTCCCTTCTCCGTCCCCCAGCGCCCCCATCCTCTCCTCTCTTCTCAGCTGAGGACTTTGCCAAATATTTCAAACAAAAGATAGTCCACATCAGAGAAAGCTTTACTACACAGTCCCCACAGACCCTCTACACAACTGCTCGGTCCTCTTCTCCCAAAACCCACTTCTCTACCATTACAGAAGGTAAACTCTCCACTCTACTCTCCAAATCTCATCTGACCACCTGTGCACTTGACCCAATCCCATCCCACCTCATCCCTAACCTCACTGCAGTGTTTATCCCAGCCCTAACTCATCTCTTCAACCTATCACTAAACTCTGGTGTCTTCCCCTCTGCTTTTAAACATGCTACCATTACACCCATCCTCAAAAAGCCTTCACTTGACCCATCTTCCTTGTCCAGTTATCGCCCCATATCACTTCTTCCGTATGCCTCAAAGCTACTTGAACAACATGTCCATTCAGAACTGTCCTCCCACCTCTCCTCCTGCTCCCTCTTTGACTGCTTACAATCTGGCTTCCGACCCCACCACTCGACCGAGACTGCCCTTACCAAACTCACCAAAGACCTACTCACAGCCAAAACCAAGAAACAATACTCTGTCCTCCTTCTCCTTGACCTGTCCTCTGCCTTCGACAATGTTGACCACTCCCTTCTGTTGCAAACTCTCTCATCTCTTGGCATCACTGACCTGGCCCTCTCCTGGATCACATCATACCTCACAGACCGGACGTTTAGCGTCTCCCACTCCCGCACCACCTCCTCGTCTCATTCCCTCTCTGTTGGTGTCCCGCAAGGCTCTGTCCTAGGACCCCTGCTCTTCTCTATCTACACTTTTGGCCTGGGACAGCTCATAGAGTCCTATGGCTTTTAGTATCACTCCTACGCTGACGACACACAAATCTACCTCTCTGGTCCAGACATCACCACCTTACTATCTAGAATCCCACAATGTCTATCTACTATATCATCCTTCTTCGCCTCTCGCTTTCTTAAACTTAACATGGATAAGACAGAATTCATAATCTTTTCCCCATCTTGGGGGGCAACAGACCTATCTATCACGATCAATGGCTGCACATTATCCCCAGTCAACAAAGCCCGCTGCCTTGGAGTGATCTTGGATTCTGCCCTTTCCTTCCGACCGCACATCCAAGCCCTTTCCACCACCTGCCGTCTCCAACTCAAAAACATCTCCCGCATCCGCGCTTTCCTTAACTTTGAATCTGCGAAAATACTTGTACATGCCCTCATTATCTCCCGCCTAGACTACTGCAACATTCTCCTCTGTGGCCTTCCATCTAGCACTCTCGCACCCCTCCAATCTATCCTCAACTCTGCTGCCCGACTAATCCACCTCTCACCCTATTATTCCTCTGCCTCTCCCCTTTGCCAATCCCTTCACTGGCTCCCCACTGCCCAACGAATTCACTTCAAAGTACTTACAAATACATACAAAGAATAATAGAAAAGAAGGTTAATGATGCCTATGATAGGGGGATTATAGATGGTGATTTGAGTACATTCCTCATTGTAGAGAAACCAATTACACCAGTATTGTATGTACTCCCGAAAATACATAAGGATCTTAGTGATCCACCTGGCAGGCCAATTGTGTTGGGGAGGTGATCTATTTTTAGCCCAATAGCCATTTTTTGGAATAAAGTGCTTCACCTATTTGCCACTGCTGCACCCTCCTATGTTAAAGATACTACAGATTTTTTGTTAAAATTGGAAAATATAGCCTTTGTGGATGGTTACCAATTGGTGACATTGGATGTAGTATCATTATATACATCTATAAAATATAAGGAAGGTTTGGAAGCCGTTGATGTGGTGCTGGCCGACTCGGGATGTGCTCCACCTTGTGCACGGCTGATCCTCGTACTGCTCGAGGTCATCCTCGAGAGGAATTATTTAAGAACCTAAATGCCCAGGAATTTTAGACACATTTAAGTGGTTTATCTGCCAAAGCGACAGGAGAGGAGCATAAGGAGCTGTAGGACAATTACGAAGACTATGCAGATGACCCCGACAGACTGTGGCAGTATGCAGTGGAGGCCCCCTTTCTATCACATTGCTGTTGTTGGGTTCTAGTACTACTGTGATCTTCCACTATATTCTTCTGTATGCCAGCGCTGCTGCTGCTGCTGCCACCATCCCTACTCTCTCATAGGACCACTCAGTGGCATACCTTCAATAGAGGAAAATCACTCAGCTGCTATGGGTTGGGAAAAAGATGCCTGCAGTTAACCAAAAGTCCTGCCCCCTAATTACACTCATTACTGTCCTGGGAAAGTATCCCTATCATCAGTGGAGAAAGCTAAAGGACTTGTGATAATGTCATCACAGGTCCTGTACACCCAGTAAAGGAACTGCAGAAAGAATGGTGTCATTCCCAGGTTAGATAGGAGAATCTGCCAGGATCTGTGATGACATTATCATCATTACAGGTACATCTAGTAAAGGAACTGCACAGCGCATCATCACAAGTCCTTCAACCCCCAACTGCATGGAGAAGAACTGTAGGATGAGCTCTCCACTAAGACCAGAATGGAATGGTAAGAGAAAGCCCTTCTCCTTTCTTTTCATTTGCACCCCATTCCCTATTTTCACACATATCTTAATCATAACTGCAGGCAGTTAAAACCACTATTACATGTATCTCACACAATATAAATCTGACTACATGTATCTGTACACACTGCACTATTATACCTTGTACTTGTCACATCAGTACATTGTTCTATATAATACAACAAAAAATGGCAGCACTAGCGCTAAAACAAAACAAACAGGTGCAAGCCCAAGGGGAATAAGCTATAACCCAAAATACAAAAAAGAAAAGAGGGCAGCACTCTTAAAAAGAAAAAAACAAGTCTTTTATTCACCCATGTGGTAATAGCTATGTTTCAGCTCAACAATAGAGCCTTTCTCAAGGAAAGAACAGGATCATGGTATAAAGTATATATAGGAAGTCAATCTCATTACATGATTGCAGACTATCAATAATTCATGATTAATCAATACATAAAAAACATACATAGACATGTGTAACATCCCAGAGTTATGTTACTACACTCTTTTTCCCCTCTACCACCTGTTAAGTGTATTTATCTTGTCATCTTGTACAATCTAACATCACATCCTCAATAATGTGCATATGCTAAGCCTGTTATATTTATATTTATATATATATATATATATATATATATATATATATTTGCTGTAATTTTCATGTACACCAGAAGGTGGCAGCAATGTTAGCAGGTCTTTAGTGTCAGCTTAGTGTTTCTAAACTGGAATAGTTTATTCCAGTTTAGCTCTCCCTCTTTGAGCAGAAGTGGTCTGGCCCATGTCCTGTCTCATGGGGAGGAAAGGAAGTTATAGTTAGTGTGCCAGCTACCCCTGCTTGGGGGAGGCTGTGCTGGTAGGAGCTCCCAGTTTAGGGACCCCAACCCAGGATCGTGCCTCGGCTGAGGCCAAAGATCTTCATTTCCAGTCTGAGCCCTTCAGCCTTAGCTGATAGACAAGCAAGCAGCCACCTCCAGACCTCCAGGAAGAGCCATTCCCTGTGAGCTAACTGTGAGTACCTATCCAGAGACCAGGAGAAGCCAAATTCCTCCTTAGCTAGTCAGTCCCATACCAAGCAGAAGATAGACAGAGCAGAAGACAGATTCCTGCCACATATTAAAGAGCCATAAGCAGACGACTAATCCTGCAAGAGAGCTCCAGACACATGCTAGATGCAGAAGAGATATTGATCCCTGCCATACATTGCCAAATACCTGCTGGGACCCAAAAGACTAATACTGTATCTCATATGGATTAATGCTGCCTTCAGTAAAGACAAGTTGAATTACTGCTACTAGCAACACACTCATTTATTGCAAGTGAGCCAGGATCCAGGAGTCTATCCGTACCAAGGTAGGAGACACCATTGACACTATACCTACTACCACACAGAGACATTACCCCACTCTGGCATTCCTCACCTGGTATGTAAGTTGCAACACTTAGACTGTAACCTGCGCATGCTGCAATTGGCGTCATGAACAAAAACTATTAACTATCATTTACACCTGACCCAGTCAGTGCATATTATTGCACCAGTGTGCATTAGTCCAATCTGGCTTACTGCATATTTTGGCGTCACAAACAGGATCGGATCGAATTGTGTGCCTATCCTTGCCATAACCGGATGCAACGGTGTGTCAACAGAACCGGATACAATTGTGTGCTTAACCGGATCAAATTGCATGTTTCACAGTATTGCAATATCTATAGATTGTGGGGAGAAAAACTGAAAAGTGACTTCATTGCCTTGTTGCTGTGCCAGAAAGCGCTAAACGTGCGCTCCAGCAGTCCAAGGGTTAATTCGCCATATTCATAAAATTGCACTTCTTCATGCCCAGAAGCGGGAAAACACAGGAACGCCCTCTCAAGAGCGCGAAATTGCCAAATACACCCCCCAGAAGCGGGAAAATTAGTAACGCCCTCTCAAGAGCGTGAAGATGCGGAATATGCCCCCCCTAGAAGCGAGAAAACTAAAGACTGCCCACCACGAACTTTACATTGTGAGCCAAGGGAGTAAAGACTCCTCCCTCTGTGCTCCACCCTTACCTCTGGCACTCTTCATGGTCGAGGAAACAGTGAAGATGGCGCTCCCTCAACCTAAATGGGACCAAATGGCGATACAGGGAGAACTCGTCTATTAGCCCGCTGTGCCTGAGATCCGGGTTTCCCAGCTCGTGAGAAGAGATGGCCCTTGCGCATTTAAAGCAGCTTTAGAGCCAGCGCCTGTTGCAGACCAAGACCGGACAGCCGCCGCTGACTTACCAGAGAAGGCCGCTGTCACCGTTCTAGTCCCCGCGGAAGAAGACAGGACTACAGTCAAGTCCTCGGAGGCTATGCATCCCTCTGCTTCCATTACTGTCAGCGCGGAAGGCGAGACGCAAGATGGCTGCCGACGCTGAATGCATCCCCGCGGAGGATGCCGCCGACACAATCGCCCAGGCTATGGACCAGCCTGCACCGCAGATGGCACCTGGACCCCGCGATGACCACCAGGAGGCACCGGAACCAGCCGTCCGGCCTCGACATCAGGTAGGAGCAGCCGCGCTCCCTGAGGCCCAGGCCCGGTCCGTACCTGCCCCTGCACCTCTCCCTGTGGGTCCCGATACCTCCAACAGGCCTAGCCCTGTTCCGCCAAGGACACTTACTGGTGCGGCGGAGGCGGCCGGAGTTTTCTACTCTGCCGCCCAGTACCTCTACCACTACTACACCTTTGACCCCATGCTGGGTATAATGACCTCTGACCCCATGTTGGGTATAATTACCAGTTGTTGATTCAGTTACATATTTATTCCCAGAGAATTCTTGTACAGTCACTCAGAATTGAGAAAGCTCATTGGAAGAACGAGTGAAACGTTTTCAAGAAATCTACAGTACATCCAGTTGCCTTGATTTATTCTTTACAGATATTCAGTGAAGAAGTCCGGTTTTGGGTCTGGGTACCAAACATTCCGTTTTTTATCACACGCATGCAAAATGCATTGCACTCGCACAGAAAAAATTAAGAATGCAACGATTTTTCCTGTAAGCACCCGCATCCTATCCGGCCCTCACCCCCGATGCCTGTGTTAAAGAGGCCTAAGGCTCCTTTCACACGAGCGAGTTTTCCGCGCGGGTACAATGTGTGACGTGAACGCATAGCACCCGCACTGAATTCAGACTCATTTATTTCAATGGATTTGTGTACATGAGCATTTTTCTTTACACATCAGTTCTGAATTGCGTGAAAAAAAGCAGCATGTTATATATTCTGCGTTTTTCACGCAGCCCTGGCCCCATTGAAGTGAATGGGGCTTCAGTGAAAAAGCAAGTGCAGATGCAATGCGTTTTTCACTGATGGTTGCTAGGAGATGTTGTTTGTAAACCTTCAGTTTTTATAACGTGCATGAAAAACGCATCAAAATGCATTGCACCTGCGCAGAAAAAAATGAACATCTGAACGCAATCGCAGACAAAACTGACTGAACTTGCTTGCAAAATGGTGCGAGTTTCACTGAACGCACTCTAAACGCATTTGGACCTAATCTGTATCGTTCTTGTGTGTGTGAAGAGGCCTAAGACTGTCAGTGCCGGTAGGTCAGGCCGGGTGCTGCGATGCGGACTCGCTGCGGGAGGAATGCTCGTCTGCAAGGGGCTAATATTACTTATGTGGAACACCTCGTCTGCTACAGTGTTTGTAAGCTATAGAATGTAAGGTGTACCACAAATACTTTGAAAACTAGGATAGGGGGACACCTTTCAGATGTCCACAATGAGAAAGCAATCAAAGTGTCTGCAGTATCCAAGCACTTTACGGATATTCATGGAGGCAATCTGTTTTTTTTTCTTTCTGTGGCATTATGTAGCTGGCCAGCTAAGACCTGTACTAGGTTGCTAATATAGCTTGTGTGTTTATACAGCTAGAACTGCCAATAACCTTAATACAGTTCCTATGTTTGTGTTAAAGACAAAAGCAGAGTTATTTACAGTGACTTCATGTTTGGATGTCATATAACTGTTATATTTTGTGTTCACAGAAGCAGAAAAGATAGTATGCCTTTAAGATTCATTATATAATGTAAGGTAAGTTCAATGACACAGCAGAAACAGAAAACATAGAGTTAAACTGTTGTTGCTGGGCAGGAGTCTTGACCAATCACAGCTAGCCTCAGACAGCCTGTGTGGGAAATCCCCCTAGCAGGAGCTGCTGGAATCATTATTCACCAGGAGAGGAGCTGAACAGACATTCACTTCACTAACAGCTGTGTTTTATGGAAGCAGATAGGCCAAAATAGGTATTTAAAACAGTTATATAATGTTCCTACTGTTAATATAGTGGTTAAAACTGTATACTGAACCAGTTATATGTGTGTTTACTTACAGTTCCACCAATTGCAAACAAACAAATTCAAATTACATATTGCAATACAAATTGCATACAACCATACCAGATCATACTCAACCAATCTGCCAATAGATAAGTGCATACTGCAAATTATGACCAAATTCAGCAAGTAGAACTATTAGTTAGACCCCAGATATACCTCTCAGAGAGATCATAAATCATAAATTGCTTAAATAACTTAAAGTGACAGTACAGATACTGAAGAGAGAAATATATCCACCATTTTATGTTGAATGACAAGATTGAACAGTTGAACCACCATCTTATGCATACCGCCATTTTATGAATCTTTATGCAACACGTGTTTTGTGCATGGACTATCTGCTGCGGAGACGGCAGTGTTATATGAAGAAAAGTTGAAGTTAAAAAAGAAGTTATTTCAAGCATTTGGTGTGCTCTTTAAACCTACTGTTTCCATAGAACGGCGCTAGAGGAATTACAGAGTAACACACAGTCTGGTTAGACTAAAAGTCAGAGACATCATAACTCTTCTAATGCCACAGCGCAAAAGGAACTTCATAGTGCTGCGCCTGCCACAGTGGAACTATGGCCCTCAGAGGGTGAAGTGATTGCGCTCCTCAACTTGCACAGCAAAGAGCACATTAGAGCAGCAGAGTGCCAGCATATACCGCCACGCAGCAACTGTTCCCGGAGTGAGCTAGCAAAGACACCTCAGCGGAGCTACCACAGAGGCCATAGAATGTGTGCATTAGTCAAACTGCAGCAGACTCCTAAAGTGGCAGAACAACAAAGGCAAAATAGTCAGAGAAAGAGCACCAACCCTCCTGCGATCCCTAGAGAGAGAAAGAGACGCATGGTGGGAGGCCAAAGTCCAGAGCTAGAGTGCCCGCACTGCTATCCCCGAAGAGGCCACGTACTGCAGCCAGCTAGTTGGACTATCTGCTGCAGAGGCGGCAGTGTTATATGAAGAAAAGTTTAAGTTAATAAAGAAGTTATTTGAAGCATTTGGTGTGCTCTTTAATCATACTGTTTCCATACAACGGCACTTGATGAATTACAGAGTAATAGACAGTCTGGTTAGACCAAAAGTCAGAGAAATCAGAATTCTTCTAATGCCACAGCGCAAAAGGCAATTCGTTCTGCGCCTGCCACACATTATCCTCCAGAGGGGTGGTGACCGCTGAAGGAAACTTTTAGCCAGAGAAACTTTCTGGATTTTCACATTGGAAAGAGAGAACCAAAAGGATTAAACGAGAGACAAGATGTGATTTTTTTTATTATTAAAGTTTGGTTCATTGTTTGAGGCCTAGTTTCCGTTTTTTACTGACATGTTCTGTCCGCATTGTCCATGGACAGCACAAGTACCCATTGATTTAAATGTGTCTGTTCACATTACTTTTTTTTGTTACTGGGTCAGTAATAAAATCACAGGGACATGCACTACTTTGATCTGTTATGCGCACCAAGCACGCCCATTGAAGTCTATGGGTTGGTGAAAATCACATCCGTGTTGTGTCCGTTTTTCACTGGAGACTAATAGGAGATTCTTTGGAAATATATTTTCAGCTTAGCAACGTCAGTGAATTACAGATGACACACGGATGGTAAAAAACTTCTGGATAATACTGTACAGAGATTTGTCTCCGTACAGTATTAGAATGTTAGTAGATCCAGCCTTAAAGACTGTATTGTCGAAACGTTGCTGCTGTTATTTTTGTGCAATAAAGAACACTGAACAAGGAAGCTATTAGAGTGCCGTGACCTTCTTCATCTCTTCATGGTAATTTTGGGGGTCTCTGAGGCCTTTGATCTGTTATGCGGACCAAGCACGCCCATTGAAGTCTATGGGTTGGTGAAAATCACATCCGTGTTGTGTCCGTTTTTCACTGGAGACTAATAGGAGATTCTTTGGAAATATATTTTCAGCTTAGCAACGTCAGTGAATTACAGATGACACACAGATGGTAAAAACGGACACATGGATCCTTCACAGACATCTTCACAGATGAAACACCCACGCTTTTTTTTCACGGATGGGACACTGATACAGAAATGTGAACGAGGCCTCATGCTGTTATATTCACTTTCAATATTATCTTAATTTCATTATTCTCTCTGCATATGTATTGGATTCTGTTCACGTAGGGCAGTTTATCTGGTAGCTTATACACATGCATGTATGTGTATCTATATTTTTTATGATGGGAATTTCTACATGTATTTATGTTTGGAGAGGTTTTACATGCATCATGTGAGTAAAGAAAAAAATATATAACATATTTTTTGACTGCATGTGACATTTTATGCATTGATTGTGGCTGCATAATTTTACTTTCCCTGTGACGATACCTGTAAACAGTATTTCCACCAATATAGATAATTTACTTTTGCAACATTTGATCATTTGCAGCGCTACTCATTTGCTGCTGGTGTGAACAATGCCCACAAAGACTGATCACAGGAATTCCTTGAACCTGGCAGTTCATCCAGCTAGTATGTTTCTGGGTTTGGGCTCATGCACATATTTGAATAGCAAATTTTTATTGCGAATATCGTCACTTCAAGAATTCGTGAATATTTATAGTGCTTATATATTCGTTATATCGAATATTCCGATTTTTTTTTCCATCCGAACACATGATTCCTCTCTGCTTCTTGCTTGTGGGCCAAAAAGAAGGAAGCAATGTCAAGTTAACAACAATACTTAGTGCACCAATCAGTAATCTGTAGTCAGACCTGCTAAAACGTGAAGTTGCACGAAGTGCGAAAAAATATTCTAATCACTACCGATTAGCGCAATTGCGAATATATTGGAGCACTTGACTCTATCTGCATAAAAAACTATTCTAATGTTCTGCCGTGCCAACCATTTTCTCCAGTCTCAGGAAACTTATACCAGCTTGAAAAATGTAGCCAAAGAAATCCACGCCTATATTTCACGTTACGAACTCGCATTACACGATTTTTACATTCCCGATTTTTTCGCATTCAATAAAATAATCTTGAATTCTCAAAATTCGCGAATATATGATGAAAATTCTACAAAATATTCTTGAAATATCGTGAATTCGAATATAGCCCCTGCTGCCCATCGTTATTTATTTCCATGGGTCCGCAAAAAAAATGGAAGTTATTCCGTGTGCATTCCATTTCCGTGTGTCCATATTTCAGTTCTGCAAAAAAAAGAACATGTCCTATTATTGTCCGTAATACGGTCAAGGATAGTACTGTTCTATCAGAGGTCAGCTGTTCCGTTCCACAAAACATGGAATGCACACAGAAGTTATCCATATTTTTTGTGGATCCGTTTTTACGGACCACAAAATACATACGGTCGTGTGCATGAACCCTTTATCAGAGACGGCAGTGCTGGGTTTTTATTCAAATTTTTTTCTTATGCTGTTGACGCTTTCTTATGCTGAAGACGCTTCGTTCAAAACTTCTGGATAATACTGTACAGAGATTTGTCTCCGTACAGTATTAGAATGTTAGTAGATCCAGCCTTAAAGACTGTATTGTCGAAACGTTGCTGCTGTTATTTTTGTGCAATAAAGAACACTGAACAAGGAAGCTATTAGAGTGCCGTGACCTTCTTCATCTCTTCATGGTAATTTTGGGGGTCTCTGAGGCCGAGACCTGACGCCACGAGCACCGCCGCAAAACTTTTGAGTTGACCCAAGTAAGTGGTGCACCACTCAGGATCGCTTTCTGATTGGTCTGTGCCTGCCTCAAAAGAGGCATGCACTCCTCTCTTCCTCCTTTTGTGTTCCGGAGCCGGAGGAGCTGCCTGCACGTGTGTCTGCCATCGCTGCCAGCACCCCAATCTCTGCCCCCAGGACCCCCCATCAGGTACATAGGGAAAGCATAGGGAAAGTTTGGGTTAGGAAGGGAAAAAAAAGGGAAAGTTAGTTTGTGAACTTTAATTGCATCACCCTAAGTTAGGGTGTCTGGGGTCCACAGCACAGCTCACCCCAGGGGTGCAGAGTGTGTCGCAGGAGGGGGATACAGAAGGACACGACTACTCAGTGTGACACATGCCCCGATCATCCAGGCCTCTGCATTGACGGTTGCTTCAGGGAGTATCAGACTTTATATCCCAATTTAGCACTGACATCGGATAAAAAAAAAATGGTTCTCAGACTTGAGACACCCAAAAAAACTAAAATAATTTATTAAAAGTAGACATATTAGGTATCGCCGCGTCGGTAATAATCTCCTCTTTAAAAATGCCCCATGACCTTTTTTTTTGTCACCTTACATAATAAAAAGTTTAATAGCAAGCGATCAAAAAGTCATAAAAAATAAAAAAATGACTCTTAGACTTTAGAGATACCAAAAAATTTTGGGGGTATCAAAAAGGATAATATAGTCTAAAACCTAAATAATTGTAAAAAAAAGTAGACTTATTAGGTATCGCCGCGTCCGTAAGAATCTCCTCTATAAAAATACCCCATGACCCAACCCCCCAAATTAACACAGTCAAAAAATAATATATAAATTGGTGCAAAAAAATAATTTTTTTGTCACCTTACATAACAAAAAGTTTAATAGCAAGCGATCAAAAAGTCATATAGCCCCCAAAATAGTGCCAATAAAACCGTCCGCTCATCCCGCAAAAAATGAGCCCCCAAATAAGATAATTGGATAAAAAAAATAATGACAGACTTTAGAGATACCCAAAAAAAAATTGTATCAAAAAAGATAATATAGTCAAAAAACTAAATTATTGCCGCGTCTGTAAGAATCTCCTCTATAAAAATATCCCATGACCTAACCCCCCAGATTAACAAGGTTAAAAAAAAAAAAAACGGTGCCAAAAAACGCTATTTTTGGCACTTTTCCATTTCAATCAGTTTTTTCCGGTAACAAAACAAGGGTCAACAACCAAACAAAAGTTAAAATTTATTACCTTGATACTGCAGGTTACAGAAACTCCACATTTGTGGTCGTAAACTGCTGTATCAGTAAAAGGGAGGCTGCAAAAGGAAAGGACCAACATGGTTTCTGGAAGGCCGATTTTGATGGCCTTTTTTTATTGACACCATATCCCTTTTGAAGCCCCCCTGATGCCCACCTAGAGTAAAAACTCCCTAAAAGTGACCCCATCTAAGAAACTACACCCCTCAAGGTATTCAAAACTGATTATACAAACTTTATTAACCCTTTAGGTGTTCCTCAACAGTTAATGGCAAATGGAGAAGAAATTTAAGAATTTCAATTTTTAGTAACCTTGCCTCACAAAAATGTATTTTAGAGCAACCAAAAATCATATTTACCCTAAAAATAGTCCCCAAAAAATGCCACCTTATCCCGTAGTTTCCAAAATGGGGTCACTTTTAGGGAGTTTCTACTCCAGGGGTGCATCAGGGGGGTTGAATCCAGGGGTGAATCAGCCCTCCAAAAACCAAACGGCACACCTTTCACTCTACGCCACGCTGTGTGGCCGTACAGTAGTGTACGACCACATATTGGGTGTTTCTGTAAACTGCAGAGTCAGGGCAATAAAGATACAGTCTTGTTTGGCTGTTAACCCTTGCTTTGTTAGTGGAAAACATGGGTTAAAATGGAAAATAAGGCAAAAAAAATAAATTTCAAATTTCATCCCCATTTGCCAATAACTCTTGTGCAACAACTAAAGGGTTAACGACGTATGTAAAATCAGTTTTGAATACCTTGAGGGGTGTAGTTTCTTAGATGGGGTCACTTTTAGGGAGTTTCTACTCCAGGGGTGCATCAGGGGGGTTGAAACAGGACACGGTGTAAATAAACCAGTCCATAAAAATCAGCCTTCCAAAAAACAAACGGCGCACCTTTCACACTACGCCCCGCTGTGTGGCCATACAGTAGTTTACGGCCACATATTGGGTGTTTCTGTAAACGGCAGAGTCAGGGAAATAAAGATACAGTCTTGTTTGGCTGTTAACCCTTGCTTTGTTAGTGGAAAAAATTGGTTAAAATGAAAAATTAGACAAAGAAATGAAATTCTCAAATATTATCCCCATTTGCCAATAACTCTTGTGCAACACCTAAAGGGTTAATGACGTATGTAAAATCAGTTTTGAATACCTTGAGGGTGTAGTTTCTTAGATGGGGTCATTTTTGGGTGGTTTCTATTATGTAAGCCTCGCAAAGTGACTTCAGACCTGAAATTGAGTTTTTGTAAATTTCTGAAAAATTTCAAGATTTGCTTCTAAACTTCTAAGCCTTATAACATCCCCAAAAAATAAAATATAATTCCCAAAATAAATCAAACATGAAGTAGACATATGGGGAATGTAAAGTCATCACAATTTTTGGGGATATTACTATGTATTACAGAAGTAGAGAAACTGAAACTTTGAAATTTGCTAATTTTTCCAAATTTTTGTTAAATTAGGTATTTTTTGGTGCAAAAAAAATATTATTTTTTTTTACTTCATTTTACCAGTGTCATGAAGTACAATATGTGACGGAAAAACAATCTCAGAACGGCCTGGATAAGTCAAAGCGTTTTAAAGTTATCAGCACTTAAAGTGACACTGGTCAGATTTGCAAAAAATGGCCTGGTCCTAAGGTGTAATAAGGCTGTGTCCTTAAGGGGTTAAGCTATAAATACACCCATCATTTTCTGGGTTTTTAAAAACACACTTTTTTGACAAAAGAACAGTATTTTCCTGATCTGCAAGTGTTAAATTCAAGTTTAATATATACAGCTTTCATATTCAGTTACCAAAAAAAACACTTTTTTGGCAATCTACAACATCTGCAGTAGCAAAGCATTTAAGTGCAAAGCACAAGCTGCAGTGGAGTAGAGACCTCAAAAACCAAGAAAGGTCTCTGGCTCCTCCTGCTTCCTCTTCCTTTGCAATCTCTGCCTCTTCATTCACCTCTGGAGTGACAGTGCCACCTGCCACCCTGCAAACACCAACACCTGGGTCACCAAGCATCTTCACAATGTCCCAAGGAAGCGTTCAGCTCTCCATCTCCCAAACGCTGGAGAGGAAGAGGAAGTACCCTCCTACCCACCCACGATCCCTAGCCCTGAATGCCAGCATTTCTAAATTACTGTCCTTTGAAATGACAAAATCAGGTGTGCACTGCACAACACCATCTGTGGCAAGGTGCACCTGACTACGGATACGTGGACCAGTAAGCACGGTCAGGGACATTATATCTCCATAACAGCACACTGGCTAAATGCAGTGGCGGCTGGGCCTGAAGCGGATAGCAGTTTGGCGCATGTTCTTCCACCACCGAGGATTGCAGAGCTCTTCAGTTTACCTCCTGTTGCTTCCTCCTCCTACTCTGCTTCCTCCTCCTACTCTGCTTCCTCATCCTCTACCAGCTCCTCATCCGGTCAGCATAACACCTTCACCACCAACTTCAGCACAGCCAGGGCTAAACGACAGCAGGCAGTTTTAAAACTTATTTGGGGGATAAACCCCACGCCGCGCAGGAGCTGTGGACGGGCCTTGAACAACAGACCGATGAGTGGTTTGTGCCAGTCAGCCTCAAGCCCAGCCTGGTGGTGTGCGATAATGGGCAAAATCTCGTAGCAGCTCTGGGAGTTACCACTTTGACGCACATCTCTTGCCTGGCGCATGTGCTGAATTTGGTGGTGGAGAGATTCCTTAAAAATTACCCCGATTTGTCAGAACTGCTGCATAAAGTGCGGGCCGTCTGTGCACCCTTTCGGTGTTCTCACCCTGCTGCTGCTCGCCTGTCAGCGCTGCAGCAAAACTTCAGCCTTCCCGCTCACCGCCTCATATGCGACGTGCCCACAAGGTGGAACTCCACCTTGCACATGCGAGCAGCAGCAGACGATAGTGGAGTTTCAGCTGCAGCACACACGGGTGAGTCGCTTGGCGGAACAGCGCCACTTCAGCACCAATGACTGGGCCTCCATGCGAGACCTGTGTTCCTCATTGCGCTCTTTCGAGTACTTTATCAAAATGGCCAGTGCCGATACCGCCGTTCTCAGCATTACTATCCCACTTCTATGCCTCCTTGAAAAAACGCTCCTGGCGATGTGGCACAGGAGGAGAAAGAGGGATCATTTCGTAGGTCATTCATTCCCAAGTGGCTCTGAGAGTGGCTTCCTGCACCCACAAACCCAAGGTACACTATTGTCCAGCCAGGGCACATTTCTGGAGGATGAGGAGGTGGAGGATAAGGAGGAGGAGATGAAGGAGGAGGAGGAACCATGTTCACAGCAGGGTGGCACCCAGGCCAGCTCATGGCCATCACTGCTACATGGATGGGATGATACAAAGGACACAGACGATACACCTCCCACAGAGGACAGCTTTTCGTTGCCTCTGGGCAGCCTGGCACACATGAGCGATTACATGCTGCAGTGTCTCCGCAACGACCGCCGAGTTGCCCACATTCTAATTTGTTCTGATTACTGGGTGGCCACGCTGCTGGATCCCCGCTACAAGGACAACATACCGTCATTAATTCCATCACTGGAGCGTGATCATAAGATGTGCGAGTAAGAGCGCACGCTGGTAGACGCGCTGCTGGTGGCATTCCCATCTGACAGAGGGGGCACAGTGGAAGCACAATGCGAAGGAAGAGGTCGCCAACGCTGCTGGGGCACCGCCAGCATCTCAAAAGGCAGGGTTAGCATGGCCGAAATGTGGAAAAGCTTTGTCAGCACGCCACAACAACCAGCACCACCAGCTGATATGGAACATCTTAGCAGGAGGCAGCATTTCACCAACATGGTGGAGCAGTATGTGTGCACATGCCTACACGTACTGAATGACGGGTCTGCCCCCTTCAACTTCTGGGTCTCCAAATTGGGCACACATACTTTGTGCAGAATAGACATGTATACCGGCACTAAGCAGCCATTGTTATACTGCAGTGCTATTGCTCATTCTTGTATTTTGGATATTTCACACTCTTTTAGAGTGTACCCTAATTTTAAAAAATTAAATTAAAACCAAAAACCTGTGTTGGCTACCTCATCCTCCTCCACCGCCGCTTCCACCTACACCGTAGCGTCCACCGCCTCCTCAAACTCCTACTCCATATGGAACTCCACCTCATAATTTTTTTTTTTTATTTGTACACATTTCACTACTTACACTATAGTACTACTGCTATACCTAGTAGGCCGTTTAAAAATAAAAATAAATTGTCAGTTACATTTTCGGGTGAAATTCACCAATTTTTGGGTGTATAGTACCACTGCTATACCTAGTAGGCCGTTTAAAAATAAAAATAAATTGTCATTACCATTTTCGGGTGAAATTCACCAATATTTGGGTGTATAGTACCACTGCTATACCTAGTAGGCCATTTAAATAAAGAAAAATAAATTGTCATTAACATTTTGTTAGTTGTCCTGCTATGCGGTTGTGTGGAAGCTTGGCTGTGAGCTGGATTTCATCACCTTCAGACCGTGTTCACACCATAGTTAGCGTAGTGGTAGGACCCCTTGCCATGCTGAGAGACGGTGACGTGGTGCATGAGGGGCTCTGATGTGTTCCTGACAGGAATATATTGGCAAAAGTCTCAGCTGTTAATATCTGCTTGTATGACTAGCTAGTATAGTCAGGGGCATATCCGTTTGTTGCATTTTTTTCCCCTGTGATTTGTATAGTAACACTGTTATACCTAGTAGGCCGGTTAAAAAAATAAAATTGTCATTTACATTTTAGGGTGAAATTCACCTATTTTGGTGTGTATAGTACCACTGCTATACCTAGTGGAACGGCAAAAAATATTTTAAAAATTGTCAGTTACACTTTCTGGTAAAATTAACAAATTTTTGGGTGTATAGTACCACTGCTATACCTAGTAGACAGGTTAAACAAAAAATAATAATTGTCAGTTATATATTCTAGTGAAATTCACCATTTTTTTTGTGTGATGTACCACTCCTATACCTAATAGACCGAAAAAAAATATATATATATTTGTCAGTTACATTTTCTGGTGAAATTAACAAATGTTTTAGTGTATAGTACCACTGCTATACCTAGTAGACATTTTTGGGTGAAATCCACCAATTTTTGTCTGTATAGTACCACTGCCATATCTAGTAGGCCGGTTAAAAAAAAAGATTGTCATTTACATTTTAGTGTGAAATTCACCTATTTTGGTGTGTATAGTACCACTGTTATACATAGTGGACCGGCAAAAAAAAAACATAAAAAAATTGTCAGTTACATTTTCTGGTGAAATTCACCAATTTTGGGGGGTATAGTACCACTGCTATACCTAGTAGGCCGGTTAAAAAATAAATAAATAGTCAGTTACATTTTCTGGTGAAATTCACTAATTATTGGATGTATAGTATCACTGCTATACCTAGTAGGCCAGTTAAAAAAAAAATTGTCATTAACATTTTCGGGTGAAATTCAACAATTTTTGGGTGTATCGTACTATTGCTATACCTAGTAGGCAGTTTAGAAAAAAAAAGAATTGTCATTAACATTTTTGGGTGAAATTCACCAATTTTTGGGTGTATAGTACCACTGCTATACCTAGTAGATCGGTAAAAAATTTTTAAAAAATTGTCATTTACATTTTAGGGTGAAATTCACCTATTTTGGTGTGTATAGTACCACTGCTATACCTAGTGGAACGACAAAAAAATAATTCAGTTACATTTTCTGGTGAAATTAACAAATTTTTGGGTGTAAAAATTAATAAATAGTGTCAGTCACATTTTCTGGTAAAATTAACAATTTTATTTGTGTATAGTACCACTGCTATACCTAGTAGACAGGTTAAATAATCATTAATTTCTAACGATAATTTGTTTTCCCTTAGTCCTAACAGCAGCACAGATGGGGTTAACTGCCCCCTGTGGACTGGTAGGACCGGCCCAAAAGAACCAATGAATAAACTCCAGCTCCCATAAAGGGAGGAGATCACCCCCCAGCCCACCGTGTCTATAACAAGATTGTACTTAGGGTGGGAAAATTTGTGTGCTGCTGTTAGGACTAAGGGAAAACAAATAATTGTTAGAAATTAACGATTCCCTTACGTCCTACCAGCAGCACAGATGGGGAGATAGCAAGAAGAATCCCCTAGGGATGGTCCTCATGCCTGGTAGAAGTAAGAACTGTCTGCCCGAAGGCCGAAAACTCTACCTTAGCATCTATTCTACAGTCGTGGCTAAAAGTTTTGAGAATTACATAAATATTGGAAAAGTTGCTGCTTAAGTTTTTATAATAGCAATTTGCATATACTCCAGAATGTTATGAAGAGTGATCAGTGAATTGCATAGTCCTTCTTTGCCATGAAAATTAACTTAATCCCCAAAAAACCTTTCCACTGCATTTCATTGCTGTCATTAAAGAACCTGCTGAGATCATTTCAGTAATCGTCTTGTTAACTCAGGTGAGAATGTTGACGAGCACAAAGATGGAGATCATTATGTCAGGCTGATTGGGTTGATCAATTGGGTGACCTGCAAAGAAACGCGTGCAGCCATCATTGTGTTGCATAAAAATGGCTTCACAGGCAAGGATATTGTGGCTACTAAGATTGCACCTCAATTAACAATTTATAGGATCATCAAGAACTTCAAGGAATGAGGTTCAATTCTTGTTAAGAAGGCCAGCAAACGCCAGGATCGTCTCCTAAAGACGATTCAGCTGCGGGATCGGAGTGCAGATCAGTGCAGAGCTTGCTCAGGAATGGCAGCCGGCAGGTGTGAGCGCATCTACACGCACAGTGAGGCGAAGACTTTTAGAAGATGGCCTGGTGTCAAGAAGGGCAGCAAATAAGCCACTTCTCTCCAAAAAAAACATCAGGGACAGATTCATCTTCTGCAGAAAATATGGTGAATGGACTGCTGAGGACTGGGGCAAAGTCATATTCTCAGATGAAGCCTCTTTCCAATTGTTTGGGGCAACAGGAAAAAGGCTTGCCCGGAGAAGAAAAGGTGAGCGCTACCATCAGTCCTGTGTCATGCCAACAGTAAAGCATCCTGAGACCATTCATGTGTGGGGTTGCTTCTCATCCAAGGGAGTGGGCTTACTCACAATTTTGCTCAAAAACACAGCCATGAATAAAGAATGGTACCAAAACACCCTCCAACAGCAACTTCTTCCAACAATCCAACAACAGTTTGGCGAAGAACAATGCATTTTCAAGGACAATGTAGCACCATGCCATAAGGCAAAAGTGATAACTAAGTGGCTCGGGGACCAAAACGTTGACATTTTGGGTCCATGGCCTGGAAACTCCCCAGATCTTAATCCCATTGAGAACTTGTGGTCAATCCTCAAGAGGTGGGTGGACAAACAAAAACTCACTAATTCTGACAAACTCCAAGAAGTGATTATGAAATAATGAGTTGCTATCAGTCAGGAATTGGTCCAGAAGTTGATTGAGAGCATGCCCAGTCGAATTGCAGAGGTCCTGAAAAAGAAGGGCCAACACTGCAAATACTGACTTTTTGCATAAATGTCATGTAATTGCCTATAAAAGTCTTTGAAACGTATGAAGTGCGTGTAATTATATTTCACTACATCACAGAAACAACTTAAACAAAGATCTAAAAGCAGTTTAGCAGCAAACTTTGTGAAAACTAATATTTGTGTCATTCTCAAAACTTTTGGCCACGACTGTATAATGAGAGATGAATGTTGATTCAGAGCTCCAGGAAGCCGCCTTACAGATCAACTCTAAGGGGAGAAGGCTTCTCTCTGCAAAAGAGGTTGCAATGGCCCTAGTAGAATGGGCCCTCACAAACTCCGGAGGATCTAAAGATTGGGACATAAAAGCCTCCCTGATGGCTTCCCTGACCCAGCGACTAATAGTAACTTTAGACGCTTTACGGCCTTTAGACTTACCGGCAAACAGGATAAAGAGGTTCTCATCTATCCTGAACTCCCTGGATCTATCCACATAGACCTGGAGGCATCTTGAGATATCCAGTGGATGTCTAACTGGAGCATCAGTGGAGGAGGCGGAGAATAACACAGGTAGAGAGATTACCTGGTTAACATTTTGAAAAGTTGGAACCTTAGGTCTAAAATAAGGTAGAAATTTCAGAAGTACTCTGTCCTGTAAAAAAATGATATATGAATGCATTGTAGAAAAAGCTTGCAGCTCAGAGATTCTCTTGGCTGAGGTTATAGCCAGAAGAAAGATCACTTTAAGAGTTAAGAATTTGCCTCCTCCAAAGGTTCAAAGGGGGGAGATGCTAACCCCTTGAGAACTACTGATAGGTCCCATTGGGGAACGGGTTTCAGTATTGTAGGTTTCAATCTTTCAGCTCCCTTAAGGAAGCGTTTGATGAGCGGGTCCCGAGAGTATGGTCTGTTGAGACAGGCCGAGATGGCAGAGACTTGAACCTTCAGGGTAGATGGGGAGAGACCTTTATCTAGTCCATCCTGAAGGAACTGTAATATCGCAGGAAGGGGCGGATCTGCAGACGCCACCTGGTTGAAACGACACCATGACGTGAAGATCCTCATAATCCGGGAGTAGGCCTTCTTCGTAGACTCTGCTCTGGAATGCAACAGGGTTCTCAGGACCGACTCAGAGAGCCCTCCTACTCTGGGAAGGGACTGATCATCCTCCAGGCTGTCAGGTTGAATCTGTGCAGATCTGGGCAGAGATGAGTGTCCCATGACACCAGGGTCTGCTCCGGGGGGAGTCTCCAATATTGTCCCCGACTCATCTGAATGAGCTGGGTAAACCAGGATCTCCTGGGCCAAAATGGTATGATGGCTATTACCGAGGCCTGATCCTGACGGATTTTCATTAATACCCTCAGTATCATGGAAAAAGGAGGGAAGATGTAAGCCAGCCTGAACCTCCACGGTATCGTCAGCGAGTCTATCGCCAGAGGCTTGTCCTCCCTGTATAGGGAACAGAACCTCTGCACCTTGGCGTTGAACCTGGTTGCCATGAGATCCACCTCTGGCATGCCCTATCTGTGGACTAACTGCCTGAAGATCTCCGGATGCAGTGACCACTCCATGGTTGGTAAGCCGTGACTTAGGTGATCCGCAATGATGTTGAGGGAGCCTTGGATGTGAGTGGCAGATAGATGGGATAGGTTCAGCTCTGCCCACCGCAGAATTACCCCGATCTCTGAAAGAAAGGGTAAGGATCTTGTGCCTTCCTGCTTGTTTATATAAAGCACCGCAGTCATGTTGTCTGACTGGACTTTCACTGCCTTTCCCCGGATCTGAGGGGCGAAGTGGAGGAGGGCTAACCAGATAGCGCACATCTCGCAGAGATTTGAAGAAAGATGCCGCTCCTGAGGAGACCAAGATCCCCGAACTGGGGATCCGTCTAAATGGGCACCCCAGCCTACAAGGGGCACGTCTGTTGTCAATATGAGCCAATCTGGTTGCGTCATAGACTTTCCCGCTGGCAGATGGAACCACCATCTGAGGGAATTCCGGGTTTGGTTGGATAGGGAGCACAGGGAATCTAGCCCCGCAGGGCTGCCGTTCCATTTGTCTAAGACCTCCGATTGAAGAGGACAGAGGTGCCAAAAGGCCCAAGGGACTGCATCCGCAGCCGCTGACATGAGCCCCAGCATCTTCATGAGAGTCCGGATGGAGACTCGACGTGGGACAGAAAGGATCCTCGCCAGGTCCTGAATCCGTGCTCTTCTTTCTGGCGTCAACTGGAGGGACATCTCCAGAGAGTCGACCACGAATCAAAGGTAATGGATTGAAGTCGATGGGCTCACATTCGACTTCTGCCAGTTGATGATCCAGCCTAGGCAGAGCAGAAAGGAAATTGCGACATGAAGATGATGGGTAAGTATTGGAACTGAAGAGGCTAGAAGAAACCAATTGTCCAAGTAGGGAACAATGGTCAGTCCCTGAAGTCTCAGAGCTACCACCGCCGACACTACCACCTTGGTGAAGATAAGAGGGGTAGATGAGATTCCGAAAGCGAGGGCGGCAAACTGAAAATGCCTGCGCACTCCTGAAATCTGGACCGCGATCCTGAGAAATTTCCGAGAGGATGGGTGGATCGGGATGTGGAGGTAAGCATCCTTGAGGTCCAGAGTAGCCATCACTTCTCCAGGGTTGAGGATGTGGCTGACTGACCTTATGGTTTCCATCCGTAACCTGGTTCTCCTTACGAATCGATTGAGAAATCTCAAATCTATGATCATCCGGAGATCTCCTGTTTTCTTGGGCACCAGGAATACTGGAGAATAAATCCCTAGACCCCTCTCCCCTGCTGGTACCTCCTCCAGGGCTCCGTTGGAAATGTAGTCCTGAATATAGGACTCTAGGATCCTCTGTTTGGCAGGCACAAAACGTTGAGTATCAATGAATCTTTCTGGGGGGAGAGAAACGAGATCTATTAGATAATTGGCAGAAACTATGCTTTGAACCCAGGAGTCTGAAATTTCCTGGGCCCATACATGTTTGAAGTGGGAAAGATGTCCCCTCACGGGAAGCTGGGGGAGGGGTACCGGAAAATCCAGAGACGTAGTGACAGGGGCAGCAGGGTTTAACCAAGAGCCTATGAGAGGCCCATAGTCAGGAGGGTTTTGCCTCCTTGGTGGGTTTGCGGGAGTGTCTCGAGGATCTTCAAGACTGCCCCCCTAATCTCTACGTGCCCTGGCCTGCTGTCCGGATCTGCCGCCGCGATCTTGCCTGCCACGACCCCGAAAGGGCTGTTGGGGGAGACTCTTCCCTTTCTTATCGGAGAGTCCCTCCATGATGTTGTCTAATTCCAAACCGAACAGGAGGTCCGGCTCGAAGGGGAGCCCACACGAATTGTTTTTTAGAAGCGTTATCCGCATTCCAGGGTTTCAGCCATAAAGGTCTTCGGGCAGCCGACACTAGGGCCATTGTTTGTTCACAGAAAGAAGGGTCTCATCCGCCTTGAAGACACGCTGTGTCCGACCGGTGGGATCAGAGGACTCCCCTGTGTCAACATCATGGTCCCCCGACCTGATGGACTTCAATAACTTCAGCGTTTTTTTCGGGTGGGAAAAAGCACGGTTGATTCCTCATCCTCAGAGGAAGATGACCCTCACTGAGAAGGGCGTGGGTCTGTCAGCAGGGGCGGCAACTTCCATTGAGTCTGGGAGGGAACCGGTAGCCTCTCATTCAGTAAACGCACTACCCCCTTGATGGAGTCGTCCACATACGTCTTCGCCCACTGGTACATATCTTGCATAGTGGGTTCAGTGGTGGTGTGGGAACGACAACTTTCACACCTGGAGTAGGGGCAACTGTCGCCCAAGGGCATGTTGCAGTCATAACAGGCCAGGTGTTTACTCTTGGCTGACTACTTCCGCTGCTGATCTGACTCTCTAGGAGAAGTCATCACTGTAACGAAAGGAAAAATTAAAACATCCCTAAAGCCCAACGACAGGGAGTTAAAAAATAAAAAATAACATAACGGTATGCCCACCAACACTGGAAAACCAGTGGCTGAAGAAATCACTGTGAAAAGACAGAGAAACTCTCAGTCAAAGCGCAAAAGGACTCTGGAGCTAGCTTGTCAAAGCAGCGCAACCAGAGACAGAATGATGAGATCAGGGAGCTTAAAAAGAAAAAGCTCCGCCCAGGGGTGGGATTTCCTGTTGAAATCCATCCCCCTGAAAGCATCACCCCCACCGTCTATATATAATTTAGGTTTATAATATTATATTTATATTTAATAATAATAAAAGAAATGCCCCCCCACCCCCCCTGTGAAATTCTCCGGCCGGCAGCAGGAGAAAGCGCCACCGGCCGGGAACGGAGAAACCGGAAGTGACGTCGCTGCCGGCCGCGTGTCAACTCCGGTCATGGTGGCGCCCATGCCCCGCTGGCATCGGAGCGCCGGGAGAGAGCGTGGCACCGCCAGCCAAAAAACAGAGCGCAACAATAAGCGCAGACAGCAAAAGAAAAAAGGAGACAAATGGGGGAGAAAAAAATAAAACCCCATTAAAAATACAGCCTCCTGCTCCCCAAAAAAGAGGGGGGAGCACCTCACCATTCCACCTGTCCAAAGGACAGAAAAAAACACGGTGGGCCGGGGTGTGATCCCCTCCCTTTATGGGAACTGGAGTTTGTTCATTGGTTCTTTTGGGCTCATTAAAATTCCGCTGGTCCTACCAGTCCACAGGGGGCAGTAACCCCATCTGTGCTGCAGGTAGGACGTAAGGGAATATAAAAATTGTCAGTTATATATTCTGGTGAAATTCACCATTTTTTTTTGTGTGATGTACCTCTCCTATACCTAGTAGACCGGAAAAAATAAAATTGTCAGTTACATTTTCTGGTGAAATTCACCAATTTTTGGGTGTATAGTACCACTGCTATACCTAGTAGGCCGGTTAAGAAAAAAAAAATGGTCATTTACATTTTAGGGTGAAATTCACCTATTTTGGTGTGTATATACCTGCCATACCTAGTGGAACGGCAAAAAAATAATTCAGTTACATTTTCTGGTGAAATTAACACATTTTTTGGTGTATAGTACTACTGCTATACCTAGTAGACAGGTTAATAAAAAAAAATATATAATTATCAGTTATATATTCTGGTGAAATTCACAAATTTTTGGGTGTGATGTTCCACTCCTATACCTAGTAGACCGAAAAAAATAAAATAATTGTCAGTTACATTTTCCAGTGAAATTCACCAATTTTTGGGTGTAATATACACCTCCTCTACCTAGTTGACAGCTTAATAAATTTCAATTTTTTTTCTCTAACATGCTTGGGTTAGTTTAGTGCTCTCATTAAGAGAAACAAAATAAGAGTATTGCAGGTTGTATACCGTACACATTCTTGGGTTGACATTATACAATTTTAGACGTGAATAAACACCTGCTATGCATAGGTGACAGGGAATAAAATGTAATATATTATTCAGTAATTAATGTGCGCCACATCCTTTCATTCAATGCTTAAACTTTAAAAAGTTTTCACACTTTTACGCTTTAATAATTTCTCCCATATTTCAACTCTATAATTTGAAATTTGAAAAAATGAATCGTTCCTTGGATGTGGTCTCTCTTTCTCACGCTCCCTCTCTGTCCTGGAACCCTGATTCCCCGCCACCCGTGATCACCATGGTAGGTGCATAAAAGAACATAGAAAGTTGATAGAGCAGATATCAAATTGGATGGTGAACATCACGGGGACGTGCGACGTGGTGGGACAGTAAGTGTGCACACGTCTACACGAACTGACTGACAGGGGTCTCCAAATTAGGCACATGGCCTGAGCTTGCCCTTTACCCCTTGGACGTGCTGGCCTGCCCTGCAGCCAGTGTATTGTCTGAACGTGTGTTTAGCATGACCGGAGGAAGTTGTCACAGGTTATATTTCCCAATGCTTTGGGGTGTACCCTAATTTAAAAAAAATACAAATACATTTAAAATCAAAAAGAAGTGTAGGCTACCTCATCCTCCACCGCCACTTCCACCTACATCCGCCACATCCACCGCCTCCGCAACCTCCTACTCCATATGGACCTGGTTCTCCTAGAGCAAGATTATTATTTTTACGTATTTTATGTTATTTAAGTCATTTCCCTATCCACATTTGTTTGCAGAGCACTTGCCATGCTCTTAACCACATCTTGACGACTTTTGCAGCTCTCTAGCCCTTTCCATGACATTTTTACAGCCTTTTTAGTGCTCAAAAGTTTGGGTCCCCATTGACTTCAATGGGGTTCGGGGTCAAGTTCGGGTCAAGTTTGGGTCCCGAACTCAAACTTTTTTCTGAAGTTCGGCCGAACCCCTCGAACCCGAACATCCAGGTGTCCGCTCAACTCTACTTATGAGGCATATAAGTCACCTTTGCATTCCATAACCTGTATAAATATACCTTTTTGTGCTTTTATAGCCTACCACCTACTGCCACCGCACAGCCAGATCAGCAGCTTTTACCCTCACCTATTGTGTCTTTAGCTTTTCTCTTATAGATTGCAAGCTCTCAGTGGCAGGGTCCTCTCCCCCTCTGTACCAGTTTATTGCTAAGTTCATGCTTATTGTACTTGCAGTGTTTTATATTATGTATATCCCCTCTTATGTACATACATACATACCTCATGGCTGTGAAGGCTAACCTCCAGCACTCCAGCTGTGTTAAAACTATGACTCCCAAGATGTACACTTGCTTGGCTGCTCTCAGAACTCCACAAAAATGAATGGAGCATGCTGGGAGTTGTAGTTTAACCGCAGCTGGAGTGACGGAGGTTAGCCATTGGTGCACCATGGTATTAATGGCTCTTTCAAATTATAACAATAATGATTGTGAATGATTTCTGGTTTTCTAATATTCCCATTATTTAGGGTGTGATGGTGATGGTGGGGTTGTAGAGGTATGTTAAATATCTACTGCCCAAACAAGCATTGCCAGTAGCACAATGAATATACTATATAAAATATACTGTGTGTAAAACATCTCACTCAAATGGCCCCAGACATGCGACTCTAGCTGTTGCAAAACTACAACTCCCAGCATTGCTAGCAGAGGTTATAAAACAGTACATAATCAATAAATCTGACAATGGTGATGCATATGACTATGACATGAAATGCCACAGATCTTACCTTACTCTTTAAAATTGTTGCAGTTTAAGTATTTGAAATCAAAAGAGAAGAATATTTTCTTTTTGTCCTTTTTTTGTTATTTAATATCTTATTGGTCTTTGCGGTGGCTGGAATCTTGCAGTCTTGATGTTACTCTGCCACCCACTGTAAAATCCTGGCTACTTGGTGGGTATTTATGCAGGGAGGATAATTTTGGATCATTATTGAGGAGGGAGAAAAGGAGGGGATAAAAAGGCAAATACGCAAAAAGGTTTATGATTAGATGAATGCTATTATTTATCTTTTCAACAGGAAAATTATTTTGATAGCTAAAATTGCCTATAATTGCCTTCCGTCTTATGTCAATAAAAAGTGTGCATTCTCCGTAGCTCTTATTCTCCTGCCTGCCCCCATGGACCTTTGCTTTTATGAAATTGCCCTTTAGAACTCAACAAGATTTTTTAAGAGCCACTACATACTTCTTCGAGCTTGGCAGAAGTACAGATGCCTCTGGTAGGCAGAGGGCTCATGGCTGTGTATATGAACCCACAAGGAAAGGGCTCATGCACGCGAACTTATTTTCTTTCCATGTCTGTTCAGTTTTTTTTTGTTGACTGTATGCAGAACCATTCACTTCAAAGGGTCCGCAGAAAAACATGAAACCAATCTGTGTGCATTCTGTTTCCGTATGTCCGCATGCTGTTCCGCAAAAAAGTAGTGTGTGTAATTTTTGTCTGCAAATCATGGTCCGTGGCTCCATTAAAGTCAGTGGGTCCGCAAAAAATATTGAACGCACATGGAATGCCACCGTATTTTATTCGTTTTTTGTAGATCCATGCTGTGGATACTTAGTAAATCTTTATTGCCTAATTCTTTTGTCCGTATATGATCTGCAAAAAACGGAACACATAGAGAAACCATACAGGTAAGTTTTGTGACATAACGGAACAGATGTGGACTCAAAACAGAAAAAAGAAAAAGAAGCCCTCAGATATGGAACAATGGATCAGTGAAAAACAGACCGCAAAACAACAACGGTCTTGTGCATGAGCCCAAATTAGGAATTTTCTGTTTTATACTTTTTAGTATAAGTAATGCTTAGAAACATGTATTATTGTCTGGATACACAGCCTGTATGCCTATACAGCTAATAGTAGATAATACATATTAGATAGATAGATAGATAGATAGATAGATAGATAGATATGAGATAGATAGATAGATAGATAGATATGAGATAAATAGATAGATAGATAGATAGATAGATAGATATGAGATAGATAGATAGATAGATAGATAGATAGATAGATATGAGATAAATAGATAGATAGATAGATATGAGATAGATAGATAGATAGATAGATAGATAGATAGATAGATATGAGATAAATAGATAGATAGATAGATAGATAGATAGTGCTGCGTCCCACATATGTGTGTAAAAGGGACACTTTAAACAGCTGTCTATTTATCTAATGTATTTGCATTGTATGGCATTTCATATTATCAGGCTGGCAATATCATTACACCCATTTGCCCCTAGGTGGTGCTGGCACCACAAATTTATAGAGCCAGGGGTTTGTTAATAAAGTTAGTTGAAGTTGAAGTATGCAGAAACAGAGAGGAGAAGCAAGTGCATGGAGGAGAGAAACAGGCCTTATCCACTATGTAGCTGCAATTTCTTTCCTCCAGGACTGGATCAATCCTGGAGAGGACAAACTAAGAGTGGTTACAACAGCTAAGCACCAGACAGAAAGTCTATGTCTAAATATAAAGCAAGCCTAGTGAAGGTGAAACCTGAACCTAGCCTATGGACTTTACTAGCACCAGTGCCTGAGAGCAACTCCTAGGAGTGGCGGGACACGAACGGATAATTAGTGCGCAGAATTATCCTATTTCACTAGAAGCCTTCCGGGATATAGTGAACCTGAATACTTCAGGAGAGCATCCTGCAAATAATGACACAGAGAGTTTGCCTGTTGCGAGGGAGAAACGCCCTTATTGGATAGCTCAAGATAAGTAGAAAACAGTATATTTAGTACCAGAGTGCTATAGTTTGGACTTAGAATAAATACAGAAGTCTTGCTTGTAAAGTGTCAACTCTAAAGAGAACTTCTCAACTGACAATTGCCTGAACCTGATAAAAGGAATACTACTGAACCTATTTCTGAGTCATCACTCATGCCATACAAATGAACCGTATCTGTACTGACTACCTGAAGACAATTGATTCAGTAAATGTTCAACTGTTTGATTGATTTCGTCATTTCTACTACTACACTCAACATTTACACCTAACAGTGTTAGCGTCACGAACAACAACCAGGGGCCCAGCCGCAAAAGTACCTTAAACACCCTTTACCATCAAGGACACCTCGACTTCCATCTGGCTGGTGTTCCCTGCAATAGAGAGTGCCCCGGAGGATTTAGTGCTGTCTTCCCCATCACTGCACACCAGCCCAGGGAGGCTCTGCTAACCGTGAGTAATGAACTACTACCCCCATCTGCCCATCATAGCCTCACATGTTTCATCTGTGGATCCGGAACGCTGCAATAGATAGATAAGTTGATAGATAGCCAGCCAGACAGATAGATACCTAGCTGCTAGATCAGCTTATATTGCCTTCTCTATTTTTAGTAATAGTGTTTGAATATAGTATCTGAGTAAATTACCATTTACAGAAGCAGGGCTGTTAAAAATGAAATCTAAGGGGGTCATTTACTAACAGATATATGCCAATGTATACTTTTTGCTTGTTGCAGATTGCCTCGTTATTTGCTCTGCAATCTGTGACATTTCCCTTAATGCCAGGTGTAAAAAAGGGGGCATGACGTGCGCAGGGAAGGGGATGGTCCGGCCTGTCTCATTTGTCATTTTCTACGCCTATTTTATGTGTATAGAATGGTCTAAATCTACGCCCCCAAGGGAGCCGGCATAGATTTAGACAGGTGGTGGATATGCCAAAGTTATGTAGAGGCGGTTTCCTCCTTAGCCCTTTTCGAGTGGTCCAGTATCCACAGGTCTAATGTTTATGTCTTAAATTGGCCATATGATACAGTACATGTCATCCAAACCTTCCAATCTCAGTGGGACAAGCTGACCATGTAATATGTATGGAAGCCTCCTGACTCTCCCCAGATGACGCAATTTCTGGATATCTTATCTTTTTCATTTCGGGAAGGTAGGACACTGCCAGAGATATGTCTGCAATACAACAGCTTACTCCGCTCTACCCATTCAGAACACATGCATGCTTGGCTGAGTGAAGCATGCATGTGTATAGTGGTGTAGGAAGAAATACAGTGGCATGCAATATGAAAATAACAAAAAAAAAGAAAAGGGCCCAAAGCAAAACTTTGGTTACCCTGCATGGTTAGTATCCAGTAGCACCCCCCTTCGGTAAGTATCACAACTTATGTAGCATTTTTTGTAGCCAACCAAGTCTTTCAATTCTTCTTTGAAGGATTGTCATCCATTCTTCCTTGCAAAAGTCTTCCAGTTCTGTGAGATTCCTGCGCCATCTTGCAGTCACTGCTCTTTTGAGGCCTATCCACAGATTTTCAATGATGTTTAGATCAGGGGACTGTGAGGGCCATGGAGAAACCTTCAGTTTGCACCTTTTGAGGTAGCCTATTGTGAATTTTGATGTGTGTTTAGGATCATTATGCATTTATAGAATCCATCCTCTTTTCAACTTCAGCTTTTTTACAGTTGGTGTTATGTTTGCTTCCAGAATTTGCCAGAATTTTATTGAATCTGATCTTCTCTCTACCCGTGCCATTGGCTGCAACACAACCCCAAAGCATGATTAATCCACCTAATACTTAATGGTTGGAGAGGTGTCCTTTTCATGAAATTCTGTGCCCTTTTTTCTCCAAACATACCTTTGCTCATTGTGGCCAAAGAGTTCTATTTGAACCTCATAGTTACCCCTAATAGAACTCGCCTTTCCTCCCAAAATGTTCAGAAACTAACCTTCATAAAGATGAAACAGGTGTGGATCAACACGATTTCTGGACACCGATGCCTGATGCAACAGAATAGTTCATTCTGCCGCTAATGATCATACTGTGGTATGTTGCCACACTGGAATATTCTGCCAAATGGGCAGTTACTTATGGCTACGTGCTGCTGCCACCATTCTGAGGAGGTCACCTACCTGATGCCAACCGCCTGCTACCTCTACTGCCATTGCTACAATGGGGCTTCTTGGCTTTCTGATATGTACATGTTACTGATGCTTTTGGGTTCTGTTACTACTGTGATCTGCCACCATCTTGTGGTGTATGCCACTGCTGCTGCCCCCCTCCCAACTCTGTCATGTGGCCACTATTGTCTCTGTTACTGCCTCTGCTTATGACCCCTATCCCCACTCTGTTATTGGGCCACTATTGACCCTGTTTGTCCGTGTTGACATCACTGTTTATTTTTTCGTTCTTCTTATCGTCATAAAAAATAAAAAAGGATACTGTATTTTGAGCATCAGTAAGGCCTCTTTCACGCGGTCAGTATTTGTAAGCTAAAAGCAGGAGTTGAATTAAGACACAAATGAGATGCAAATATTTCCATTTTATTTTATCTCTGTTTTGGACCCACTCCTGTTTTTGGCTTACAAATACTGATCAAATACTGATGCAAAATACTGACCAAATACTGACCATGGAAAAGAGGCCATTAAAGTCCCCTGTTCTCCTCCCGCTTCTGCTGTATAAGGGAACATTATACAGATAATTGCCACACCCCTACATGACGCAGAAGGGGGAGTGTGTTTGGCGCCTGAAGGGTTTAACCCCTTAAAGACCCTGCCATTTTTCAGAATGCATTCCACCGTACATGCACGGCAGGCTGATTGGGCGGGCACAGGAGCGGTGCGCGCCCGATCACTGCAGGGGTCTGGCAGTCCCTGATAGCTGGGCCCCTGCTGTATCCACCGGCATCGCTGTAAAAGCCAATGCAGGCATATTAACCCCTTCTATGCCGTGGTACGCGGCAGGTGAAGGAGCGCATCGAGTCCCCGCGCTGCTGTGGCGGGGACTTGTTGTGTCAGAAGGCAGTCCGATGCCGTGCCGAGGCTGCCCAATGCGTTGCACGGCATTGGGACCTGCTTTCTACGGGTGCCTAGGAGATCCAGCCTCAGGCTGGGTCTCCTAGACAACCTGTTCATGTACTACTCAATGTAGTACACCAACAAGCAATGCTTTACAATACAGATGCATTGTAATGCATTGCAGAGGGGATCAGACCCCCAAAAGTTGAAGTCCCAGAGTGGGACAGAAAGAAAGTTAAAAAAAAAAAGAAAAAACACACATATTAGGTATTACCGTGTCCAAAATGACCGGCTCTATAAATATATAATGATCCATGCCATCCAATAGACACCATAAAAAATAAAAAATTAAAACTGTGTCAAAAAAAGCCATTTTGGTCACCTTACATTACTAAAAGTGGAACACCAAGCGATCAAAAAGGCATATGCCCCCAAGAATAGTACCAATATAACCGTCACCTCATCCCACAAAAAATAAGCTCCTACATAGGACAAATCGGCCCAAAAATAAAAATAAAATGTGGCCATCTGACTATGGAGACACTAAAAGATGATTTTATTTGTTTAAAAAATGCTTTTATTGTGTTAAATGTAAAAAAAAAAAAGAAAAGGATTACAAATTTGGTATCACTGCATCCATAACAACCTGCTCTATAAAAATACCACATGACCTAACCCCTCAGGAGAACAGCGTAAAAAAAAAAGTGGCAAAGAGCAATTTTTGGGTCACCTTACATCACAGAAAAGTGTAATAGCAAGCGATCAAAAAGTCATATGCACCCCCAAAAATGTACCAATCAAACTGTCATCTCATCCCACAAAAATGATACCCTACCTAAGACAATCACCCAAAAAATAAAACAAACTATGGCTCTCAGACTATAGTGACACTAAAACATGATTTTTTTTGTTTCAAAAATTATATTAATGCATAAAACTTAATTTAAAAAAAAAAGTACACATATTAGGTCTCACCACGTCCGTAACAACCTGCTCTATAAAAATATCACATGATTTAACCCCTCAGGTGAACACCGTAAAAAAAAAAAAAAAAAACTGTGTCAAAAAGCCATTTTGTCACCTTACATCACAAAAAGTGTAATAGCGATCAAAAAGTCATATACACCCCAAAATTGTACCAATCAAACAGTCATCTCATTCCGCTAAAATTATACCCAACCTAAAAGAATCGCCCAAAAAGTAAAAAAAGCTATGGCTCTCAGACTATGGAGACACTAAAACATGATTTGTTTGTTTCAAAAATGATATTAGTGTATAAAACTTAAATAAATAAAAAAGCATACATATTAGGTCTCACCGCATCTGTAACAATAAAAAATAAAAAACTGTGCCAAAACAGCTATGTTTTTTTGTTACCTTGCCTCACAAAAAGTGTAATATAGAGCAACCACAAATCATCTGTACCCTAAAATATTAGCAACAAAACTGCCACCTTATCCCGTGGTTTCCAAAATGGGGTCACTTTTTGGTAGTTTCTACTCTAGGAGTGCATCAGGGTGGCTTCAAATGGGACATGGTGTCAAAAAACAAGATCCACAACCAGCAGGGTCACAATCATTGTCCAGCTCAATACATATTGTGCAAATGTTCGGAGGCAAACTGCCTGATCTCCCAGTGTGTGAGATAAGTGAATGAATGATGGATGTCTGTCGCATAGGGATATAGGAATACATCTCATCTATTTACAATAGAAACTCCTATACCTAGGACCTATAGGGACAACAAACAATTCACCATTGAAAACACACCTGCTAAACTGTGGTGATACATGGCCACAGAGTATCCATGAGGTAAACCACCTCTTAAACAGAATGTAGAGCGAACGACAGTAGCCCAAAAAAGACATAAATTAACTGACTTAGCACGCAACTGCAACCTGATATTTTTTAATTACTTTGTAGTATTGGTTTCTCTGAGTATTTTCGTTTTAAAAGTAAATAATAAAGGTTAATGTTTTAACATATAGATAGGACCCCTAAAAAGAGTTTTTGGTCAGATGACCGTGGTTTGATTTTTGTTACAATCTCCTGAGGGCCCTATAGGGACATAAATATGGTTCTTACTCTAGGGGTGCAACATGGGGTCTTCAAATTTGACATGGCAAGTTAAAATTATCCCAGTAAATTCTGCCCTCCAAAAACAATATGGCGTTTCTTTCCTTCTGCGCCCTGCCATGTGCTTGTACAGCAGTTCACGACCACATATGGGGTGTTTCTGTAAATTACAGAATCAGGGCAAAAAATATTGAGTTTAGTTTGTCTGTTAATCCTGGCTTTGTTAGCGGAAAAAAAACTATAAAAATGGAAAATCTGCCAAAAAAGTGAAATTCTGAAATTTCATCTCTATTTTCCATTAATTCCTGTGGAACACCTAAAGGGTTAACAAAGTTTGTAAAATCAGTTTTGAATACCTTGAGGGGTGTATTTTTTAAAATGGTGTAACTTTTTTGGAGTTTCTACTCTAGGGGTGCATCAGGGTGGTTTCAAATGGGACATGGTATCAAAATCTGCCTTCTAAAAACCATATGGTGTTCCATTCTGCTCCCTGCCGTGTGGCCATACAGCATTTCTTTTTACCACAAATGGGGTGTTTCTGTAAACTACAGAATCAAGACAATAAATATTTAGTTTAGTGTGGCTGTTAATCCTTGCTTTGTTAGTGGACAAAAATGATAAAAATTGAAAATCTGTCAAAAAAGTGAAATTCTTAAATTTCATATCCATTTTCAATTAATTCTTGCTGAACACCTAAATGGTTAACAAAGTTTGTAAAATCAGTTTTGAATACCTTTAAGGGTGTAGTTTCTAAAATGGGGTCACTTTTTTGGATTTTCTACTTCAGGGGTGCATCAGGGGCGCCTCAAGTGGGACATGGTGTCAAAAAATCAGTCCATCAAAATCTGCCTTCCAAAAACCATATGACGTTTCATTCCTTCTGCGCCCTGCCTTGTGGCCATACAGCAGTTTACGACCACATATGGGATGTTTCTGTAAACTACAAAATCAGGGCAATAAATATTAAGCTTTGTTTGGCTGTTAACCTTTGCTTTGTTAGCGGAATTTTTTTTATTAAAATGGGAAATTTGCCAAAAAGTGAAATTCAGAAATTTCATCTACATTTTCCATTAATTCTTGTGGAACACCTAAAGGGTTAAAAACATTTGTAAAATCTGTTTTTAATACCTTGAGGGTCTAGTTTCTAAAATGGGATCATTTTTGGGTGGTTTCTATTTTGTAAGCCTCACAAAGTGACCTCAGACCAGAATTGGTCCTTAAAAAGTGGGTTTTGGAAATTTTCTGAACAATTTCAAGATTTAAATCTCAAGATTTCTAGACTTATAAGTAGGGATGAGCGAACTGTATAGTTTGGGTTCGTACCGAATTTAGGGGTGTCCGTGACACGGACCCGAACCCGGACATTTTCGTAAAAGTCCGGGTTCGGGTTCGGTGTTCGTCGCTTTCTTGGCGCTTTTTGAAAGGCTGCAAAGCAGCCAATCAACAAGCGTCATACTACTTGCCCCAATAGGCCGTCACAGCCATGCCTACTATTGGCATGGCTGTGATTGGCCAGAGCACCATGTGACCCAGCCTCTATTTAAGCTGGAGTCACATAGCGCCGCCCGTCACTCTGCTCTGATTAGCGTAGGGAGAGGTTGCAGCTGCGACAGTAGGGCGAGATTAGGCAGATTAACTCCTCCAAAGGACTTGATTAATTGATCGATCTGCAGCTGTGGATGATTGAACTGCTGCTATTGAATTGCTCACTGTTTTTAGGCTGCCCAGAGCGTTTTTCAGTCACTTTTTTCTGGGGTGATCGGCGGCCATTTTGTGTCTTGTGTTGCGCCAGCACAAGCTGCCACCAAGTGCATTTAACCCTCAATGGTGTGGTTGTTTTTTGGCTAAATCCTACATCAGGGTGAAGCTGTCACACCAAGTGCATTTAACCAGCAATAGTCTGGTTATTTTTTGGCCATATACTACATCAGGGGCAAGCTGAGCCTGTCACCAAGTGCATTTAACCCTCAATGGTGTGGTTGTTTTTTGGCTAAATCCTACATCAGGGTGAAGCTGTCACACCAAGTGCATTTAACCAGCAATAGTCTGTTTATTTTTTGGCCATATACTACATCAGGGGCAAGATGTCACCAAGTGCATTTAACCCTCAATGGTGTGGTTGTTTTTTGGCTAAATCCTACATCAGGGTGAAGCTGTCACACCAAGTGCATTTAACCAGCAATAGTCTGTTTATTTTTTGGCCATATACTACATCAGGGGCAAGCTGCGCCTGTCACCAAGTGCATTTAACCCTCAGTAGTGTGGTTGGTCAAGCTGTCACACCAAGTACATTTAACCATCAATAGTGTGGTTATTTTTTGGCCATATCCCAGTCTAATTCTGTCAGTAAACGTATACCTGTCACCCAGCGCCTAAATACTAGGCCTCAAGTTTATATCCAGCTAAATCTGTCGTTACTGGTGTGGCTGGGCAAGTTATTTAGTGTCCGTCAAAGCACATTTTTTGTTCTGGGTTGAAATACAATTCCCAATTTAGCAATTTCCTAATTTAGTGGTTTCTGCTGTATCAGGCCTACTTTAAATACATCCCTAAAAGGGTATATCAGAATCAAGGTGCTGATAGGGTCATTCTCAATAACTTCACACACACGCTACTGTGCATATCCCAGTCTAATTCTGTCTGTAAAACGTATACCTGTCACCCAGCGCCTAAATACTAGGCCTCAAATTCATAGTCAGCTAAATCTGTGGTTACTGCTGTGCCTGTATTAGTGTAATACGGTACCTAAATAGATAGCCAGATAGTGTTAGGTGTCTGTAAAAAAAGGCCTGAATTTGAATTCAATACATTGGGCCAAATAATATTTTTGTTGTTGTGCTGAACGATAACAATGAGGAAAACATCTAGTAAGGGACGCGGACGTGGACATGGTCGTGGTGGTGTTAGTGGACCCTCTGGTGCTGGGAGAGGACGTGGCCGTTCTGCCACACATCCTAGTGTAAAAACTACCTCAGGTCCCAGTAGCCGCCAGAATTTACAGCGATATATGGTGGGGCCCAATGCCGTTCTAAGGATGGTAAGGCCTGAGCAGGTACAGGCATTAGTCAATTGGGTGGCCGACAGTGGATCCAGCACGTTCACATTATCTCCCACCCAGTCTTCTGCAGAAAGCGCACAGATGGCGCCTGAAAACCAACCCCATCAGTCTGTCACATCACCCCCATGCATATCAGGGAAACTGTCTGAGCCTCAAGTTATGCAGCAGTCTCTTATGCTGTTTGAAGACTCTGCTGGCAGGGTTTCCCAAGGGCATCCACCTAGCCCTTCCCCAGCGGTGGAAGACATAGAATGCACTGACGCACAACCACTTATGTTTCCTGATGATGAGGACATGGGAATACCACCTCAGCAAGTCTCTGATAATGACGAAACACAGGTGCCAACTGCTGCGTCCTTCTGCAGTGTGCAGACTGAACAGGAGGTCAGAGATCAAGACTGGGTGGAAGACGATGCAGGGGACGATGAGGTCCTAGACCCCACATGGAATGAAGGTCGTGCCACTGACTTTCACAGTTCGGAGAAAGAGGCAGTGGTGAGACCGAGCCAACAGCATAGCAAAAGAGGGAGCAGTGGGCAAAAGCAGAACACCCGCCGCCAAGAGACTCCGCCTGCTACTGACCGCCGCCATCTGGGACCGAGCACCCCAAAGGCAGCTTCAAGGAGTTCCCTGGCATGGCACTTCTTCAAACAATGTGCTGACGACAGGATCCGAGTGGTTTGCACGCTGTGCCATCAGAGCCTGAAGCGAGGCATTAACGTTCTGAACCTTAGCACAACCTGCATGACCAGGCACCTGCATGCAAAGCATGAACTGCAGTGGAGTAAGCACCTTAAAAACAAGGAAGTCACTCAGGCTCCCCCTGCTACCTCTTCTGCTGCTGCCGCCTCGGCCTCTTCCTCCGCCTCTGGAGGAACGTTGGCACCTGCCGCCCAGCAAACAGGGGATGTACCACCAACACCACCACCACCTCCGTCACCAAGCATCTCAACCATGTCACACGGCAGCGTTCAGCTCTCCATCTCACAAACATTTGAGAGAAAGCGTAAATTCCCACCTAGCCACCCTCGATCCCTGGCCCTGAATGCCAGCATTTCTAAACTACTGGCCTATGAAATGCTGTCATTTAGGCTGGTGGACACAGACAGCTTCAAACAGCTCATGTCGCTTGCTGTCCCACAGTATGTTGTTCCTAGCCGGCACTACTTCTCCAAGAGAGCCGTGCCTTCCCTGCACAACCAAGTATCCGATAAAATCAAGTGTGCACTGCGCAACGCCATCTGTGGCAAGGTCCACCTAACCACAGATACGTGGACCAGTAAGCACGGCCAGGGACGCTATATCTCCCTAACTGCACACTGGGTAAATGTATTGGCAGCTGGGCCCCCGGCGGAGAGCTGTTTGGCGCACGTCCTTCCGCCGCCAAGGATCGCAGGGCAACATTCTTTGTCTCCTGTTGCCACCTCCTCCTACTTAGCTTCCTCCTCCTCTTCTTCCACCTGCTCATCCAGTCAGCCATACACCTTCACCACCAACTTCAGCACAGCCCGGGGTAAACGTCAGCAGGCCAATCTGAAACTCATATGTTTGGGGGACAGGCCCCACACCGCACAGGAGTTGTGGCGGGGTATAGAACAACAGACCGATGAGTGGTTGCTGCCGGTGAGCCTCAAGCCCGGCCTGGTTTTGTGCGATAATGGGCGAAATCTCGTTGTAGCTCTGGGACTAGCCGGTTTGACGCACATCCCTTGCTTGGCGCATGTGCTGAATTTGGTGGTGCAGAAGTTCATTCACAACTACCCCGACATGTCAGAGCTGCTGCATAAAGTGCGGACCGTCTGTTCGCGCTTCCGGCGTTCACATCCTGCCGCTGCTCGCCTGTCTGCGCTACAGCGTAACTTCGGCCTTCCCGCTCACCGCCTCATATGCGACGTGCCCACCAGGTGGAACTCCACCTTGCACATGCTGGACAGACTGTGCGAGCAGCAGCAGGCCATAGTGGAGTTTCAGCTGCAGCACGCACGGGTTAGTCACACTACGGAACAGCACCACTTCACCACCAATGACTGGGCCTCCATGCGAGACCTGTGTGCCCTGTTGCGCTGTTTCGAGTACTCCACCAACATGCCCAGTGGCGATGACGCCGTTATCAGCGTTACAATACCACTTCTATGTCTCCTTGGGAAAACACTTGCACAAAGCGATGATGGAAGAGGAGGTGGCCCAGGAGGAGGAGGAAGAGGGGTCATTTTTAGCACTTTCAAGCCAGTCTCTTCGAAGTGACTCAGAGGGAGGTTTTTTGCAACAGCAGAGGCCAGGTACAAATGTGGCCAGCCAGGGCCCACTACTGGAGGACGAGGAGGACGAGGATGAGGAGGAGGTGGTGGAGGATGAGGATGAAGCATGGTCACAGCGGGGTGGCACCCAACGCAGCTCGGGCCCATCACTGGTGCGTGGCTGGGGGGAAAGGCAGGACGATGACGATGACGATGACGATATGCCTCCCACAGAGGACAGCTTGTCCTTACCCCTGGGCAGCCTGGCACACATGAGCGACTACATGCTGCAGTGCCTGCGCAACGACAGCAGAGTTGCCCACATTTTAACGTGTGCGGACTACTGGGTTGCCACCCTGCTGGATCCACGGTACAAAGACAATGTGCCCACCTTACTTCCTGCACTGGAGCGTGATAGGAAGATGCGCGAGTACAAGCGCACGTTGGTAGACGCGCTACTGAGAGCATTCCCAAATGTCACAGGGGAACAAGTGGAAGCCCAAGGCCAAGGCAGAGGAGGAGCAAGAGGTCGCCAAGGCAGCTGTGTCACGGCCAGCTCCTCTGAGGGCAAGGTTAGCATGGCAGAGATGTGGAAAAGTTTTGTCAACACGCCACAGCTAACTGCACCACCACCTGATATGCAACGTGTTAGCAGGAGGCAACATTTCACTAACATGGTAGAACAGTACGTGTGCACACCCCTCCATGTACTGACTGATGGTTCGGCCCCATTCAACTTCTGGGTCTCTAAATTGTCCACGTGGCCAGAGCTAGCCTTTTATGCCTTGGAGGTGCTGGCCTGCCCGGCGGCCAGCGTTTTGTCTGAACGTGTATTCAGCACGGCAGGGGGCGTCATTACAGACAAACACAGCCGCCTGTCTACAGCCAATGTGGACAAGCTGACGTTCATAAAAATGAACCAGGCATGGATCCCACAGGACCTGTCCATCCCTTGTGCAGATTAGACATTAACTACCTCCCCTTAACCATATATTATTGTACTCCAGGGCACTTCCTCATTCAATCCTATTTTTATTTTCATTTTACCATTATATTGCGAGGCTACCCAAAGTTGAATGAACCTCTCCTCTGTCTGGGTGTCGGGGCCTAAATACAGGGAGTGCAGAATTATTAGGCAAGTTGTATTTTTGAGGATTAATTTTATTATTGAACAACAACCATGTTCTCAATGAACCCAAAAAACGAATTAATATCAAAGCTGAATATTTTTGGAAGTAGTTTTTAGTTTGTTTTTAGTTTGAGCTATTTTAGGGGGATATCTGTGTGTGCAGGTGAATATTACTGTGCATAATTATTAGGCAACTTAACAAAAAACAAATATATACCCATTTCAATTATTTATTTTTACCAGTGAAACCAATATAACATCTCAACATTCACAAATATACATTTCTGACATTCAAAAACAAAACAAAAACAAATCAGTGACCAATATAGCCACCTTTCTTTGCAAGGACACTCAAAAGCCTGCCATCCATGGATTCTGTCAGTGTTTTGATCTGTTCACCATAAATATTGCGTGCAGCAGCAACCACAGCCTCCCAGACACTGTTCAGAGAGGTGTACTGTTTTCCCTCCTTGTAAATCTCACATTTGATGATGGACCACAGGTTCTCAATGGGGTTCAGATCAGGTGAACAAGGAGGCCATGTCATTAGATTTTCTTCTTTTATACCCTTTCTTGCCAGCCACGCTGTGGAGTACTTGGACGCGTGTGATGGAGCATTGTCCTGCATGAAAATCATGTTTTTCTTGAAGGATGCAGACTTCTTCCTGTACCACTGCTTGAAGAAGGTATCTTCCAGAAACTGGCAGTAGGACTGGGAGTTGAGCTTGACTCCATCCTCAACCCGAAAAGGCCCTACAAGCTCATCTTTGATGATACCAGCCCAAACCAGTACTCCACCTCCACCTTGCTGGCGTCTGAGTTGGACTGGAGCTCTCTGCCCTTTACCAATCCAGCCACGGGCCCATCCATCTGGCCCATCAAGACTCACTCTCATTTCATCAGTCCGTAAAACCTTAGAAAAATCAGTCTTGAGATATTTCTTGGCCCAGTCTTGACGTTTCAGCTTGTGTGTCTTGTTCAGTGGTGGTCGTCTTTCAGCCTTTCTTACCTTGGCCATGTCTCTGAGTATTGCACACCTTGTGCTTTTGGGCACTCCAGTGATGTTGCAGCTCTAAAATATGGCTACACTGGTGGCAAGTGGCATCTTGGCAGCTCTACGCTTGACTTTTCTCAGTTCATGGGCAGTTATTTTGCGCCTTGGTTTTTCCACACGCTTCTTGCGACCCTGTTGACTATTTTGAATGAAACGCTTGATTGTTCAATGATCACGCTTCAGAAGCTTTGCAATTTTAAGAGTGCTGCATCCCTCTGAAAGATATCTCACTATTTTTGACTTTTCTGAGCCTGTCAAGTCCTTCTTTTGACCCATTTTGCCAAAGGAAAGGAAGTTGCCTAATAATTATGCACACCTGATATAGGGTGTTGATGTCATTAGACCACACCCCTTCTCATTACAGAGATGCACATCACCTAATATGCTTAATTGGTAGTAGGCTTTCGAGCCTATACAGCTTGGAGTAAGACAACATGCATAAAGAGGATGATGTGGTCAAAATACTCATTTGCCTAATAATTCTGCACTCCCTGTATATGCCAATGGACTGTTCCAATGTTGGGTGACGTGAAGCCTGATTCTCTGCTATGACATGCAGACTAATTCTCTGCTGACATGAAGCCAGATTCTCTGTTACGGGACCTCTCTCCTCTGCCTGGGTGCTGGGCCTAAATATATGACAATGGACTGTTGCACTGGTGGCTGACGTGAAGCCTGATTCTCCGCTATGACATGCAGACTGATTCTCTGCTGACATGAAGACAGATTCTCTGTTACGGGACCTCTCTCCTCTGCCTGGGTGCTGGGCCTAAATATCTCATAATGGACTGTTGCAGTGGTGGCTGACGTGAAGCCTGATTCTCTGCTATGACATGCAGACTGATTCTCTACTGACATGAAGACAGATTCTCTGTTACGGGACCTCTCTCCTCTGCCTGGGTGCTGGGCCTAAATATATGACAATGGACTGTTGCAGTGGTGGCTGACGTGAAGCCTGATTCTCTGCTATGACATGCAAACAGATTCTCTGCTGACATGAAGACAGATTCTCTGTTACGGGACCTCTCTCCTCTGCCTGGATGCTGGGCCTAAATATATGACAATGGACTGTTGCAGTGGTGGCTGACGTGAAGCCTGATTCTCTGCTATGACATGCAAACTGATTCTCTGCTGACATGAAGACAGATTCTCTGTTACGGGACCTCTCTCCTCTGCCTGGGTGCCGGGGCCTAAATATCTGAGAATGGACTGTTGCAGTGGTGGCTGACGTGAAGCCTGATTCTCTGCTATGACATGCAGACTAATTCTCTGCTGACATGAAGACAGATTCTCTGTTACGGGACCTCTCTCCTCTGCCTGTGTGCTGGGCCTAAATATATGACAATGGACTGTTGCAGTGGTGGCTGACGTGAAGCCTGATTCTCTGCTATGACATGCAGACTGATTCTCTGCTGACATGAAGCCAGATCCTCTGTTACGGGACCTCTCTCCTCTGCCTGGGTGCTGGGCCTAAATATATGCCAATGGACTGTTGCAGTGGTGGCTGACGTGAAGCCTGATTCTCTGCTAAGACATGCAGACTGATTCTCTGCTGACACGAAGCCAGATTCTCTGTTACGGGACCTCTCTCCTCTGCCTGGGTGCTGGGCCTAAATATATGACAATGGACTGTTCCCATGTTGGGTGACGTGAAGTCTGATTCTCTGCTATGACAAGCAGACAGATTCTCTGCTGACATGAAGACAGATTCTCTGTTATGGGACCTCTCTCCTCTGCCTGTGTTCTGGGCCTAAATATAGGACAATGGACTGTTGCAGTGGTGGCTGACGTGAAGCCTGATTCTCTGCTATGACATGCAGACTAATTCTCTGCTGACATGAAGACAGATTCTCTGTTACGGGACCTCTCTCCTCTGCCTGTGTGCTGGGCCTAAATATATGACAATGGACTGTTGCAGTGGTGGCTGACGTGAAGCCTGATTCTCTGCTATGACATGCAGACTGATTTTCTGCTGACATGAAGCCAGATCCTCTGTTACGGGACCTCTCTCCTCTGCCTGGGTGCTGGGCCTAAATATATGCCAATGGACTGTTGCTGTGGTGGCTGATGTGAAGCCTGATTCTCTGCTATGACATGCAGACTGATTCTCTGCTGACATGAAGACAGATTCTCTGTTACGGGACCTCTCTTCTCTGCCTGGGTGCCGGGGCCTAAATATCTGAGAATGGACTGTTCCAGTGGTGGGTGACGTGAAGCCAGATTCTCTGCTATGGGACCTCTCTCCAATTGATATTGGTTAATTTTTATTTATTTTATTTTTATTTTTATTCATTTCCCTATCCACATTTGTTTGCATGGGATTTACCTACATGTTGCTGCCTTTTGCAGCCCTCTAGCCCTTTCCTGGGCTGTTTTACAGCCTTTTTAGTGCCGAAAAGTTCGGGTCCCCATTGACTTCAATGGGGTTCGGGTTCGGGACGAAGTTTGGATCGGGTTCGGATCCCGAACCCGAACATTTCCGGGAAGTTCGGCCGAACTTCTCGAACCCGAACATCCAGGTGTCCGCTCAACTCTACTTATAAGCCTTCTAACGTCCCCAAAAAAATAAAATGGCATTCAAATGATCTAAACATGAAATAGACATACGGGGAATGTAAAGTAATAACTATTATATGAGGTATTACTATCTGTTTTAAAAGCAGAGAAATTGACATTTGGAAAGTAGCTAATTTTTCCAAATTATTAGTCATGAAGTAGAATATGTGAAGAGAAAACAATCTCAGAATGGCCTGGCTAAGTAAAAGTGTTTTAAAGTTATCACCACATAAAGTGACACATATTCAGATTTGCAAAAATCAGTCTGGTCCTTAAGGTGAAAAATGACCCAATCCTTAAGGGGTTAAGGACCAGGCCATTTTTAGCAAATTGAACATATGTCACTTTATGTGGTAACAACTTAAAAATACTTTTACTTATCCAGGCCATTCTTGAGTCAAAATATTTCATTTTCATTTATGAAAAAATACCAAATTCTTTATTTTTTATTTTTAAACAGATAGTGATACCTCATATAATAGTTATAACTTTACATTCCCCATATGTCTACCTCATGTTTAGGTCATTTTGTGAATGCCATTTTATTTTTTTAGGACCTTAGAAGGCTTAGAAGTTTAGAAGCAAACCCCACTTTTTAAGGACCAGTTCAGGTCTAAAGTCACTTTGTGAGGCTTAAAGGGCTTCTGTCACCCCACTAAAGTGATTTTTTTTTTTTTGGGCTAGTGAAATTAGTTATATTGCGATATATGACAATATAATTGTGTTAATTACTTTGATCCAGCAGTTTTTGCAAAAAACGAAGTTTTATAATATGTAAATTCGGTCTCTACCAGCAAGTAGGGCGGCTACTTGCTGGTAGCTGCTGCAGAAATCCGCCCCCTCGTCGTGTTGATTGACAGGGCCAGCCGGGATCTCCTCCTCCGGCCAGCCCTGTCGGCATTTCAAAAATCGCGCGCCTGAGGGAATCAACACACCCCTCAAGGTATTTAAAACTGATTTTACAAACGTTCTTAACCCTTTAGGTGTTCCACAAGAATTAAAGGAAAATGTAGATGAAATTTCAGAATTTCACTTTTTAGCAGATTTTCCATTTTAATCAATTTTTTTCCAGTAACAAAGCAATGGTTAACAGCCAAACAAAACTCAATATTTATTGCCCTGATTCTGTAGTTTACAAAAAACACCCCATATGTGGTCGTAAACTGCTGTACAGGCACACGGCAGGGCGCAGAAGGAAAGGAACGTCATATGCTTTTTGGAGGGTAGATTTCACTGGGATAATTTTAAGTTGCCATGTCACATTTGAAGACCCCCTGATGCACCCCTAGAGTAGAAACTCCATTTTGGAAACTACTGAATAGGGTTAAAGTTTTGTTGGTACTATTTTAGGGTACATATGATTTTTTGTTGCTCTATAATACACTTTTTGAGAGGCAAGGTAACAAAAAATAGCTGTTTTAGCACCGTTTTTATTTTTTGTTACTTACAATGTTCATCTTACAGGTTAGATCATGTAGTATTTTTATAGAGCAGGTTGTTACGGACGCGACAATACCAAAATGACTAAATTTTTTGGTTGTCTGTTTCAGTTTTACATAATAAAGCATTTTTTTTTTTTTTAGTGTCTCCAAATTCTGAAAGCCATAGTTTTTTTTTATTTTTTTGGGCGACTGTCTTATGTAGGGGCTCATTTTTTTGGTATGAGATTATTGTTTGATTGGTACAATTTTAGGGTGCATATGACTTTTTGATCACTTTGTATTACACTTTTTGTGATGTAAGGTGACAAAAAAAATGGCATTTTTTTACTCTCTTTTTACCTTTTTTTTACGGTGTTCATGTGATATTTATACAGCAGATTCTTATGGACGCAGCGATACCTAATGTGTATAATTTTTTAATTTATTTAAGTTTTACACAATAGCAGCATTTTTTTAAACAAAAATAAGAGAGCCATAGTGTTTTTATTTTTTGGGCAATTGTTTTACATAGGGTCTCATTTTTTTGTGGGATGAGATGACGATTTGATTGGTATGATTTTGGGTGCGTGTGAATTTTTGATTGCTAACTATTTCACTTTATGTGATGTAAGGTGACAAAAAAATGGCTTTTTTGACAATGTTTTTATCATTTTTTTTTACGGTGTTCACCTGAGGGGTTAGGTCATGTGATATTTTAATAGAGCAAGTCCTTACGGAGGTGGTATACTTTTTTTATTTATTTAAGTTTTACACAATAATATAATTTTTGAAACAAAAAAAAATCATGTTTTAGTGTCTCCATAGTCTGAGAGCCATATTTTTTTTTATTTTTTTGGTGATTGTCTTAGGTAGGGTATCCTTTTTATGGGATTAGATGACCGTTTGATTGGCACTATTTTGGGGTGCATATGATTTTTTTTTTTGATCACTTGCTATTACACTTTTCGTGATGTAAGATGACAAAAAAATTTTTACACAACATTCTTATTTTATCTTTTTTACGGTGTTCATCTTAGGGGTTAGGTCAGTGAGGGGCAAACTACGGCCCACGGGCTGTATATGGACCAGTGGACCTTTTTTTATCTGGCTCGCATATCTGTCCGGAGGCAGCAGGAGTGGAGATGAGCGCTTCCATTGTGGAAGCGCTCATCTCCATATTCATCTGTATCGCCGTCCTAAGGACAGCGATACAGACGAATAGTGTGAAGGAGCAGGGGAGAGGCGTCTCCCTTGCCCATTCCTCTGATAGGCTACAGGCCTAGTGCCTGTAGCCTATCAGAGGCCGGCGCAGGCAGTGCGATAACATGTGATGTAAGGTGACAAAAAAATGGCTTTTTTGACAATGTTTTTATCTTTTTTTTTTACGGTGTTCATCTGAGGGGTTAGGTCATGTGATATTTTAATAGAGCAAGTCCTTACGGAGGTGGTATACTTTTTTTATTTATTTAAGTTTTACACAACATATCTGTCCGGAGGCAGCAGGAGTGGAGATGAGCGCTTCCATTGTGGAAGCGCTCATCTCCATATTCATCTGTATCGCCGTCCTAAGGACAGCGATACAGACGAATAGTGTGAAGGAGCAGAGGAGAGGCGTCTCCCTTGCCCATTCCTCTGATAGGCTACAGGCCTAGTGCCTGTAGCCTATCAGAGGCCGGCGCAGGCAGCGCGATAACATCATCGAGCCGTCTGAGCAGTACAGAGAAGGACACATGCCGGAAGAGGCCTGCATCGCATCACTGACAGCAGCATAAGGTAAGTGTATGTGTCTATTGTTTTCATTATTTATAGTATACATAGAATAGAAGCACTATGGGGGCCACTATGGAAAAGAAGGGTAGCACTATGAAGCCCTATACATGCCAAAATATGGGGGGGGGGCAATATGGAGAAGAGGGGAAGCACTATGGGGCCCTATATACTGGCACAATATGGAGGGCACTATGGAGAAGAGGGGAAGCACTATGGGGGCCCTTTATACTGGCACATTATGGGGGGCACTATGAGGGCCCTATATACTGGCACAGTATCTATTCTGCGAATTGCAACCACAAAGCTAACTCCAGACTTTGATGCCTTAGCAAAAAAGGGAGACCAACAACACCGTTCCCACTAAAAGTAAAGGTAAGTTATACATACTATGTTATGAAAGAAATGCATTGCATAAAAGTTTTGTACAATAACTCTTTTTATGCTTTTCTACCTTGAATTAAATTTAACCTTTAATGTTACGAAATTTAAATTTAATTTATATTAATTCACACAAACATTTAACAGAATAAAAGCATTTTAAAAACAACAAAAAAAATCACGTTTTAGTGTCTCCATAGTCTGAGAGCCTTAGTTTTTTGTTTTGGGGCGATTGTCATAGGTAGGGGCTAATTTTTTGCAGAATGGAGAGACGGTTAGATTGGTACTATTTTGGGGGGGCATACACCTTTTTGATCGCTTGGTGTTGCACTTTTAGTGATGTAAGGTAACAAAAAAAATATTATTTTTTTTAGCACAGTTTTTTTTTTTTATGGTGTTAACCTAAGGGGTTAGGTCATATGATATTTTTATATAGCCGGTCGATACAGATGCGGCGATACCTAAAATGTCTACTTTTCTTTTTTTCCCTATTTCTTTACAATTTTTTTTACTTTATTCTGGTAAAAGGCCGCTTTTTTTTTCATTTAAAATCTTTAAAAAAAAATTCAAAACATTATTTTTTTAACTCCTTTTTCGCTTTTTTTTTTGTCCCACTCTGGGACTTCAACTTTTGGGGTCTGATCCCCTATACAATACATTTACAATACTCCTGTATTGTAATGCATTGGCTGTAAGTGTATTACCAGTGTAATACATTTACAGCCTGCTTGCCTGTGAGATTCAGGAAGCTGGATCTCACAGGCAGTCACAGAAGGCAGCCCCGATGCCTTCCCTGACATTGGGTCCCTGTCACAGCAGCGCAGGAACCTGATGGCCACCCTGCAACCAGCAGGATCCTGCATGTGCGTGGCCTGTGTTTTCACCGATGCCGGCGCATACAGCAGGAGGTCTGGCTATCAGTGACTTCCGGACTCCTGCCTCTGATCGGGCGGGGGAGCAGCTCCTGCACCCACTCGATCAGCCTGCCTTACATGTACGGGTCTGGTCCTTAATTCACGTTTACCAGCGCTGTACATGTATGGCACAGGTCCTTAAGGGGTTAAAACACCACGTGGGACGCCAGATAAGGTTAGTGCCATATGCGCTGCTGCATCTACAGTACAGACCAAAAGTTTGGACACACCTTCTCATTCAAAGAGTTTTCTTTATTTTCATGACTATGACAATTGTAGATTCACACTGAAAGCATCAAACTATGAATTAACACATGTGGAATTATATACATAACAAAAAAGTGTGAAACAACTGAAAATATGTCATATTCTAGGTTCTTCAAAGTAGCCACCTTTTGCTTTGATTACTGCTTTGCACACTCTTGGCATTCTCTTGATGAGCTTCAAGAGGTAGTCACCTGAAATGTTCTTCCAACAGTCTTGAAGGAGTTCCCAGAGATGCTAAGCACTTGTAGGCCCTTTTGCCTTCACTCTGCGGTCCAGCTCACCCAAACCATCTCGATTGGGTTTAGGTCCGGTGACTGTGGAGGCCAGGTCATCTGGCGCAGCACCCCATCACTCTCCTTCATGGTCAAATAGCCCTTACACAGCCTGGAGGTGTGTTTGGGGTCATTGTCCTGTTGAAAAATAAATGATGGTCCAACTAAACGCCAACCGGATGGAATAGCATGCCACTGCAAGATGCTGTGGTAGCCATGCTGGTTCAGTATGCCTTCAATTTTGAATAAATCCCCAACAGTGTCACCAGCAGCAAAGCACCCCCACACCATCACACCTCCTCCTCCATGCTTCACGGTGGGAACCAGGCATGTAGAGTCCATCCGTTCACCTTTTCTGCATTGCACAAAGACACGGTGGTTGGAACCAAAGATCTCAAATTTGGACTCATCAGACCAAAGCACAGATTTCCACTGGTCTAATGTCCATTCCTTGTGTTCTTTAGCCCAAACAAGTATCTTCTGCTTGTTGCCTGTCCTTAGCAGTGGTTTCCTAGCAGATATTCTACCATGAAGACTTGATTCACACAGTCTCCTCTTAACAGTTGTTCTAGAGATGTGTCTGCTGCTAGAACTCTGTGTGGCATTGACCTGGTCTCTAATCTGAGCTGCTGTTAACCTGCGATTTCTGAGGCTGGTGACTCGGATGAACGTATCCTCTGCAGCAGTCCGCATGTGAGCCAGTTTCTTTGTAGCGCTTGATGGTTTTTGTGACTGCACTTGGGGACACTTTCAAAGTTTTCCCAATTTTTCGGACTGACTGACCTTCATTTCTTAAAGTATTGATGGCCACAAATTTTTCTTTACTTAGCTGCTTTTTTCTTGCCATAATACAAATTCTAACAGTCTATTCAGTAGGACTATCAGCTGTGTATCCACCTTACTTCTCCACAACGCAACTGATGGTCCCAACCCCATTTATAAGGCAAGAAATCCCACTTATTAAACCTGACAGGCCACACCTGTGAAGTGAAAACCATTTCAGGTGACTACCTCTTGAAGCTCATCAAGAGAATGCCAAGAGTGTGCAACGCAGTAATCAAAGCAAAAGGTGGCTACTTTGAAAAACCTAGAATATGACATATTTTCAGTTGTTTCACACTTTTTTGTTATGTATATAATTCCAAATGTGTTAATTCATAGTTTTGATGCCTTCAATGTGAATCTACAATTTTCATAGTAATGAAAATAAAGAAAACTCTTTGAATGAGAAGGTGTGTCCAAACTTTTGGTCTGTACTGTATATCCCTGCTGATCCTGGCATCTATCCCTACATTGAGCTGGGTATTGACCTACCAGGAGGGAAAAAACAGGGAATCCTAGGAAGCATTTTGGGACGGCTCAGAGGGGTTCCCCTTGTCAGGGCGAGTGCTCTGCTGAGCGTTACAGAACAGCTCAGACCAAGCAGGGGCGAATAGGGTAAGATACCCGGCTCTGTGACTTGTAATCCCAAAATACTGTGTACAACTGAGATGGTAAGACCTTTCCTTTGTTTATCGCGCACTGGAACCAATTGCACTATTGTACACATTGATATATTATAGAAAATATTGGGCTATATTTTATTACGGTTCAAATAAAAGTTAAGTGTTAGCTTTTCCACAAGGCCACAACATTAATGTGAATTGTGATTTGAATTATGGTTGCCTTATTGTTACTATTGTAACCATGATTAATTTTGGTTGTGTGATTGCTCATATTAATTAAACTAGCATATATACGTGATTACTACAACAATACACAGCCTAGGGCAGCAATTTACCTGTGAGTGCTAAAGTGAATTTGAGCATCAGGGCTCAATCATCTGTTTCCATTTATTCTTAATATACACAGTTAGAATTACATTTTTTGAGGGATTGTTCAATTCAATTAAACCAGCATATATACGTTATTACTACAACAATATACAGCCTAGGGCAGCAATTAACCTGTGAGTGTTAACATGAATTTGAGTGTCAGGCCTTAATAATCCATCTCCGTTTATTCTATATCCACACCCTTAGCATTTAATTATTTTTGGGACTGTTCAATTTAATTAAACCAGCACATGTCACGAACCAGCGGGTGTGAACCCACTGTACCACATGTCCTACCTCCTCTAAGGGTGTTGTTTAAATGAACCCCTCAATCTTCACAGTACCCCTGATGGTGGGGATAGACTTTCCCGAGAGGAACACCAGGTCGCTACCTCTTGAGGAGGATAGGCACACGAGGCAGCTGGTCCAGGCGGACCAGGAGGTACCTGAGAAAGGTACCAGAGGTACAGGCATTGTCAGCAGGCTGAGTCGTTACCAGGAGCAACAGTGCAGGACCAAAGTATGAGGCAGAGGCGAAGTCAGACAAGTGGATATCAGGAACCTTAGCAGGACACAAGGACGTTGACACTGAGGCATCTGGGAAGGGGGCTGAGCCACTTATATATGTGCAGGAGGGCTAGGATTGGTAAGTGAGGTCACATGACCTATACCATAAAGCACAGGGAGTGACGCGTGCCGGCCCTTAAGGAAGTGCTGAAGGAAACAAGCAGCAAGCATGCTGTGGCCAGGGCTGAGAGGAAACTGTGGAGTGGATCCCAGAACAACAGTACCTACACAGACAGATCCCAGGACTGCAGTGTTGAATAAGAAGCACTGGCCGTAGATCACTGCTGAATACGGCGCCCGGGGCCGCGGCGGTAAGCTGGGGAACAACTAGGGCAGCAATTTACCTGTGAGTGTTAATGTGAATTTAAGCATCAGGCCTCAATCGTCTGTTTTTGTTAATTCCATTTCCACACAGTTGGAATTACATTTTTGTGGGGATTGTTCAATTTAATTAAACCAGCATATATACGTTATTACTAAAACAATACACAGCCTAGGGCAGCAATTTACCTGTGAGGGTAATGTGAATTTGAGCATCAGGTCTTAATCATCTGTTTCAGCTTATTCTATATCCACACAGTTAGAATTGAATTATTATGGGGATTGTTCAATTTAATTAAACCAGCATATACACATTTTTACTGCAACAATACACAGCCCAGGGCAGTAATTTACCTGTGAGTGTTAACGTGAATTTGGGCATCATTGTCTGTTTCCATTTATTCTATAGCTACATGACTAGACTTACATTTTTGGGGCATTCAATTTAATTAATCCAGCACGTATACGTTATTACTACAATGAAAAAAAGGGACAGCAATCTGTCACATGATTACATATACACACCTTTTTTGAAAGGCCCCAGAGACTGCAACACCTAAGCAAGAGGCATCACTAACCAAACACTGCCATGAAGACCAAGGAACTCTCAAAACAAGTAAGGGACAATGTTGTTGAGAAGTACAAGTCAGGGTTAGGTTATAAAAAAAATATCCAAATCTTTGATGATCCCCATGGGGCACCATCAAATCTATCATAACCAAATGGAAAGAACATGGCACAACAGCAACCTTGCCAAGAGACGGCCACCCACCAAAACTCACAGACAGGGCAAGAAGGGCATTAATCAGAGAGGCAGCACAGAGACCTAAGGTAACCATGAAGGAGCTGCAGAGTTCCACAGAAGAGACTGGAGTATCTGTACATACAGTAGGACGACAATAAGCCATACGCTCCATAGAGCAGAGTGGCCAGAAGAAATCTATTACTTTCAGCAAAAAACAAAAAGGCACATTGTGAGAGACTCCTAAAATGTATGGAGGAAGGTGCTCTGGTCTGATGAAACTAAAATATAATTTTTTGGCCATCAAAGAAAACGCTATGTCTGGCGCAAACCCAACACATCATCACATCACTCAAAGAACACCATCCCCACAGTGAAACATGGTGGTGGCAGCATCATGCTCTGTGGATGTTTTTCAGCAGCTGGGACTGGGAAACTGGTCAGAGTTGAGGGAAAGATGGATGGTGCTAAATACAGGGATATTCTTGAGCAAAACCTGTACCACTGTGTGCGTGATTTAAGGCTAGGACGGAGGTTCACCTTCCAGCAGGACAATGACCCCAAACACACTGCTAAAGCAACACTTGAGTGGTTTAAGGGGAAACATGTAAATGTGTTTGAATGGCCTAGTCAAAGCCCAGATCTCAATCCAATATAAAATCTGTGGTCAGACTTAAAGATTGCTGTTCACAAGCGCAAACCATCCAACTTAAAGGAGTTGGAGCAGTTTTGCAAGGAGAAATGGGCAAAAATCACAGTGTTAACATATGGCAAGCTCATAGAGACTTATCTAAAGCGACTTGGAGCTATGATTGTCACAAAAGGTGGCTCTACAAAGTATTGACTTTTGGGGGGTGAATAGTTATGCACATACTTTTTCTGTTATTTTGTCCTATTTGTTCTTTGCTTCACAATAAAAAAAAAAGTAAAACATCTTCAAAGTTGTCGGGATGTTCCGTAAATTAAATGATGCAAATCCTCATACAATCCATGTTAATTCCAGGTTGTGAAAATACTGTAGGTGATCAGTACACCAATACACAGACCAGAAGACAAAAGTATCTGGGACTGAAAATGAATTTAGGCCTAAATCCTTTTATTTCAGTCTTCACGGTTTCAATACATTTTTTTTTTTTTGGGGGGATGGGAGGTTCTGGATTATATTGAAAGCAGCATATATACGTGATTACTAGACCAATACACAGGGTAGTGCACAAAATTATCTAAGAGGCCCAAAAATATCCGGGCTATGAAAGGGTTCCAAACGAAAGACCCAGAGCTAGAATGTTGGTAGTAGCAGTACCATCTATCTGGCCAGAAGTAGTGGTAGTAGTAGTAGGCCGTAGTTGTCCCTGGCTTCGGAAAGGCGTAACATCATAGTTGAAAAGAAAGAGGATTAGACTGTGGATTAGAGGGCTTACTCCTCCTCTCAGTCGCAGAAGGATGATTAGAAGGTGACTTTAGATTCCGACACCATGCTGTGGAGTTAAAGATTACAGCGTTCCTCCTGCTCCTGCTCCTTGCAGCCCCAAAGAAGGCTTACAGTGGAGTCCTTTCAATATTCACTGCCCCTTCCTAGTGGGCGCTTTCCTTTTTCCTAAGAAGTGGCAAGAAATCCCCACCACGTGCTATGATACTGCCTGCGATTCTCGTTGTGTGGCAAGGTTCACGCCACGGTGGACACCTGGAGCATATCTTTCAAGCAGGGACAGTACATTCACGGTCCACTGGGTCAATGGTTTTTGCGGCGAGGCAGCACCGCATCAAAGAGGACAGGTCCTTTTGACCGCCCCATGATTGTATCAGCCTGGCTCCCACACCAGGCACTTATCTGCCTTCTCCTGCTCCATGGACACTTTCACGTCCCCAACAGCAGCAGGGTAGAGAATCTCTCAAACTACCTCTCCTTCTTATGACATGTGTCAAGACAAGTGTACATCAAGACAAGTGTTGCCACGCAGTGTTGCAGCTGAGTAGCCAGGAATAAAGTAGCCACACCGGCGAGCAGTTTCTCAAGTAAATCAAGTGCAGCGAACCGAACTGCAGGGCAACACGTGAGGCTATGGTGGGCCGAAGGGGGTAGTATTTCATTACTCACGGTTAGCAGAGCCTCCCTGGCGTGGCGTGCAGTGATGGGGAAGACAGCACGAAATCCTCCGGGGCACTCTCTATTGCAGGGAACACCAGCCAGATGGAAGTTGAGGTGCCCTTGATGGTATAGGTGTTTAAAGTGCTTTTGCGGCTGGGTCACTGTGTTCGTGACGCCAGCACCCTTAGGTACAAATGTTAAGTGTAGTATTAGAAATAATAAGGAGTAAGTTGTAATCAAACAGTTGAACATTTACTGAATCAATTGTCTTCAGGTAGTCAGTACAGATATGGTTCATTTGTATAGCATAAGTGATGACTCAGAAATAGGTTCAGTAGTATTTTACCAAGTTTAAGCAATTGTCAGTTAGGTAGTTCTCTATTTCTCCGTCGCAGCAGGCAAACTCTCTGCGGCATTATTTTCAGGATATTGTCATGAAATATTCAGGTTCACTATATCCCGGAAGGCTTCTAGTGAAAAAGGATCATTATGGCCTGTAATCACCCAGTTGTGCCCAGGTACTTGGAAAGTTACTCTTGGTCACTTGTGCTTGTGAAGTCCATAGCCCTAACCCTCACTAGAAATACGGCTTTGTGCTTACTGGGGTGAAAAAACCCTCTAATATACTGCACATCTAGGATTAGACATGCATAAGTGAGTGCCACATTTAGGCCAGAAATACATCTTTTTGCTTACTGGGGGGAAAATAACCTCTAATATACTGCACATCTGGGATTAGACATGCATAAGTGACTGTCACATTTAGGCCAGAAATACATCTTTTTGCTTACTGAGGTAAAAAAAACCTCTAATATACTGTGCATCTAGGATTAGATGTACATAAGTGAGTGTCACATTTAGGCCAGAAATACGGCTTTGTGCTTACTGGGGTGAAAAAAAGCCTCTGATATACTGCACATCTGGGATTAGACATGCATAAGTGTTACTGTGAAATTTTGGCCACAAATACCGCTGTCATATAGAGTTAAAAAAAAAAAATAGTGCAATACCCTACATCAGGGTTTTTATTGGCGGTTAATTATTTTTAACAGACTTAACCACTTTTTACTTTGCTTTGTGAACGCTAACTATGAGGCAAACATCTAATAAGGGATGCGGTCATGGTCGTGGTGGTGGTGTTGGTGGAGCCTCTAGTGCAGGGAGAGGACGTGTCCGATCTGCCACAGCTACACGTCCTACTGAACCTACTACCTCAGGTCCCAGTAGCAGCCAGAATCTACAGCGATATTTGATCGGGCCTAATGCCGTTCTAAGGATGGTAAGGCCTGAGCAAGTACAGGAGCTGGGTGGCCGACAGTGGATCCAGCACGTTCACATTATCTTCCACCCAGTCTTCTGCAGAAGTCTCACAGGTGGCGCCTGAAACCCATGCCCATCAGTCTGTTCGGAGGAAGAGGCAGTGGTGAGACCGAGCCAACAGTGTAGCAAAAGCGGGAGCATGGTGCAAAAGCAGAGCAGCCGTCGCCCAAAAAGTTTGCCTGCTACTGTCCACCGTCACCAGGAACCGAGCATACCAAAGGCAGCCTCAAGGAGTTCCCTGGCATGGCACTTCTTCACACATTGTGCTGACGACAAGACTCGAGTGGTTTGCATGCTGTGCCATCAGAGCCTGAAGTGAGGCATTAACGTGCTGAACCTTAGCACAACCTGCATGACCAGGCATCTACACGCGAGACACGGGCTGCAGTGGAGTAAGCACCTTCAAAACCAAGAAAGGGCTCAGGCCCCTCCTGCTCCCTCTTCTGCTGCTGCCTCAGCCTCTTCCTCTGCCTCTGGAGGAATGTTGGCACCTGCCGCCCAGCAAACAGAGGATGTGCCACCAACAACACCACCTCCGTCACCAAGCATCTCAACCATGTCACACGGCAGTGTTCAGCTCTCCATCTCACAAACATTTGAGAGAAAGCGTAAATTCCCACCTAGTCACCCTCGATCCCTGGCCCTGAATGCCAGCATTTATAAACTACTGGCCTTTGAAATGCCGTCATTCAGGCTGGTGGAGACGGACAGCTTCAAATAGCTCATGTCTCTTGCTGTCCCACAGTACATCATTCCCAGCCGCCACTACTTCTCCAGGAGAGCCGTGCCGTCCCTTCACAACCAAGTATCGGATAAAATCAAGTGTGCACTGCGCAACACCATCTGTGGCAAGGTCCACCTAACCACAGATACGTGGACCAGTAAGCATGGCCAGGGCCGCTATATCTCCCAAACTGCACACTGGGTAAATGTATTGGCGGCTGGGCCCCAGGCGGAGAGCTATTTGGCGCACGTCCTTCCGCCGCCAAGGATCACAGGGCATCATTCTTTGCCTCCTGTTGCCTCCTCTTACTACTTGGCTTCCTCCTCCTCTTCTACCACCTCCTCATCCGGTCAGCGACAGGCCTTCACCCACTTCAGCACAGCCAGGGGTAAACGTCAGCAGGCCGTTCTGAAACTGATGTGTTTGGGGGACAGGCCCCACACCGCGCAGGAGTTGTGGCGGGGTATAGAACAACAGACCAACGAGTGGTTGCTGCCAGTGAGCCTCAAGCCCGGCCTGGTGGTGTGCGATAATGGGCGAAATCTCGTTGCAGCTCTGGGACTTGTCGGTTTGACGCACATCCCTTGCCTGGCACATGTGCTGAATTTGTACAGTGTAACTTCGGCCTTCCCGCTCACCGCTTCATATGCGACGTGCCCACCAGGTGGAACTTCACCTTGCACATGCTGGAGAGACTGTGCAAGCAGCAGCAGGCTATAGTGGAGTTTCAGCTGCAGCACGCACGGGTGAGTCGCACTGTGGAACAGCACCACTTTCCAAAAATGACTGGGCCTCCATGCGAGACCTGTGTGCTCTGTTGCGCTGTTTCGAGTACTCCACCAACATGGCCAGTGGCGATGACACCGCTATGAGCGTTACAATACCACTTCTATGTCTCCCTGAGAAAACACTTAGGGCTAGGAGGATGTGGAAGAGGATGTGGCCCAGGATGAGGAGGAGGAAGAGGGGTCATCTCTAACACTTTCAGGCCAGTCTTTTAGAAGTGGCTCAGAAAGAGGATTTTTGCAACAGCAGAGGCCAGGTACAAATTTGGCCAGCCAGGGCCCACTACTGGAGGACGAGGAAGAGGAAGATGAGGAGGAGGATGGGGAAGCATGTTCACAGCGGGGTGGCATCCAACGCAGCTCAGGCCCATCACTGGTGCGTGGCTGGGGGGATACGGAGGACGCAGACGATACACCTCCCACAGAGGAAAGCTTGTCCTTACCTCAGGGCAGCCTGGCACACATGAGCGACTACATGCTGCAGTGCCTGCGCAACGACAGCAGAGTTGCCCACATTTTAACGTGTGCTGACTACTGGGTGACCACCCTGCTGGATCCCTGTTACAAAGACAATGTGCCATCCTTAATTCCCTCACTGGAGCGTGATCGGAATATGCGCGACTACAGGCGCACGCTGGTAGACTCGCTTCTGAGAGCATTCCCGACTGAGGCTGGGGAACAAGTGGAAGCACAAGGAGAAGGCAGGGGAGGAGGAAGAGGTCGCCAATGCAGCTGTGTCAGCGCCAGCACCTCAGAAGGCAGGGTTAGCATGGCCGACATGTGGAAAAGCTTTGTCACCTCGCCGCAACAACCGGCCCCAACTGCTTATATGGAGCGTGTTAGCAGGAGGCAGCATTTGAATAACATGGTGGAACAGTACCTGTGCACACACCTACACATACTGACTAATTGTTCTTCCCCATTCAACTTCTGGGTCTCCAAATTGTCAACATGGCCAGAACTTGCCCTGTATGCCTTGGAGGTGCTGGCCTGCCCTGCAGCCAGTGTACTCTCTGAACGTGTATTTATCCCCGGCAGGAGGCGTCATTACAGACAGATGCAGGCGCCTGTCCACAGCCAACGTGGACAAGCTCACGTTCATTAACCACCTCCCGTCTCGCTAACGCTGAAAGGGGGCGCACCCAGGTCCCACTAACTCCGATCGGCGTCATCCCGCGTGAGCCGAGATTTCCTGTGAACGCGCGCTCACAGGAGCGCGCGTTCACAGGATCGCGCAGTTCACAAGTTCATCTGCAGCCTTGGCTGTGGATTTTTGAAATGACCAATCAAATAGGTATATCAGATGCTATTTTGAAAATAGCGTCTGATATACCTGCTACCTGCTCCTCTGGTGGTCCCTTTTGCTTGGATCGACCACCAGAGGACACAGGCAGCTCTGTAAGTAGCACCAATCACCACACATACACATTACATTACACATTACCCTGTCACTTATTAACCCCTTATTTAGCACCTGATCACCCATATTAGACTCCCTGATCGCCCCCTGTCACCCCCCTGTCATTGATCACCCCCCTGTAAGGGTCCCTCATCACCGCCAGGTAGTCAGCTATTTGCTAGGTAGTTAGCGCCCAGCCCTGTACCGCAGTCACTGATTAGTCGCTGATTAGCGTCATCGCTGTCGCTAATCAGCACTAGTACTATATAGTATCTGTAAGTGATCAAGACTGATCGCAATAAGATCTATATAAGTACATTAGGGTCACCTTAGGCTCTACAAAAAACGCAGTGTTCGCCCGATCAGGCCTGATCTTGTGCGCACACTTGCGTTCAGTCCTCCCCACCGCAGTGAAAGAATTTTTTTTCCTGATCACTGCAAAAACACTGTAAAATCGCTGCGCCTCTATAAAGATAACTTTTGAGTTTTTTGGATCTTTATTAGCGATCGCAGCTTTACTTTACTAGGTAGGTTTGCTCTTTTTCCAGGGTAGTCTCAGAGGAATACCCCCTAAATTTAGTGAGCCCAAAATGTCAAACAAGGGGTATTCCCGCTGAAGAGGCCTACAGGATTCTGGCCGTGATGGATGAAAGCGATGGGGATGCCTCACCCGCTGAATCCAGTGATTCAGAATATGAACCTGTAGACAGCAGTGGCACTCTAACCGCTAGTAAAGATGACGAGGTTGAGGTCCCTGCTACAGTCAGGCGTACCCGATCCCATGTCAGGGTTCTGCATACACCGCATGATGAGCCTCATTTGCAGCAGAGTGGTGCTAGCGCTGATCTTGTTTATGGTGCGGCATACACCAGCAGCGCAGCGCATCCTGGACCTTCTACCAGCACTGCAGTATTCCCTGGTGAAGTGGCGAGCACTGGTACGGTGGCACGTGCAATAACTCCCCCGTCGCAGCCACCGCATTCACAGGCCCGTAGAACCCTTGGTCTCCCAGAGGTGCTGGCAAATCCTAATTGGCACTCCCCTGCTTCCGCCGCACCCGTATTGCCCCCTTTCATCGCCCAGTCTGGAGTTCGCGTGGAGACGGCTCATTTAGGATCGGCCCTTCAGTTTTTTGAGCTGTTCTTCACCGCAGATCTCTATGACCTAGTTGTGGCAGAAACCAACCGCTACGCCATACAGTTTATTACCTCCAATCCGGAAAGCTTCTATGCCCAGCCTTACCGGTGGAAACCAGTCACAGTTTCCGAGTTAAAAAATTTTTGGGCCTTATCCTCAGCTTGGGTCTAACAAAAAATGTTTTATTGCGGTCATATTGGTCTAAAGTCCCAATACATTACATGCCTGTGTTCTCTGCTGAAATGTTCAGGGCATGTTTTGAGGTCATCATGTGCTTTATGCATTTCGCTGACAATAACACCTGTCATCCAAGAAGCCACCCTGCTTATGACTGGCTCCACAAAATTCGGCCCTCATAGACCATTTGTCATCCAGATTTGCAAATGCGTATACCCCTAATCAAAACATCTGCATAGACGAGTCCCTAGTACATTTTACCGGGCGCCTTGGCATCAAACAGTACATCCCTAGCAAGCGCGCCCGGTATGGGGTCAAACTGTATAAGCTCTGTGAAAGGGCCACAGGCTATGCATATAATTTTAGGGTCTATGAGGGAAAAGACTCAAAACTGGAGCCGGTCGGATGTCCTGACTACCTGGGGAGCAGTGGCAAGATTGTCTGGGACTTGGTGTCACCCTTACTCCACAAGGGGTACTACTTATACGTGGACAATTTTTACTCAAGCGTGGCCCTCTTTCGGCACTTACATCTAGTCGGAATTCAATGCTGTGGCACCGCACAACCTAGTCGCCGGGGCTTCCCCCAACGGCTTGTTAGTACCCGACTTGCACGGGGGGAGAGGGCTGCCTTGTGTGACCAAGAACTGCTCGCGGTGAAGTGGAGGATCGTTTAACTTCTGTCCACCATTCACGCAGACACGACTGTCCAAATTGAAAGGGCAACTGGAGTCATTGTGAAACCCTTCTCTGTCCACGACAATAACCTTCACATGGGATGGGTGGACTTCAATGACCAGATGTTGGCTCCCTATTTAGTTTCCCGCCGCACCAGATGCTGGTATAAGAAGGTGTCTATATATTTAATTCAATTGGCTGTATATAATAGTTTTTTGTTCTCTATAGTAAGGCTGGGAGAACAGGATCCTTCCTAAAATTCCAGGAAGAGATCATTTCGAAAATCCTGTATCCAGGACGGTCCGTGCACCAAGTCCCTGATGTAGTGAGCCGGCTACATGGCAGACACTTCCCCAGTGTCTATCCTGGTACCACAACTCAACGTTCCCCAAGAAAAAGATGTTGTGTCTGTAGCAGGGGTGGAATAAGGCGTGACACCACCTTTTTTTGTCCTGACTGTCCTGACCAGACTGCCCTATGCATAGGGGAGTGTTTCCGCAAGTTCCACACACAGGTACACTATTAGTATAGGGATTGCGTGACACAGGACAGGCACACAGGGGTCTTAGGGCCCTTTCACACAGAGCTGCCACAAACCTCTCCTTTCACCTTGGACAAAGTGCATAATGTACTTCGCCACATCTCTGGGCGATTTGTCCCATGGGAAAGGAGAGGCTTGTCCTCTAAAGGTAAAAAAAAAAAAAAAAATCACAGGTAAGCAAAAAAGTTAATGTTCTGTTTCAAAAGTTCAATAAAGTTTATAAAAGTTAATGTTCTGTTCAAATGTTATATAAAGTTAATGTTAATAAATTTATTGCGTTGCTGCCTGTTTTTTATTTTTTTGTTGTTTTTTTTACCTTCTAGGTGGACCAAGCGATCAAGGAGCTTCAGCACTGATGTGCATTCTGACAGAAGCATTGCGCTGCTGTCAGATTACACAAAAGTCGGTGTATGCGGCGCTGCAAGATGAGATTTCTCCTCTGCAGTAAAAAAGATAAGTTTGCCGAGGATCATTAGCTGAGGGGGGGGGGGGGGGGTGTTCATATGCTTTGGCAAACACTTTGTATAAAAATAATTAAAAAATAATAATTCCGGCAATGATTTATTCATCCATTGATGTGAATGGAGAAATCCGGTTTACCAGGGCATATGAGCTGAGTGGGTTTGGATGTTGGGTGGAGCTCCTACGTCCTGGCAGACGCCTTTCCCCTCCCTTTTTTTTTTTTGCACATTTTTTGGCAGAGATTTTTTTATCCACATTGATCGATGCGAATGAAGAAATCTGTGCCGTTCATTTTTTCTTTCAGCCCAGAGGCTGAACGGAAAAAAAAAATCTCATTACCCGTATGCTCAATATAAGGAGAATAGCAGAAACTCCTAATGCTGGCCATACATGTAATGATTGCGGAGACCCTCAAATGCCAGGGCAGTACAAACACCCCACAAATGACCCCATTTTGGAAAGAAGACACTCCAAGGTATTTACTGAGGGGCATATTGAGTCCATGAAAGATTGAACTTTTTGTCCTAAGTTGGCGGAAATGGAGACTTTGTGAGAAAAAACTGAAAAAAATCAATTTCCGATAACTTGTGCCAAAAAATAAAATCTTCTATGAACTCACCATGGAATACCTTCTTTCCAAAATGGGGTCACATGTGGGATATTTATACTGCCCTGGCATTTTAGGGGCCCTAAAGCGTGAGAAGTAATGGAATCCAAATATCTAAAAATTTGGGCCCCTTTGCGCACCTAGCCTGAAAAAAGTGTCACACATGTGGTATCGCCGTACTCAGGAGAAGTTGGGCAATGTGTTTTGGGGTGTATTTTTACATATACCCATGCTGGGTGAGAGAAATATCTCTCTAAAATGACAACTTTGTATAAAAAAATGGGAAAAGTTGACTTTTACAGAGATATTTCTCTCACCCAGCATGGGTATATGTAAAAATACACCCCAAAAACATTGCCCTACTTCTTCTGAGTACGGCGATACCACATGTGTGACACTTTTTTGCAGCCTAGGTGCGCAAAGGGGCCCAAATTCTAAAGAGCACCTTTAGGATTTCACATGGCATTTTTTACGCATTTGGATTCCAAACTACTTCTCACGCTTTAGGGCCCCTAAAATGCCAGGGCACAAGTGACCCCATTTTGGAAAGAAGACACCCCAAGGTGTTTCGTGAGGGGCATGGCGAGTACATGTAAAATTAAATTTTTTGTTGCAAGTTAGTGGAATATGAGACTTTGTAAGAAAAAAAATACATAATTTTCCGCTAACTTGTGCCAAAAAAATAACATTTCTAGGAACTCACCATGCCCCTCACAGAATACCTTGGGGGGGGGTCTTCTTTCCAAAATGGGGTCACTTGTGGGGTATTTATACTATCTTGGCATTCTAGCACCTCAAGAAACATGACAGGTGCTCAGAAAGTCAGAGCTGCTTCAAAATGCGGAAATTCACATTTTTGTTCCATAGTTTGTAAACGCTATAACTTTTGCGCAAACCAATAAATATACACTTATTGCATTTTTTTTATCAAAGACATGTAGAACAATAAATTTAGAGAAAAATGTATATAGAAATGTAGTTTTATTTGAAAAAATTTACAACAGAAAGTGAAAAATGTCATTTTTTGCAAAAGTTTCGGTCAATTTCGATTAATAACAAAAAAAAGTCAAAATGTCAGCAGCAACGAAATGCCACCAAATGAAAGCTATATTAGTGAGAAGAAAAGGAGGTAGAATAAATTTGGGTGCCAAATTGCATGACCGAGCAATAAACCGTTAAAGTTGTAAAAAAGGGCTACACCGGGGCGGCGTGATGACGTGAACACAGCACGTCTCGCTCTCCCTCGCCGGCCTCCTCCCTCCAAGCTCCTGGCACATCCGATCAGCTGATGCCGTGCAGCTGACGCCGAAGCGCCGATGTACTGAGCGGCGTCTCTGCGCTGGACGTGGATTGGCTCCTGGATCGCTTTACCTGCCGCTCGTGGGTGCCTGGTTGCTGGACGCTCTGCACGGGGCCCTCCGCTGCTCTCCTCCTGCTGTCGGTCCTCTCTCCTGCTCTGTGTTTGACTTCGGCTGCCTCGCTGTTCCAGGGACCTCCTCTCTCCTTCCCTCGCCAGCTGGCTGGCTCGTCTCTCGTCCTCTCCCTGCCTCTGGATCCGGTGGCTTTGCTGCTCTGCCTGCTGCTTCTCCTCTGCTGTCTCCCTGCAATTTGGACTGCCTGTCACTCTTGGACACGTGAGAACACAGCCCTTGTTGACTTTACCTTTTTATATAGTGCTGGTTTCTGTGTTTGCTGGGAGGACGTATTTTTGCCAAGACTTTTCCTGTTTTCTTTTTGTGGGGTTAGGTAGGGGGGGGATAGAGGGGTGGGGGAGGAAGAGAGGAATAGGAGAGGAGGAGAGGAAGGGGTTAAAAGGGGAAAATAAGGTGAGAAAGAAGCTATAAGGAGATTTAAAGGAGAGTATAAGTTGGAAAAAGGAAAGAAAGGGTGAGGTGCGGAGAGTTGGGGGTGGGGGAAAGGGGAGAAAAAAATAAAAAATAAAAAATAAAAAATAAAAAATAAAAAAAAGGGGAACATAAAGAAATTTAAAAATTAATAAAAAAGGGAGAAAACGAAGGGGAAAAAAGGGAAGAGAATGGCCCCAAAGCGACGATCAGTGGACTCCTCGGCAACTAAATTGGGGTCTAAAACACCAGAAAACAAGATCGATAAGTTTTTGAAATCACCCTTCCTTAATGAAAAAAATCCAGCTAAAACTAAACTCTCTGCTAACGTGAAGAAAAATGCTAAAACGCCCCAGTTTGAGGAACCCTCTGAGGACGGTTCAATGGAGGCAGATCAGGAGGCGGTAGAGGAGGGTCTCCCTGTACAAACGCGAACAGAATATGATCCATCTGTTTTGGATAAGATCCTTTGCGCCGTGGAAAACAACGGCTCTCTGGTGCAGGGGATGTCCACTCAATTGGGCTCAGTGCAGAGCGACATCTCTTTAATTAGAGAAGACTTAGTAAAGATCCGTGACCGAGTCCTCAATGTGGAAAAAACTGTTGTTTCACTGCAAACCGATATAGCCACCTTAAAATCTCAAACTCTGCTTCTCGCCTCAGAAAATCAAGTGCTACAACACAAGCTAGAGGATCTTGAGAATAAGTCAAGGCGGAACAATGTCCGTATAATTGGTTTCCCAGAAGGGGCTGAGGGCCGGCAGCTAGAGGAGCAACTCAAAGATGTGGTCATGCACAATCTAGGTAGCGATAATTTTTCTTCTATGTTCCAAATAGAAAGAGCCCACCGAATACCAGGAGGAAAATCTACTCCAGGGAGGCCGCCGCGTACAATTTTAATGAAACTATTACTGTCCGCTGATAGAGATATGATATTAAGAAGAGCCAGAGAATGTACACCCATTGAATATCAGGGCTCTAGGTTGCTCTTTTTTCCTGACTTTGCGCGGCAGACTCAGGAAAAGAGACGCAATTTCATAGAGATAAAGAAGCGCTTGGCGCTAAAAGATATCAAATATTCTCTACAGTATCCAGCGAAATTAAGAGTGATCTATAATGGGACTTCCCTGTTTTTTGAGACACCACAACAAGCGTCAGACTGGATCGATCAAACGGGCATTTGAAATTGTGTAATATCATGTTCGAAGGGATGGCTGGGAGGCGGGGCTAGGTTGGGGGAGAACGGCCGGAGGTTAGAGGTTCGCTGACTAGATTGGGCGGATCAACGGAGAGGGGGGATGGGAGGGTGGGGGGGGTTGGGAACCCACCTTGCAGGTCGGGGTCTTTTTTTTTTTTTTTCTTTTCTGTTTTGTTTGATTGATGTCTATTAGAATTGTATCTTGGAATGTCAGAGGGCTCGGGGAAAGGGTTAAAAGGCAAGCTATTATGGATGCAGTAAAAAGATACCTTCCAGCAATTATTTGTATAGTAGAAACTCATCTTACTAAAGAGACCCTGCGCCGTCTGACAACGGGATGGCACTCCCAATCTTATCACTCCACCTTCAGCGGATCTTCCAGGGGCGTTTCAGTCCTGATTCATAATTCTGTAGACTTCATCCTTATAAAATCCCATATAGATGATCAGGGTAGATTTATTTTCCTACACGGCAAGCTGTATGGCCACAGTTACATTTTGGCTTTCTTCTATATACCCCCTCCATTTTCAATGTACCCCTTGACTCAGCTATTGCTCTTTGCTGAAAATAGATCAGAATGTCGGTTAATCCTGATGGGGGACTTTAATGCGGTTATGGACCCCAACAAGGATAGATTCACTTTAGATGCAGATCGGGGGAGGAACCCTTGTAACTCCTTGTTGCCCCAGTTTTGTTTAGAGGTAGGAGTGGTAGATATATGGGAACACCTCGGCGGAGGAAAGAGAGTATACTCCTGCGTCAGTAGGGGGGGGAGAGCAATGTCTCGGATTGATCTAGCACTCACCAATGAGAGCAACTTGAGTAATATCAGTAAGATTCGATACGGAGTAAGAACCGTTTCGGACCACTCACCCGTACTAGTTGAGGTTCGCACTGGGGAGAATAAGGATAGAAGGGGGCTAGGATTCAAGTTGAACCCATATTGGCTTACCATTATGGAGAATCCTCAGTCTATTAAACTACTGATATCCTCCTTTTGGGAGGTGAATTTTCCCTCTGCTAACATCAACATAGTATGGGATGCCCTGAAAGGATATGTAAGAGGGGTCTTTGTAAGTGAGATTGCTGCAGCAAGGAGAACATTTAGGGGAAGAGAGGAGGAACTGGTTAAGATCGCTGTATCTACAACTGAGCGTTTTACCAGCCAACCCACGGAACACAACAGGGAAGAGATGCAGAAGGCTAAGTGCTGCTTGGAGAAGTATTTAGCAGAGAAAGCAAATCATAGAGTATTCTTTAAGGGGCTTAAATATTTTTCGGAGTCCGGACGCCCTGGTAAGCTCTTAGCAAGAATAATCACACAACAAGATAGGAAAAATCAATCTATCACTTCAATCCGTAACTTAGAGGGGGAAACTATAACAAATCCAGAGGGGATTAGGGATACCTTTCTACAATATTTTGCTCAGATATATAGACCCCCTCCCGGTACGACATCCAAACTGGCGATGCGGTTCTTGGAGAGGATTCCACTTTCTAATTTGAATGAAGCTCAAATAGAATTTTTGGAAGAGGAGTTGTCTCTCTCTGAGCTGAAGGAGGCTCTGGGGTCTATCTCGGGGAGCTCATCGCCAGGACTGGATGGCCTTCCATATGAAGTTTATCGTAAGTATGGTGAGACGCTCCTCCCCCAGTTACTTGAGGTGTTTTCCCAAGCGATACAGGGAGGGGGTTTACCATGCTCCATGATGGAGGCTCTTATTGTTTTAATTCCGAAAAAGGATAAAGACCCGGCAGAATTGAGCTCCTATAGACCAATTTCCTTATTAAATACCGATGTTAAGCTATTATCAAAAATTTTGGCTAGGAGGCTCTCGCGGGTTATATCCACTATTATCCACTCAGATCAAAATGGTTTTATGCCAAAAAGGGGCACCCATCATAACCTACATAGGCTATTTATGAATATTCAGTCCCCGGGGAGCGGCGCCCGCTCCATCCTGTCGTTGGATGCTACTAAAGCCTTCGACAGGGTGGAGTGGACCTTTCTCTGGGAGGTGATGAAAAAAATGGGCTTTGGCCCAAGATTCTTGGCGATGGTACAGCTCCTATATAACTCCCCAGCTGCTAGGATAAGGATCAATGATATGACAACAGAGAGCTTTATATTAGGAAGAGGTACCCGTCAGGGCTGTCCTCTCTCCCCCCTGCTATTCAATATTTACATTGAACCCTTAGCGGCTAGTATTAGGCAGGATCCGAGGGTGGCTGGTTTTGGCACAATGGGGAATTATGATCGAGTATCACTTTATGCAGACGACATTTTGATTTTTATGCATCAAACAGACACTACTCTTCCTCGTATAATGGACCTGGTTGGTCTCTTTTCCGGTCCTTCCGGTCTGGAGATCAACTGGGAGAAGACCGTCCTTCTCCCTATAGACGAACTGCGGGGCGAACGGTATAACCAGCTAACGATCTCAGATTCAATAAAGTACCTGGGGATAACAGTTTCTGCCAAACCACAGGAATATCTACAACTCAATCTGCTTCCTCTGTTGATAAAGCTGAGGGCTAAAATTAAGATATGGCAAAAAATCCTGTCAGCGAGAGCGGACAGAATTTCATTAATAAAAATGGTAGTGCTGCCCCAGGTTCTTTATATCTTGCGCAATTCGCCTGTATGGATTGTAGATAAGTACTTCAGATTGATAGAGCGGATGCTTAATGATCTAATATGGGGGAGGAAGCGTGTGAGATTGAAGGTACTCTATTTTTCTATGCCCTATAATCGGGGAGGTCTTAACCTCCCCTATTTTAGGGGCTATTTTGTGGCCTCTCAACTCTGCTTGTTTAATGAGTGGGAAAATAGCCAGTTCTGCAGTAAGGTGGTGAAAGATTCAGGCTTTGCAGATTTTTTTACAGTACTTGAGTCTGACTATTTATCAAATGCACTAAATGGGTATACACTTTTCTGCAGAATGGCTACAAAGTCTTGGCGAAATATAAGGAACTGGTGTGGAGCTGGGGCATCACTTATTTGCACTCCATTATGGCATAATCCAAAGCTTTTGAACTTAAACGACCTGAGTTGCAGCCAGTATTGGAGGACCAAGAATGTTCAGTACCTGCATCAAGTGGTCATTGGTGGACACATTTTGCCCCTTGCGGAATTAAAGCAAGGGGCAAATTTAGGTGAGGTGGCTTGGTATGCATATTTTCAACTAAGGTCAGCACTTTCTAGCACTGCGAATCGCTATCTTCTTACTATAGATACTCCTGAATTTTTACATGATTTAATTTGCAAGAAAATTGTCACGAGAATTAAAGTATCTCACTGTTATAGACACTTAATGAAAAAGTTTTTTTCTGATGTTTTTTCACCAGGACAGAGAGCCTGGTCATCTTCGCTTTCAGAGACGGGCTCTCCAAACTGGGAGAATATAGGGGAAAGTTTAAAATTGGTTTCGCATAATTTTAACCACACTGTTGTACAATTTAATATTTTGCACAAATATATGTGACACCTATATGGTTATATAGGAGAGGACTTAGAACCTCCTCTGACTGCCCACGCTGTGGTGAATCCGAGGCAGATCATTTACATCTGTTCTGGGACTGCCCAAAGGTGAGCAGGTACTGGAGATCGGTTCAAACCAATCTGGCTCGTAAACTCAACATTGCTGTTCCTTTTACTCCCAGGATATGGGTCCTGGGAGACTTATCGGAGGTCAACTACCAACCTACAAACGGTCGACTGTTGATTAAGGTGATGTTTCTGGCTAGGCTTCTCATCTCTAGAGCATGGTTTTGCTCCTCCGCTCCAGACTGTAATAATTGGCTGGGTTTGGTTGAGAAGGTGAAAAGCTACGAGAAGATCTTGTACAAACAACGAGGATCCTACTTAAAGTGGAATAAACTGTGGAAAGACTGGGACACGATTAACTAATTAGGTTTTTTTTTTTTTTTTTTGGGTCTGCAAGATGAGGGGGGAGGGGGGATGGCGGGGGGGCTTTGGGGAAGATCCAATTAGTCCGGCTTCTTTTTGTACGCAATGTATTAGTGCAGAATGTGAAGTCATAATGGAGCATTGGAGTATCTCTAGAAATGTTGGGGGTTGGCAGGACTCACCGGCATCAGATATCGGTTAATTTTTGACCTATCTAAAATATTGAGTAATACTCGGGTGAGGGTTCAGGGCTCGGGATCTTGGGGGGTCCGGGCATCGGGTGCGACCCGGGATGCGGCTTTTCCTGTTGGACATGAGTTTCAACTACGGGCAGTGATCTGACACAGGTGTGGTTTGGGTCCCACCATCTGTCTTTTCTTAATGAACTGGAGTCGGTGTTGGGCTCTGCTCTCTTAATGAGACAGTGCTGGTTGGCTCTGTTTTTCTCCTCAATTGCCGGAGATTGCTGAGCGACATTTGACTCGAGTCCTCTTTCCACGAGACACCGTGGTAAACCCATGCGAGTTATGCTTAAACAGGGCATCAACATTTAACCTAACTATACGGGGATGAGGCAGTAAATCCTGTGAGTGGGCTTTATACCACTGTGATAGAAGACTGCTGGACCCCCCTCTGTTTTCCTTCGGTTCTACGGAAGTGTGCGATCAAAGATCGCTGTGAGCCTGCCCCGCACGGTGTATGTGAGCACCAGAGGATTCGCCACACGGGTGTTGATCCTGTCGGTGGTGCCTACTTATGTTTGAGGGAGGCCGTATGAGGTGCGTGTTCGCTGCTTGGCGGGCCGCCCGGGCCGCGGGCCTCTGTTCCCTCCCCGTACAGAGATAATAATATTAAATAAGATGTCTTTCTCTATCTGCATTGTTAAAGCTCTTGATGTCGGGTGGGCCCTGCTTTCTTCCCAGGTAGTGAGACCTCTATTTGATTTAGTTAATATGCATATAATTATGGGTACCTGCATGAAATTATATTTAACCATGGTTAAAAAACTAGAACTGACGGACTTTTGGATTTTATAGTACTGTAAATGGAATATTGGTATGTATTTTTTGTATGATAATTAAAAAATAAAAGTTTATAATAAAAAATTAAAAAAAAAGTTGTAAAAAAGGGCCTGGTCACTAGGGGGGTATAAACCTGTGGTCCTTAAGTGGTTAAAATGAATAGACAGTTCTAACAGCCTCAATCATCCATCCTTGTACTCAAGTGCACTTATTACATTTTTTTTTAAATGTCCCAATATTTTGGGGATACCCCTATGTAAAAATGCAAAATAAAACACATCTGTGTTGGCTACCTATTCCTCCTTCGCCACCGCTTCCACCTAGACCGCCACGTGAGCCTGCATGGCCACATCCACCCATTCACCGCCTCCTCAACCTCTTCCTCCTACATCATTACTAATTTTTATTTTTTTAAGGTCTTTTATGTTTATTTTTTATTCATTTCCCTATCCACATTTGTTTGCAGAGCATTTGCCATGCTCTTAAGCACATTTTGCTGCCTTTTTCAGCCCTCTAGCTCTTTCCATGACATTTTTATGTCATTTTAATGCTCATAAGTTCAGGTCCCCATTGACTTCAATGGGGTTCGGGTTCGGAGTCAAGTTAGGGTCAAGTTCGGGTCCCAAACCTGAATTTTTTTTTTCAAGTTCGGCCGAACCTGCCGAACCTGAACATCCAAGTGTCCGCTCAACTCTATTGGTGAGTTTATGGAACAGATGTCAGGAAATGCAAATTAAGAATGGATATATTCGATATATCTTAAAACATCTGGGTATCTGAGTGTGGCATCCTGTCTGAGAGACTGGTGGGGAAAGAAAGGATTCACGGTGACTAGAGATGAGCGAATCTAAGTTGATGAAGTGGAATTCGATACGAATTTCAGGACAAATTCAATTTGCAACTAATCCGATTTTCCTCGCAATTCGTGGTAACAATTCGCATTTTTTCCTAAAATGGCTGCTGCACATGTGAGGACATGGAGAAAGAAACTTAGGTTAGGCGGGATCACGCATAAGGCCATGCATGCAGCCAATCAGCAGCCAGCCAGCCCTGTGACGTCACAGCCCTATAAATAGGGGCAGCCATCTTAGATTCTGCCATTTACCAGTGTACTTAGTGCTTAGTCAGCAGGTGCTAGGGACAGCGTTAGAAAAAAATTCATTGTGCTAAAAAAAAACGATTATTCAAGGTGTAGGGAAGGTATATGGAGTAATCATTCCACAGCATTTACGCTGAACAGGGTTCAGTAGGGGAGGTTACAGCCTGGCTAATTGGAACAATCCTATTACACCTTGCTGCACTCAGTGCAGTTTCTAGGTCAAATATCTCTCAGGACGAGTGTCAAAAAAACTCCCCCCCCCATCAAAACTGCTTGATGAAAATATATCAAAAGAGTACTTGCAACCGTCTCACCATATACATATATATATATATATATATATATATATACACAGTAAAGACCAAAAGTTTGGACGCACCTTCTCATTCAAAGAGTTTTTTTTTTTTTCATGACTATGAAAATTGTAGATTCACACTGAAGGCATCAAAACTATGAATTAACACATGTGGAATTATATACATAACAAAAAAGTGTGAAACAACTGAAAATATGTCATATTCTAGGTTCTTCAAAGTAGCCACCTTTTGCTTTGATTACTGCTTTGCACACTCTTGGCATTCTCTTGATGAGCTTCAAGAGGTAGTCACCTGAAATAGTTTTCACTTCACAGGTGTGCCCTGTCAGGTTTAATAAGTGGGATTTCTTGCCTTATAAATAGGGTTGGGACCATCAGTTGCATTGTGGAGAAGTCAGGTGGATACACAGCTGATAGTCCAACTGAATAGACTGTTTTGTATTATGGCAAGAAAAAAGCAGCTAAGTAAAGAAAAACGAGTGTCCATCATTACTTTAAGAAATGAAGGTCAGTCAGTGCGAAAAATTGGGAAAACTTTGAAAGTATCCCCAAGTGCAGTCACAAAAACCATCAAGCGCTACAAAGAAACTGGCTTACATGCGGACCGCCCCAGGAAAGGAAGACCAAGAGTCACCCCTGCTGCGGAGGATAAGTTCATCCCAGTCACCGGCCTCAGAAATCGAAGGTTAACAGCAGCTCAGATTAGAGACCAGGTCAATGCCACACAGAGTTCTAGCAGCAGACACATCTCTAGAACAACTGTTAAGAGGAGACTGTGTGAATCAGGCCTTCATGTTAGAATATCTGCTAGGAAACCACTGCTAAGGACAGGCAACAAGCAGAAGAGACTTGCTTGGGCTAAAGAACACAATGAATGGACATTAGACCAGTAGAAATCTGTGCTTTGGTCTGATGAGTCCAAATTTGAGATCTTTGGTTCCAACCACTGTGTCTTTGTGTGACGCAGAAAAGGTGAACGGATGGACTCTACATGCCTGGTTCCCACCGTGAAGCATGGAGGAGGAGGTGTGATGGTGTGGGGTGCTTTGCTGGTGACACTGTTTGGGATTTATTCAAAATTGAAGGCATACTGAACAGCATGGCTACCACAGCATCTTGCAGCGGCATGCTATTCCATTCAGTTTGCGTTTAGTTGGACCATCATTTATTTTTCAACAGGACAATGACCCCAAACACACCTCCAGGCTGTGCAAGGGCTATTTGACCATGAAGGAGAGTGATGGGGTACTGCGCCAGATGACCTGGCCTCCACAGTCAGCAGACCTGACCCAATCGAGATGGTTTGGGGTGAGCTGGACCGCAGAGTGAAGGCAAAAGGGCCAACAAGTGCTAAGCATCTATGGGAACTCCTTCAAGACTGTTGGAAGACCATTTCAGGAGACTACCTCTTGAAGCTCATCAAGAGAATGCCAAGAGTGTGCAAAGCAGTATTCAAAGAAAAAGGTGGCTACTTTGAAGAACCTAGAATATGACATATTTTCAGTTGTTTCACACTTTTTTGTTATGTATATAATTCCACATGAGAAGGTGTGTCCAAACTTTTGGTCTGTACTGTATATATATATATATATATATATATATATATATATACACATACAAGCAGAGCCCTTGTAGCACTCGGTGGATATTCTGCTGGAGTAGGGTTCCCACCCCTTTAAATAATAAATTCAAAGACTCCAGCCAAGTAGTATTTAGTGCAATTTTGTTTATTTTGCGTACAAAATGGTGGTTGCTGCGGCGAAGTGACATTTTGGCACATCTGTGCCTTCATCAGACTAGTGCCGCTTGTGGGAGAGGAGATCTCAGTTGTGGACGCAGTGAGGGATAGACATGCGGTAGTACCGCTAGAGAAAATGGCGCAGTAGTCTGATGAAGGCACGGATGTGCCGAAATGTCACTTCGCCGCAGCAACCACCATTTTGTACACAACAAAAAAAATTGCACTAAATACTACTTGGCTGGAGTCTTTGAATTATATATATATAACACAAGATTTATTGAGAGCAAAAGAAAATTATAAATTACTGCTTACACTGCTAAAAATCACAAGCAGAGTGGTACAGGAGAACTGCAGTATAAAGGAAGGCAATACCCTTAGAAGAGTAGTCATGAAATACAATCATCAATAATGTGCAAAACCGAAAAACTGTCATGTTAGCATTTAACAATTAACTAAAACCCAATCACAGCAGGTCTCAACTAGCAGACGTAAGTAAATGTACAAAAACCAAGTAACATACAGGGAGTGCAGAATTATTAGGCAAGTTGTATTTTTGAGGATTAATTTTATTATTGAACAACAACCATGTTCTCAATGAACCCAAAAAACGAATTAATATCAAAGCTGAATATTTTTGGAAGTAGTTTTTAGTTTGTTTTTAGTTTGAGCTATTTTAGGGGGATATCTGTGTGTGCAGGTGACTATTACTGTACATAATTATTAGGCAACTTAACAAAAAACAAATATATACCCATTTCAATTATTTATTTTTACCAGTGAAACCAATATAACATCTCAACATTCACAAATATACATTTCTGACATTCAAAAACAAAACAAAAACAAATCAGTGACCAATATAGCCACCTTTCTTTGCAAGGACACTCAAAAGCCTGCCATCCATGGATTCTGTCAGTGTTTTGATCTGTTCACCATCAACATTGCGTGCAGCAGCAACCACAGCCTCCCAGACACTGTTCAGAGAGGTGTACTGTTTTCCCTCCTTGTAAATCTCACATTTGATGATGGACCACAGGTTCTCAATGGGGTTCAGATCAGGTGAACAAGGAGGCCATGTCATTAGATTTTCTTCTTTTATACCCTTTCTTGCCAGCCACGTTGTGGAGTACTTGGACGCGTGTGATGGAGCATTGTCCTGCATGAAAATCATGTTTTTCTTACCTTGCAGACTTCTTCCTGTACCACTGCTTGAAGAAGGTGTCTTCCAGAAACTGGCAGTAGGACTGGGAGTTGAGCTTGACTCCATCCTCAACCCAAAAAGGCCCCACAAGCTCATCTTTGATGATACCAGCCCAAACCAGTACTCCACCTCCACCTTGCTGGCGTCTGAGTCGGACTGGAGCTCTCTGCCCTTTACCAATCCAGCCATCTGGCCCATCAAGACTCACTCTCATTTCATCAGTCCATAAAACCTTTGAAAAATCAGTCTTGAGATATTTCTTGGCCCAGTCTTGACGTTTCAGCTTGTGTGTCTTGTTCAGTGATGGTCGTCTTTCAGCCTTTCTTACCTTGGCCATGTCTCTGAGTATTGCACACCTTGTGCTTTTGGGCACTCCAGTGATGTTGCAGCTCTGAAATATGGCCAAACTGGTGGCAAGTGGCATCTTGGCAGCTGCACGCTTGACTTTTCTCAGTTCATGGGCAGTTATTTTGCGCCTTGGTTTTTCCACACGCTTCTTGCGACCCTGTTGACTATTTTGAATGAAACGCTTGATTGTTCGATGATCACGCTTCAGAAGCTTTGCAATTTTAAGAGTGCTGCATCCCTCTGCAAGATATCTCACTATTTTTGACTTTTCTGAGCCTGTCAAGGCCTTCTTTTGACCCATTTTCCCAAAGGAAAGGAAGTTGCCTAATAATTATGCACACCTGATATAGGGTGTTGATGTCATTAGACCACACCCCTTCTCATTACAGAGATGCACATCACCTAATATGCTTAACCACTTCGGCCCCGCTTGCTGAAACCCCCTTCATGACCAGAGCACTTTTTACACTTCGGCACTACACTCCTTTCACCGTTTATCGCTCGGTCATGCAACTTACCACCCAAATGAATTTTACCTCCTTTTCTTCTCACTAATAGAGCTTTCATTTGGTGGTATTTTATTGCTCCTGACATTTTTACTTTTTTTGTTATTAATCAAAATGTAACGATTTTTTTTGCAAAAAAATGACATTTTTCACTTTCAGCTGTAAAATTTAGCAAAAAAAAACGACATCCATATATAAATTTTTCGCCAAATTTATTGCTCTACATGTCTTTGATTAAAAAAAAATGTTTGGGCAAAAAAAAAAAATGGTTTGGGTAAAAGTTATAGCGTTTACACACTATGGTACAAAAATGTGAATTTCCGCTTTTTGAAACGGCTCTGATTTTCTGAGCACCTGTCATGATTCCTGAGGATCTACAATGCCCAAACAGTAGAAAAACCCCACAAATGACCCCATTTCGGAAAGTAGACACCCTAAGGTATTCGCTGATGGGCATAGTGAGTTCATAGAACTTTTTATTTTTTGTCACAAGTTAGCGGAAAATGATGATGATTTTTTCTTTTTTTTTTTTCTTACAAAGTTCCATATTCCACTAACTTGCGACAAAAAATAAAAAATTCTAGGAACTCGCTGTGCCCCTCACAGAATACCTTGGGGTGTCTTCTTTCCAAAATGGGGTCACTTGTGGCGTAGTTATACTGCCCTGGCAATTTAGGGGCCCTAATGTGTGAGAAGAACTTTGCAATCAAAATGTGTAAAAAATGACCGGTGAAATCCGAAAGGTGCACTTTGGAATATGTGCCCCTTTGCCCACCTTGGCAGCAAAAAAGTGTCACACATCTGGTATCGCCGTACTCAGGAGAAGTTGGGGAATGTGTTTTGGGGTGTCATTTTACATATACCCATGCTGGGTGAGAGAAATATCTTGGCAAAAGACAACTTTGCCCATTTTTTTATACAAAGTTGGCATTTGACCAAGATATTTTTCTCACCCAGCATGGGTATATGTAAAATGACACCCCAAAACACATTCCCCAACTTCTCCTGAGTACGGCGATACCAGATGTGTCACACTTTTTTGCTGCCAAGGTGGGCAAAGGGGCACATATTCCAAAGTGCACCTTTCGGATTTTGCAGGCCATTTTTTACACATTTTGATTGCAAGGTACTTCTCACACATTTGGGCCCCTAAATTGCCAGGGCAGTATAACTACGCCACAAGTGACCCCATTTTGGAAGAAGACACCCCAAGGTATTCCGTGAGGGGCACTGCGAGTTCCTAGAATTTTTTTTTTTTTGTCACAAGTTAGCGGAAAATGATGATTTTTTTTTTTCTCTTTTTTCCTTACAAAGTCTCATATTCCACTAACTTGCGACAAAAAATAAAAAATTCTAGGAACTCGCCATGCCCCTCACGGAATACCTTGGGGTGTCTTCTTTCCAAAATGGGGTCACTTGTGGCGTAGTTATACTGCCCTGGCAATTTAGGGGCCCATATGTGTGAGAAGTACTTTGCAATCAAAATCTGTAAAAAATGACCGGTGAAATCCGAAAGGTGCACTTTGGAATATGTGCCCCTTTGCCCACCTTGGCATCAAAAAAGTGTCACACATCTGGTATCGCCGTACTCAGGAGAAGTTGGGGAATGTGTTTTGGGGTGTCATTTTACATATACCCATGCTGGGTGAGAGAAATATCTTGGCAAAAGACAACTTTGCCCATTTTTTTATACAAAGTTGGCATTTGACCAAGATATTTTTCTCACCCAGCATGGGTATATGTAAAATGACACCCCAAAACACATTCCCCAACTTCTCCTGAGTACGGCGATACCAGATGTGTCACACTTTTTTGCTGCCAAGGTGGGCAAAGGGGCACATATTCCAAAGTGCACCTTTCGGATTTCACCGGTCATTTTTTACAGATTTTGATTGCAAAGTACTTCTCACACATATGGGCCCCTAAATTGCCAGGGCAGTATAACTACGCCACAAGTGACCCCATTTTGGAAAGAAGACACCCCAAGGTATTCCGTGAGGGGCATGGCGAGTTCCTAGAATTTTTTATTTTTTGTCGCAAGTTAGTGGAATATGAGACTTTGTAAGGAAAAAAGAAAAAAAAAGAAAAATCATCATTTTCCGCTAACTTGTGACAAAAAATAAAAAATTCTAGGAACTCGCCATGCCCCTCACGGAATACCTTGGGGTGTCTTCTTTCCAAAATGGGGTCACTTGTGGCGTAGTTATACTGCCCTGGCAATTTAGGGGCCCAAATGTGTAAGAAGTACTTTGCAATCAAAATCTGTAAAAAATAGCCTGTGAAATCCGAAAGGTGCTCTTTGGAATATGTGCCCCTTTGCCCACCTTGGCTGCAAAAAAGTGTCACACATCTGGTATCGCCGTACTCAGGAGAAGTTGGGGAATGTGTTTTGGGGTGTCATTTTACATATACCCATGCTGGGTGAGAGAAATATCTTGGCAAAAGACAACTTTTCCCATTTTTTTATACAAAGTTGGCATTTGACCAAGATATTTTTCTCACCCAGCATGGGTATATGTAAAATGACACCCCAAAACACATTCCCCAACTTCTCCTGAGTACAGCGATACCAGATGTGTGACACTTTTTTGCAGCCTAGATGCGCAAAGGTGCCCAAATTCCTTTTAGGAGGGCATTTTTAGACATTTGGATCCCAGACTTCTTCTCACACTTTCGGGCCCCTAAAAAGCCAGGGCAGTATAAATACCCCACATGTGTCCCCACTTTGGAAAGAAGACACCCCAAGGTATTCAATGAGGGGCATGGCGAGTTCATAGAAATTTTTATTTTTTTGCATAAGTTAGCGGAAATTGATTTTTTTTTGTTTTTTTCTCACAAAGTCTCACTTTCCGCTAACTTAGGACAAAAATTTCAATCTTTCATGGACTCAATATGCCCCTCACGGAATACCTTGGGGTGTCTTCTTTCCGAAATGGGGTCACATGTGGGGTATTTATACTGCCCTGGCTTTTTAGGGGCCCTAAAGCGTGAGAAGAAGTCTGGAATATAAATGTCTAAAAATGTTTACGCATTTGGATTCCGTGAGGGGTATGGTGAGTTCATGTGAGATTTTATTTTTTGACACAAGTTAGTGGAATATGAGACTTTGTAAGAAAAAACAAAAACAAAAACAAACAAAAAATTTCCGCTAACTTGGGCCAAAAAAATGTCTGAATGGAGCCTTACAGGGGGAGTGATCAATGACAGGGGGGTGATCAATGACAGGGGGGTGATCAATGACAGGGGGGTGATCACCCATATAGACTCCCTGATCACCCCCCTGTCACTGATCACCCCCCTGGTAAGGCTCCATTCAGACGTCCGTATGATTTTTACGGATCCATGGATACATGGATCGGATCCGCAAAACACATGCGGACGTCTGAATGGAGCCTTACAGGGGGGTTTATCAATGACAGGGGGTGATCAGGGTGATCACCCCCCTGTCACTGATCACCCCCCCTGTAAGGCTCCATTCAGACGTCCGTATGATTTTTACGGATCCATGGATACATGGATCGGATCCGCAAAACACATGCGGACGTCTGAATGGAGCCTTACAGGGGGGGTGATCAATGACAGAGGGGTGATCACCCATATAGACTCCCTGATCACCCCCCTGTAAGGCTCCATTCAGACGTCCGTATGATTTTTTACGGATCCACGGATACATGGATCGGATCCGCAAAATACATGCGGACGTCTGAATGGAGCCTTACAGGGGGGGGGTAATCAATGACAGAGGGGTGATCACCCATATAGACTCCCTGATCACCCCCCTGTAAGGCTCCATTCAGACGTCCGTATGATTTTTTACGGATCCACGGATACATGGATCGGATCCGCAAAACACATGCGGACGTCTGAATGGAGCCTTACAGGGGGGGGGTGATCAATGACAGAGGGGTGATCACCCATATAGACTCCCTGATCACCCCCCTGTAAGGCTCCATTCAGACGTCCGTATGATTTTTTACGGATCCACGGATACATGGATCGGATCCGCAAAACACATGCGGACGTCTGAATGGAGCCTTACAGGGGGGGGGTGATCAATGACAGAGGGGTGATCACCCATATAGACTCCCTGATCACCCCCCTGTAAGGCTCCATTCAGACGTCCGTATGATTTTTTACGGATCCACGGATACATGGATCGGATCCGCAAAACACATGCGGACGTCTGAATGGAGCCTTACAGGGGGGTGATCAATGACAGGGGGGTGATCAGGGAGTCTATATGGGGTAATCAACCCCCTGTCATTGATCACCCCCCTGTAAGGCTCCATTCAGACGTCCGCATGTGTTTTGCGGATCCGATCCATGTATCAGTGGATCCGTAAAAATCATGCGGACGTCTGAATGGAACCTTACAGGGGGGTGATCAATGACAGAGGGGTGATCAATGCAGGGGGTGATCAGGGAATCTATATGGGTGATCACCCGCCTGTCATTGATCACCCCCCTGTAAGGCTCCATTCAGACGTCCGTATGTGTTTTGCGGATCCGATCCATGTATCAGTGGATCCGTAAAAATCATGCAGGATGTCTGAATGGAGCCTTACAGGGGGGTGATCAATGACAGAGGGGTGATCAATGACAGGGAAGTGATCAGGAAGTCTATATGCGTGATCACCCACTTGTCATTGATCACCCCCCTGTAAGGCTCCATTCAGACGTCCGTATGCGTTTTGCGGATCCGATCCATGTATCAGTGGATCCGTAAAAATCATGCGGATGTCTGAATGGAGCCTTACAGGGGGGTGATCAATGACAGAGGGGTGATCAATGACAGGGAAGTGATCAGGAAGTCTATATGCGTGATCACCCCCTTGTCATTGATCACCCCCCTGTAAGGCTCCATTCAGAGGTCCGCATGTGTTTTGCGGATCCGATCCATGTATCAGTGGATCCGTAAAAATCATGCGGATGTCTGAATGGAGCCTTACAGGGGGGTGATCAATGACAGAGGGGTGATCAATGACAGGGAAGTGATCAGGAAGTCTATATGCGTGATCACCCACTTGTCATTGATCACCCCCCTGTAAGGCTCCATTCAGACGTCCGTATGCGTTTTGCGGATCCGATCCATGTATCCGTGGATCCGTAAAAATCATACGGACGTCTGAACTGGAGCCTGACAGGGGGGTGATCAATGACAGGGGGGTGATCAATGACAGGGGGGTGATCAGGGAGTTTATATGGGGTGATCAGGGGTTTATAAGGGGTTAATAAGTGACGGGGGGGGGGGTGTAGTGTAGTGTGGTGTTTGGTGCGACTGTACTGAGCTACCTGAGTCCTCTGGTGGTCGATCCTAACAAAAGGGACCACCAGAGGACCAGGTAGCAGGTATATTAGACGCTGTTATCAAAACAGCGTCTAATATACCTGTTAGGGGTTAAAAAAATCAGATCTCCAGCCTGCCAGCGAACGATCGCCGCTGGCATGCTGGAGATCCACTCGCTTACCTTCCGTTCCTGTGAGCGCGCGCCTGTGTGCGCGCGTTCACAGGAAATCTCGCGTCTCGCGAGATGACGCATATATGAGTGACTGTGCGCAGGGCTGCCACCTCCGGAACGCACATCTGCGTTAGGCGGTCCGGAGGTGGTTAATTGGTAGTAGGCTTTCGAGCCTATACAGCTTGGAGTAAGACAACATGCATAAAGAGGATGATGTGGTCAAAATACTCATTTGCCTAATAATTCTGCACGTAGTGTATAAAACCAGATTCAAAGCATAGATGGCAAGGTGGATTACTGCATACTGTACATAAAATATATGGAGGTTACACCATGATAGACAATATAACCTCTGTGCCATGCTGTAAAATAAACAGTATAACCCCTACACAGTGTAGAGATATACTGTATATTGTGTGGCACAGTGTAGTCTATATGTGTATAAAATAAACATACTCCACATGAAAACTTACAATTACTTGGGTCGGCCCTTGGGGATCTCAGACACCACTTCAACACTGTGGACGCGGGCTCGGTGGAGCTGATGTTGTGCTTTATCCTAATGAGAAAGATTTCATAATAAGGATTTGGAGAAAGGGCAGAGGGATAGCAGAGCAGGGAGAGCCTGGTGCTGCTACTAGGGGGTCATACCATGGGGGAGTAATAAAGCCCATAATGCCCCCCCAGTAGAAATAATTATCCTTATAATGTGCAAAACATACCCCCTTGTAATGCCCCCAGTTGAGCGAATGTTCCCATAATGTGCCAATATAAAATTCCCCTTCTCAGTGCCCCTATAGATGACCCCATAATGCTACTCTCCCCCCTTCCCCATAGTACCCACCATAAAGTGTCCCAGTAAAAAATGCCCCTATACAGAGCCCCCCATATAAAATACCCCTTCTTTTAAGCCTCAGTAGATGCCCCTATAGTGCCACCCAATAATGTGCCAGTAATAAGTGCCCCCCAATCATGTGCCAGTAAGATGAGCCCCATAGATGTCCCCTAATCATGTGCCAGTAATATGTGCTCAATAGATGCCCCCAATCATGTGCCAGTAATAAGAGTCCCCATAGATGCCCCCAATCATGTGCCAGCAATAAGAGCCCCCCACCATCATTTGCCAGTAGCCAGAGTGCCCCCCCTATCATGTGCCAGTAGCCCCCTTATGTACCAGTCCCCCATTATCATGTTCCAGTAGCCTCCTATCATGTGCCAGTAGCCCCCCTTATGTGCCAGTAGTCCCCCTTATGTTCCAGTAGCCTCCTATCATGTGCCAGTAGCCCCCTTATGTGCCAGTAGCCCCTAAAATGGGCCAGTAGCCCCCTTTATGTGCCAGTAGTCCCTCTTATATACCAGTAGTCCCCCTTATATGCCAGTAGCCGCTTATCATGTGCCAGTAGCCCCCCTTATGTGCCAGTAGCCCTCCTTATGTGCCAGTAGCCCCCCTTATGTGCCAGTAGCCTCCTATCATGTGCCAGTAGCCCCCCTTATGTGCCAGTAGCCTCCTATAATGTGCCAGTAGTCCCCCTTATGTGCCAGTAGTCCCCCTTATGTGCCAGTAGCCTCCTATCATGTGCCAGTAGCCCCCTTATGTGCCAGTAGCTCCCCTTATGTGCCAGTAGTCCCCCTTCTGTGCCAGTAGCCCCCTATCATGTGCCAGTATTCCCCCTTATGTGCTAGTAGTCCCCTTTATGTATGTGCCAGTAGCCCCCCTTATGTGCCAGCAGCCCCCCTTATATGCTAAAATGACAGCCCTTTTTGTTGTGTATTAGTGGCAAAAGTAAAATATATTTGTCTGTCAGCGGTGCAGTTATTTGTTCTAAAGCCTTTTGTGGCGTGTATTAGTGGAAAATAAAAAATATATTTGCCGGCCAGCACTGCAGTTATATGTTCTAAAGCCTTTTGTGGCGTGTATTAGTGGAAAAAGAAAAAATATATTTGCCGTTCAGCGGTGAAGTTATCTGTTCTAAAGACTTTTGTGGCCTGTATTAGTGGAAAAATAAAAATATATTTTCCGTTCAGCGGTACAGTTATCTGTTATAAAGCATTTTGTGGTGTGTATTAGTGGAAAAAGAAAAAATATATTTGTCGTTCAGCGGTGCAGTTATATGTTATAAAGTATTTTGTGGTGTGTATTATTGGAAAAAGAAAAAATATATTTGCTGTTCAGTGGTGCAGTCATATGTTCTAAAGCCCTTTTTGGCATGTATTAGTGGTAAAAAAAAAGGGCTTATTAGCCATTGTGTGCTGAAGTGAGAAAATTATAGAGTTTTTTGGGGTGTTTACATTTTATTTTTATTTATTTATTTGATCTAACAGTATGTCAGACAGAGAAGTGCCAGGCCCTGCACAGGGGAGTGGCAGAGGCCTAAATGTTTCTGGCACAGGCAGAGGTTGCAGCAGAGTAAGAGGGCATGACAGCAGGGGTCACTTCCATAGGATTGAGCTCCCAGTGTCAGCTAGCAGTTGTGTCTTGACCAGCAACCCAGCTGTTCTTGAATGGTTGACTCGGTCATCCACTTCGTACAAAGTGAGTGACATCAGACACCCCTAGCCAAGAGTCAGTGGGTTTGTCAGACACAACTTCTCTAGTTGGCATGGCCCGGGAGCAGGCCCTGTGCTCTCACCTGTCCTTAACTTGCCTCTGTCCTTTTCTGTTTCCTCAGGCAGAGAAGTATTACTGTATATGCTGTGGGCTCAGCCCCACCATTCAATTAGGACTAGCTACTAGAATACAGTCAGAAGCTACTGGCCAGCCAACATGTGCAGGAGACATCCGCCGCTTCCTCCGCTAGGCGGGCAAGTAGTGATGAGGAGAGTGGCGTGGGAGCTGGTGTTGCCAGTGGTGAGGCTTCTGACCCAGAGACAGTTGAGGAGTACATCAGTGGCGTGCAGACAGTACTTGATGATGATGATGTAGCTGATCGTACTTGGGAGCCGGGTGACGAAAGGGGCTTCATCATCGGGTAATGAGGGTGGAAGCTTGCCCATGAGGCAGCGGAAGAGCCAGAAAGTCGCTAGCATGGCCAGGAGTCAGCAGGGTGACAGAAGTAGGAGGTGGGGAGACAAATGTGCCACTCGCTTTGCAGGAGCCTACCTGCCCGGGAAGTAGTGGTGCAGGGGTTCATGGAAGCAATGGTACTAGCAGTCAGTCAGTACGTAGTGTTGGGGGCAAAATCACCTACTCGGCAGTGTGGCAGTTTTTTGTTAAAAGATAACTGTCACATTTAGAACCAAATTTCAATTTTCATACAGTACAGACCAAAAGTTTGGACACACCTTTTGTTTATTTTCCTGACTATGAAAATTGTAGATTCACACTGAAGGCATCAAAACTATGAATTAACACACGTGGAATTATATACATAACAAAAAAGTGTGAAACAACTGAAAATATGTCATATTCTAGGTTCTTCAAAGTAGCCACCTTTTGCTTTGATTACTGCTTTGCACACTCTTGGCATTCTCTTGATGAGCTTCAAGAGGTAGTCACCTGAAATGGTCTTCCAACAGTCTTGAAGGAGTTCCCAGAGATGCTTAGCACTTTTTGGCCCTTTTGCCTTCACTCTGCGGTCCAGCTCACCCCAAACCATCTCGATTGCGTTCAAGGCCTGCTGACTGTGGAGGCCAGGTCATCTGGCGCAGCACCCCATCACTCTCCTTCATGGTCAAATAGCCCTTACACAGCCTGGAGGACTCATCAGACCAAAGCACAGATTTCCACTGTTCTAATGTCAATTCCTTGTGTTCTTTAGCCCAAACAAGTCTCTTCTGCTTGTTGCCTGTCCTTAGCAGTGGTTTCCTAGCAGATATTCTACCATGAAGGCCTGATTCACACAGTCTCCTCTTAACAGTTGTTCTAGAGATGTGTCTGCTGCTTGAACTCTGTGTGGCATTGACCTGGTCTCTAATCTAAGCTGCTGTGAACCTGCGATTTCTTAGGCTGGTGACTCGGATGAACTTATCCTCCGCAGCAGAGGTGACTCTTGGTCTTCCCTTCCTGGGGCGGTCCGCATGTGAGCCAGTTTCTTCGTAGCGCTTAATGGTTTTTGTGACTGCACTTGGGGACACTTTCAAAGTTTTCCCAATTTTCTTGCCATAATACAAATTCTAACAGTCTATTCAGTAGGACTATCAGCTGCAACTAAAGTCTATTACGGACCAACAGACACCCAGCCCCCAGGCATAAATGTTTGTGAACCAGGGTGCAAATACAACTCAGCTAAACAGGCAGCCATGTTAACTAAGGGCTGCTATTTTTCACATTCATTACACATGTGCATTACAGCTCCGGAGATGTGCTGCCAACCCACCCTCCCTCCCTGTTGAATTAGTTGTCACGGTAACTTTATAATTAGAAGGAGGCTAAAAGACTCCCCTTTAAATGTCACTTTGACGGTGACCGCCCCTTTAACAGTGACTTTCACGGTGAACGCCCCTTTAACTGTGAACTCCACAGCTCCCGTCAATTGGCAGATTTTAGTGAAAGGCTGGCAGGCTCTATTGGATAATACAGGTCATTTTAGGGGAATATCTTGTGAACGGTACATCGTAGAGAGCCGAGACCCCCGCAAGATTTATTTCCAGGTAACAAGGGATGTGTATACCAAGTTTCGTTGAAATCGATTGTTGCGTTTTTGCGGAACATATATATATATTTACATATATATATATATATATATATATATATATATATACAGTACAGACCAAAAGTTTGGACACACCTTCTCATTCAAAGAGTTTTCTTTATTTTCATGACTATGAAAATTATAGATTCACACTGAAGGCATCAAAACTATGAATTAACACATGTGGAATTATATACATGACAAAAAAGTGTGAAACAACTGAAAATATGTCATATTCTAGGTTCTTCAAAGTAGCCACCTTTTGCTTTGATTACTGCTTTGCACACTCTTGGCATTCTCTTGATGAGCTTCAAGAGGTAGTCACCTGAAATAGTTTTCACTTCACAGGTGTGCCCTGTCAGGTTTAATAAGTGGGATTTCTTGCCTTATAAATGGAGTTGGGACCATCAGTTGCGTTGTGGAGAAATCAGGTGGATACACAGCTGATAGTCCTACTGAATAAACTATTAGAATTTGTATTATGGCAAAAAAAAGCAGCTAAGTAAAGAAAAAACCATCATTACTTTAAGAAATGAAGGTGTCCCCAAGTGCAGTCACAAAAACCATCAAGCGCTACAAAGAAACTGGCTCACATGCGGACCGCCCCATGAAAGGAAGACCAAGAGTCACCTCTGCTGCGGAGGATAAGTTCATCCGAGTCACCAGCCTCAGAAATCGCAGGTTAACAGCAGCTCAGATTAGAGACCAGGTCAATGCCACACAGAGTTCTAGCAGCAGACACATCTCTAGAACAACTGTTAAGAGGAGACTGTGTGAATCAGGCCTTCATGGTAGAATATCTGCTAGGAAACCACTGCTAAGGACAGGCAACAAGCAGAAGAGACTTGCTTGGGCTAAAGAACACAAGGAATGGACATTAGACCAGTGGAAATCTGTGCTTGGGTCTGATGAGTCCAAATTTGAGATCTTTGGATCCAACCACTGTGTCTTTGTGTGACACAGAAAAGGTGAACGGATGGACTCTACATTCCTGGTTCCCATCGTGAAGCATGGAGGAGGAGGTGTGATGGTGTGGGGATGCTTTGCTGGTGACACTGTTGGGGATTTATTAAAAATTGAAGGCATACTGAACAGCATGGCTACCACAGCATCTTGCAGCGGCATGCTATTCCATCCGGTTTGCGTTTAGTTGGACCATCATTTATTTTTCAACAGGACAATGACCCCAAACACACCTCCAGGCTGTGTAAGGGCTATTTGACCATGAAGGAGAGTGATGGGGTGCTGCACCAGATGACCTGGCCTCCACAGTCAGCGGACCTGAACCCAATCGAGATGGTTTGCGGTGAGCTGGACCGCAGAGTGAAGGCAAAAGGGCCAACAAGTGCTAAACATCTCTGGGAACTCCTTCAAGACTGTTGGAAGAACATTTCAGGTGACTACCTCTTGAAGCTCATCAAGAAAATGCCAAGAGTGTGCAAAGCAGTAATCAAAGCAAAAGGTGGCTACTTTGAAGAACCTAGAATATGACATATTTTCAGTTGTTTCACACTTATTTGTTATGTATATAATTCCAAATGTGTTAATTCATAGTTTTGATGCCTTCAGTGTGAATCTACAATTTTCATAGTCATGAAAATAAAGAAAACTCTTTGAATGAGAAGGTGTGTCCAAACTTTTGGTCTGTACTGTATGTGAGGTCTGAGCAATCAAATATTGTCCAGCGCTGCGATGTACCTGTCTAGTGAAGTGACGGTACGGTATTGGGTGTACAGCTGGTTTGCATCCCCATGGTGCACCCTGGGTAACGCTAAATGAACCATCAAATACTGGTGGTCTGACAAAAAAAGCTCATGGACATAAATTTAAATCTATATATGCATGTGATAGATATTTATCTGTTGCCCATGCATACATGCTACTGACATAGTGCTGCAAAGTAACAAGAATACCCAATCAGTAGTATCTGCTATTGGGGGGGAGCGGGCGGTGGAGGAAAAAATAATAATTTGTATCATTGTAGTTCTTATTCGCATACATGAATATTTAGCAACACTCAATCTACATATAAATAATTTTGATGTAGATCGAGTGTTGCTAAATATTGTTCTGACATGTATGCAATATGAAATAAAATACAGTGCTGTACTACAATATTACTTACAGTGAGAAGAACTTCTTCTTCCTTTTGAAATCGAATTCTCCCCATTTTTGATCGCCGATTTTTCATTGAACTAACGCCAAACTCCACTGTAAGCAATGCAAAACCGAAACCGAAACCAGGGAACATGTCACAATTACGTCACTAATAAGATCGCGTCCTCACGCGATGATTCATAACATTCCCAATTTTCAGGGTAAAAATCGGGAATTTGTATAACAAGATTGATTCCACCCTGCTTCTTGCAATATAGCGAATATTCCAAAAAATAATGTAGAATCAATCGATTTAGCAAATACAGTGGTATAATCTTTATTTGTGGGCCAATGACTCATTGGCCGACAAGCAAGAAGCAGTGAGGGATCATGTTTTTTTCAGATGTTTAAAATTGACGAATATTTGATATAGCGAATATATAGCACTATATTCAAAATATTAGCGAATTCTCGAAGTTGTGATGTTCGAGAAAAAAAAGGACAGGTTTTGTGTATACTAATAGGACACTGCCATTTTATTTCTCCTAATGAATGCTCATTAGACAAAACAAGCAATTATAAATAATGAAAGGTATTTGTGAATATATTTCAAAGTAATATTTAGGTATGTTAATTTTCTTAATTCCCAAATCTTTTTTTTTTCAAATCTGATGTATCACGTTATATGATAAGCACTACTAACTTTTATGTATCCAACTGATAATGAGAATGTTGTCCCATGACCCATTGTACTTCATGTTAGTGGTAAATCTGGGTCAATATCTTTTACCTTTATTAAAAAAAATATATATCACAATTTATGGAAAATTTTGAACAATATGCTATTTTCTAAATAAAAATGTCTCTGCTTTTGACAGACAGTGATTCCTCAACAAAAGTAACATTCACCATATGTCTACTTTATGTTGGTATAATTAGCAAATTTCATTTTATTTTTTAAGAAATTGGAAGACAATTTTAGAAACCATTTTTCAAATTTTCATGAAAATTTCCAAAACAAACTATTTTAAGAACCGATTCATTTTAGAAGTGACTTTAAGGGGCTTATATAATAGAAACCACCCATCAATTATCTGATTTTAGAAATTAAACCCCTCAGATTTTTGAAACATTGTTAACCTTTAGGTGTTCCATAGGAATTAAAGCAAAATAGAAGTGATTTTTTTATTTTTTTATTTATTTTTTGTCCAGATTTTTTTCCATATTGTCCTAGAACACCACAAGGGTTAAGAGCAAATCAAACTTCAATATTTATTATCCTGATTTTGCACATTATGGAAACACTCCAAAAAGTACACAGCTGCATAGGTACACCATAGGACTCAGAAAGGAAGGTGCGCCATATGGTTTTTGGAGGGCAGATTTTGCTAGAATGGTTTTTGGGCATCATCTTGCAATTGAAGAGACCATTAAAGGGGCTCTCTAACCTCATACAGTAATACTAATTGTGTGTATAATTGTATTTTATAATGGTTTACCTTGAGAGTTTGCAATAATAAGGAAACTAATTAGATTGTCTTTTTTTATTTTATTTTTTACTCTATTAATCATAAACTTGGAGGCCTTATTACTATGAGCAAAGAATTTATGTTGGGACGACAAGTAATATTTCACCGATGAGACATTCACTCAGTAGCTTTTTCAAATCTGTTCTAAACGATATGAGAGTAAAGAGATGTTGTGCAGCCAAGGATTGTTTACGAGCCCTCTCCAAGTATGAATCTCAGGAAGTAATGAGGTTTATCTAGCTGTAGATTCCTTCATCAAATGTTCCCAAACTAATAAAATGTCCCCTGATAAAATGTCCACCTTTGTGACCATCCCATAACACCTGAGGGGAAATATGTAGAGTTTTATTAATGAAGTATACTTTAAGTACCAGCGCTGTACATGTACGGCACTGGAGCAAAGTTCAAACATGGAGCTTGCTCGCGCATGCAGCAGGCGTCATGGCCGACAGGAGCGACCGGCAATAATGGCGATCATGGTTATTAAAGCCTTTAGATGCCGTGATCAAGTAAGATCATGGCAACCAAAGGGTGAAAAACCGGCTTCTTACTGGCATCCTCTGCGGCAATTGAGGATGTCGGTAATTGATTTAAATACGCTGGATCTCTCTGAAGAGACCCAGGGCATTGAAGCTTCAATTCTTGTTTTTGCTGGAAGTTGGCAGGCCAACATAAGAAATGAGAAATTCTGTACAAATAATGGATGCATGATTGTTCAGAATAAAATAAAAAAAGAAATTTGTAGGCTCAAATACGAGCTTCAAATTCCCCCCAAAAACAAAAACTGTCAAATATCTAAAAATTAATAAAATATAAAAGTTTAAATCTTTCCATAGAATAAAAAAATACATAAATAATCAAAAAACTAAACATCATGGGTATCAACGCAACTGAAAACGCCTGTACTATTAAAATATAAAAATATTTTTCTAATACAGCGAATGGTGTAACAGAAAGGGTCAAAATGGCCAATTTGCAATTTTTTCATCGCTTCTCTTACCCAAATTTTTTTATAAAATGCGATCAAAAAGTCACACACACTCCAAAGTGGTATCAATAAAAAAACACAGATTGTCCCACAAAAAATGAGCCTCCCCAAACAGCTCAGTAGATATACCTATAAAAAAGAACGTTATGAGGTGATGTAAAAAACATTTTTTTTTCAAAGTTTACTTTTTTTTTACACTATTTAAACATAAAAACGATATACATATGTGGTATCGCTGTAATTGTACTGACCCTGTACTGAGAATGAATAGCACAAGTCAGTTTTGCCACAAACGGAACAGCGTGGGAACAAAACCCAACGGTGGAGGAATTGCGTTTTTTTTTCCAATTCAACCCCATTTGGAATTTCTTTTCCGCTTCCAACGGCATTGTGTGCATATTAAATGGTGTCATTAGAAGTAAAACTTGTCCTGCAAAAAATAAGCCCTCATACAGCTATGTAAACAGAAAAATAAGAAAGTTATGGCTCAAGGAAGATGGGGAAGAAAAATGAAAGCGCAAAAATGAAAAAACCTCCGGTATCCTAAGGGTAAAAATGTGTGGTGTGTTCTTTTTGGGACCTAGAAGTGATTTATTTAGCCTCCATCTCCATATTTTACCTGGTCTGGTGCTACCTCTGAGGAGGGCTGGAACACAAGGTAATGGGAACCTGCGCTGGGAGGCCAGAGGATGATCAGGCAGTGGCAAGGCAAGGTCAGAGTACAAGGTCCGAGGTCAGGGCTGGCAGAAATATAGCATAGTCCGTAAATGAGGTACAAGGTCAGAGGCAGGCGGCAGAAAGGCAGAGTTTGTTAAACAAGATGTAAGGTCTGGTAGACAGTAATGGTAAGAATCACAGAAACACCTTCGCTAAACAGGAACTAGGATAGGCTAGGAACCAAAGTTGTTCAGGTGCCTTCCTGTTGTAAAAGCTATATATACATGTTGGAGTCCAGTCATAGGCTGGGGTAGATTGAGGGTGTGCGTGCACTGCCTCACGTACGGAAGAAGGGCACACATGCGCCCTAACACAGGCTGTGGAGCTCTGAGCACAGAGCACAAGCTCTGGCCAGAACAGAGGAACACAGAAGACAGTGGCGAATGACACCGCAAGCCCGAGGGCTGGAAGAGGCTGCACAGAGCACCCAAATATTTTGCACTCCATATCATGCGAATTACAATAGAGATCAGCGTGTGAAAAACATGTGCAATTCAGCTTTTTTTTCTGAAAGGGTTAAAAATCTGAGTGTTTCTCAAGTACAGTATAGCCTTCCATTCATTGCTCAGCTTTTTAAACAGGCTTCCTAGCATAACTATGACAAAAATTATTCCAGGACAAAAGCCCTTTATCAGAGCAAAGCAGACAGAATTGACTTCTCCAACTGAGAGGCCTTAGGGGGAACCTCTGCGTGGGTAGCATTGCTAATATGGAGATCAGTTAGTATATGTCATTATTGTAGACCTGGCAATGCTCCTCTTGGTTTCTGGGAAAAATATATGCAAATTAGTATGTCTAATATCAGCTGGCATTAGAAAGAACTACTTTATCTTTAAGCTTATTTGCATATCTTTGCTTTTTGGGAAAATATTACAATTAGTTTTTCTAATAAAAAGATAAACAAGGCAATTCTTTTATGCCAGCTGATGACATGCTAATTTGCATATATTTTATCAGAAACCAAGAAGAGCATTGCCTAGTCTACAATAGTCATCAAGTATATTAAATGGCCTACATAATAGAAATAGTACCCAGCCTGAGGTCCTCTCAAGGCCTTTCAACAAAAAATTTACCAACCAATCAACCAACCAACCATCTACCTACCTACCTACCCACCTACTTTGCTCCAATAAATTGTTTTTGTCATGTAATGCTTCCATGGAAAAGAGACATGCAAGATAGTCTCCTTTCCAAAAGATAAGCTGAGTGTCTCATACCAGGAACCCAGCATTGTCCATATAAGTGCCTTTTAACAGAGCTGAGCAAAAATAATTTGTTTGCCTGTCTGAGGCCTTGGTTGGGGTACTACTTCTTCTTGTGGATGGTGTTGTGTATTCATGATGAGCCAAGTTAACACTCCTCTGGGTTTCAGGGAAAAATATATGACAATTAGCACATTTTACATCTGCTTGTATCAGCTAGGCTTAGAAAAGCTAATTTGAATATCTTTCTTAAAAACCCAGAGGGGCATTGACTGGCCTACAATACTCCGCACATGTACTCCACATACTAGGAGGAGAAAGAGTACCCCTCCAGACAACTCATATATATAATGTTTTTTTTAACATCTCTCTCACAAAAAGAATCCAAACTTTTTGAATGAATTCTGAACTGGTAGAATTAATTCGCTCATCCTTATAAGAGACACCTGCACATTTTGAGGCCTAATGTGATGATTTACACTGTTTTTGCTGACAACTGTAGGGGCTCCAGGGAGAAATATTAATAAAACCCCTGAGAAGTGACCCCATTTTGGAAACTCGGGTGGAGTGAGCATTTTGACGTCACAGGTGTTTTGCAGAAATGTATGCACATTAAACCACGTAAAATAAAAATTTCAATTTTTTCACAGATATGGCATTTCATTGTCCAATATGTTGTGCCTAAATTGTGCTATCTGAGACTCATACCACACTTCCTGAATTCATAAATGTGTGCTACCAGGTACGGAAATGCTATAAATGTGGGCATAAGCTTCCATATGGGCACATGGTAGGGCTCAAAAGGGAAGGAGCGCCATTTGGCTTTTGGAGCACAGATTTTGCTGGAATAGTTGTGCTACATTACATTTTCATAGACCCTGAGGTACCCGTACCAATAAGTGACCTCATTTTGGAAACTAGATCCCTCGATTTATTTATCAAGGGTGTAGTGAGAATTTTTACACCACAGATATTTAGAAGAAATACATGTGCAGTAGACCATGCCAAATGAAAATTGCAAGTTTTCAACAGATATGGCATTTCGGTGCCCAGCTTGTGCCATTTAAGACACACTACACTCCTTAAATTGTTAAGTGGGTCCTACTGGGTACTTAAATGTCATAAATGTGGACGTAAACTGTGCCATGTTACTTTCAAACAGCCTCTGAAGTAACAGTACCACTATTTTCTGTGAGGGGTATTTTTGCTGGATCAGTAGTCATTAGTCTTGAGTGAATAAAATGTGGACTTCAATACGAATTTCAGGATATATTTGATTTGCCGCAAAGCCGAATTTTGTGGTAGCGAATCATTTTAACTTTCTTTTTTATTTTTATTTGACACTCTGTTATTTATATCAGATGCCGCGATCATGTATGAACATGGCATCTGAGGTGTACAATGATAAAGAGCGGCACAATCACTGTTCACTGTCATTGCACCCACTATTTACAAAAAAATGTGCTTTGTGACTAAGTAATTTAACATGAAGCTAATTTTTTTTTTTTTATTCGGCAAAGCAGCCAAATAGAATTTTTGAATAATTCGCTCATCATAGTTATTATTATTGGTTCTATTTTGAGGTACATAAGACTTTTTGATTGCTTTTTATTTCGGTTTTTAAAAAGCAGGATAAAGAAAAGGCAACAAATCTGCCATTGCCTTTTGTTTTTTGTTATTGCGGCATGCACTGTGTGGGGAAATATGACAAATATTCTGCTAGTCAGTACAACTGCAGGGGTACTAATTTGTAGATAGTTTTGCTATTTTTGAAAAATAAAATCATGTTTTTGTGTCGCCATTTTCTGAGAGTCATATTTGTTTTAGTTTTCTAGTAATGGTCTTCTTTGAGTGCCTGTTTTTTTGGAGATGAGGTGACATTTTCATTGGTGCCTATAAGGGTACATAATACTTCTTGATCGCTTAATATAATAATTTTTGGGTGGCAAGGTGACCAAAAAATGGCTGTTCTGGCATAATTATTAGTTGTTTTTTTACGGCATTCACTTTAGGTGGTAGATCATGTGATGATTTTATAAAGCCGGTCGTTACAAACATGGAGATTAGTGTTGATCTAGCACCAAAGTGCTCGGGTGCTCTGGTGCTCGAGTAGAACATTTTGGGAAGCTCGGGTGCTCGGCAGAGCACCCGAGCACAATGAAAGTCAATGGGAGAACCCGAGCATTAAACCAGGCACCCCCTGGAAAAACTGCTGAAATGGTATATATGCTTGCAAGTATGTAACACGTACAGTAGCACAGGTTTTGTAAGTGTATGCGCAAATACATTACACTGAATGCCACTGATATTTCTGACGAGCTAACGTTATACTGGAGATGTAGCGCAGGTAATGCCGCTGTCACCAGCAGCCAAACAATTGAGCTTAATTTCACAGCGCAAATGTAATACAACAGATGTAGCAAAGGTTGCGCTAATAATAAATATGGCAGCCAGATAAAACAATAGTCCTTACCCCTTCACGCAACCTCACGTACATGTATGTGGGGGAATGTGGTGCCTCACCGCATCCCCACATGCATGTACGTGATCAGCTTTCTCTGTCAGCGCAGAGAGCGAAGCGCTGAAGGTTCAGTGAAGCCGGCGTGCTGGGGTTGCTAGGCAAACAGAGACGCCAGCGGGAACTGCATCGGAGCTCTGACCTGCCCGCGATCGCTGTGATTGGTCAAATACTGCAGAGGGACCAATCGCAGCACATTGGGGCAGGTAAGGGGGGGTTAGGGAGGGACTATGTGCTTCTCCTTCTCTGATCGTCCCAAATCCTGTCAGGGAAGCGATCAGAGAAGGAGCGAGTGTAAAATGCTGCTGTACAAGTTAATACTTACCAGATCGAATTAACCCCTTTTGTGACAAAAAGCTGTTTCTGTGCCCCAGTCAGTGACACAAATCAGTTCTGTGCCTCATTAACAGCCTGTCATCTGTAGTCAGTTCTGTGCCTTATCCCCTGCCTCGTACATAATTAACCCCTAATTAACCCCTTGAGTACCGATTTGACACTCTTCTGTGCCTAATTTGCCCCAGTCAGTGAGATTAGTCCTGTTTAGTCCTGTCATCATCACCTCATCCAGACACCTGTCACTACTGTCCATCTGTTAAGACAACTGTCTGCCCGTCAAGACACCTGTCACTCCAGCCTGTCCGTCCATCAAGACACCTGTCCGCCCATTAAGACACCTGTCCATCCAGCCTGTCCGTCCATCAAGACACCTCTCAGTCCAGCCTGTTCATCCGTCAAGACACCTGTCACTCCAGCCTGTCTGTCCATCGAGACACCTGTCAGTCCAGCCTGTTCGTCCGTCAAGACACCTGTCTGTCCAGTCTGTCTATCCATCAAGACACCTATCATTCTAGTTTGTCCGTTCAATAAAGACACCTGTCACTCCAGCCTGTCTGTCCATCAAGACATCTGTCAGTCCAGCCTATTCGTCCGTCAAGACACCTGTCACTCCAGCCTGTCCATCCATCAAGACACCTGTGACTCCAGTCTGTCCTTCAATCAAGACACCTGTCACTCCAGCCTGTCCGTCCATCAAGACACCTGTCCGTCCAGCCTGTTCGTCCGTCAAGACACCTGTCACTCCCGTCTGTCCATCCATCAAGACACCTGTCACTCCAGTTTGTCCGTTCACTAAAAACACCTGTCACTCCAGACTGTCTGTCCATCAAGACACCTGTCAGTCCAGCCTGTTCGTCCGTCAAGACACCTGTCACTCCAGTCTGTCCATCCATCAAGACACCTGTCACTCCAGTTTGTCCGGTCAACAAAAACACCTGTCACTCCAGTCTGTCCATCCATCAAAACACCTGTGACTCCAGTCTGTCCGTCCATCAAGACACCTGTCACTAAAGTTTGTCCGTTCATCAAGACACCTGTCAGTCCAGTCTTTCCGTTCAATAAAGACACCTGTAACTCCAGCCTGTCCGCCCATCAAGACACCTGTCAGTCCAGTATGTCCAGTGTAAAGATGAGTCATCCAGCACTCGCTGAATTGCACGCCGCGCGGGATAGGACCGGTTCCACGTGTAGTTGAATGGAAAATCCCAGCAGGCGTGACTTGGATGCTCATAGAATTTTATTGTCATATAACAATATGTCCCATATTTTAGGACGCGGTTCAGCTAGACTGCCTTTTTCAACAAGTCTTGTTATATGACAATAAAATTCTATGAGCATCCAAGTCACGTCTCCTGGGATTTTCCATTCAAGCCCAGTCTGTCCATCCATCAAGACACCCGTCACTCCAGTTTGTCTGTTCAATAAAGACACCTGTCACACTAGCCTGTCTGTCCATCAAGACACCTGTGACTCCAGTCTGTCCGTCAATCAAGACACCTGTCACTAAAGTTTGTCCGTTCAATAAAGACACCTGTCACACTAGCCTGTCTGTCCATCAAGACACCTGTGACTCCAGTCTGTCCGTCAATCAAGACACCTGTCACTAAAGTTTGTCCGTTCAATAAAGACACCTGTCACTCCAGCCTGTCCGTCCATCAAGACACCTGTCAGTCCAGTCTGTCCATTCAATAAAGACACCTGTCACTCCAGCCTGTCTGCCCATCAAGACACCTGTCAGTCCAGTCTGTCCGTCCATCAAGACACTTGTGACTCCAGTTTGTCCGTTCAATAAAGACACCTGTCACACTAGCCTGTCTGTCCGTCAAGTCACACACTCCCAAGTTACATAATTAAAAAAAAAAAAAACTGTCAATAGGTGTGCCATCCTCCTGTGTGTACATACTCGTGTCCTGTGCTTGAGTGGCACCATTCTGTAAAATATAAGTCTCATGCCCCATGTGGATTTGTGCCACCTAATACTGTAAAATAATACATTAATTAACCCCTTTTCTTCCAAATTTGGTCAAGTATATACCCCCCAAAAATGTCTCTCAGTGGATGAATCATTGGTCCACTTCAAAGACTGATTACATTTCCGCCAGTACTTGCCCGATAAAATGACTAGGTATGGTGAGAGGCTGTATAAGGCCTGTAAAAGTGTATCCGGGTATACATTGCGCTTTCGTATTTACGAGGGAAAAGATTCCAAAATTGAGCCACCCGATATACCCAGAACCGGGGGACAAAGTGGGAAGATAGTATGGGATTTAGTCCACCCCCTGCTGGACCATGGATACCATCTGTGTTTGAACAACTTTTACAATAGTGTCCCTCTCCTGAAGTGCCTTGCTGCCAGAGGCATAGGCACATGTACAATTGGAAGAAATCAAAAAGGGCTCCGTAAATCCTTTATAGATCAGACAGTGCGTCGTGGGGAAAGCAGGACTGTTTGCTCAGAAAATATGATGCTTCTAAAATACAAGGACAAACGGGATGTTCTTGTGTTGACTACTATCCATGCAGATCAGTCCACCCCAGTCCCAGTCCGAGGAACCACAGAGCAGAACATCAAGCCTGTGTGTATCCAGGATTACAACAAGTTCATGGGTGGGGTGGATCTTTCAGACCAGGTACTACAGCCCTACAGTGCCTTAAGAAAATCTAAGGTGTGGTACAAAAAATTAGCTGTGTACCTAACCCAAGTGTCACTATATAATGCCTTTGTCATCCACAGAACAGCTGGTCATGGAGGGACCTTCTTGGAATTTCAGGAAAAAATTATAAAAAAATTGATTTGTGTAGTTCTGGAAGGAGAGGGCAGTTTTCTATCCAGCAGTGCTTCTGGGGTATCAAGAATAATACGTGGGCAGCATTTCCCTGGAGTACTTCCCCCCACAGAAAAAAAAGGCGACCCAAAAAAAGTGCTGAGTTTGCTCGGTTAAAGGGATTTCTGCACTTGACAAGATCTTCAAGTGCAGAAACAACATCCCCTAGGTTAAAGCGCAGAACCTTAAAGGGGTTGTCCGGGTTCAGAGCTGAACCCGGACATACCCTTATTTTCACCCCGGCAGCCCCCCTGAGCCTAGCATCGGAGCATCTCAGATAGCGCAGGGCACGGGCTCTTTTGTTTTCAATAACACACTGCCGGGCGGTAACTTCCACCCAGCAGTGTGTTCGGTGATGTCACCGGATCTGAGGGGCGGGCTTTAGCCTCGCCCTAGCCATTTTACTGGCTAGGGCAGAGCCAAATCCCACCCATCACTGCCGGTGACGTCACCGGGGTTCCTGTCAGCCCCATGGAGAGCCCCGGTACGTCACCGGAACTCTGAAAAATGCCTTTGCCCTGTGCAATTTAGCGCAGGGCAAAGGAGAGCATCGGAGCATGAACTGCTCCGATGCTCATGTCAGGGGGGCTGCCTGGGTGAAAGTGGAGGGCTGTCCAGGTTCAGCTCTGAACCTGGACAACCCCTTTAACACTATCAACCCGACACTCCCATTGAGTGTCAGAGAGGGGTTTGAGAGTGAGACAAAGGCAGTTCTGCTTCAAGATAGCCCACCGCTGTTTAGAGGAACTAAAAAGAACATAGATTCTCTGTAAAACGCCAACAAAAAAACAGAAGATTTGGCAGCATCCAGTATTACCAAATTCAAAGTATGACTGCTGCAGGGCATAAACAATGCTCGTTTATTAATGGCCAAAATCCTTGTTTGGACACCCTGTTTCTTCCCCTTCATGTTACTGCCATTATCATAGCTCTGACCTCTGCAGTTATCAATACTGATGTTCAGTTCATCCAGGTGTTTTAAAAATACATCACACAAGGCCTCCCCAGTTGTTTCTTCCACAGCAAGGAAACCAGCAAAGTGTTCAAAAACTGATGCTCCAACTGACAGTTCACATTTCACAATGCGAATGGTTATTGAAAGTTGTTCCACATGGCTTGTATCAGGTGTGCAGTCCATGATCACACCATAGTACTTTGCTGTACGAATTCTTTCTGCCACAGACTGCAGTATGGTATTACCCATCTGGCTTATAAGCTCGTTCTGAATGTCCTTACTGAGGTAGTGCTGTTTAATTTTCTTATTCTGAATTTTTCTCACATGTTCATTCATAACTGAGTCATATTTAGCAAGAAGCTCCACCAAGCCAAGAAAATTACCATTGTGGGGATGATATAGTCTATCTGTACTTCCACGTAAGGCCAGATTGCGTTGGGCCAAATTACAAATAATGTCTATTATCCTTGTTAGAATAGAGCACCAGTAGGTTTTTTCCAGTTCAATCTGCTGTATGTTGGCACTATCAACTGTCCTTTTTGCACACATTCCTGTGCGTAGGCTATGCCAGTCCTGCATGCACTGCTCATGAGCAGCAGAGTGCTCATGTTCTTTCAGGTATGAATGGATATTTTTCCACTTGTTAAACCCATCTTTGGATATTGTGATATCCCGTTTTCCAAATACGACGCAGCAGAAACAAAATACTTTATCTACTTTCTCAGAGTACACCAGCCATGTACGTAGAATTTTTTCTCCATTGCGTACTTGAAGGAAATAATTTTCTTTGGTAAAACGTCTTGGTGTTGCTGATTTGTTCTGTGGAAAGACAATGTCCACAATTTGCTTGGGGCCTCTCTTCACTAACTCCATTCTCTGGGCATCAGAAATTGCAGTAAGCCACAATGCTGGGTCGTCACTTAAAACATCAGTAATGCCTACATTTTCCGGTGGTAAAATAATACTCATGGAAACAGCAGAATTAATGCTTTCTGCAGCAGGTTCAGTGGTGACTGGTTCACTTCCACATTGCATTGGTGCTTCCACAGAAGAGACTGTGTCCTTGAATCCGTGACCTTCAGCTTCCTCTCCCATTTCTGTGGCTGGTGGTAAAAGAGTTCCATCACTGGATGGTGAAGCTTCAACTTTCTGCGATTCTCGATGTGGTTGAAAGAATGATGTTAGTTTTGGATAGGTCTCCAACTTCCTTGTTTTTTCTTCTGTTTATTTCCTTTTCTGAGAACCGCTGAGATAGGATTGCTTCATCTTGGCCTAGTAATCTTACAATATAATTAAAAATATATAGTTATGTTCAAGACTATTTTTCTATTTAACCACTTCGGCCCCCCTAGCTTAAACACCCTTAATGACCAGACCACTTTTTACACTTCTGCACTACACTACTTTCACCGTTTATTGCTCGGTCATGCAACTTACCACCCAAATTAATTTTACCTCCTTTTCTTCTCACTAATAGAGCTTTTATTTGGTGGTATTTCATTGCTGCTGACATTTTTACTTTTTTTTTATATTAATCGAAATTGACCGAATTTTTGGCCAAAAAACAACATTTTTAGCTTTCGGTTGAAACTACATTTCTATATAAATTTCTCTCTAAATTTATTGTTCTACATGTCTTTGATAAAAAAAAAATTCAATAAGTGTATATTTATTGGTTTGGGTAAAAGTTATAGCGTTTACAAACTATGGTGCAAAAATGTGAATTTATGCACTTTGACTTTCTGAGCACCTGTCATTGTTTCCTGAGGTTCTACAATGTCCAGACAGTAGAAACCCCCACAAATGACCCCATTTCGGAAAGTAGACACCCTAATGTATTCGCTGATGGGCATAGTGAGTTCATGGAAGTTTTTATTTTTTGTCACAAGTTAGCGGAAAATGATTTTCTTTTATTATTTTTTTTTCTTCTTACAAACTCTCATATTCCACTAACTTGTGACAAAAAATAAAATTTTACATGAACTCACCATACCCCTCACGGAATACCTTGGGGTGTCTTCTTTCCAAAATGGGGTCTCTTGTAGGGTATTTATACTGCCCGGGCATTTTAGGGGCCCTAAAGCGTGAGAAGAAGTCAGGAACATGTGTCTAAAATTTTTTACGCATTTGGATTCCGTGAGGGTATGGTGAGTTCATGTGAGATTTTATTTTTTGTCACAAGTTAGTGGAGTATGAGACTTTGTAAGAAAAAATAAAAATAAAAAAATTTCTGATAACTTGTGCCAAAAATGTTTACATTTTCTATGAACTCGCCATGCCCCTCAAAAGTGATCTTTATAGCGCCGCAGCGATTTTACTGTGTTTTTGCAGTGATCAGAAAAAAAAAAATTCTGTCACTGAGGTGGGGCGGACTGAATGCAAGTGTGCGCACAAGATCAGGCCTGATTGGGCGAACACTGCGTTTTTTTGTAGAGCCTATAGAACATGTCCTATTCTTGTCCGGACAAGAAAAGGCATTTTCTATATAGTTCTGGCAATGTGCGGATCCGCAAAATGCGGAAAACACATTTCCGGCGTCTGTTTTGCGGATCCACAAAACACATACGGACGTCTGAATGGAGCCTTACGGGGGGGGGGATCAATGACCGGGGGTGATCAGGGGTTAATAAGTGACGGGGGGGTGTAGTGTGGTGCTACTTATTACAGAGCTGCCTGTGTCCTCTGGTGGTCGATCCAAGCAAAAGGGAGCACCAGAGGACCAGGTATATCAGACGCTGTTAACAAAACAGCATCTGATATACCTTTCAGGGGTTAAAAAAACAAAACACATCTACAGCCTGCCAGCGAACAATCGCCGCTGGCAGGCTGTAGATCCACTGGTTTACCTTCAGTTCCTGTGAACACGCGCTCCTGTGTGCGCGCGTTCACAGGAAATTTCGCCTCTTACGAGATGACGCGCCGGCGCGTCTAGTAGGAATAACAGGGCCGCCGCCAGGACGCAATCCTGCATGCAGCGGTCCTGGGATGGTCAAAGAGGACCTTTCATTACAATAAAAAATCTAAACTAAGTATGCTGACATGGAGAGCAGCGCCCAGGGATCTCACTGCACTTACTATTATCCCTGGACACTGCTCTCCATGTCTGCATGCTTAGTTTAGATTTTTTATTGTAATGAAAGGTCCTCTTTAAGTATTAAAGTGAATTTAATAATACAGAATTTAAGTTAACCCTATATCACTCCAAGAGTACAGGAGGGGGACACCAGTGGCTAGCTGCGGCTCCTCCCTCCTACCTCACTAGGAGTGTCATGTCAGTGATATCGATAAAACCATAAAACAGTCATCAATAAAAACAATAATAGGTTTAATTGTGGCTGGCCCACACATCTCGTTCATCAATCGGTCTGGAGATTTAATTTGTGGACTTTTATACAGAAAAAAATATATATTGTGGGGCACAGTGTAGCGGTATACTGTACATTGTGGGGCACAGTGTAGCGGTATACTGTACATTGTGGGGCACAGTGTAGCAGTATACTGTACATTGTGGGGCACAGTGTAGCGGTATACTGTACATTGTGGGGCACAGTGTAGCGGTATACTGTACATTGTGGGGCACAGTGTAGCGGTATACTGTACATTGTGGGGCACAGTGTAGCGGTATACTGTACATTGTGGGGCACAGTGTATGCTATATGTGTATAACATAAACATATTTCACATGAAAACTTACAATTACTTGGCTTGACCCTTGGGGATCTTGGACACCACTTCCACACTTTGGCCGGGGGCTCGGCGGAGCTGATGTTGTGCTTTATCCTAATGAGAAAGATTTCATAATAAGGATTTGGAGAAGGGGCAGAGGGATAGCAGAGCAGGGAGAGGCTGATGCTCCTTCTAGGGGGTCATACCACGAGGGAGTAATAAAGCCCACCATAATGCCCCCCAGTAGAAATAATTCTCCTTAGAATGTGACAGTGCAAAAAATACCCCCTTGTAATGCCCCCAGTTGAGCTAATGTTCCCATAGTGCCCCCATAATGTACCAGTCTAAAATACCCCTATATAGTGACCCCAGTAAATGCTGCATAGTGCTCCTCTCCCCCCTTCCTCCTAGTGCCCCCCCATAATGGGCCAGTATTAAATGCCCCTATATAGTGCCCCAGTAGATGCCCTCAGTGTTCTCCATAAATAATTTTGCAAGCATAAAATACCCTCTTAGTGCCCTCCGTAGATGAACCCATAGTATTCCTCTCCCTACTACCCACCATGTGTCCCAGTATAAAATGCCACTGTACAGAGCCCTCCATATAACATACCACTTCTTTGTAGCCCCAGTAGATGCCCCAAAAGTGCCCACCAATAATGTGCCAGCAAGAAGTGCCCCCATAGTGCCACCTAATAATGTGCCAGTAGTAAGTGCCCTCATAGATGCCCCCCGGGCCTCAATGTCAAATTTCTCCCCCTCCATGTCACGTCATGACCCCCTTCGCGTCACATTATTTCCCCCCCCCCCCCTTAATCATGGCAGCACACTGGCACGGGTGAGATTGTGCCTGATATGGATCCGATCCAGTTTAATCAACCAACCTACCAGACTGGGATGGATCACAATCCAGTTTAAATCAACCAATTACTGGTAGGTTGGTTGATTAAACTGGATCGGATGCATCCATCCCAGGCACCATCTCACCCGTCCCAGTATACTAGCCCACCCTGGTTCTGTTTGGACAGTTGGACTGGAGAAATGTGCATATGGGGGGGGGGGATGGGGCAGTTACGGGTAGTTCCAGTAACTGTCCACCCCAAATGCACATTTCTCCAGTCCAACTGACTCCAAACACAAACAGAACCAGGGCCGCAGGCCGGGCTATTAGTACACTGGGACGGCCCGGACGGGTGAGATGATGCCGGACAAAGTAAGTCAGTGAGTGGGAAACACTGGGAATGGATGGATGGATGGATGGATCATGGATTCATTAACAACAACAAAACAAGGCTACTTTCACACTTGCGGCAGTTTCACTGCTCCGTTCCTATTGACTATAATGGGGACGGGGGCTGAGCTCCAGCGCAGCACGGCTGTGCACGGCGAAAGCCGCCGGACTAAAAAGTCGGACATGCAGGACTTTTTAGTCCAGCGGCTTTCGCCGTGCACCACCGTGCTGCGCCAGAGCTCACCCCTCGTCCCATTATAGTCAATGGTGACAGAGCAGTGATACGGCGAAACAGCGGAAGGACGGATCCGACAGGGAGACCAGCCTGCCGGATCCGTCCTGCCGCAAGTGTGAAAGTACCCTAACCAATGAATTATGAACCTACCAGACTGGAACTTGGCTGGGGGCGGCGGGCCTTCTGACTGTGGGCGGCTGGCCTTCCCTGGCGCTGCTGTCACACTGGGCTTGTTAGGTTGTGGCTGGCAAATGATAATGGTATCCAACAATCTGTATCCGCTTGCTTGATTTTCTTGCTTGCTTGCTTTGCTTTGCTTTTTAGTTGCGCCTTTTCCTTGCCTCATTGCCAATGCCTCCTGCTCAGTGCACCTGTCCTTAACCACTTCAACCCGCTAGCTGAAACCCCCTTGATGACCAGGCCACTTTTTACACTTCTGCACTACACTAATTTCACAGTTTATTGCTCGGTCATGCAACTTACCACCCAAATGAATTTTACCTCCTTTTCTTCTCACTAATAGAGCTTTCATTTGGTGGTATTTCATTGCTGCTGACATTTTTACATTTTTTTGTTATTAATCGAAATGTAACGATTTTTTTGCAAAAAAAGACATTTTTCACTTTCAGTTGTAAATTTATTTTTAAAAAACGACATCCATATATAAATTTTTCTCTAAATTTATTGTTCTACATGTCTTTGATAAAAAAATAATGTTTGGGTAAAAAAAATGGTTTGGGTAAAAGTTATAGCGTTTACAAACTATGGTACAAAAATTTGAATTTCCGCTTTTTGAAGCAGCTCTGACTTTCTGAGCACCTGCCATGTTTCCTGAGGTTCTACAATGCCAAGACAAGTACAAACACCCCACAAATGACCCCATTTCAGAAAGTAGACACCCTAACGTATTCGCTGATGGGCATAGTGAGTTCATAGAACTTTTTATTTTTTGTCACAAGTTAGCGGAAAATGATGATTTATTTTTTTTTATTTTTTTTTTCTTACAAAGTCTCATATTCCACTAACTTGTGACAAAAAATAAAAACTTCCATGAACTCACTATGCCCATCACAAAATACCTTGGGGTGTCTTCTTTCCAAAATGGGGTCACTTGTGTGGTAGTTATACTGCGTTGGCATTTTAGGGGCCCATATGCGTGAGAAGTAGTTTGCAATCAAAATCTGTAAAAAATGACCGGTGAAATCCGAAAGGTGCACTTTGGAATGTGGGTCCCTTTGCCCACCTAGGCTGCAAAAAAGTGTCACACATCTGGTATCGCCGTACTCAGGAGAAGTTGGGGAATGTGTTTTGGGATGTCATTTTACATATACCCATGCTGGGTGAGAGAAATATCTTGGCAAAAGACAACTTTTCAAATTTTTTTATACAAAATTGCCATTTGACCAAGATATTTATCTCACCCAGCATGGGTATATGTAAAATGACACCCCAAAACACATTCCCCAACTTCTCCTGAGTACGGCGATACCACATGTGTGACACTTTTTTGCAGCCAAGGTGGGCAAAGGGGCACACATTCCAAAGAGCACCTTTCGTATTTCGCAGGCAATTTTTTACACATTTTGATTGCAAACTACTTCTCACACATATGGGCCCCTACAATGCCCAGACAGTATAACTACCCCAAAAATGACCCCAATTTGGAAAGAAGACACCCCAAGGTATTCCATGAGGGGCATAGTGAGTTCCTAGAATTTTTTTTTTTTTGTCACAAGTTAGCGGAAAATTATGATTTTTTTATTTTTTTTTCCTTACAAAGTCTCATATTTCACTAACTTGCGACTAAAAATAAAAAATTCTAGGAACTCACCATGCCCCTCACAGAATACCTTGGGGTGTCTTATTTCTAAAATGGGGTCACTTGTGGGGTAGTTATACTGCCCTGGCATTTTAGGGGCCCATATGCGTGAGAAGTAGTTTGCAATCAAAATCTGTAAAAAATGACCGGTGAAATCCGAAAGGTGCTCTTTGGAATGTGTGCCCCTTTGCCCACCTAGGCTGCAATAAAGTGTCACACATCTGGTATAGCCGTACTCAGGAGAAGTTGGGGAATGTGTTTTGGGGTGTCATTTTACATATACCCATGCTGGGTGAGAGAAATATCTTGGCAAAAGACAACTTTTCCCATTTTTTTATACAAAGTTGGCATTTGACCAAGATATTTATCTCACCCAGCATGGGTATATGTAAAATGACACCCCAAACCACATTCCCCAACTTCTCCTGAGTACGGCGATACCACATGTGTGACACTTTTTTGCAGCCTAAATGCGCAAAGGTGCCCAAATTCCTTTTAGGAGGGCATTTGGATCCCAGACTTCTTCTCACGCTTTAGGGCCTCTAAAAAGCCAGGGCAGTATAAATACCCCACATGTGACCCCACTTTGGAAAGAAGACACCCCAAGGTATTCAATGAGGGGCCTGGCGAGTTCATAGAATTTTCATATTTTGTTGCATAAGTTAGCGGAAATTGATTTTTCTTCTGTTTTTTTCTCACAAAGTCTCACTTTCCGCTAACTTGGGACAAAAATTTAAATCTTTCATGGACTCAATATGCCCCTCAGCGAATACCTTGGGGTGTCTTCTTTCCAAAATGGGGTCAGTTGTGGGGTGTTTGTACTGCCCTGGCATTTGAGGGTCTCTGCAATCATTACATGTATGGCCAGCATTAGGAGTTTCTGCTATTCTCCTTATATTGAGCATACAGGTAATGAGATTTTTTTTTTCCGTTCAGCCTCTGGGCTGAAAGAAAAAAAAGAACAGCACAGATTTCTTCATTCTCATCGATCAATGTGGATAAAAAAATCTTTGCCAAAAAAAAAAAGGAGGGGAAAGGCGTCTGCCAGGACATAGGAGCTCCGCCCAACATCCATACCCACTTAGCTCGTATGCCCTGGCAAACCAGATTTCTCCATTCACATCAATCGATGTGGATGAATAAATCATTCCGGGATTTATTATTATTTTTTATATACAAAGTGTTTGCCAAAGCATAGAAACACCGCCTCCTCCTCAGCTCATATGACTCGGCAAACGTATCGTTTACTGCAGAGGAGAAATCTCGTCTTGCAGCGCCGCATACACCGACTTGTGTGTAATCTGACAGCAGCGCAATGCTTCTGTCAGAATGCACATCAGTGCTGCAGCTAGTCGATCGGTTGGTCCACCTGGAAGGTAAAAAAAAAAAAGAAAAAAACAGGCCGCAACGCAATAATTTTATTAACTTTGGAACAGAACATATAAACTTTAACTTTTTGAACTGAACATTAACCTTTTTGCTTACTCTAGTGATTTTTTTTTTTTTTTTTTTACCTTTATAGAACAAACCTCTCCTTCCCCATGGGACAATGTGCAAAGCGCAAATCGCCCAAAGATTTGGCGAAGTGCATTATGCACTTTGTCCCAGGTGAAAGGAGACTCTTTTGCAGCTTTGTGTGAATGGGCCCTAATAGCCCTGTGTGCCTGTCCTGGTGAGATGTGATCCCTATGCTAGGTGTACCTGTGTGTGGTACTTCCGGAAACACTCCCCTAAGCATAGGGCAGGGTGGTCAGGACAGTCAGGACAGAAATAGCGGGTGTCACGCCTTATTCCACTCCTGCTACAGACACGACACGACTTTTTGGGGGTGACGGTTGGGTTGAGGTACCGGCAACGACATTGGGGAAATGTCGCTCGTGTAGACGGCTAACTACACTGGTGGATGGGGCCACGGAACCTCCTGGGTACAGGAGGTTCTCGATGATCTCTTCCTGAAATTTAAGGAAGGATCTTGTTCTCCCAGCCTTACTATAGAGAACAAAACTATTATACAGAGCCAATTGAATCAAATATACAGACACCTTCTTATACCAGCGTCTGGTTCTGCAGGAAACTAAATACGGAGACAACATCTGGTCATTGAAGTCCACCCCTCCCATGTGAAGGTTATAGTCGTGGACTGAGAGGGGCTTTTCAATGACACGGGTTGCTCGCTCAATTTGGATTGTCGTGTCTGCGTGAATGGAGGAGAGCATGTAAATGTCACGCTTGTTTCTCCATTTCACCACGAGCAGTTCTTCGTTACACAAGGCAGCCCTCTCCCCCCTTGCAAGACGGGTGGTAACAAGCTGTTGGGGGAAGCCCGCGTGACTAGTTCGTGCGGTGCCACAGCAGCCAATCTGTTCTAGAAACAAATGCCTGAAGAGGGCCACACTTGTGTAGAAATTGTCCACATAAAGATGGTACCCCTTGCCGAATAAGGGTGACACCAAGTCCCAGACTGTCTTCCCACTGCTCACCAGGTAGTCAGGGCAACCGACCGGCTCCAGGGTCTGATCTTTTCCCTCATAGACACAAAATTTGTGGGTATAGCCTGTGGCCCTTTCACAGAGCTTATACAATTTGACCCCATACCGGGCGCGCTTGCTTGGGATGTATTGTTCGAAGCCAAGGCGCCCGGTAAAATGTATTAGGGACTCGTCTACGCAGATGTTTTGCTCTGGGGTATACAAATCTGCAAATTTCTGGTTGAAATCGTCTATGAGGGGCCGAATTTTGTGGAGTCGGTCAAAAGCTGGGTGGCCTCTGGGACGGGAGGTGGTGTTGTCGCTAAAGTGCAGGAAACGCAGGATGGTCTCAAATCGTGTCCTGGACATAGCAGCAGAGAACATGGGCATGTGATGAATTGGGTTCGTGGACCAATATGACCGCAATTGTATAATAATGCTTTTTAGTTAGACCTATGTTGAGGAGAAGGCCCAGAAAAATTTTAATTTCGGAAACTTGGACTGGTTTCCACCGGAAAGGCTGGGCATAAAAGCTTCCCGAGTTGGCGGTTATAAATTGTGTGGCATACCGATTTGTTTCTGCCACAACTAAGTCTAAGAGCTCCGCGGTCAAGAACAGCTCAAAAAATCCCAGGGCCGAACCGATCTGAGCTGTCTCAACCCGAACTCCAGACTGGGCTGTGAAAGGGGGAACTACAGGTGCGGCTGAAGTTGGGGACTGCCAATCAGGGTTTGCCAGCACCTCAGGGATTCTAGGGGCTCTACGGGCCTGTCTGTGCGGTGGCTGCGACGGGGTAACTACTGCACGTGCCACCGTACCAGCTTCAACTGCCCTTCTGGTGCTCACCACTTCACCATGTTGTACTGCAGTGCTGGTACTTGGTCCAGGATGGGCTGCGCTGCTGGTGTATGCCTCACCACGTAATTCGACAGCACCAGCCCCACTCTGCTGCCCTTGAAGCGGATCCTGCGCAACCTGTGGTCTAGCGACATGGGGCCGGGTACGCCTGGTGCTATCAGGGACCTCAGCCTCCTCGTCAGAACTTTGAGTCAGACTGCCACTGCTTTCTACAGGTTCATATTCTGACCCGCTATATTCATCAGATGAGGGTTCCCATTCCTCATCCGACTGGGTCAGAAGCCTGTAGGCCTCTTCAGAAGAATACCCCCTGTTTGAAATTTGGGCAACTAAATTTAGGGGTATTCCCTGAGACTACCCAAGAAAAAAAGCAAGCCTGTCTTACAAATGGGAGGCTAGTGAAGTACCGGAGGCCGCTGCGGTTGATAGAAAATATCAAAACTGATTTTTTTATCGCCGCAGCGCGTGTAAAGTGAATGTGCAGTGATCAAAAAATAAAATACATTTTGTCACTGCGGCGGGGCGGGCGTGGGGGAACGCACGTGTGGGCGACCGATCAGGCCTGATCGGACAAACACTGCGTTTTGGGTGGAGGGCGAACTAAAGTGACATTAATACTATTATAGATCTGACTGTGATCAGTTTTGATCACTTCCAGATACTATAAAAGTACAAATGCTGATTAGTGATACGCTAATCAGCGAATAAGGGACTGCGGTGCGGTGGGCTGGGCGCTAACTGATCCCTAAACTACCTAACCAAGGGGCCTAAACTATCCCTAAAACCTATCAGTCAATACCAGTGGGGAAAAAAAGTGACAGTTTACACTGACCACTTTTTTCATTTCACTAGTGATTGACAGGGGTTATCAAAGGGGTGATCAAAGGGTTAATTGGGGTGCAGGGGGTGATCTGGGGCTAAAGTGTAGTGTTTGGTGTACTCACTGTGAAGCCTGCTCCTCTGCTGAGACCAACTGACGAAAAGGACCAGCAGAGGAGCAGGGCAGCCATATAACAGATCATATTTACTAATATGATCTGCTATATGGCTTCTGATTGGATTTTTTTAAAATTGCCAGCCTGCCAGCCACGATCATTGGCTGGCAGGCTGGTGACGAAATGGTGCTTGTAATTTTGCCGGCCCGCGATGCGCATGCGCGGGCCGGCTCAGTCCGAAATCTCGCGTCTCGCGAGATGACGCACGGATGCGTCCAGGAGGAATAAATCAAACGCCTCCCGGATGCATCCGTGCATTATATGGTCGGGAGGCGGTTAAGTACTGCTTTGGGCGAGGGGGCAGAGCCTGTGGCAGACTAGCCTGCCTGTGCCGTGCATGCCGCTGCTGCTCCAGCCTCCAGACAGTCTTGAATCTCTTAAAGAGACAGAAGCGCAGGCACAGTCAGCAGCCACCTCCAGACACACTGCAGTCTACTAGTAAGTCACAAGTGAGAAAACGAGACACTCCAATCAACAAGCCGCGGCCGCCTGCGCCCGGCAGGGGGCCCCCTCCAACACTTGACTGCTCACTGCAGAGTAGCCGCCCAGAGTGAGTAACTTAGTTTAATTTATTAATTACATTACTGCCGGCTGCCACGCGGCGCCGGCGGCAGCCCGTAGAGTCCAGCAACACTGTCTGGTCTTGGCTGGCTGGCTGAGTGTAGTGTCAGACTGTCAGTGTGACGCAACGCAAGTCACAACTGTCTGATAATAAGATAATAGTAAGGCCGGGCCTTGCCTCTATGGTAGCGCCGGCCCTGACTGTTGGGGTGCCTCAGAGTGTCTTCAAATGCGACATGGTGCTTGAAAATTATTCCATCTGCCTTCCAAAAGCCACATGGTGTTCCTCCCATTCTGAGCTCCGCTGTGCGCTCATACAGCACTTTACAACCACATATGGGGTATTTACGTATTCAGGAGAAAATGGGTAACAGATTATGGGGTGAATTTTCTCCTGATACCCCTTGTTAAAATAAAAGATTTGGACCTAAAGTGAGATATTCTGGCAAAATATGAAATTTTTCATTTTCACTGCCAAGTCTTTCTAAATTCTATAAAACAGCTATTGGGCCAAAGTGCTCAGTGCACCCCTTGACAAATTCCTTGGGAGGTGTATTTTCCATAATGGGGTCACTAAGGGGTTTTTTCACTGTTGGGGTGCCTCAGGGTGTCTTCAAATGCGTCATGGTGCTTGAAAATTATTCCAGCGAAACCTGCCTTCCAAAAGCCTCTCATTCTGAGCACCGCTGTGCCCCCATATAGCACTTTATGACCACATATGGGGTGTTTCTGTAAACTTAAGAATCAGGGTAACAAATATTGAGGTTTATTTTGCTGTTAACCCATGCTGGGTTGCAGGAGAAATGAAAAAAAGTTAAATTTTAAAAATTCACCTCCATTTTCCATTAATTCTGGTGGAACACTTTAAGGGTTAACAACATTTGTAAAATCAGTTTTGAATACCTTGAGGGGTGTAGTTTCTAAAATGGGGTCATTTTTGGGTGGTTTCTATTATATAAGCCTCACAAAGTGACTTCAGACATGAACTGGTCCTTAAAAAGTGGGTTTTGGAAATGTTCTGAAAATTTTTAAAACTTCTAAGCCTTCTAACATCCCCAAAAAATAAAATAACATTTAAGAAAATGATGCAAACATGAAGTAGACATATGGTAAATGTAAAGTAATAACTATTTTTTAGGTTACCACTGTCTGTCAGAGAACCAGAGAAATTCAAAATTTAGAAAATTGTGATTTTTTCCAAATTTTCAGTAAATTTGGGAATTTTTTATAAATAAAGGTGAAACATATTGACTCAAATTTACCACTAACATGAAGTACAATATGTCACGAGAAAACAATCTCAGAATCGCTTATATAAGTAAAAGCATTCCAGAGTTTTTACCACATAAAGTGAAACATGTCAGATTTGCAAAATGTGGCTTGGTCCTTATGGTGAAAACTAGCCTGGTCTTGAAGGAGTTAAAAGAACCTTTGGGTCTCTAACACCTTTCACCACTAGACCCTGCTTAAAACCAAAAAACTATTCATGTCCCTACACTATCTGTCCCTTCTGCTACAGCTCTCCCTGACTAAGACTGGGAGAAGAAGGTGCTATATAGCACCCGATGATGCGTTCCAGCCAGCCAATCACTGTAATGGCAGTAACCAACATTGGTACGGCATTACTGTGAGTGCCAGTACCTCCGCGCACATTCATTGGCTGAATAGCAGCCAACAAACTTGCAGGGAGGAGACTCGTGCATCGTGCTCGAGAACACGCGGTGTTCGGCCAAACACCAGGATGTGCCGAGCATCGCGATGCTCGAGTAAAAATGTGTTAGGCCGAGCATGCTCGCCCAACACTAATGGTGATACCTAATACAGTATGTCTACTTAATTGTAAATATCTTGATTAGGTGAAAGGGGTGCTTTTGTTTTTGTACTTAACCCCTTCGCGACACATGATGTACTATTATGTCCCGCAATTTGACGCAATAGTACATCATGGTGATCGGGCTGGCACCGTAGAGGTGCGTGCGCGATCACTGCAGGAGCCCGGAAATCCCTGGTAGCCGGGCCCCTGCTGTATCCGCCGGCATCGCTGTAAAAGCCGAAAAGAACTATAGCTCTCAGAACATGGAGACACAAAAACATATATTTTTTTGTTTCAAAACTGCTATTATTGTGCTAAAGTGAAATACATAAAAAAAAAATATATACATATAAGGTATTGCCAAGTCCGTAACAACCAGCTCTATAAAAATATCACATGACCTAATTCCTCAGGTGAACAATGTAAAAAAAATAAAAATTAAAAAAATGTGTAAAAAAAAAGCCATTTTTGTCACATTACAACACAAAAATTGCAACAGCAAATGATCAAAAAGGCATATGCCTCCCAATATAGTACCAATCAAACCATCACCTCATCCCGCAAAAAATTAGACCCTACATAAGAAAATCAATGAAAAAATAAAAAAGCTATCACTCTCAGACAATGGAGACACTAAAATATGATTATTTTTTGCTTCAAAACTGCTATTATTGTGCTAAAGTGAAATACAATATATAATAGGTATTGCCACGTCTGTAACAATCAGCTCTATAAAAATATCACATGATCTAATTCCTCAGGTGAACACTGTAAAAAAAAAAAAACTGTAAAAAAAAGAAGCCATTTTTGTCACACTACAACACAAAAATTGCATCAGCAAATGATCAAAAAGGCATATGCCTACCAATATAGTACCAATCAAACCATCACCTCATCCCGCAAAAAATTAGACCCTACATAAGAAAATCAATGAAAAAATAAAAAAAGCTATCACTCCCAGACAATGGAGACACTAAACTATGATTATTTTTTTGCTTCAAAACTGCTATTATTGTGCTAAAGTGAAATACAAAAAATATATATACAGTACAGACCTAAAGTATGGACACACCTTCTCATTCAAAGAGTTTTCTTTATTTTCATGACTATGAAAATTGTAGATTCACACTGAAGGCATCAAAACTATGAATTAACACATGTAGAATTATATACCTAACAAAAAAGTGTGAAACAACTGAAAATATGTCATATTCTAGGTTCTTCAAAGTAGCCATCTTTTGCTTTGATTACTGCTTTGCACACTCTTGGCATTCTCTTGATGAGCTTCAAGAGGTTGTCACCATCAGTTGCGTTGTGGAGAAGTCAGGTGGATACACAGCTGATAGTCCTACTGAATAGACTGTTAGAATTTGTATTATGGCAAGAAAAAAGCAGCTAAGTAAAGAAAAACGAGTGGCCATCATTACTTTAAGAAATGAAGGTCAGTCAGTCCGAAAAATTGGGAAAACTTTGAAAGTGTCCCCAAGTGCAGTCACAAAAACCATCAAGCGCTACAAAGAAACTGGCTCACATGCCGACCGCCCCAGGAAAGGAAGACCAAGAGTCACCTCTGCTGCGGAGGATAAGTTCACCTGAGTCACCAGCCTCAGAAATCACAGGTTAACAGCAGCTCTGATTAGAGACCAGGTCAATGCCACACAGAGTTCTAGCAGCAGACACATCTCTAGAACAACTGTTAAGAGGAGACTGTGTGAATCAGGCCTTCATGGTAGAATATCTGCTAGGAAACCACTTCTAAGGACAGGCAACAAGCAGAAGAGACTTGTTTGGGCTAAAGAACACAAGGAATGGACATTAGACCAGTGGAGATCTGTGCTTTGGTCTGATGAGTCCAAATTTGAGATCTTTGGTTCCAACCACCGTGTCTTTGAAAAGGTGAACGGATGAACCAGCATGGCTACCACAGCATCTTGCAGCGGCATGCTATTCCATCCGGTTTGCGTTTAGTTAGACCATCATTCATTTGTCAACAGGACAATGACCCTAAACACACCTCCAGGCTGTGTAAGGGCTATTTGACCATGAAGGAGAGTGATGGGGTGCTGTGCCAGATGACCTGGCCTTCACAGTCACCGGACCTGAACCCAATCGAGATGGTTTGGGTGAGCTGGAACGCAGAGTGAAGGCAAAAGGGCCAACAAGTGCTAAGCATCTCTGGGAACTCCTTCAAGACTGTTAAAATACCATTTCAGGTGACTACCTCTTGAAGCTCATCAAGAGAATGCCAAGACTGTGCAAAGCAGTAATCAAAGCAAAAGGTGGCTACTTTGAAGAACCTAGAATATGACATATTTTCAGTTGTTTCACACTTTTTTTGTTATGTATATTTCCACATGTGTTAATTCATAGTTTTGATGCCTTCAGTGTTAATCTACAATTTTCATAGTCATGAAAATAAAGAAAACTCTTTGAATGAGAAGGTGTGTCCAAACTTTTGGTCTGTACTGTATATATATAATAGGTATTGCCATGTCCGTAACAACCAGCTCTATAAAAATATCACACGACCTAATTCCTCAGATGAACACCGTAAAAAAAAAATGGAATAAACAAAGCCATTTTTGTCACATTACATCACAAAAATTGCAACACCAAGCAGTCAAAAAGGGCATATACCCCCCAAAATAATACCAATCAAACCGTCACCTCATCCCGCAAAAAAAATAGTCCTTATATAAGACAATTGGTCAAAAAATTAAAAAGCTATGGCTCTCAAACTATATATACACTAAAATATCATTATTTCGGTCTCAAAAATGCTATTATTGTGTAAAACTTAAATAAATAAGAAAAAGTTGACATATTAGGTATTGCCACGTCCGTAACAATCTGCTCTATAAAAAAGTCACATGACCTAATCCCTTTAGGTAAACGCTGTAAAAATAAAGAAATTTAATCTGCACAAAAATAACACATTTTTTGGTCACCTTGCCCCATAAAGTGTAATAATGATTATCAAAAAATCATATGTACCCAAAAATGGCACCAAAAACAACTCTTTCTGCAAAAAACAAGCCCATGCACAAGATGATCGGTAGAAAAATTTAAAAAATAGGGCGTTCAGAAAATGAAGATACAAAAACCAAATTTTTGTTTTACAAAAATGCTTCATTATGTAAAACTGAAACTATTTGATATCATTGCGTCCGTAACAACCTGCTGTATAAAAATAGTGCATGATCTTTGATTACCTTGCCTCATAAAAAAAGTAATATAGAGCAATTAAAAATTATATGTACCTCAAAATAGTACCAATACAACTGGCACCTTATACCACAGTTTTCAAAATGTGGTCACTTTTTTGAGTTTCTACTGTACGGGTGCATCACGGGGGCTTGAAATGGGACATGGCATCTAAAAACCAGTTCAGCTAAATCTGCCTTCCAAAAAACATATTGCGTTCTATTCCTACTGCACCCTGCCATGTGGCCATACAGCAGTTTGGCCTTGGTGGTGATCCTTGGATTCTTTTTCACCTCTCTAACTATCCTCCTGGCCAGCACAGGTGTCACTTTTGGCTTCCTACCACGTCCTCTGAGATTTTCCACAGTGCGGAACATCTTGTAATTTTTGCTCAATTATAAATAAAAGCTGAGATTTTTTTTTTTTCCACAATAATGCCTCTTGTACATCGTCTTATTATTTTTTGGGAGACACCTATGTCATTTCCCGTCAAAAAATTACTTGCTGATTGAATAAAAGTAACTTTAAGTCAAAATTTGCCAGGGGTATGAATAATTATGGGCAGCACTGTATAGTTTTATAGGAGAAGATTCAGTATAACTTGAAATTTACCATATTTCTTGTGCTATAAGATGCACCAGCCTATAGGACGCATCTAGGTTTTAGAGAAAGAAAATAAGAAAAAAATATTTTTCATGAGACCTCAGAATAAAACCCACAACTCAATCAAACCCACATTGTTAATAAGACCTCAGAGCAGACCCCAATCAGACATCCAATGTTAATCAATCCTCAGCACAGATCCCCAATGTTAATCAGACCCCCCAAACAAACCTCAGATTAGACCCCCAATGTGTATCTGATCTCAGCTCAAACCCCTAATTAGATCTCAGATCACACCCTCAATGTTAATCAGACCCCCAACCAGACCTCAGATTAGCCCCCAATGTTAATCAAATCCCCATACAAACCTCCGATCAGACCCCCAATGTTAATCAGACACTGAAACAGGCAGATCAGACCCCCAATGTTAATCAGACTCCAAACAGATCTCAGACCCCCAATGTTAATTAGACCCCAGCTTAGACCACTAATCTGATCTAAAATCAGATCCCCAATTAGATCGCAGCTTAGACCCTCAGTCAGGCCCCAGATCAAACCTCTAACGTTAATCAGTCCCCCAATGTAAGAAGAGCAGACGGGCTCTCCATATTGTAAACCATCCTGAAATGGTAATTCTACCTCGGAAATTCTAAGTGCTCAAAGATATATGGAGATATCTGTTCAATATCAGCATCCCACATGCAGTATGGGATTACGGCTGCTGCTCCTTCTGTGTGGATCTGGGCCGTGGTAACCTAATCAGACCTCAGATCACACAAAAAAAAAAAAAAATCCTGTTCTGGACGCTACAGACACTCCTTAGATCCAGCCACGGTGTGCTGTGACCTGACATCACACAGCATGAGATCACAGCACATGTCTATATCCTCACGCTGTGCGCAAATCATGGTGCCTTCAGGAGAAAACCAGGGAGCGGTGACTACACAGCCAGCAAAAGGTGTGCTGTATTCACAGCTCCCTGGTTCTACTGTACTAATGAACACTTCCATAATATAGATGGGGGGGGGAGCGCATCTTATAGGGAAAAAAAATATGGTAATTCTCTGCTCATTCTGGGCTTTGAAGTCAGTGATTGACAGTCTTCCCTCTGAGTATGTATACAGAGTTAGCTGAGGACCGCCTCCTTGACTTCAAAACCCAGAATGAGCAGAGAATTAAATGAGTACCATATTTTTCACCCTATAAGATGCACTAAAGCCCAAAATAAGCAGGGATTTAAAGGTATAAAAAAAAACATTATATTGAACCTTTTCCCATAAAACTATATATCAATGTGCTCAGCTCCTGTTTTATAACATGGTGCCTTTAGCGTACATTGTATTTTCATGATGACAGGTTCCATTTAAATGGGGAGTCCAACTTAAAAAAAATCAGGTTAGACTGTTAGAAAAATTATAAAAATGATACTCACCATCCCAAACACCCTCCATTCCAGCACCACCACTCATATATACCTCTGAGTCTAGAACAGAGGTAGTTTGGGGTAGTGAGTATATGTTTTCTTTTAATATTCTACCAGTGTCCCTGCCTTTTTATTTTTTTATATATATTGGAGAACCCCTCTAAGGTCAAGGGTTAAGTCCATTACGGTCTCTGAGCTTATCTTCTTTGTACCCTCCTCAAGCCTTTATTGGCTATTCATAGGAACCCACAGAAGAAAATCTAAGTAGGACCACAGAATGAATTAATTGGTTCTATTCTCCACTAACAATTTTTATCTTAATGATGCTTCTTCAATAAGTGGCCACTCTGTTCAATTAAAGGCCTCTTACAAGAGGGAAAAAGCAACAAACACAGATTGAGAATGTAATTATCCAGATAATTTCCCCATAGATAGTAATGATGATTAACAGAGTAGAGAAATCTGTTGAAAAACATGTAAGGGCAGCACAACCTACATTAACTCTTATACAAGATCTTTCATTATGAGGTTGCAATGTACAAACTATAAGTGTACAAGTCACATAGTACAGTATAGAAGCAGGTACCAGGTACCCAAGCCTAGATTTAAATATAAAACATACATGACCAATGCCAATACTTTCTATAGATAGAATTTGACAACTCCAATCTATGACTTGCTTCTGAAGCTTTACTCTACATCCAACTGTCTGTGTAGCTCTTCTTTCCTTACATGAGTTCTAATAAAGAATTGTAGCTTTGGAATGCAGAGAAGGACATTTTATTCTGTATATCTCTTTCCCTCACTTAATTACTGATAGACTCCTAACCATTATAAAAAGTGATGTTTCAATATGCAACATTGATCCAGGACTATGTGCAGTGACCCAATGCAAGATGGCATCTTCAAATTGTTTACTCTCTAATGTTATTTGATGTTATTTCATGCTATGTATTGTACCCAGCACAACTATGTATGGATGGCACAGCTGGAGTAACGATCCTGGCTCAGCCAGGTTAGGTGTGGTCTGGCCCTATCGCTAACCTTAGGCTGTGTGATTTAGAAAATCTAATAGAAATTTTCTGTAATACAAAATTTTGAGTTAGAGAGATTCTTTGTTTTGGATTTTTATCACAACAGAATGGCTACAAAGAGCAACTATCTCTCTGGAGGACCGAACATTTGCATGCATTAGACTGAAGTTCTATTAATTTCAATAGTCACCAAGTAATAATTTCATCTGTGCTGATGCTGAAAGGAAACCAACACTTACTACTGTGCCCCTCTACCAATTACACCTTACCACTTGAGGTTGGTAGGATAACCCTCGCTCATTTATTTTCAGGAGACCCTTCTAACAAAAAACAAAGAACTAGAAGAGAGGAGGAAGCATGGTATAATGTACAGTAAGAATTTTGCTTAGGCAGACAAGTTTTACTGACAGTGGTACCATGTAGTGACCCCGCACATGACCCTCATTTCTTTATTTATTATACAAATGACATATTACACTAAAAAAATGCAAATAAGTGTAATAACAACAATGATGCACTCTGTCCAAGAAAAATGTTATTGCCGATTTGATACATATGACATGGAGGTGGCCCAGGCTCCATCGCTACAGGTCTAATATATCCTTTATAGAACAGAATGAGTGTGTAAAGTATATCTGCCCTCGGGATCCTATGAATTGCATATTGGGCAGTAAAAATGTATTTGAGGTCCAAAACAAAGCATTTTAACTGTGCTTAAGGGATTAATAATGGCTTGAAAACTAATAATGTATAATTTGAAAACTGAAACTCCACCAGCATCACAACTCTAGGAACACAACATAGATTATTACATATGCAGAGTAACCCCAAGGTATAGCTATAGCCAGTGGAAAGAATGTAATGAGCAATGAGTTCTGTGATCTAACTGTTCCCCATGGAACACAGAAAAATAATAACTATATTTTTCTTACTTTTCTGTGACTCTCAGGGAGAGGAAGTTTAAATGGGCTTTTCAGGATTAGCCCTTTAGCATGTTTTCCCTAAGAAAAGAAACATACTCACCTGCTCACTGCCACCCCATTGCCAAAGCTCCATTCCATGATCTTCAAGTCCTCAAATTGTTTACTTCCGGCCAGGGTATGAACGGGGTCATGTGCACCACTGAGACTACTTGGGGAAATGTCAATGCTGAGGCCAGTCATTGACATGTGACTTTGTTGGTACCTTGGCCTCAAGTAATTTAGCTGGGGATGGAAGTATCGCGTAATGGAGCCACAGCACTTTACCAGAGCATCAAAGAGGAGATGAGGAATAAATCCTTCTCAGGTACAACACACTAGGCCGCTTAATTAAAAAAAATTACCCAATCCTGGAAAACCCCTTTAAGGAGGGGTTATGGGGGCATATACTGTATATTTTTAGGTGAAATAATTAGAGATGAGCAAATGTATAAAAAATTTAATATATTCGGTTTGATCCGAATATATTCGCTTCAAATTGCGTTAAAAAACTGTTATTTCCTGGCTGCAGAGAGCCTTTATAGTGGTGTAGAACAATGTGTCTTGCAGTAACACGCATAGGGAGTCTGCTTTAGTAATGAAATACCAATGTGAGTCCGTATGACGTGCATATGACAGAAAATTAGTTCTTAGAATCACTGCACACTTCAATTATTTGGGCAGTCACATGACAGAGTGTGCATGTAGCATCAGCATGAGGAGACCATAGAGTGGCACAATGACAGAGTGTGGATGTGGCAGCAGCATGAGGAGACCACAGAGTGGCACAATGACAGAGTCTGGAGGTGGCGGCAGCTTCAGTAGGCCGCAGAGTGGCACAATGACAGAGTGTGGATGTGGCATCAGCACGAGGAGACCATAGAGTGACACAATAACAGAGTGTGGAGTTGGCAGCAGCATGAGGAGCTTACAGAGAGGCAAAATGACAGAGTGTGGATGTGGTAGCAGCATGAGGAGACCACAGAGTGGCACAATGACAGAGTCTGGAGTTGGCGGCAGCATCGGAAATGGCCGAGTGGCACAATGACAGAGTCTGGAGGTGGCAGCAGCATCAGCATCAGGAGACCACAGAGTGGCAAGGTGACATAATGTGGATATGGCAGCAGCATCAGCATCAGGAGACCACAGAGTGGCAAGGTGACATAATGTGGATATGGCAGCAGCATCAGCATCAGGAGACCACAGAGTGGCAAGGTGACATAGTGTGGAGATATCTGCATTAGCAGCATCAGGATACTACAGAGTGGCAAGGTGACATAGTGTGGATATGAAAAATATTATTAAATATTGATAAGGTGGCTCTCCTAGGTACTGTTAAGGCAAAGTTGCTCAGATCAACTTGACTCAACTAGTCAATAGTGTTGAGCCAGCATGCTCGGCCGAATACCTGCTCGTCTTGAGTATCACTTTGTTCAGCAAATGGTGGTAATCGACAGAGTACCGCATGTGCAAGAGCGCCATGCTCGAGTCTCATGCCCGCACGTTACACGACTATATTGCACCTGATGACACGGGTTCAGCTCATGGCAAGTCAGGGAGAGCTGCGCTTAGGAAGGGACAGACAGTGTAGGGAGTTTGTGATCGCAATTTATTAAATTTTAAAACATTTCAAAGACCCAAAAGTCCTTTTAAGGACTATTGTGTGTGGTGGCAGCAATTTAATCTTACAAAGTAGTCTTCAATTTTTTTTCCATACTTTGAGGTTGTCTGCAGTGTCTATAGAGGTTGTCTGCAGTGACTTGCAACATCTGTTCAGCAATACCTTCTGTGTGTCAAGGACAGAGATAGGAAGAATATAATTGAAAACAATTATATTTTTTCCATAATTTATCCACATTTTTCCTATAAACGGTCCCTGCAGTGAATTGTCACATCTGTGCTACAATAGTATCTGTTTCAGGCCCAGATATTGGTAAAAATATTAGTGACAACAAATATATTTTGTCCATAATTTTCCTATAAACTGTCCCTGCAGTAAATTGTCACATCTGTGCTTCAATAGCGTGTGTGTGCGTCAGGCTCAGATATTAGGAAAAATATTAGCGAAAACAATTTTCTTTTTCCATAATTTATCCACATTTGTCCTATAAATGGTTTCTGCAGTGAATTGTAACATCTGTGCTGCAATAGCGTCTGTGTGTCAGGCCCAAATAGTGGGAAAAATATTAGTGACAACAAATATATTTTTTCCATAATTTATAGACACTTTGCCTATAAAAGGTGTCTGCAGTGAATTGTCACATCTGCACTGCAATAGTGTGTCTGTGTGTGTCAGGACAAGAGATAGTAAAAATATAAGTGAAATCTATTTTCTTTTTTCCATACTTTTCCATACTTTTTCCATATACTGTGCTTGCTGTGAACTGTGACATCCGTGCCACATCTTGTGTGTCAAGCAGGCATATAACATTTAACCCCTTAAGGACACAGCCTTATTTCACCTTAAGGACCAGGCCATTTTTTGCAAATCTGACCAGTGTCACTTTAAGTGCTGATAACTTTAAAACGCTTTGACTTAGCCCGTTCTGAGATTCACATATTGTACTTCATGACACTGCTAAAATTGGGTCCAAAAAGTTTATTTTTTTGCATAAAAAAATACCTAATTTACCAAAAATTTGAAAAAATTTGCAAATTTCAAAGTTTTAGTTTCTCTACTTCTGTAATACATAGTAATACCCCCAAAAATTGTGATGACTTTACATTCCCCATATGTATACTTCATGTTTGAATTCATTTGGGAATTATATTTTATTTTTTGTGGATGTTACAAGGCTTAGAAGTTTAGAAGCAAATCTTGAAATTTTTCAGAAATTTACAAAAAAACAATTTTTAGGGACCACTACAGGTCTGAAGTCACTTTGCGAGGCTTACATAATAGAAACCACCCAAAAATGACCCCATGCTATAAACTACACCCCTCAAGGTATTCAAAACTGATTTTACAAACTTCGTTAACACTTTAGATGTTGCACAAGAGTTATTGGCAAATGGGGATGAAATTTGATTTTTTGCCAAATTTTCCATTTTAACCCATTTTTTCCACTAACAAAGCAAGGGTTAACAGCCAAACAAGACTGTATCTTTATTGCCCTGACTCTGCCGTTTACAGAAACACCCCATATGTGGCCGTAAACTACTGTACGGCCACACAGCGGGGCATAGAGTGAAAGGTGTGCCGTTTGGTTTTTGGAGGGCAGATTTTGCTGGACTGTTGTTTTTGACACCATGTCCCATTTAAAGCCCCCCTGATGCACCCCTAGAGTTGAAACTCCATAAAAGTGACCCACCTAAGAAACTACACCCCTCAAGGTATTCAAAACTGATTTTACAAACTTTGTTAACCCTTTAGGTGTTCCACAAGATTTAATGAAAAATAGAGATACAATTTCAAAATTCCACTTTTTTGGCAGATTTTGCATTTTAATATTTTTTTTCCAGTTACAAAGCAAGGGTTAACAGCCAAACAAAACTCAATATTTATGGCTCTGATTCTGTAGTTTACAGAAACACCTGATATGTGGTAATAAACCGCTGTATGGGCACAAGGCAGGGTGCAGAAGGAAAGGAATGCTATACGGTTTTGGAAGGCAGATTTTGCTGGACCGTTTTTTTTTTAAACAATGTCCCATTTGAAGCCCCCCTGATGCACCCCTAGAGTAGAAACTCCCCAAAATTTACCCCATTTTAGAAACTACGGGATAGGGTGGCAGTATTGTTGGCACTAGTTTAGGGTACATATGTTGCTCTATATTACACTTTTTGTGAGGCAAGGTAACAAGAAATTGCTGTTTTGGCACAGTTTTTATTTTTTGTTATTTTAAACATTCATCTGACAGGTTAGATCATGTAATATTTTTATAGAGCACGTTGTCACGGTTGCGGCAATACCTAATATGTATACAATTTTTTTTTATTTATGTAAGTTTTACACAATGATTTTATTTTTGAAACAAAAAAAATCATGTTTGAGTGTCTCCATAGTCTGAGAGCCATAGTTTTTTAAGTTTTTGGGCGATTATCTTGGGTAGGGTATGATTTTTGCGGGATGAGATGACGGTTTGATTGGCACTATTTTGGGGTGCGTATGACTTTTTGATCGCTTGCTATTACACTTTTTGTGAAGTTTTTAATCAGTGATAAATGTGTTTTTTGATTTTTACATTTTTTTTCCCCATTTTTTTTCCCCAGACCCACTTGGTTCTTGAAGATCCAGTGGGTCTGATGTCTGTATAATACAGTACAGTATACTATATAGTGTACTGTACTGTATTTTACTTACACTTTGTCTGAACAGATCTATGCCTTTAGCACAGATCTGTTCAGCACCATGGACAGCAGGATGCCTGAGAGGTTGCCATGGGAACCTTCCTCATCTGCCACAACTTCGCAGACGGGGAAGAGTAAGGAGGGGATCTGTCTGGGGGCTGTCTGGGGGCTCTCTCCCTCTCCCATCGGGGGGCTGCAAAGGCACAGCAGCCCCCCGATGGGAGAGGGAGGGAGCTCCCTGACTGTTAACCTCTTCCATACAGTGGTCTGTACGGACCACGGTATGGAAAGGGTTAAACGGCTGACATCGCATCACAGATGTCAGCATTTATACCAGGGTGTCAGCAATGTGCTGACACCCTGGTATACCCACTGCACGCAAACGATTATTCAAGGGGAGGGGGGCGGAGGATCGCGATCCCGCCTGCCGCACCGCCCGCAACCCTCCCCATGCACCTTCCACTGGGATAAAATCACTCAGGGGTGCAGGGGGGAGATAAAGATATATTTTAGGAATACTAAAGTTTCTGATCCCCGCGGTCAGGGACCGCGGGGATCAGAAACTGCAGAAAGCGCAGCAAACCGCAGGTCTGAATTGACCTGTGGTTTGCTGCGATCGCCGTCATGGGGGGTTCACGGGAGCCCCCCGCGCATTTAGCCTAGGTGCCTGCTCAATGATTTGAGCAGGCACTGGGTTCCGACCACTGCCAGCCGCACAGCAGTGATCGAAAATACAAAGTTCGTACATGTACGCCCTGTGTCCTTAAGTACCAGGACATAAGGGCATACCTGTACGCCCTGTGTCCAGAAGAGGTTAATATGAAAAAGGCAAGCATTAAGGGACGGGGAAGTGGCTGTGATGCTGATGGTGCACGCAGAGGCTGTGGCCCTGGGCACGTTAAAACAGAGCCTGCTGCCAGAGCACAAGAAAACAATCACCCAAGGTACCTAGCTTCATGTCCCAGTTTGCAGGGCGGCACAGGACACCACTCTTGAAGTCAGCGCAGTGCGAGCAGGTGGTTGGTTGGATTGCAGCAGATAGTGCTTCCAGTCGGTTAAACACCACCCTGTCTTCCACCAAGTACAGTCTCGGTAGCCAGGAGTAGTGATGGCCTTGCGGTTCGCCCGGGGGTCGGTTCGAGGCGAACTTTGCCCAGTCGCGATTCGCCGAACATGCGAACATATGGCGATATTCAAGCCTGCCATATTCTTTTACATTGTGAAGAACTCTGACCCATGACACATCCATCAGGTGGTACAGGACAGCCAATTGAGACGTTTCAGCACATGGACATACCCCCTACCTTATAAATAAACCTGATCTGGGTGCCATTTTACATTCAGTCTTTTGCCAGTGTAGGGAGAGGTTGCTGTGTGGAGTAGGGACAGACTGTTAGAGACACCAAACGCTAGCCAATAGGGTGGCAAAAGTCCATTTAAGGACTGGTATAGGTGTGCTATTGATAGGTGTGCTATACTGAGGGGTGTGATATACTTAGAAAGAATATTATAACATAGAAAGTATATTATAGTGCAATTGTATTGTGCAGCAATTGTGTGCGGTTCTGCTGTGATACTGCAGCCACACAGAGTGCTAAACGCTATTGGAACAAATAATTTCTACTGGTGTGATTTACCAGTTGCCCCCCAAAAAACAGATTGAAGCAGGGGTGTTATATGCAATTTGCCATGGAACTGTTGGCTTGCCCCTCGTCCAATATCCTGTCCAAAAGGACGTTCAGCGCCGCAGGGGGGATCGTAACCGATAAGCGCACTCACCTAGCTCACGACAGTATGGAATACCTCATATTTCTAAAAATAAATGAGTCATGGATCTCGGAGGAATTCAAAACATGTGACGAGTCGACCATGTTTGATTGAAATTCCTCATAACAGCCCACAAATATCTGCCACCACCCAGAACAAATCATGGTCCCTGTCTTAGGTAAATACAGCGGCATAAAAGGCCTTTTATGTCTGTTGAATGCATTCACCTGACAGCAAAGTTCTTTGCTGTCAGGTGAATGCCTATTGGCTAATTTCTGGGGTCTATACTGGTCGACAGTTACATTTTAATACTGTGACCGCCTAATGTACCTCAAGCCATAGAATCCAAAGTTCTTTGCTGTCAGGTGAATGCCTATTGGCTAATTTTTGGGGCCTGTAATGTATTGGCTAATTTTTGAGGTCTATACTAGTCAACAGTTACATTTTTATCCTGTGACTGCCTAATGCACCTCCAGCCACAGAATCCAAATTTCTTTGCTGTCAGGTGAACGCCTATTGGCTAATTTTTGGGGCCTCTACTGGCCGACAGTTACATTTTTATCCTGTGACCACCTAATGTCCCTACAGCCACAGAATCCTACAAAGTTGTGTGCTGTCAGGTGAATACCTATTGGCTAATTTTGGGGGCCTGTACTGGAGTGGCAAGTTCTCACAACAATACTTAGTGCACCAATCACTAATCTCTCATGAGACCTCATAAAATGTGAAGTTGTGTGTACCACGAAAAAATTAATCGCATCATTAGGAATTTTTGCAATGGCGCTTTTTTAAACAATCAATCTGCATATACAGTGATGGTTATAACATACATGTAAAATGTAATCAAATACACTGCTTTAATGTCAAATTACTTACAGTGATCAGAAATTCTTCCTCAACGTCGCGAAAATTGTTGCCAACCATCTTTACTGATCGCATTCAACTTCGGTCTGGTGGAAACCCAGTTGCTGTAGTAGGCCGCACATATTTTGCGCATGCGCATAGGCGAAAATTACATTGCCGATATTTCGCATTGAAAAAAATAATGAATGGAGATCGCAAATTCGAATAATACATCTGGTATGTCACTGTCCATGTTGTGGGACTATTTGTGCACATCTAGTAAGTATTTGGTGGCTGCAAATATGACCTGAAGGTATTCCAGGTTCGCCTGCCTTTAACGTGAATGGGGCCCGCCGCGAACTTGCGGTTCGCAAACATTTGATCGCGTTAGTGCGATTGCGTTCGCGAACCCTCTCGGCTGATGTTCGTCCATCACTAGCCAGGAGTCTAGTCCACACAATACTCACCCTGATTCTCCTTCCTCCCACCATTTACAGTCTGGCCAAACAAGTGATCCCACACTCGGATATTCCGAGGACCTCTTTTCATCGCCATTAATTGATTTGGCCCTCTTGCAAAAAACGCTTGAAATGGGACCTGAGATCTTGTGCCCCGATTCCCAACCTCTTGAGCATCCAGAGTCACAAGAACATGATGCTAGGGAACGGCAATTAGTGTTTAATGAGATGGATGATTATGAGACACAGTTGCCAATGAATCAACCGCAATTACAACTCTGGAGGATGATCAGAGTGAGGAAGTGGAAGAGGAGGTGCTGGACAACGAGGTCACTGACCCAACCTGGGAAGGTGGCAACAAGCCAAGCGAGGAGAGCATTACAGAGGGGTAGGGATCTACAGCACTGCAACAGGCTGGAAGAGGCAGTGGGGTGGCAAAAGTTAGAAGGCGGGCACCACCGAACAGACCCGCAACTGTTCCACGGAGCACCCCTTGCATAAATCTCCCTTGCCAAGGGGTAGGTGTTCAGAAGTATGCCGCTTTTTTGAGGAAAGTGCGAACGACATAAGAATAGTAGTTTGCAACCTATGCCACACCAAAATGAGTCAGGCGTGAACACTAGCAACCTCACCACCACCAGCATGATCCGCCACATGGCATTAAAGCACCCTAATAGGTGGGCCGAACGCCTGGGTCTACAATCTGTGTCTGTGGGTCACACCACTGCCTCCTCTTCCTCTGTGTTATGTGCTGGCCTGCATGCCTCCCACCCTGCACCTGGACCTTCGCTAGCACCATCAGCGACCACATCCGCTTCCCTGTTCCAGCGCAGCGTCCAAATGTCAGGCTTGTGGACACTGAGGCCTTCCGCAGCCTGATGTCAGCAGCCGTCCCTCGTTACGCAGTTCCCAGCCGCCACTATTTTTCAAGGTGTGCCTTGCCAGCCTTACACCAACTTGTGTCCCTTAACATCACATGTGCCTTGACCAACGCAGTTACTGGGAAGGCCCACTTAACTACGGACACATGAACAAGTGCTTTCGGCCAGGACCGCTACATTTCCCTGACGGCGCACTGGGTGAATGTTGTGGAGGCTGGGAGTGACTCGTATCCTGGGATGGCACAGGTGCTACCGATGCCAAGGATTGTGGGCCCCAATTCAATCAGGGTTTCCGCCACCATCTACGTTAGTGGCTCCAACCCCAACTTCTCCTCCTCCGCCTCCTCCACTTCCACCTCTGAATTATACGCATTCAGCACCAGTCAGTCATCAGTCGGTAGCTGGAAGCAGTGTAGCACTGCAGTGGGGAAGCGGCAACAGGCCGTGCTTAAGCTGATCTGCCTAGGTGACAAACAGCACACCACTGCAGAGCTGTGGCAGGTGATAAGAGACCAGACTGAGCTGTGGCTCTCGCGACTCAACATAGAACCAGGCATGGTTGTGTCTAATAATGGCCGTAACTTGGTGGCGGGCAACCTTAGACCCATGCCTTGCCCACGTATTCAACTTTGTGGTTCAGAGGTTTCTAAAAACATACCCCAATTTGCCTGAGCTACTGGAGAAGGTGTACCACATGTGTGCACATTTCTGCAAGTCACCGACAGCTTCAGCCGGTCTGTCAATGCTGCAGCAGTGCTTGAAATTGCCAGCTAACCGGCTGTTGTGCGACGTGAACATGCGCTGGAACTCCATGTTCTACATGTTGGCAAGGCTTTGTGAGGATCAGAGGGCAGTTGTGGAATACCAGCTGCAACATGGTCGTCGCCTTTCCAGTCAGCTTCCGCTATTCACAAGTGAGGAGTGGGCATGGATGTCTGACCTTTAAAGGGGTTATCCCACTTAGCGTTTTTATACTTACCTGCTGCCACCGCGCGTTCACTTCCTGGATTCTGGCTGGGGGCGGGCTTCATCTTGATTGAAGTCTTCTCCCGGCCGTGCCGCGTGCTGGACTGAATGCGCACGCCGCCACGCATGCGCAATGGTGACTTATTCCTACAGAGCCGGCGTGCGCGTTCGCAGCTCTGTACTATTCTGGCTGGGAAGAAGTCACTGTCGCGCATGCGCGGCAGCGTGCGCGTTCAGAACAGCGAGCGGACCGGCCGGGAGAAAAGGAGTCGTCTTCTGGGCAAGCGCGACCTTCCGGCTTTTGGAGAAGAGCAGTGGTCGTAACCACTGAGACCGAGTCACAACAATCAGGTAAGTGGGTATGAATTTTATCCTAATCGGTGGGGATTTGTTAATAAAGTATATTTACAAAAATGATCACTGTCAAATCATTAACAGATTTAACAGTGATCATTATGATGGGATAACCCCTTTAAGGAATCAACACAGATGGTGAGCGGCGATAATGCTATTATCAGCGTAACCATCCCACTTCTGTGTCTTCTCAAACGCTCGCTGCTCACAAATAAGGACAACGCTTTGCATGTGGAAGAGGTGGAAATTGGGGCAGAGATTTCACAGGTTGATGATAGCCAGACAACTCCAGTTGGTCTTTTCAGCGCGAATTGGAGGCTGAAAAAGAGGAGGAGGAGGTTGCCTCAGCTAAAAAGGGTTGTACCCATGGAAGTTTAATTACATCTGTTCTGCATGGGTGGGCAGAAGACGAATGAGGAGATTGAGAGTGATCCTCCCAATGACGACAGCAAAGTCTCGTCTGTTGGTACTCTGGCACACATGGCTGACTTCATGTTAGGCTGCCTTTCCCACAAACCCGCACGTTATACGCATTTTAAACAACTCGGATTACTGGTTGTTCACCTTTCTCAACCCCCGCTACAAAGAGGACTTCTCATCTCTCATTCCTCTGGTGGAGAAGACGAGCAAAATGGTGCAATGCCAGAAGATCCTTGTTGAAAAATTGCTCCAAAATTTTCCATCTGACAACGCTGGCGGCAGAGTCTGTACTTCCTTGGCCAACTGAGGAGGGGAGGCAAGGGGAACATACAGCATTTCCAAGAGGCAGGGCGACACTCTCCAAAGCCTGGGACAGTTCATGACACCCTGCCAGCACCCTCACCCTGATGTGCGGCCTACTGCTACAAGGAGAGAACATTTTTGGAAGATGATGAAGGAGTACATAGCAGACCGTTAGAACAACCTAGGTATACATCAGCATGAAAATTGTGAGAACTGTAGGTTCACTCAAAGTAACAAGTACTGGTATGTATGTTGCATGCACAGAAAGATAAATAAAAAAATGTACAAATAGCACAAGGCAAACTAACCCACCCAAAGACCCGGGATGGCCGAATAAGGTACGCACATAGCCATTGAACTGTAAAATACAGACAGAGGCAAGTGTGCCAAGTGCAGGTGGTAATAAAGATATGAAAAGAAATGTAATAACTAACTGAACAAAACAACAGAACATGTATTACCCATGATATGCTGGACCCAGAGCATGTGACCAAAAGCTGCACCTCGACGTACGTTTCATCTGAAGAGGCTTCCTCAGGAGGTCCTAGGGCTGTGACATCTTTTATCCTGCCAGCTGGGTGTTTGGGAGAGAGGTTGTATGTCTCCCCCCCCACTCACACACCTGTACACTTGTGCCTTATGTCTCATATATTGTTTGTTATGTGATCATGTCTTAATAAATTACATATATTTTATATGTGTGTCTCCCACTTTTCTTTGTGGTTAATGGTTTTGTTTTTGGGTTGGCTCAGTACATAGCAGACCGTGTCAGCGTCCTCATTGATCAGTCAGTGCCTTACAACTACTGGATGTCCAAGCTGGAAACGTGGCATGAACTGGCGCTCTACAATTTGGAGGTGCTGGCCTACCCTGCTGCCAGAGTTTTGTCTGAGCAGGTATTTAGTGCTGCTGGTGGCATTATAACAGATAAGCGTATCCGCCTGTCAACTGAAAATGCTGACAGGTTGACTCATATAAAAATGAACAAGACCTGGATTGACCATGACTTCGACAGAGGAATGCTGATGAACATAAAGGCACTTTTACAGGGTCATCTCACCTGCAGGTCTGCAACTCAAATCTATTACTGGATCAACTCACATGCAGGCCCACACCTACAATCTTTTACTGGGTCAGCTTACATGCAGGCCTGCAACTCAAATCTTTTACAGGGTCAGCTCACATGCAGGCCCTCGCATATAATGTTTTACAGGGTCAGCTCATCCGCAGGCACTCGCATATAATGTTTTATAGGGTCAGCTTACCAGCAGGCCTGCACCTAAAATATTTTACAGGGTCAGCTCACCTGCAGGCCCGCAACTCATGCTGCCTTGCTTTGAAGTAGCAGCCGTAACCGTTTATATGACTCACTCTATGAAATCGAACAATGATTCCCAGTTACCGGTGGTCACCATGTTAGGCACATAAAAGAACATCGAAAGTTGATAGGGAAGATATCAAAATGGATCGTGGATGTCACGGGGACGTGCAATCAGGCAGAAGTTATCTAGTCAACAAAAGCGGCAGCAGGGCCTCTCCTATATAACATTTCCTCATCCAAAATACTGCAGAGACATTCCCTGTAGTTTTGTATTACTCATTCCAATAACAGGGCATCTTAAGAGTCCTGTATTGTTAATTATTGTCACTACCTCCCCGAGTCGGGAGTGTGTGATTTGCACGCCACTCTCTTGCCTTCTTGGATGTGGTAGCCGTTTCTCAGACTCCCTCTCCGGAATCAAACACTGATTCCCCGTTACACGTAGTTTACAATGGTTTTCAGCTGACAATTACATCGAAAGTTAATAGGCCAGACATTCGAATGGATCGCCACCGCCACGGGGACGTTGCATCGTCCCCAGGTTAACTAGTCACCAAAGTGGCAGTAGGCCGCCGCCCCTAATGTTTTAGATGGTCAGATCAGCAGGCCCTTGCTCCTAATGTTTTTGAGGGTCACCAGCAGGCCATCAATCATCATTTTTAAAGAGTGTGTATGATGCCCTCCTTTATGTGTAATTAAGGGTGTGTCGGAGTGCCACTTCCTTGTAATTTTTGGGAGCATTTGCACTTTATATACAAGTAAATATTCAGGAAAGAATGTTTTCTATACATTTTTCCTCTAAAATCAATTTTTTTCCCTTGGTTTTGTGCATATTATTGTCATTATGTAAAAGTGGCGTACTATTCGGACACCAACATAGTTCCCAGCAGCGACCAGCGAGTCCAAGATGCATCCATACATCCTTCCCATTCTGTTGCAGAACCATTTCGGTGGTGTTACCAACAATTTCTGACATGGCTTTCTGACATTTCTTATGAACCAGGCACCATCCCCTCTTCAGAGCAGGGGGTACCTGGTTTAATGTTCGGGTTCTCCCATTGACTTCCATTATAATCGGGTGCTCAGTCAAGCACCAGAATATCACAATATGTTCGGCCTGAGCCCCCGAGCACTACGGTGCTCGATCAACACTACTAGTCAATAAAAATATAAATAAATTCCCGTAGGATGATCGGCACACAACAGATGAAATCACATGGAGCGGGAATATATATATAAAATCCCAGATTTTATTTAGAAACCACAAAATGAGGCATGGATAAAAAAGGGACAAAAATGAAAGTAAAAATAAATACAGATGAAAAAGTAAAAATAAATAAACAATAAACATAAAAATAAAAATCAAGATAAAAATAAAGTAAAAAATTAATAAAAATATAAAGTATCAGGATATCAACAATCTCCTTGTATATGGTACCTTTTACAGTCAATTCTGTTTAATTAAAGACAGCTAAGAACAGGATTGATAAAAGACGCACTAACTGGTAAGTGTGTACAGCGTTCTATTATATCCCTATATCACAGTATTTATGGACAATCAGTGCTGTGAGCTGAACCGTAGATGCGGTATTATTATACCTTATTGCAGGTGACTATATTTGACATGGTGTATAAGTGTAAAATTACCTAAGGTAAACCGCTCAGGGTTCAGTTCACAGTATCGTTCGCTGTAGGGTTTTGCAGGCTATATATTTATCTTACATCTTATACTGTGGTACAATCATGCGTCCATATTATTGTAAGGTAAATGTCTCCAAGATGTTAGTAAAACCGAGTAGTAACAGTTCCTATTGTTTCAGGTTCGTGAAATCAGTGCAGACAGTATTGACAGTTCCAGGTTTGTGAGATCAGCGCAGACAACGCTGCACAGTATCAGGACCTCCCCGCAACCGATCCGCCGTCAAGTAATGTCTAATTCTCAATTGTGTAGTGCTGGGCATGATATTCAAATAGCGAATATTAATCGTGAATATCGGCACTTTAAGAATTCACAAATATTTAGAATATAGTGATATATATTCGTAATTTTGAATATTCTAGTTTTTTTCTTTTTTGTTATCCGTAACCTCCCTTCTTGCTTGTGGTCCAATGAGAGGGCTGCAATGTCTTTGTCTGAGCTTAGCAACATCCCTAGCAACCAATAGGAAAGTTGCCTACCCCTTACTATATAAGAACCTCCCCAGAAGCCATTTTCTGTAGTTTTATGGAGTTCTGAGAGAGACAGCAGTGTCATTGCTGTGCTCTGTGCTTCGCTGTGTCATTACATTAGATAGTTAGTTAGTTAGTTAGTTAGTTAGTTAGTTAGTTAGCTTATATATATAATACAGATAGTTAGTGGGAGATAGTCAGTGTAGGTTAGATAGTGATATAGTGAAGCTGATAGGTTCTGCTGTCCATACATACATGCTACATACATAGTGCTGTATGTACACTACGTGCAGAATTATTAGGCAAATGAGTATTTTGACCACATCATCCTCTTTATGCATGTTGTCTTACTCCAAGCTGTATAGGCTCGAAAGCCTACTACCAATTAAGCATATTAGGTGATGTGCATCTCTGTAATGAGAAGGGGTGTGGTCTAATGACATCAACACCCTATATCAGGTGTGCATAATTATTAGGCAACTTCCTTTCCTTTGGCAAAATGGGTCAAAAGAAGGACTTGACAGGCTCAGAAAAGTCAAAAATAGTGAGATATCTTGCAGAGGGATGCAGCACTCTTAAAATTGCAAAGCTTCTGAAGCGTGATCATCGAACAATCAAGCATTTCATTCAAAATAGTCAACAGGGTCGCAAGAAGCGTGTGGAAAAACCAAGGCGCAAAATAACTGCCCATGAACTGAGAAAAGTCAAGCGTGCAGCTGCCAAGATGCCACTTGCCACCAGTTTGGCCATATTTCAGAGCTGCAACATCACTGGAGTGCCCAAAAGCACAAGGTGTGCAATACTCAGAGACATGGCCAAGGTAAGAAAGGCTGAAAGACGACCATCACTGAACAAGACACACAAGCTGAAACGTCAAGACTGGGCCAAGAAATATCTCAAGACTGATTTTTCAAAGGTTTTATGGACTGATGAAATAAGAGTGAGTCTTGATGGGCCAGATGGCTGGATTGGTAAAGGGCAGAGAGCTCCAGTCCGACTCAGACGCCAGCAAGGTGGAGGTGGAGTACTGGTTTGGGCTGGTATCATCAAAGATGAGCTTGTGGGGCCTTTTTGGGTTGAGGATGGAGTCAAGCTCAACTCCCAGTCCTACTACCAGTTTCTGGAAGACACCTTCTTCAAGCAGTGGTACAGGAAGAAGTCTGCAAGGTAAGAAAAACATGATTTTCATGCAGGACAATGCTCCATCACACGCGTCCAAGTACTCCACAACGTGGCTGGCAAGAAAGGGTATAAAAGAAGAAAATCTAATGACATGGCCTCCTTGTTCACCTGATCTGAACCCCATTGAGAACCTGTGGTCCATCATCAAATGTGAGATTTACAAGGAGGGAAAACAGTACACCTCTCTGAACAGTGTCTGGGAGGCTGTGGTTGCTGCTGCACGCAATGTTGATGGTGAACAGATCAAAACACTGACAGAATCCATGGATGGCAGGCTTTTGAGTGTCCTTGCAAAGAAAGGTGGCTATATTGGTCACTGATTTGTTTTTGTTTTGTTTTTGAATGTCAGAAATGTATATTTGTGAATGTTGAGATGTTATATTGGTTTCACTGGTAAAAATAAATAATTGAAATGGGTATATATTTGTTTTTTGTTAAGTTGCCTAATAATTATGTACAGTAATAGTCACCTGCACACACAGATATCCCCCTAAAATAGCTAAAACTAAAAACAAACTAAAAACTACTTCCAAAAATATTCAGCTTTGATATTAATGAGTTTTTTGGGTTCATTGAGAACATGGTTGTTGTTCAATAATAAAATTAATCCTCAAAAATACAACTTGCCTAATAATTCTGCACTCCCTGTATGTATGTTTGCTACATACATACATACATAGGGCCAGATTTATCATTACTCTGACAGCTCATTCCACTTTCACATATGGCTAAAGTCAGTTTTAGCCAAGTCAGATTTATGATCGGCCTTTGACGGTAGCAGTTATCCATCAGTAAGCAGCTTTACAAAAGTCGCACATCTTTACGAAAAAGTTGCAAGTTTTTACGAAAAAGTTGCATGTTCTATTAAAAAGTCTCATAAGATAAGCATGGTCCTCACTGGAGTGAAATTGCACATTTTTTTGCGACTTTTTAAATAGTCCCAATAGTAAATCTGTCTAGAGATTCATTTACATAAGAAAACACGCCCACTTTCAGAAAACTGGCGAGCATAGTGCAGAGCAGAAAAATTGTGCGCAGTTTTAGCGTTTGCGCATTTTTTTGCGACTTTTTCACTCCATTATTCTGACTTGCACTAATGATAAATCTGGCCCATAGTGCTGTGATGTAACAAGTTCACAAGAATACTAAGTGCACCAATCACTAATAAGTAGTCAGACCTGTTAAAATGTAAAGTTACACGTATACCAAATATTCGTGAAATATCACGAATTCGAATATTGCCCCTGCTGTTCCTCACTATATACAGCATACCATAGTGCAAAAAGTATCTTAGTTACTCACGGTTAAACGTGAGGGTAAGAAATCTAGTGCCTGCCGTGTCGTCCCATGCCCCACGTGTTGGCACATTCAAATCTTACTTCATGATGTTCAGTTTACGGGATATGGAGTGTATCGCAGCTCACTTGTCTCCTGCTCACCTTGCGCTGTAGAGTGTATAACAGCTTACTAGTTCCTGTTTACCTTGTGCTGGTGGGTGTATCTCAGTCCATTGGTTTCCTATGTGATAGTTACACAGATAGGTAAATCCAGATGAATGGTTTTGTCACCAGTGTGGATATGGCAGTATCAGCAGCATCAGGATACCACAGAGTGACAAGATGACATAGTGAGTAGATGGCAGCAGCATCAGGAGACCACAGAGTGGCAATGTGACATAGTGTGGAGATGGCAGAAGAATCAGCATCAGGAGACCACAGAGTAGCAAGGTGACATAGTGTGGAGATCGCAGCAGCAACAGCACCAAGAGACCTGAAAGTGACCCGGTGACAGAGTGGGGCGGTGGGTGGCAATACCAGTAGCCGCTGATGAAGGTGGGTGAAAGAAGGAGCACTTGGAATCAGATGTGTGGCATCAGGCGGGTGGCAGCATCAGAGTAGTAGCTGAGGCAGGTAGGCAGAAGAAACCAGTCTCTTTTGTCAAAGTGTTAGTGTGGCACCATGGATGATCTAGTCTGATGCGTCAGGCATTGGTGGGTTGAAATCCTGGCTGATCCACGCCTGATTCATCTTGACAAATGTCAGTCTCTCCACATTTAGGGTGGACAGGTGAGTTCTCCTTGGGGTTACTATGGCCCCCACTGCACTAAACACTCGCTCTGATGCCAGGCTACTGGCCGGGCAGGACAGCTTTTCCAGGGTAAACTCTGCTAGTTGCGGCCACAAATCCAGTTTGGCTGCCCAGTAGTCCAGCGGATCTTCAATGTGGGTTGGCAGGGTTCTGTCCAAGTATGCCACCACCTGCTGATTCAGGTCCTGGGCAAGGTCTACCTGCTGCTGGTGAGTAGTTTCTTCACAAGGCGGGTGAAGAAAGCTACTCATCAGCGACTGTAGACTCAGGCTGCTGCTGCTGATGGAGCTGGTACTGCTGATGGAGCTGGCCCCCCTGGTCAGACCTGCGAGAGGATGGACGATGGCGCAGATAGTCAGTGGCCAACAGACTACATAGGATGTTTCTGTAGTAGTTCAGTTTGTCCTCACTCTCAGTGGGTGTAAAAAAGGTAGCAAGGGTCCAACAAGGTAAAGAGCCAGAAGTGATCCCACTGCCGAATGGTGACAATTCGGCTGTCACTACGCAAGCAACTGAGCATGCATCGTGCCATTTGTGCAAGTGACTCGGAGGAACTCCCTGCCTCCATCTCCACTGCATACTGCCACGGTGTGTCTTGGTCCTCTGGTTCGTCTTTCTTATTGCCCTGTAGCTCCTCTGGCTGCTCCTACTCCTCCTCTCCTGTCATCTGAGTAGAAAAACCACCCATTTCGCTAGACATTGCCTGTGCTCCAATGTCCTGCTCCCCCTCCTCCTCCTCTTCCAGTTCAGCCTCCACAGGGCTCATGTGGCACCACGCCTCCTGTCCCCTGACCAGCCGTACTCCTGGTGACTGACAAATAAAGTGGCATCCTCAAAGGGCCTGAGCAAATGGCAGGTGTCACGCATGAGCTGCCACTGGCTGACATCGAATTTACAAAGGGGAGTACTCCTATCCGCTTGGATCATCAAGAAATCGTTATTTCTTGATGATCCAAGATCATCTTTGTTCATATAGATCTTTCTTTGTTCATATAGTCGGCCCAACATATGGAGGGTGAAATTCCAACGGGTGGAAACGTCGCATATCAGCCTATGTTGGGGGATGCAGCTCAAGGAGGGTGTGCTTTGCGGTGTACGAGTGGCTCAAGTGCATGCAAAGTTTCCTGGCCATTTTTAGGATGTCTTGCAGACGGGTGGAAGAATTTAGGAACCGCTTGACAACCAGATTGAACATATGTGCCATACAGGGTGAATGGCTCAGGCCACGCAGCGCCAACACCATGTTCTTCGTGTTGTTGGTCACCATGGTTCATCCTGGCGGAGATTTTTTGATGGAGGACAAGGAGCAGTTCCTCCCGTGTGACCCAGTTCGCCAAGGCAAACCAGGTGTAGAACAGCGTGACACCGCCATGCCCTGCACATGTGGTATGCTGGAGGGGCACTGTGACTTGTCCCTGAGGCTGAGGACATGGTGGAGGATGAGAAGGATGAGGCGGACATTGTCACAGGACCAACGGCGTGACGGCATGGAGGCTGAAGCGGTGTGACCTGGCCAAGTTCCTGGCGTAGCTGTGCAGGAACCACATTCACCCAGTAGGCCATAAAGGACATGTATTGTCCCTGACCGTAGTTACAGCTCCACACGTTGGCGCTGCCGTGCACTTTGACATCCACTGACAGGCTCAAGGACTGGCCCACCTTCTATTCTACATATTTGTGCAGGGCTGGTACTGCCTTTTTCACAAAGAAATTATGGGTTGGGACTCTCCACCTTGGCTCGGCACAAGCCATCAGTTCTTTGAAAGGTACAGGGTCCACCACTTGGAACAGAAGGGACTGCAGCACCAGCAACTTGGACAGGAGCACATTCAGCTTCTGCACTGTTGGATGAGTGCACGCATACTGCTGTCTCTTGGCAACCGCTTTGTGCTCAATTGCTGCCAGAATGACTGAAGAGGGGTAGGAGGAGCAGGAGCATCTGGACCAACAGAAGATGGGAATGACAGACAGCTCACTTTGGCTGAGGTGGTGGAGCATTGACTGCCTGAAACCTGTTGCATGCCACTGGGTGATGCAGCGGTTGCTGCGGCAGGCTGGACCACCACATCAGAGCCATGGTTCTCGCAGGCCACTTTATGGTGACGTTGGCACCTTGGCCACGCTTCACCATCTGCCCACATATTCTACACATGGCCATGTTAACCTCTTCCAGCGGCTTGACAAAAAACTGCCACACCACCGAGTAGGTGATTTTCCCCCCAACAGTTCGCACTGACTGACTGCTACTGCCGCTGACTCCGTGAACCCCTGCACCATTACCTCCCGGGCAGGTAAGCTGCTGCAAAGCAGGTGGTCTAATCCGGGCACGTTTGACTCCAGACTTCCCACTGCTGCCACCCTGTTGACTCCCAATCATGCTACCACCTTGCTGGCTCAGCCGCTGCCTCACAGGCAAGCTGTCATCTTCTTCTCCTGATGATCACGAAGCCCCTTCTGCACCCAGCAACCAAGTGCGATCAGCTTTATCGTCATTGAGTAGTGTCTGCATGTCACTGATATCATCCTAAATGGTGTCTGGGTCAGGAGCCTGACCGCTCACAACACCACCTCCCACACCACTCTCCTTATCACTACTTGCCTGTCTAGCGGAGGAAGCGGCGGATGTCTCCTCCAGATCTTGGCTGGGCAATAGCTGCTGACTGTCCTCTAGTTGTTCGTCCTCGCTGTATAGTGGAGCTGAGCCCACAGCATACAATACTTCTCTGGGTGAGGTAACAGCAAAGGACAGAGGCAGTTTGAGGACAGGTGAGGGCACAGGGCTTGCTCCCGGGCCATGCCAACTAAGGGTTGTGTCTGACAAACCCACCGACTTTTGGCTGAGGGTGTCTGATGTCACTTGGGATGAAGTGGATGACCGAGTTAACCAATCAATAACCGCTGGGTTGCTGGTCAAGACACGACCGCTAGATGACACTGGGAGCTCAGGCCTCTTGCTGCAACTCCTGCTGCCACGCCCCCTTACTCTGCTGTGACCTCTGCCTGCGCCAGATACATTTAGGCCTCTGCCACTCCTCTGTGCATGGCCTAGCACTTCTCTGTCTGACATACTTTTAGCTGAACTAAATAAATTAGCAGCAAATTAAAACACCCCTAAAAGCGACAAATATATTTAAATTTTTTTACTTAAATTGAACACTTTACGCTTTCAGCACAAATAACCTAAAAAGTGAACAGTGTCTATATTTCTCTTGTAGTACTGAAATATGATACTAAACGCTTTTAGTGCAATTAACAGCAGAAGTGAACTGCGCATATATTCCTCTTTTTTTACTGAATTAGGCCAACCAATGCTTTCACCAGATATAACTGCAGAAGTGAACTGCGTCTATATTTCTCTTTTTGCACGGAAATAGGCCAGTAAATGCTTTTAGTGAAAATTACTGCAAAAGTGAACTTTTTCTCTTTCTGCACTGAAATAGCCCAATAAACGCTATCACCACATATAACTGGGGAAGTGAAATGCATGTATATTTTTTTCCTGTATTGAAATAGGCCACTAAACGCTTTCGCCACAAATAACAGAGAAGTGCATTTATATTTTTCTTTTTGTACTAAAATAGGCCATTAAAGGCTTTTCAACATAGCACTTGCACCCCAATAACAAGAACAAATTGCTGGAATGACAGAGCTGTATAATGGCTATTTGGATCCCCAAATAATCTTTTGCTGCACTGTCCGTACTACTTTAGGACATCTCTCCCTGCACTAAGATGTTGTGAAATGATTCCTCCCTTTTCTCTTCTCTGCACTGCTGACATCTCTCCCTGCACTGAGATGCTGTGAAGTGATTCCTCCTTATCCTTTCTCTGCACTTATAAATCGTTTTTTTAGTTTTTCTTTTGACAATGAGGTTTTTCCAATTGCTCTCCCTAACGCCATCTCACGTCTGTCCCTGCACTCAGAACGCTGGAAAATGTCTGACTCTAAGATGGCTGCCGTATTTATAGGGCTGTGACATCACAGGGCTGGCTGGCTGCTGTTTGGCTGCATGAATGTCAGTCTGGGTGATCCAGCCTTCCCAGACTTCCTTTCTTCATGTCCTCACCAATGCAGCTGCCATTTTAGGAAAAAATTTGATTAGTTACCAAGAAAAGCGAGGAAATTCCATTCGTATCAAATAAAAATTTTCACTCATCTTTAAAAATAATGTTCTGATATTGCATAATTCATGAATGACATAGCTTTCCACCTTCATCTTTTCCAATGAGCCCCATTTTTGCCCATTTCTTTCTTACTCTGGGGTGAATATAAATTTTAGCTGGGGCTAGAGAGGCCTGCAGCTGCTTTGGATGCTTTTCTGACATTTTAGTAATGTTGGAAATGATTCACTGTTATTGCATGTTTTTTCTATTTGAAAGTAATGGTTCTCATCCTTACCTGCTTCACGGCAGTGACTGCATCATGATGAGCATTCTCGTCATGCTGGTTGCCTAGGCGCTACACACAAAAATACATTTTTTTATATGAAATGAAATGTATTAAATATGAATCCCAAGACACAAACTAATTTACACATATTTGACATTCACACAACTAATACAACATGTACAAAAATTGCATAACATAATTTATGAAGATCAGTGTGCAGCGGAAATAAAATAAAAACTGGATCTTTTCTTCTTTGTAGTTTTTCCCAAAACAAAAATGAATATAGATTAAGGCAAATGTAAATGCAACATAAAATGGCACCTATGAAAGGTTCAAAAAAGCACCCCCATGTAGAAGGGTAGACCAGAAAACAAAACAAAAACTGTGACCACCAGAATGATATAAGAAAAAGATTAAAATGGCATGGTCCTTAAGGGGTTAATGGAGTCAAAGAGTTTTAGCTAGATTGTGTCTCATTGTGTCTCATTGTGTCTAGAGTGGTATATTTTAGCTTTTTTAGCTACTACATTAGATATTCACTAGGTGCTTTAGCTTCTACACGGATATTTTATTTTTGTATTTGTATGGCAATGTTTCATGTATACAAGGAATGCGGATAATGTGTCTGTATAAATCATTTTACGTGACAAATCTAGTGAAATCCGTGTGGTTAAGGCCTCATGCACACGGCCGTTGTTTTGGTCCGCATCCAAGCTGCAGTTTTTGCGGCTCGGATGCAGACCCATTCACTTCAATGGGTCCACAAAAGATGCGGACAGCACTCCATGTGCTGTCCGCATCCATTGCTCAATTCCATGGCCCCGCAAAAAATATATAACCTGTCCTATTCTTGTCCATTTTGCAGACAAGAATAGGCAGTTATATCTATGGCTGTCCGTGCCATTCTGCAATTTGCGGACCGCAAAACACACAACGGTCGTGTGCATATAGCCTAAGGCCTTTTTCACACAATCGAGTTTTCCGCGCGGGTGCAATGCATTCACCTCACGCATTGCATCCGCACTGAATCCGGACCCATTCATTTCTATGGGGCTGTGCACATGAGCAGTGATTTTCACGCATCACTTGTGCATTGCATGAAAATCGCAGCATGCTCTATATTGTGCGTTTTTCACGCAAAGCAGGCCCCATAGAAGTGAATGGGGCTGCGTGAAAATCGCAAGCATTCACAAGCAAGTGCGGATGCGGTGCAATTTTCACGCATGGTTGCTAAGGAGAGGATCGGGGTGGGGACCCGATCTTTATTATTTTCCCTTATAAAATGGTTATAAGGGAAAATAATAGCATTGCTAATACAGAATGCTTAGTAAAATGTCCATTGAGGGGTTAAAAATAATAAACAAATTTTACTTACCCCATCCACTTGGTCGCGTAGCGTCACTGCACTCACCACATGGTCCATCACATGATCCATCACCATGGTGATGGACCATGTGATGAGCGCAGTGACGTCATCAAAGGTCCTTTACCCAGGTCCTGAAGAAAGAAGATGATATCCACTACACGACCAAGTGTCACGGACGGTGTACAGGAAACAAGACAATGCAGCATGCATATATGACTCACTGGATCCAAAGCTAAGGAACCAAGGGGAGACCCCTGCACAAGACCTAGCACTTTCCCTGGCTGCTCAGCCTATGCAAAGATCCCAGAGGTGGATGGTTGCATATCCACGTACCTCGACTATATAACCCCTGAACACCCTACAATAGTGAGGGGACACGACCACCGGCTCCCTACACCAGACACGGAGGGAGTCAGGGTCACCTGGGATCCAGCAAAGAGAAAATAACAGATAAATGTACAGCACTTAACTTTGTAGCAGACAGGAAAACAGGATCAGGATGCGCACACACACTCCAGGAAGAAGTATAAGCCGCCCAGTAATGCATTATGGGGCGGAATTTAACCACCTCCCGACCGCTGTACGCACCGATGCGTCCGGGAGGTGGTTGTTTAGTTCCTCCTGGACGCATCGGCGCGTCCTCTCGCGAGACGCGAGATTACGTCACAGCCGGCCCGCGCATGCGCATCGCGGGCCGGCATTTCGCAGAAGACTATTTCGTCAGCAGCCTGCCGGCCACGATCATTGGCTGGCAGGCTGCTGATTTTTAAAAAATCCAATCAGCAGCCATATAACCCCACATATTAGTAAATATGATGGGGTTATATGGCTGCTGTGCTCCTCTGCTCCTTCTTTTGGTCGGTTGGTTCCAGCAGAGGAGCAGAGGAGCACATCTTTACTGTGAGTACCCACTACACCACATTTAGCCCCCAGATCACCCCAATTAACCCTTTGATCACCCCTTTTATCCCCCCCTGTCAATCACTAGTGAAAGGAAAAAAGTGATCAGTGCAAACTGTCACTTTTTTTTTTCACTGTTATTGACCGTTAGGTTTTAGGTATAGTTTAGGTCCCTTGGTTAGGTAGTTAGCGATCAGTTAGCGCCCAGCCCACCGCACCGCAGTCCGTTATTCGCTGATTAGCGTATCGCTAATCAGCATTTGTACTTTTATAGTATCTGAAAGTGATCAAAACTGATCACGGTCAGATCTATAATAGTACTAGTGTCACTTTAGTTCGCCCTCCACCCAAAACGCAGTGTTTGCCCGATCAGGCCTGATCGGTCGCCCACACGTGCGTTCGCCCACACCCGCCCCGCCGCAGTCACAAAAAAATTATTTTTTTTTGATCACTGCACATTCACTTTACACGCACTGCGGCGATAAAAAAATCAGTTTTGATATTTTTTATCAACCGCAGCAGCCTCCGGTACTTCGCTAGCCTCCCCTTTGTAAGACAGGCTTGCTTTTTTTTTCTTGGGTAGTCTCAGGGAATACCCCTAAATTTTGTTGCCCACATGTCAAACAGGGGGTATTCCTCTGAAGAGGCCTACAGGCTTCTGACCCAGTCGGATGAGGAGTGGGAACCCTCATCTGATGAATCCAGCGGGTCAGAATACGAACCTGTAGAAAGCAGTGGCTCTCTGACCCAAAGTTCGGACGAGGAGGCTGAGGTCCCTGATAGCACCAGGCGTACCCGGCCCCGTGTCGCTAGACCGCAGGTTGCGCAGGATCCGCTTCAAGAGCAGCAGAGTGGGGCTGGTGCTGTCGGATTACGTGGTGAGGCATACACCAGCAGCCCAGCCCTTCCTGGACCTAGTACCAGCACTGCCGTACAACCTGGTGAAGTAGCGAGCACCAGAAGGGCAGTTGAAGCTGGTACGGTGGCACGTGCAGTAGTGACCCCGTCGCAGCCACCGCAAAGACGTGCCCGTAGAGCCCCTAGAATCCCAGAGGTGCTGGCAAACCCTGATTGGCAGTCCCCAACTTCAGCCGCACCCGTAGTTTTCCCTTTCACCGCCCAGTCTGGAGTTCGGGTTGAGACGGCTCAGATCGGTTCGGCCCTGGGATTTTTTGAGCTGTTCTTGACTGCGGAGCTTTTAGACTTAGTCGTGGCAGAGACAAACCGGTATGCCACACAATTTATCACCGCTAACCCGGAAAGCTTTTATGCCCAGCCTTTCCGGTGGAAACCAGTCCAAGTTTCGGAATTTAAAACTTTTCTGGGCCTCCTCCTCAACATGGGCCTGACAAAAAAACATGAATTGCGGTCATATTGGTCCACGAACCCAATTCATCACATGCCCATGTTCTCTGCTGCTATGTCCAGGACACGATTTGAGGTCATCCTGCGTTTCCTGCACTTTAGCGACAACACTGCCTCCCGTCCCAGGGGCCACCCTGCTTTTGACCGGCTCCACAAAATTCGGCCCCTCATAGACCATTTCAACCAGAAATTTGCAGATTTGTATACCCCTGAGCAAAACATCTGCATAGACGAGTCCCTAATACATTTTACCGGGCGCCTTGGCTTCAAACAATACATCCCAAGCAAGCGCGCCCGGTATGGGGTCAAATTGTATAAGCTCTGTGAAAGGGCCACAGGCTATACCCACAAATTTCGGGTCTATGAGGGAAAAGATCAGACCCTGGAGCCGGTCGGTTGCCCTGACTACCTGGGGAGCAGTGGGAAGACAGTTTGGGACTTGGTGTCACCCTTATTCGGCAAGGGGTACCATCTTTATGTGGACAATTTTTACACAAGTGTGGCCCTCTTTAGGCATTTGTTTCTAGAACGGATTGGCGCCTGTGGTACCGCGCGAACTAGTCGCGCGGGCTTCCCCCAACGGCTCGTTACCACCCGTCTTGCAAGGGGGCAGAGGGGCCGCACTGTGTAACGAAGAACTGCTCGCGGTGAAATGGAGAGACAAGCGTGACGTTTACATGCTCTCCTCCATTCACGCAGACACGACAATCCAAATTGAGCGAGCAACCCGTGTCATTGAAAAGCCCCTCCCAGTCCACGACTATAACCTCCACATGGGAGGGGTCGACTTCAATGACCAGATGTTGGCTCCGTATTTAGTTTCCCGACGCACCAGACGCTGGTATAAGAAGGTGTCTGTATATTTAATTCAATTGGCTCTGTACAATAGTTTTGTTCTCTACAGTAAGGCTGGGAGAACTGGATCCTTCCTCAAATTTCAGGAAGAGATCATCGCGAACCTCCTGTATCCAGGAGGTTCCGTGGCCCCATCCACCAGTGTAGTTAGCCGTCTACACGAGCGACACTTCCCCAGTGTCGTTGCTGGTACCTCAAACCGACCGCCACCCCGAAAAAAATGTTGTGTCTGTAGCAGGAGTGGAATAAGGCGTGACACCCGTTATTTCTGTCCTGACTGTCCCGACCACCCTGCCCTATGCTTAGGGGAGTGTTTCCAAAAGTACCACACACAGGTACACCTAGCATAGGGATCACATCTCACCAGGATAGGCACACAGGGCTATTAGGGCCCATTCACTCACAGCTGCTGCAAACGTCTCCTTTCACATGGGACAAAGTGCATAACGCACTTCGCCACATCTTTGGGCGATTTGCGCTTTGCACATTGACCCATGGGGAAGGAGAGGTTTGTTCTATAAAGGTAAAAAAACAACAAAAAAAAACAACAAAAAAAAAAAAACAGGTAAGCAAACAGGTTAATGTTTAGTTCCAAAAGTTAAAGTTACATGTTCTGTTCCAAAGTTAATAAAATTATTGCGTTGTGGCCTGGTTTTTTCTTTTTTTATTTTTTTTTGTCTTTTTACCTTCCAGGTGGACCAACCGATCTACTAGCTGCAGCACCGATGTGCATTCTGACAGAAGCATTGCGCTGCTGTCAGATTACACGCAAGTCGGTGTATGCGGCGCTGCAAGACGGGATTTTCTCCTCTGCAGTGACAGATACGTTTGCCAAGGCATACGAGCTGAGGAGGAGGAGGCGGCGTTCCTATGCTTTGGCAAGCATTTTGTATATATATATATATATATATATATAAAAAAAAAAATCCCGGCAATGATTTATTCATCCACATCGATTGATGCGAATGGAGAAATCTGGTTTGCCAGGGCATACGAGCTAAGTGGGTATGGATGTAGGGCGGAGCTCCTATGTCCTGGCAGACGCCTTTCCCCTCCATTTTTTTTTTTTGGCAGAGATTTTTTCATCCACATTGATCGATGCGAATGAAGAAATCTGTGCCGTTCATTTTTTTCTTTCAGCCCAGAGGCTGAACGGAAAAAAAAATCTCATTACCTGTATGCTCAATATAAGGAGAATAGCAGAAACTCCTAATGCTGGCCATACATGTAATGATTGCGGAGACACTCAAATGCCAGGGCAGTACAAACACCCCACAACTGACCCCATTTTGGAAAGAAGACACCCCAAGGTATTTGCTGAGGGGCATATTGAGTCCATGAAAGATTGAAATTTTTGTCCTAAGTTAGCGGAAAGTGAGACTTTGTGAGAAAAAACAAAAAAAAATCAATTTCCGCTAACTTATGCGAAAAAAAAAAAAAATTCTATGAACTTGCCAGGCCCCTCATTGGATACCTTGGGGTGTCTTCTTTCCAAAGTGGGGTCACATGTGGGGTATTTATACTGCCCTGGCTTTTTAGGGGCCCTAAAGCGTGAGAAGAAGTCTGGGATCCAAATGTCTAAAAATGCCCTCCTAAAAGGAATTTGGGCCCCTTTGCGCATCTAGGCTGCAAAAAAGTGTGACACATCTGGTATCGCCGTACTCAGAAGAAGTTGGGGAATGTGTTTTGGGGTGTCATTTTACATATACCCATGCTGGGTGAGAAAAATATCTTGGTCAAATGCCAACTTTGTATAAAAAAATGGGGAAAGTTGTCGTTTGCCAAGATATTTCTCTCACCCAGCATGGGTATATGTAAAATGACACCCCAAAACACATTCCCCAACTTCTCCTGAGTACGGCGATACCAGATGTGTGACACTTTTTTGATGCCAAGGTGGGCAAAGGGGCGCATATTCCAAAGTGCACCTTTCGTATTTCACCAGTCATTTTTTACAGATTTTGATTGCAAAGTACTTCTCACACATATGGGCCCCTAAATTGCCAGGGCAGTATAACTACGCCACAAGTGACCCCATTTTGGAAAGAAGACACCCCAAGGTATTCCGTGAGGGGCATGGCGAGTTCCTAGAATTTTTTATTTTTTGTCGCAAGTTAGTGGAATATGAGACTTTGTAAGGAAAAAAGAGAAAAAAAAAAAATCATCATTTTCCGCTAACTTGTGACAAAAAATAAAAAATTCTAGGAACTCGCCGTGCCCTTCACGGAATACCTTGGGGTGTCTTCTTTCCAAAATGGGGTCACTTGTGGCGTAGTTATACTGCCCTGGCAATTTAGGGGCCCAAATGTGTGAGAAGTACCTTGCAATCAAAATGTGTAAAAAATGCCCTGCAAAATCCGAAAGGTGCACTTTGGAATATGTGCCCCTTTGCCCACCTTGGCAGCAAAAAAGTGTGACACATCTGGTATCGCCGTACTCAGGAGAAGTTGGGGAATGTGTTTTGGGGTGTCATTTTACATATACCCATGCTGGGTGAGAAAAATATCTTGGTCAAATGCCAACTTTGTATAAAAAAATGGGAAAAGTTGTCGTTTGCCAAGATATTTCTCTCACCCAGCATGGGTATATGTAAAATGACACCCCAAAACACATTCCCCAACTTCTCCTGAGTACGGCGATACCAGATGTGTGACACTTTTTTGATGCCAAGGTGGGCAAAGGGGCGCATATTCCAAAGTGCACCTTTCGTATTTCACCGGTCATTTTTTACAGATTTTGATTGCAAAGTACTTCTCACACATATGGGCCCCTAAATTGCCAGGGCAGTATAACTACGCCACAAGTGACCCCATTTTGGAAAGAAGACACCCCAAGGTATTCCGTGAGGGGCATGGCGAGTTCCTAGAATTTTTTATTTTTTGTCGCAAGTTAGTGGAATATGAGACTTTGTAAGGAAAAAAGAGAAAAAAAAAAAATCATCATTTTCCGCTAACTTGTGACAAAAAATAAAAAATTCTAGGAACTCGCCGTGCCCTTCACGGAATACCTTGGGGTGTCTTCTTTCCAAAATGGGGTCACTTGTGGCGTAGTTATACTGCCCTGGCAATTTAGGGGCCCAAATGTGTGAGAAGTACCTTGCAATCAAAATGTGTAAAAAATGCCCTGCAAAATCCGAAAGGTGCACTTTGGAATATGTGCCCCTTTGCCCACCTTGGCAGCAAAAAAGTGTGACACATCTGGTATCGCCGTACTCAGGAGAAGTTGGGGAATGTGTTTTGGGGTGTCATTTTACATATACCCATGCTGGGTGAGAAAAATATCTTGGTCAAATGCCAACTTTGTATAAAAAAATGGGAAAAGTTGTCGTTTGCCAAGATATTTCTCTCACCCAGCATGGGTATATGTAAAATGACACCCCAAAACACATTCCCCAACTTCTCCTGAGTACGGCGATACCAGATGTGTGACACTTTTTTGATGCCAAGGTGGGCAAAGGGGCGCATATTCCAAAGTGCACCTTTCGTATTTCACCGGTCATTTTTTACAGATTTTGATTGCAAAGTACTTCTCACACATATGGGCCCCTAAATTGCCAGGGCAGTATAACTACGCCACAAGTGACCCCATTTTGGAAAGAAGACACCCCAAGGTATTCCGTGAGGGGCATGGCGAGTTCCTAGAATTTTTTATTTTTTGTCGCAAGTTAGTGGAATATGAGACTTTGTAAGGAAAAAAGAGAAGAAAAAAAAAATCATCATTTTCCGCTAACTTGTGACAAAAAATAAAAAATTCTAGGAACTCGCCGTGCCCTTCACGGAATACCTTGGGGTGTCTTCTTTCCAAAATGGGGTCACTTGTGGCGTAGTTATACTGCCCTGGCAATTTAGGGGCCCAAATGTGTGAGAAGTACCTTGCAATCAAAATGTGTAAAAAATGCCCTGCAAAATCCGAAAGGTGCACTTTGGAATATGTGCCCCTTTGCCCACCTTGGCAGCAAAAAAGTGTGACACATCTGGTATCGCCGTACTCAGGAGAAGTTGGGGAATGTGTTTTGGGGTGTCATTTTACATATACCCATGCTGGGTGAGAAAAATATCTTGGTCAAATGCCAACTTTGTATAAAAAAATTGGAAAAGTTGTCTTTTGCCAAGATATTTCTCTCACCCAGCATGGGTATATGTAAAATGACACCCCAAAACACATTCCGAAACTTCTCCTGAGTACGGCGATACCACATGTGTGACACTTCTTTGCTGCCAAGGTGGGCAAAGGGGCGCATATTCCAAAGTGCACCTTTCGGATTTCACCGGTCATTTCTTACACATTTTGATTGCAAAGTTCTTCTCACACATTTGGGCCCCTAAATTGCCAGGGCAGTATAACTACGCCACAAGTGACCCCATTTTGGAAAGAAGACACCCCAAGGTATTCTGTGAGGGGCATGGCGAGTTCCTAGAATTTTTTATTTTTTGTCGCAAGTTAGTGGAATATGAGACTTTGTAAGAAAAAAAATAATAAAAAATCATCATCATTTTCCGCTAACTTGTGACAAAAAATAAAAAGTTCTATGAACTCACTATGCCCATCAGCGAATACCTTGGGGTGTCTACTTTCCGAAATGGGGTCATTTGTGGGGTAGTTATACTGTTTGGGCATTGTAGAACCTCAGGAAACATGACAGGTGCTCAGAAAATCAGAGCCGTTTCAAAAAGCGGAAATTCACATTTTTGTACCATAGTTTGTAAATGCTATAACTTTTACCCAAACCATTTTTTTTTTGCCCAAACATTTTTTTTTTATCAAAGACATGTAGAACTATAAATTTAGCGAAAAATTTATATATGGATGTCATTTTTTTTGCAAAATTTCACAGCTGAAAGTGAAAAATGTCATTTTTTTGCAAAAAAATCGTTATATTTTGATTAATAACAAAAAAAGTAAAAATGTCAGCAGCAATAAAATACCACCAAATGAAAGCTCCATTAGTGAGAAGAAAAGGAGGTAAAATTCATTTGGGTGGTAAGTTGCATGACCGAGCGATAAACGGTGAAAGGAGTGTAGTGCCGAAGTGTAAAAAGTGGCCTGGTCATGAAGGGGGTTTCACCTAGCGGGGCTGAAGTGGTTAAAGGGATGCAATCAGTCCAACTACATGACAGCTGAGAGAGGCTAACGAGATGAGGAACTGAATACCACAACAAAGAACACTCAAGGAGGAGGTTCTGAAAGGCTTCTGTCAGAGCTTCTCAGCTGTCTGGTTGTGACACCAAGTCGATGGGGTGAGTTAAATTTGTTTATTATTTTTAACCCCTCAATGGACATTTTACTTAACATTCTGTATTAGGAATGCTATTATTTTCCCTTATAACCATTTTATTTGAGTTAAATTTGTTTATTATTTTTAACCCCTCAATGGACATTTTACTAAGCATTCTGTATTAAGAATGCTATTATTTCCCCTTATAACCATGTTATAAGGGAAAATAATAAAATCTACAGAACACCTAACCCAAACCCGAAATTATGTGAAGAAGTCGGGGTTCGTGTCTAGGTATCAAACATGCCGATTTTTCTCAAGCACGTGCAAAACACATTAAAACGCTTTGCACTTGCGCGGAAAAATTGTGCATCCTACCCGGGCCTCACACTCAACGCCCGTGTGAAAGAGGCCTAAGACTTATTTTTAAGATGGACGCACCTGTTTACTAGATGAGATGAGGAACTGAATACCACAACAAAGAACACTCTAGGAGGAGGTTCTGAAAGGCTTCTGTCAGAGCTTCTCAGCTGTCTGGTTGTGACAGTACCCCTCCCTCTACGAGTGGACTCCGGACACTCAGAGCCCACCTTCTCAGGATGGGACCTATGGAAAGCCCTGATGAGACGAGAGGCCTTAATGTCCGTCACTGGGACCCACATCCTCTCCTCAGGACCATAACCCTCCCAATGAACAAGGTACTGGAGAGAACCGCGGACAAGACGAGAATCCACAATCCTAGAGACCTGAAATTCAAGATTCCCATCAACCATAATCCGAGGAGGAGGCAAAGGCGAGGGTACAATGGGTTGACCATAAGGTTTCAATAAGGACTTATGAAAAACATTATGGATCTTCCAAGTCTGAGGAAGATCAAGACGGTAGGCAACAGGATTGATGACAGACAGGATTTTGTAAGGCCCAATAAACCTAGGACCCAACTTCCAGGAGGGAACCTTCAATTTGATATTCTTGGTAGACAACCACACTAGATCACCAACATTCAGGTCCGGACCAAGCACACGTCTCTTATCTGCCACACGCTTATATCTCTCACTCATGCTCTTTAGATTATCCTGAATCTTTTGCCAAATAGATGACAAACACGAGGAGAATCTGTCCTCATCAGGTAAACCAGAAGACCCCTCTCCCGAGAAAGTCCCAAACTGCGGATGAAACCCATATGCACCAAAAAATGGTGACTTATCAGAGGACTCCTGACGACGGTTATTTAAAGCAAACTCAGCAAGGGACAAAAAAGAACACCAATCCTCCTGATTCTCCGCCACAAAACAGCGCAGATATGTCTCCAGATTCTGATTGACGCGCTCCGTCTGGCCATTCGACTGCGGGTGGAAAGCAGAAGAGAATGACAACCGAACCCCCAAGCGAGAACAGAAAGCCTTCCAGAATCTGGAAACAAACTGCGTGCCCCTATCAGAGACTATGCCTGAAGGAATACCGTGCAATTTGACAATGTGATCAATAAATGCCTGCGCCAGCGTCTTAGCATTGGGCAAACCAGGAAAAGGGATGAAATGCACCATTTTGCTAAAACGGTCCACCACCACCAGAATCACAGTCTTCCCCGAGGAACGAGGCAGGTCCGTTATGAAGTCCATGGACAGATGTGTCCAAGGACGGGAAGGAATGGGTAAGGGAAGGAGAGGACCTGATGGCCGTGAATGAGGGACTTTGGCACGAGCGCAAGTCTCGCAGGCTGCCACAAAACCCTCAACCGACTTACGAAGCGCAGGCCACCAGAATCTCCGAGCGATGAGATCCAGTGTGGCTCTTGCCCCCGGGTGCCCAGCAAGGACCGTATCGTGGTGTTCCTTAAAAATCTTGTGTCTTAAAGCGATAGGCACAAACAACCTCCCAGGAGGGCAAAGATCAGGAGCCTCTGACTGGGCTGCCTGCACCTCTGCCTCCAATTCAGAAAAAAGAGCAGAGACCACCACACCTTCGGCCAAAATGGGACCCGGGTCTTCAAAATTCCCGTCTCCCGGAAAACAACGTGACAGGGCATCTGCCTTCACATTCTTAACCCCAGGGCGGAACGTGACAACAAAATTAAATCTTGAAAAGAACAAAGACCATCTGGCCTGTCTCGGGTTCAGACGCTTGGCTGACTCCAAGTAGGCCAGATTTTTATGGTCAGTAAACACGGTAATAGGGTGTCTGGCTCCCTCTAGCCAATGGCGCCATTCCTCAAAAGCCAACTTGATGGCCAACAATTCCCTATCTCCCACATCGTAATTTCTCTCTGCGGAGGAGAGTTTTTTCGAGAAAAAGGCACACGGTCGCCATTTGTCAGGAGAGGAACCCTGAGACAAGACCGCACCCACACCCACCTCAGAAGCATCAACCTCAACTATGAAGGGTAAAGAAATATCAGGTTGCACCAAGATGGGAGCGGAAGCAAAACTCTCCTTGATATTAGAAAAAGCCTTACGCGCCTCTACCGACCAAGAAGAAAAATCTACCCCCTTTCTGGTCATATCAGTGAGTGGTTTAACAATAGAGGAATAATTCAAAATAAACTTCCTGTAATAATTGGCAAAGTCTAAAAAATGCATCAGCGCCTTCTGAATCTCAGGAAGCTCCCACTCAAGCACAGCGCGGACCTTCTCGGGGTCCATGCGAAAACCAGAAGCGGAGAGAAGAAACCCCAGAAATTGAATTTCTGGAACCGCAAACACGCATTTTTCCAGTTTTGCATATAATTTAATGTCCCGCAGGATGAGCAGGACCTGACATAAATGTTCCTTATGAGTTTTGAAATCAGGAGAAAAAATCAAAATGTCATCCAAATACACTAATACAAATTTTCCCATCAAATGATAAAAAATGCTGTTCACGAAATGCTGAAAAATGGCTGGGGCATTCATCAAACCAAAAGGCATAACCAAATTTTCAAAATGGCCCTCAGGGGTATTGAAGGCCGTCTTCCATTCGTCTCCTTCTCTGACCCTGACCAGGTTGTATGCCCCTCTTAGATCTAATTTGGAAAAGACTTTAGCCCCAACAACCTGGTTAAACAGGTCCGGGATCAGAGGAAGCGGATAAGGGTCACGAATAGTGATACTGTTCAGCTCCCTGAAATCCAGACAAGGTCTTAAAGAACCATCTTTTTTCTTAACAAAGAAAAAACCAGCGGCAACAGGTGACTTCGAGGGTCGTATGTGTCCTTTTCTCAGACTCTCAGAGATATAAGCACGCATAGCGATCCTTTCAGGTTGGGAAAGATTGTATAAACGAGATTTAGGCAGCTTGGCGCCTGGGATGAGATTAATAGGGCAATCATACTCCCTGTGTGGAGGCAAATCCTGAACTCCACTCTCAGAGAAGACATCCGAAAATTCAGAGAAAAGATGGTACAGTCTTAGTAGCAACCTCAGAAACAGATGTCGTGAGGCAATTCTCTCGCAAAAGTCACTCCGACCATTTATTTGCCTCGCTTGCCAATCAATGGTGGGGTTATGTTTAGTGAGCCAGGGTAGCCCCAACACTAGAGGAGTAGGCAAACCGCTAAGGACGAAACATGACACATCCTCAACATGAGCATAACTCACAATTAAACGGATATTGTGAACTATGCCCTTTAATGATTTCTGAGAAAGTGGAGCGGAATCAATAGCAAAAACAGGAATATCCTTTCCCAAAGTGCATACCTGGAAACCATGAGTTATCGCAAATTGACTATCAATGAGATTGACCGCTGCTCCACTATCCACAAAAATCCCCCAAAAAATGCTCTTGCTCTCTAGCACCACCCTAGCAGGCAGGACAAAACGGGAACTACAAGAAAACGGAAAACCTTCAATTTGCGCCTCAACCCTGCCGATAGTAACAGACGGAACATCTTTAAAAGATTTTTTCCTCTTTGTTTCTTTATTACTCCCAGAGAACTGCCTGAATCTCCTAGAAGGACAAACATTTGCCAAATGATTTATACCTCCACAACAAAAACAAACCCTCCCATGCGGTCAGAATCTTCTATTGTCAGAGGCAATCAACCCCAGCTGCATGGGCTCCTGCTCAGAAGGGGCTGACAGCGACCTGCGCACAGAATGGGACCGCTGCACCGTCCTGGGACTGAGTATGACAGGAAGGATAGATCTCTCCTCTCTCTCTAAGACGCCTGTCAATACGAACGGCTTGAGACATAGCACAGTCCAAGGAAATAGGCCTTTCATGAAAGGCAAATGCATCTTTCAATCCTTCTGAAAGACCATGGCAAAATTGAATCGGAGTGCAGCATCATTCCAACCAGTATCAGCTGCCCATCTCCGAAATTCTGAGCAGTATATCTCTGCGGATTGTTTACCCTGGCATAATAGACGTAGTCTAGACTCAGCCAGAGCAATACGATCCGGATCATCATATATCTGACCCAGGGCTAAAAAGAATTCATCCACTGAACGGAGGGGCCGTGCCCCCTCCGGCAGCGAAAAGGCCCAGGATTGAACGTTACCCCTGAGCAGATATAATGATCCCCACCCTCCGTTCCTCATCACCAGAGGAATGGGGAAGAAGGCGAAAATGGAGTTTGCAAGCCTCTCTAAAACGCACAAAATTCTCACTACCTCCGGAAAACGTATCCGGGTGCGAGATCTTAGGCTCAGAACGAACTCCATGAACGCCAGCTGAACCGGTCACTTGAAGCTGAGAAAAAGTCCTGCGGAGATCAGCTACCTCCAATGAAAGACCCTGAAGGCGTTCAGCCAAAAGTGAAACCGGATCCATGCTCGAGACGGTTTTGGCGGCTTATAATGTCACGGACGGTGTACAGGAAAAAAGACAATGCAACATGCATATATGACTCACTGGATCCAAAGCTAAGGAACCAAGGGGAGACCCCTGCACAAGACCTAGCACTTTCCCTGGCTGCTCAGCCTATGCAAAGATCCCAGAGGTGGATGGTTGCATATCCACGTACCTCGACTATATAACCCCTGAACACCCTACAATAGTGAGGGGACACGACCACCGGCTCCCTACACCAGACACGGAGGGAGTCAGGGTCACCTGGGATCCAGCAAAGAGAAAATAACAGATAAATGTACAGCACTTAACTTTGTAGCAGACAGGAAAACAGGATCAGGATGCGCACACACACTCCAGGAAGAAGTATAAGCCGCCCAGTAATGCATTATGGGGCGGAATTTAAAGATGCAATCAGTCCAACTACATGACAGCTGAGAGAGGCTAACGAGATGAGGAACTGAATACCACAACAAAGAACACTCAAGGAGGAGGTTCTGAAAGGCTTCTGTCAGAGCTTCTCAGCTGTCTGGTTGTGACACCAAGTCGATGGGGTGAGTTAAATTTGTTTATTATTTTTAACCCCTCAATGGACATTTTACTTAACATTCTGTATTAGGAATGCTATTATTTTCCCTTATAACCATTTTATTTGAGTTAAATTTGTTTATTATTTTTAACCCCTCAATGGACATTTTACTAAGCATTCTGTATTAAGAATGCTATTATTTCCCCTTATAACCATGTTATAAGGGAAAATAATAAAATCTACAGAACACCTAACCCAAACCCGAAATTATGTGAAGAAGTCGGGGTTCGTGTCTAGGTATCAAACATGCCGATTTTTCTCAAGCACGTGCAAAACACATTAAAACGCTTTGCACTTGCGCGGAAAAAATTGTGCATCCTACCCGGGCCTCACACTCAACGCCCGTGTGAAAGAGGCCTAAGACTTATTTT